>NC_091822.1:125464107-126064107 GCF_038994185.2 Dermacentor albipictus | reverse complement strand
GCTTTACTCGGCGTAGAAAGAGGCGCGTTTTTGAGCTGGTCGTTTGCGGAGCCGAGCCGAAGTGGTCGTTCATGACAGAGTTGGCTGCAGCCTTGCTTAGTAGGCACGTGTATAGTCCACCAAACTCCAACCCGTGCTTATCACTTGCTAAAGGCCTTCGAGTGTGCAATTTTTAGCTGCAATTTCATAATTGCTTGGCTACGGCGTCTCAGAGTTCGGTACCAAGGGTTCACAGCTAGCGTGAACATGCTCACGCAGCAAGGCAGAAGGATGCAAATGTTGCACCGGCCAGCTGATTGACCACGGTGCGCCCACTATCAATCGGAAGCAAGCATGATTGCGATATTACATCATATGACGCCCCACAAGATTTATCTTTAATTAAGCTGGCATGAAAGCTTTCTAATGCGTGAATACTTGTCGTAGGCGTGAAGTTTGGTATAGGTATACAGAGGAAAGAAGTGATTTCCAGTAGAGAAAACGCAGTTCAGTGAACAAGGCTCCCGTCTGGAAGCCGAAACGTCTAGCCACTTCGGTAACGCTATTTTCCTTGGCGTTATGTGAGCTATGTTTCTAATACGAACCTTTACTTCGTGGTCTGACGGTATGGCGTGCAATTATTGATTTCAATGGGGCCGCTATTCAGCCATGCATGTGTCCCGTGTGCACATAGCGCTGTTGTCGATCCCCACAGAGCTAAATTAGTTTTGAAGAAAGACGGAAACATCAATGAAAATAAGTGGACGGGTAAAGTGCACAGATATTTGTACAGCGAAAGCGTCGACACTGTGGAGGACGATGTAAAGAAACTCACTGTCGCTGGGTGGTCGGTTGGGCCGGATCGGCGGGCCATCGCAAAGGATGAATGCAACACAGAACGTGTAAACCACTCCCCTTTTGGTACCGACACATTTACGTTGAAATCACCGACAACGACCACAGGGGTAGTACCTTTGCAGCTAATTTGCGTCAGTAGCCATGAACCTTACGGGACTCTGAGGCATTGTATTTTTTGTTTCCTTACGGGAGTATGAACCATTGATGACGACAGTTTTCAACGTGCTGTTTGGTATGAGTGATTAGAAGGAATTGAAGCACTGTTCGCTCCACTTTGCTGGGTAGTCGTAGCCTCTGCTTTACGGGGCTATGAGCTATTGCATATTTTGCTTGCTTACGGAAGCATGCATGCTCGCGGGGGCATGAGTCATTGAGGATGATAGTTTTTCTTCACGGAGAACAAGAAATGCAGGGAACCCTAGCCATATACAGCTTCCCTGTAAAACCAGTTGGCGTATGCATGGCGTACACGCGGTGGAAGAGAGCTAATAACTAACGCTACAGATTAGTCGCTTACCACTTCTTTTGTCTGCAACACTATCCAACGAAACTACAAAGCCTGCCTAATGAATATTTTCAATGCTACAAATACAAGGTTTCCAGGGAATCATTCTCATTTACCAACCCGCTATCGTACACGTGTCCTCCATACCATCGAAATCAAGCCACCATAATCAACTGTTTCGTCGATCGACCACCAGTGAGAGATCCGTGACGTCACCTACCTATGCCGATTTAAAAGCGCGTCTTCATAAATGAGCCTTCAGTAGGCATGGCGGACTTAGCGGACCTGGCGGAGGAATGGCTCTAACACAGCAATTGCTTTAGCTTGTGCCGTGATTTCTTCTCTACATCAGTTGAAACTTAGCAGATTGTCAATTTTCTCGGCACCCACCTCCTGTTTACCAACCTGCTATCGTGAAGGTGTCCTCGACATCATCGGAATCAAGCCGCCATAATAAACTGTTTCCTCGATCAACCACCAATGATAAATCCGTCACGTCACTTGCCACTGCCAACATAAAAAATTTCACCTTCAATTGGCACGGCGGATATTGCGGAAGCATGGCTCTAACAAAGCCGTTCTTTTACCTTGTGCAGGATAGTTTTGATTATTATTCCATCCGTAGCGACTGCCGTTTTTTACCTTGTCCTGCCGTGTAAACACCAGTTTTTGACTGAAGCACCTGAGTGTTTCCATGCGATTAAAATACATTAGTTTGAAAATGTTGAGCTTAACCCTGGTCCTACAATATGCAGATCTCCTGCAAAAAGTTCTCGATTGCGGAAAGGCGCTAAGGAATCAAAAAGCTGAAGTTAACGCCGAAACAGATGCAATGATCAGTTGCTTTAACGCTCGCTTTATGGAAACTGAGAGACATTTATGTGAAGTTAAAACTAAAAACATGTAAACTTACTGATTTGGATTATGCTGTTAAGGTATTCCTAGCTTCCATGGATTATCAGGCTCGTAAGCCAGCTGGTATCGAAGATAAAAGCAGACGTTCGAACCTTCTAATTTGTGGGCTTTCTGAACAGTTAGGGAAAAATAGCGTCCAGCATAAGGTAATCACTGAAACACTTGAGGGAAGGTTTACGGTGAAGTGTTCATCTATTGGCCACATTTAGAGACTTGGAATGAAAGCTGCTAAGTGACCTGTGATTCTTTCAAAATTTCAATGAAAAGTTATCCGTTTTTATGAAAGATCATTGGCAAATTTAAAGGAACAAATATTTTTGTACAGAATCAATATTCGCGTGAAGTTTGAGAAAAAGGAGACCGCTTTGGGAGAGTGCTCAATCGCACAAACGGCGAGGCAAGAAAGTGTCACTGATCCACAATAAATTGCAAATGAATGACGATTTGTTTTTCTGGGACGACACAAAGTATGAGCGTACGACTGTTTAGAATGGTCATGCATGACCACGGTTCTCGTGAAATTCTTCCCGTAATAATGTCAGAATTATAATTGTGAACACGCGCAGCATAATTAATAAAATAGATGAGCCTGAGGCAGTCCTTCTCGCTCTCAATCCACAGGCAGTCACAGAGACTTGACTCCACATGGATATTTGCGTTGATGCCTTGATTTCGCCTTCACACAAAATATACCTCCATGACAGATCATCAAGAGGTGGCGGAGTAGCTGCAGTTGTTAAATCTAGTAGTGAGTGCATTGTGCTAGACATAATTGCGGATGTTGAATGCTTATGCCTTGAGTTGAATCTCCATGATACTGTTTGCCTCCTTTGTGCTGTGTACAGACACTCTGATTCATTTCCCATGTGCATTAGTTGCCTGACGAAATCATTTACTTCTACATAATAAGCACAAAATTATATTTGTCAGAGACTTTAACCTACCGATAAACTGGAACCGCTTACCTTACAATAAAAGAATCTGTACGTAAATATGTAATGTTTCATATTATCATTGATGACAAGCTTGTGCAGAATGTCGAAGAATCTGCACGAATTGCCAATATTTCATGTTCCGTTCTAGATCTGGTGTACCTAGATCGGTCCACTGTCGACTACAATGTTTTTGTGCGAGACGGTTTTTATGATCACTTGTTAGTTTTTGTTTCATTTCCACTTAGTACTGGTCACGCAAAGAATTTGTCTGTGTTTAAATAACTAAAAATTGCATGCGTGCTAATGACGATGCTATCTTGAATCTCGAATTAGAGTTCACTGCAATTTAAGAGGACTATCGTTCACTGTTTCGGGTGGAGTTTAAACAAATCTGCTTACACTGCCTCGAGCATATTGTACCCACTAAAGTTAAAGAAACGGTCAAATATGCGCATTTGATAAAAAAGCATATTATTCATTTGACACGCACGACCAAACATTTAAGAAACCAGTGGTCTTCTTCACATGCATGGCAAGAAGTTCGAACGGCCTTGTATGATGCTCTTCAAAAAGCAAAAGGAAAACTTTTACTTCAACACTGATTTGCCAAATTTTATTAAAAATGACCATGGGAAGTATTGGAACTATATTAAGGAGCGCAAGTAACCAGTACATAATATTTCACATAGAATTGAAATGCTTGATGATCCGCAGCTTGTTGCTTATCACTTGAATGTTCAATTTCTTATTGTGTTTCCTGTCGCATCTATGAACAATTGCGCTGGCCTCTCGTCAATTCCTTTTGATGGTACTCGTGTGTCTTATGGAGGCGTGTTGAACATGCTGTTGAAAGTAAAGGCAACGTTGTCGCCTCGAGCAGAGAGTCTACCCAACGCCTTTCTTCGCCGCTGTGCTGAACCATTAGCGAAGTTCCTCGTAATTATATTTCAATGTTCCTTAAGAAACCTCTCACATTCCTCATGACTGGAAGTTACCAAGTGTAGTTCCCATATTAAATAAAGGAGACCTGTTGTCAGTCTTAAATTACCGCTCTATATCTATAATATCTTCTTGTTGTAATCTTCTTGAGCATATTGTGGCCGCTAGTATAACAATCTTTAGGTGACGATAACCTAACAAGCAATTGACAACAATGGCGTGGATTCTTGGCACACTCGAGGAGAGACGTTGGTAAAATTCCCGGAAAGGATTAAGCTGCGAATAATGAACACATTTTTCAGGATACGTTGGAACGAAAAGTGCACGTGGAAAAGCCTTAATGGTGCAACAAGAAATGAAATTGATTTCATACTTTCTGCTGATCCCAGCATAGCGCAGGATATAGAAGTGCTAAGTAGGTTAACGGCGCAGTCATCGCAGGTTAGTGAGAGCTATGATTGACCTCAATTTGAAGAGAGAAAGGATAAAATTGGTCTAGAAGAAACAGGTTAACCTAGACGTAGTAAGTGTAAAATCAGATCAATTTAGGTTGGCACTTTCAAACAAATTTACAGCCTTAGAAAAGAGACATGACGATGACATAGAAGCAATGAATGAAGCCATAACTAGGCTAGCTTCAGAAGCAGCAATTGAAGTGGGAGGTAAGGCCCCAAGGCAACCACTAGGTAAGCTCTCCCAAAAAACAAAGGCCCTAATAAAGAAACGACAAAGAATGAAAGTGTCGAATTCAAGAGATCATATAGAATTCGCAGAACTGTAAAAACTAATCAACAAGGAGAAAATAAGAACATTTAAAATTATAACGTGAGAAAGACTGAGAAAGCAGTAAAAATGGACGCAGCCTGACAACAGTGAGAAGGAAACTAGGCATCGGCAGTGGCGTAGCACCGGGGGGGGGGGGGGGGGGGGGCGTGGGCCCCGGGCGCACGGGGCCAGTAGTGTGGGGGGGGGTGTCATATACGTCTGATGACACCCGAAAATTGTCGACATCCTCGCCTTCCTCGACTACACCCGGGGGGGCGGGGGGTGACAGAAGAGCTACGGGCCCCGGGTGCCAGACGACCTAGCTACGCCACTGGGCATCGGACAAACCAAGATGTATACATTGAAAGAGAGACAGAGTAATATCATCAGCAATCTCGAAGATGTAGTAAAAGCAGTGGAAGAATTCTATACTAACCTGTACAGTACCCAAAGCAGAAACGATACCTCTATTCAAAGTAGTAACAAGTTAGAGAGGCTCCTCCTGTAACAAGCGATGAAGTTAGAAGGGCCTTGAAAGACATGAAACGAGGAAAATCGAAAGGAGAAGATGGACTACCAGTGAGTTTAATCAAAGATGGTAGAGGCATAATGCTTGAAAAACTAGTGGCCCTTTATATGAACTGCCTATCGGCTTCAATGGTCCCAGAGAACTGGAAGAATGGCAACATTATACTAATCCACAAAAATGGAGAGGTTAAAGAATTGAAAATTTATAGGCCCATTAGCTTACTTCCAATATTATATAAAATATTTAGCAAAAGAATCTCCAATAAAATAACGGCAACACTCGACTTTTGTCAACCAAGACAACAGGCTGGCTTCTGGAAGGGATACTCTACAATGGATCACATCCATGTCATTAATCAGGTTATCGAGAAATGCGCAAAGTAAAATAAGCCTTTCTATATGACTTTCGCAGATTACGAAAAGGCATTTCATTCTGTCGAGGTACCAGCGGTCATAGAGGCATTACGTAAGCAAGGAGTACAGGAGGCTTACGTAAATATCTTGGAAAATATCTACAGGCATTCCACAGCTACCTTAATTCTACACAAGTAGGAAGATACATATAAATAAAGGGGTCAGACAAGGAGACAGAATATCTCCACTGCTATTCCCTACATACTTCGAAGAAGCATTCAAGCCATTAAACTGGGAACGTTTAGGAGTAAGGATCAACAGTGAATATCTCAGCAACCTTAGATTTGCAGATGACGTCCTGTTCAGCAACACCGAGGACGAGTTACGTCAAATGATTGAGGACCTGAACAGAGAGAGTATACGAGTGGGGTTGTAGAATAATATGCCGAAGAAAAAGATAATGATGAACAGCCGTGCACAAGAGTACGTACAAGGAGTACAAGGGAACAAGAGTTCAGGATCGCGAGGCAGCCTCTAGAGTCCGTGAAGGAGTACGTTGACCTAGGTCAATTACTCACAGGGGACCCTGTTCATGAGAAGGAAATTTACAGAATAATAAAAATGGGCTGGAGCGCATTCGGCAGACATTGTCAGATCCTGGCTGGGAGCTTACCATTATCATTAAAGAAAAGTGTAAAGTCAACGCATTCTACCGGTTTTGACATATGGGGCAGAAACTTTCCTGTAATGGTCCAAATGCTCTACATACGAGTTGAAGTCTTCGTCACCTCCTTCGACGTAGTAATAAAATTCCCAAAACTTCGACATGTTCAGGAACTCTTCCCGCCTAGCTTCGCTCGGTGCCAGATAGGCTCTGCTCACAGACGCGGTCCCATCCTCGTCGCCAGATGATATAGCAAAGGAGACGCATACTGCAGCTAACGAAGGAACGCTCCTTATTCCAGAGCACGCCCGCTTATGCAGCTTTTGCCGAGACGTTGGCGGCGCTTCTGAGGCGCTGCTTGTGCGAAGCTGAACTGAAGCTGAACCTCATTCAAGAATACAGGTACACAAATATCTTGTGGTTTTTCTCTGCTTCCTGGGCTTTGCCTCACAGCATGTGCATGAGGAGGCCCAGGCTGCACTTTGGGTCCAGGATCTGTAACAGTGCCGAAATCCGAATCCTATCACGCTGAATCTCAGGCATTTTAGTCAGGCTAGGCCTTTTAATACATCTTAGCCTGTACGCACCCGCATGCATGTTTGGAGCCCCATGCTCTGGTTGTATTGATGAGTTGAAAATTATAGAAAAGTAGAACTTAGGTTAACTTCTTTATTCTTGAATGGTCACTGTCTTGCATGCTTCAACATGCTCTTGTGAACTGTGTGAACTGTTTTATGCTAGGAATGTACACCTGCCCATGCTGACTTGTCTGAAACTGTCCGGGGCATCAGGTTGTGCTGCTGTTTCTGCAACAATACGGACAGAGGCAAAGCAGGGGAGCTGAACAAGCCACTCAAGCTTGACGTGCGACGAAAGAAGTTGCTCGGTGATGATAAGCGCCAGAGATACCGTATGTATATGTGCCTAAGGTGCCTACTTCTCCAAAGTTTTATCATAAACTACTCAATCTGCGCATGTCGCTGTAGCGAGTAAGCAGCCACGAATGGCCAATATGAAACAAGTAACTGCATGCCCGCCAAAACGGTGCGCAGCACTGCCCATCGGCAGGTCCACTCCGTCAACCAAAAAGTCCCTTCTCTTCAGCCCGGGTTCGGTTCAGAGCACGCGTACAGTGTGCGCGTATGATACTGTCACGTGGTCGTGACGTTGAAGAACGCAGTAGCAATACTGTGAACGACAAAACTAGCTTTTATTGGGCGAACATGTGCCCACAAAACAGGTTACACTTATAGCACAACGATAGCGGCGAACACGGTCGGCGATCGTCGAAAATTTTGATCAGCGGGTCAAGCGCGTCGGCTTTTATACAGCAGTCGTCGAATGTTCCAGACTAATCATTGGGACCCGCGTGCGTTCCAGAAAGTTCTACACCATTCGCGTCAGGCGATGAAATCAGATAACACAAGGTTCGGCGACAACAGACAGCGGATAGAAGCATCGATAACTTTCCGGAGACTTCGGATACATGCAGGCGCATCCGGCGCTGTGCGATAACATTTGTTAGGCGGCGAAACGTGGCCGCCCGATAAAGATAAGTACAGCTGTCAATACCATGTTTACGCGGTTCCAGGAAAAAGAATACGAGGATGGGGCGAAGCGCTCTGCCCCATCCGTCGTTTCCGCGGCGCACACCCATCAACAGTAATAACTTGCCGAGCAGGTAGAACTGTGTCGTCCCTTTATGTGCATTATCCTACGTCCTTCGAAAAAGACAACAGTTGCACGGTTTGCCGATGAGCACTGCAATACAGCCTCCCAGATTTTTAATAATTAATGCAGCGTGAGTGTCAATGTCCGGCGGAGCAAACAACGCTCGCTCTGAAGCAGATTTTGTGTGTTTGGGCGAACATTCGAACACTTGATGATTCCGCGTTAAAAAGAACTTAAATGTTGCGCGATACATGGTCGTGAGATGTCACTGAACGCAATACTTTTCTGTGAAAACCGCTATCTGCTTTAATGTTTCGCTTCCTTTGTTCCGCCGAAAACTTCGAGCGCTCTGCTGGCGTCTGCACAAACCAATTGAATGCAGTAGCCATGGAGTACGTAATGCGTGTAACTTACCCAGGGGAGAACGGTGGCTTCCGTCGCCAACGAGGTTCATCAGAAGGCGATGAACAGCAGGTGTGATAGAAAAAACACGACCGCCATGCTCCATCGCGCGCTGCTACTATCCCACTCCGTCACACAATTCCCGCGTACTCGGAGCAAAATTGGCGCCAGAAAGTCGAGCCCTACTTCCGGAACCTGTTGCGTATGGCTTCCTCCACGCTCCCTGCCGGATCGTTTCTGTGTTACGCTCGCTGGTCGATCAAGATTCCACACCCCGCTCTGAGTCGACCAGTGGAATTCGCCATTAAATTACCGCGAGGCTTTCGATCACGTTCCACACGACAAATTAATCTGGAACCTACATATGATTGGCCATCCGGATTTTCTTATTTCTTTATAAAGAAATTTTTTCCGTTGATTTTCACATAGTAACAGCGATCACTTAAGTAGGTGGAAACTATAGTTTCCACCTACTTAAGTGATCGCTGTTACTATGTGAAAATCAACGGAAAAAAGATTAGGCACTCTTTCGGTATCATCAGGGGTTCCTCAGGGCCGTGTGCAAGGGCCAGTTTTGTACCTTATTTACGTTAATGATTTATTCGCAGGTATTAATAAACCCAGAAAGGTCGACTTATTTGCACATGATCGCGTCATTCATAATGATATTCATGGCAATGGTGATCAAGTTGCCCTTAACACTGCCTCTCATAATATCCTTACCTGGCATGACGAAGGGGGTTTGATATTGAACAATAACAAAAGTGTGCTCTTTCACCTCATAAAGCGACTTAGCGCCCTTAAATTTTCTTATTTCATAGGTTCTATACCCTTAACTGAGGCGTGTGAGTATAAGTACCAAGGTGTCACACTGACAAGCAACTTAAGCTGGAACAGCCATTTTACTAACACATGCTCTGCTGCTCTTTGCGAACTATGCTTTTTACCACACAAGCTTAAAGATGCACCACCGCATTGAAAGTGTCTGGTGTATGAGCACATGATTCGGCCTAAGCATGAGTATGCTTGTATTACGTGGTACCCGAATATTGTAACATTACTGCGCTTGAAAAAAGTCCAGTGAAAGGCTGTGCGATTTCATTTCTCTTTACACGGCCACCAGGATTCCGTCTCGTCAGTTATGGGGTGTAATCAGGTTCCCTCATTACAATTCTGGTGCAAAGATCAGCGCTTAAAGTTTTTTGTATTCATTATTTAATCGGAAGTTCGGGCTCGACCCAGCCCCGTATTTATCCCAACTTGCTTTTCTCTAACTCCTTATTATGTTCAACTCGTTTTCTCTAACTCCTTATTATGCCAGAACAAATGTATTTAGATTCTCATTCTTTCCGCAAACACTTAATGACTGGAATAACCTGTTACCTGGCTGCCTATTATTTATGTATACTTAGAATTCTTTCTCTTTGCAATCAACTTGATAATGTTACGGTTATGTATCTGCATTTTCTCGGTATTTCCTAGCAGTTGTTATAAACTGTTATTTTGAATGTTGCTATTTATTTTATCATTTTTAATTGTTCATTTTTTTAGTGTTGTTCATGAGCTGCGCCTCATTTTTCGAGATGCATGATAACATATACTTCAACGCCGTTTATTTGGAAACACATTTGTTCACTACTTTCACTGTTCCTATGGCCTTTGGGCAGCCGCAGTTTCTGAGCTAACATTTATTTCATAAATCAAATAACCCTTGCGTTTTCTTCAAATATTGAATTTGCTCTACCCTCACACGAAGAACGGGCCAGCATTTCGTTCTTTAAGTTCTCATAAACTTGGCACCTTTGAAACTCTGTCGGAAAGGTAGCGCACGAAATATGTGCAGCAACTGTTCCTAAGCGCAAATGCTTGCTAGTTCTCCCGACTGTGACAGATGTCTTTGTTTTGCAAGAAAGCTGTGATAAGTTATGGCTGTACGCCCTACTTAGTGCACGCGAAAATTTAAATCTTTTCTAGTTTTTTTCTTTCTTTTTCTTTGTGTTTTCCACCATGACGGTGTGGCCTGGCTGTGATCCGCATTCTAGGGTTTGAAAAAAAAAGTGTCAGTTATGTACCAGCATGACAGGTGGTCACGCGTTTTGGTCATCATGAAAGCACTGTATTCTCACAAATTCACGTTAAGGCTACCGCAGGGGAATTTGGAAGCTGCAATGGTTCAGCAATCACTCGAAGTTGGATAGCAGATGTATTATTTTATGAGGTGGCAAAAGAATAACAAGAAAAACGTTGCACTCTTTTAAAAAAAATTATGGGGTTTTACGTGCCAAAACTACGATATGATTATGAGGCGCGCCGCAGTGGAAGACTCGGGAAATTTGGACCACATAGTGTTCTTTGACGTGCATCTAAATCTAAGTACACAGGTGTTTTCGCGTTCCGCCCCCACCGAAATGTGGCCACGTGTCCAGGATTCGATTTCGCGACCTTGTGTGCTTAGCATCCCAACACCATAGCCACTAAGCAATCACGGCGGGATTGCAGTATTTGTCTTGCAGGTTTATTTCTGTAGAAACATGGTTTAAAATCTGGACGAGCGTCATTTCAATACATTAAATTTCAGTGAAGAAGCACAGCGCAATACTGTTTCAATATGCGTGCACCTATATCAACAATATGCTTTCCAAGTAACAATGTCTAATTGGTCATATGCTTATATCTTGGAAAAAAAAAAACTATTTCTCTGCAATGATCTCAAACAATGCATTGGTGGAAGGTAGAGGCTAAATAAAGCTTACGTATGTCATACAAGAATGCTGGGATGTAAAATGCGCTCCATGAACCTTAATGTAAGGCTAGACAGCACTGTGTGAAGCCAGGGAAATGTGTTTATTTCTCATTATTTCTCATTTGCATGAGCAGCCACACTGCATGGCGGCACACAAATACTAGCACTAAATTTTTCTGCAGTTTGTACAGGATGAAGCATTTTGGAAAGACAATCTTGAACATGCCATTTCCTGAGCATATCAGGTTTATTACACTGAACCACGAAATAAGCCAGGCACCAGTCGGCTGGTGTGAACGACAACCGCAAATTTACTTACCGGCTTCTGAAATTGAGTAAAGAATGAAACGGTCATTTCAAAATCAATAAGTTGTTTCACCGTATTTTCGAGTGCTAAAAGCAAACCTAAGTAATTCATCTCAGTGATGACGCAAATATTTGGCCTTGGGACTCACGTCGAAAACAAATTAGAAACGTTCAGAGTTTCTCCCGCGCGAAGCTATGTTACAAAAATTTCGTTGGCAGAAACAGAACATGGAGCGACGTGCTGTGTTTGCGCGTATTCAAGGTATGGATAAATAAATTATTTTGTTAATTTAAAAAAAAAGGTGCGTTTGAGGAACCTTTTCACGAACAGCCCAACAAGTCAGTATGTGTTAATTAACCGCCATAATTAACATCCACTGCAGCCATAACGCCAAAAGACTGTACTCTTGTTCAATAGTAACTCCCTCCCGCAACCACGTTATAGAGAAAACGAAAAAAAGAAAGCCAACAGAGATTTATCTTCCACTCCACGATGAGTCACACCTAAAGACGCCCAGAAGAGCCATGTTAATATGACGTAGAATGTCGCTGCCTTACTGTCGCTGGGCAAGCCTTATGGAACCTCAGTTTCAACAGAATATCCTTATAATTTATTAATTCAAAAGGAGCTATAATATTTTCCGATACATACGTATTACTGTGCTGCTTTTACAGCGTATACTACATTTGCGACGGGGAGTAATTGTAGCTCAATCCGAAAATTCCAGTTTCTTTCTTTGTCGCCAACACCTATAGTGTATGTTGAACACTAATATTAGCAGATGGGCGCCGCCTGGGGTCAGCGTCTTCATTGCGGCGCACTTAACCGGTCGACTGATTTTACGCTGCAATGCCCAAGGCATCGTATGTATATTGTGGGGTTCTCATTCGAGCTCTTGGCCCAAAGGAACGACAACACAGTAGTGCAGACAATCACAAGGACACTTATTGCACCTTTCATAGATCAATGCCTGCTAGCCGAGTTGCTATCCACAAAGCATGCCCACGAGCGCGCGACAAATCTAGGAAGTCCGACTCACCGCGACCGGATGACGAGCGAATATGTTCGCCCCATGCTAGATCCCAACGCCTAGTCGTTCGCGCGTACAGTCGAGCTAACGGTGGCGCGTTCGAAGGAGGCCACGCGAGACGGTCTCGCAGAAGCATGGATTGGTGCATGCACGGGACGTCCGCGGCGTTCTCCGACCCGCGGCCAAAGAGCAAGCGCCTTGTCTTTCCGCGCCCAAGTAACCCCGCCGGTAGGCGGCGTTAGCAGCGTAACACTCACGCCATCTCTCGTACTGCGCTTCAACCACACCGACCGCCGCGGGCCCCAGGCCACGCGGCGAAGCCGGATTGCAGGATGCGGGAGCCATGCGGGAGCCATGCGGGAAAACAACGTATCAGGGGACGCGGGAGAGTCGCGCATCCCCACATCATATATATATATATATATATATATATATATATATATATATATATATATATACCACGCTGGTTTTGGTACCGCAAGACCCTGACTTAGGCACGAGAAACCTAACGCATCCCCTACTGCAGCATGTTTGATATGATGGAGCAACTTTTTGCTCATAACACACCGCTATGTCTTTATACAGATGTGTTCTCCTTTGCCATATAAAAGGGCGAACACGTTCTTTCAATTTTCCTTCATGTGGAACTGGTTTTCGCTATTACCGGGTTGAAGCAAGTGCAGTTTTTTGCCTCCTCCAGCATTTTTCATTCTGCCTTTTCGGTGGCAAGCCTTTCATCATGTTCATGCGCAACCCACTTTCGGGACACGTTTCACGCCTAACGTTTGTGCGAGAGCTCTGCGGCCTAGACTAGATCTAGACTAGATCTCTAACTACATTTCGCTTTTTATGTACAAATGTATTTTCTATGACAAACATATACCGTATTTGCAGGCTTCTGACGCGCACATTTTTTGAATCAGCGGAGCGTTCAAACTTGCGTGCGCGCTACAGTCGTAACTAATTCTACTCAAAATAAAAAAACCGAAACAAACTCTTACTAAAGAAAAAGAGCTCAGTGCAAGGTAGCTAGCCACGCTGAAGAAAGCGACGCTCGGAGACGTCTCAAGTTGGGCCCGTAGAGCGTGAAATGTCCTCCCGTAGACGATGGTTGCGCGAGCCTTCAAGAAGTGTGGCATTTCTAATGCATTAAACGGAACTGAAGATGACTTTCTGTGGTAGGTAGACAGCGAAGAGGTGCCGCCGTAGGAATTCAATAGCGAATGGCCGCTTAGGCTCTGCTGAGTGCATGTCTGTGTGCCTTTGTAGGTTCCATAAAATCGTTCAAACACGCTACGCGTCGACTCAGGTTTCCCTACTTCATGTGCGCGGTATAATCACCACCAAGTAATTTTTTTTTTATATTTCGGGGTAATATAACCGCGCGTTACAATCGGTGGGGTGGTAGAATCGTGCAAATAGTAGCTGAGTCCCATTTTCCATTTTTTTTCTTGATGCGGAACAGTGTTTAGGTATTGCATCACTCGGAAATGTGCGTAGTAGCGTCTTTTACCGTGGCAAGTAAGATCTCCCAATCCCCCTGTAGTTTGCTCTGGCGCGGCTCTTAATTGCCTTTTCTACAGCTCCACTGAACTCGTTAGATCTTATGAACACGTCAAGCATGTGCTCCCTCTCTCGGCGGTAGGCTGCTCGACACTGCACTCTAAGAGAGAGAGAGAGAGAGGGCTCTTTATTAGAAGAACAGAGAATTTTGCCGGCGCGAATATAACCGCTGCCATGCTACTCTGTATAGGGATGGGGAATGGGATTAAAAGATTCCTCTAAAGCGTCAATGTCTGCCCATACCAGATGCTTCTGCGAAGATATTAGGTAAAATTTAAAAATAGCCGCTTTAAAATAAAAGCGTGATTTCTTCGGAGACATACCGTGTGTGGTGGGGAAAGGCGGTGAAGGTTCATACGCGGTAATTAGTCGCTAAGTAACAAACATTTATTAAATAACTTTTAACCTTTTCGTTTCAGTGGGCTCATCGCAACTGTAAAATTGAAGCGAAATCTCTACCCAAGCTATATCAACTTTTGGAATTGCAAAAATACGTTTACCCGCGTAACTGTAACGGAACGAATTTCCTCTATCAGCGCGCGCGAAACCGATACTGGGAACCTGAAATGGGAGCAAAGCCGTGCCCTTCGAGGTGACGTTCTGTTTACGTCATCCAGGAGCGGGCTGCCTGCGCGCAGTGACTGCTGGTTGCTCGCTATCGCAGCACGCTGTCATCCCGCTGGTACGTGACGTATGAGAACGTCGCTTCGGGGGGCATGACTTTGTGCTCGCTGCAGCCTCCCAGTTGTGGTTTCGCGCGCTCTGATAGCTGAAATTTATCATGATGATGTTCCAACAATTGATATGGCTTCTGCATAGAGCTCGCTTCGAATTCCCAATTACGATGAGCACGTGGAAAGGCAAGTTTATAGGTTATTTAATAGATTTTTCTTCATTAGTAACCAATTATCCTACATCATCCTTCACGCCGTGGTCACCACCACTGACGGCATGTGTCCGCAGCAACTGGCATTTGAATTCAATATGGTCATTCGTAAATGTCACTTCATGTCTTCGTAGAAACACTCTCAAAATTAGCGCCTTGTGTTGCCTCATGTGCCTTGTATGTCACTGTTGTTCTGCCTAAGCTAAAATCAATTCGAAGTAGCAGGGCCGGTATAACGTAAAGCTATTCTAATCTTCTATTATTCCAAATCGATCATCAGTCCTCTGTGATAGGTCAAAATGGCTAGGGTTCTGCCCATTTGGGCGTGGCGCCCGCCCCTATAGGCCCAACTCGATCCATTCTGACCTATCGCGAAGGGATAATGGCGGATTTGGAATGAAAACATAATGGAATAGTTCTACGATGTGCTGGCCCAGATATATATCTCTATCTGTGCGCGCATGTCTTCTCCGAGCTCTACCATGAGCCCTTCTCGATTCCAATAGCGCTTTCTCCGTCAGGCCGCCACTGAGTGGTTCTTTCTAGATAGTGCGGGCGATATATGTGTTGACTAAGAAAAAAAAACACGTGTGAAATTTAAATTCTTTAGATACTTACGTCTAGGTAGCAATTGTAATAGTACATAGGTACCGTGAAGAAGTCGAAAGTGATGACGAACACTTTGATGGCGAGTGCCCATGGCATCATCTTTAGGGTATTCTGCAGGAATGAGCGCCAACGCACAGACATACAGATTGACTCTGAAGATGCAAGGATCAACACAGGTCCACACGAAATAACAGAAAAAGAAGTTAGCCATAAAGAAATACACATTCGAATGGCTAGTAACATGGATGTCGGTCTCAGTGTTGTGTGCGTGTGCATGCGTTTGTGTGTGCCAGGGCCTTGTGTCGTTAACCAGTACTATTTGTTGTAGAAGTGGATCCGTCTTGATGTAGAAGTGGAACCTGTTGTAGAAGTGCAACGTGCGCTACACATGCAGTATCACGGTGTTCCTTAGTCGCAACGGATAACGCGTCTGACTACGGATCAGAGATTCCAGGTTCGAATCGTGGCAGGCTCGGCTTGTTCCTTAGTCGAGAAACACAGTCTGGTAATTGTTTCAGAGCGATTAGCGTTTAACAGGAAGGAGTTTCTCGGTCCGCGTTCTGACAATTAAGACGAAAGGCATGTTTGCGCAGTGTGAGGAGTGTGGCACTTCCCTACAGAAACACCGCACCGAGAGTTACTACCATGGCGACTATGCTTGGGGAAAACAATGGCACAGGCTGACACCGTGTGCATAGATGTATTACAAGTCGTTACAGCAAGCAAGGCTCTATAACCTGAGGTTTTAGAATACAGCTGCTTCTGTGCGGCTGTCTGTGCTATAGGAGCAAATATGCCTGGCCAAATCTTGCCATCTGGCTTTCAAATTCTTACGCAGACGGAGAACGTGCAGAGAATGTGAGTGTTTTTCTTCAGAAAACGTACTTAAACTTACAGACCGGTACTGCTCTATCTAATCACTGACGACGGGAAATGAGAAAGGATGTTGATTCCGCCAACTGGGGCACGGGGTGTGCGCCCTAGATCTAACGGCAGGCAGGAGCATTAGGGTGCTACATATGTATATATATATATATATATATATATATATATATATATATATATATATATATATATATATATATATATGTATATATATATATATATATATATATATATATATATATATATACGTATATATATACGTATATATATATATATATATATATATATATATATATATATATATATATATATAGACAAACGAGAAGAGAGGAGTTAACCGAGGGTTCCGATTTTTATTAGTCATATCATAAGAAGCCAACAAACACTGACACCAAGGACAACATAGGGGACATTACTTGTGCTTAATAAATGTAATAAAGAAACGATAAATAAATGGAAAAAAAGTGGATGAAAAAACAACTTGCCGCAGGTGGGAACCGGACCCACAACCTTCGCACAACCCACAACCGAACCCACAACTTTCGCATGCGAAGGTTGTGGGTTCGGTTCCCATTTGCGGCAAGTTGTTTTTTCATCCACTTTAATTTCCATTTTTATCGTTTCTTTATTACATTTATTAAGCACAAGTAATTTCCCCTATGTTGTCATTGGTGTCAGTGTTTGTTGGCTTCTTATGATATGACTATATATATATACGTGTGTGTGTGTTCGGAACATCATGGCGAATAATGATCCTAATGGGCCATATCGGCCCACATCACGAGGCGGTGCAATCTCCGGGATCATCCCATGGTGAGAGTCCGGAAACATGCCCGACACAGAAAAGTGGTGAATCGCTAAGCAATATATCGCCTTTAAAATGTGGCAGTACCGCCCGAAGGTCGAAGCAGGGACATTGATAGGTAGCTCCACGGGCTATGTTCCGACTGCGCATGGTTGCACGGTGGTTGACGCGAGGCAGCACGCAAGGCAACTCCTCAGCGGAAAAGACAGTGTCCTGGCACCCTTCAGGCATCTCAAAACGCTCCTATGACGTGAAGCATCGTCGTTGCAGGTGTAGCACCCTTATAGTGTACGAGATGCAACCGCTGGGAAATTGTCGGCGTTGGATTAGGGACCGGTGAAGTATTAGCCCTTTTAAGGTGCGAGAAATGTACTGATATTTTCTGCTATACTTTTTCCCAAATGAAATTTACCACAGGGAAGAACGAGGAACAGTTTATTGTTTCTTGTACGAGAATATCATTGAAAATATCAGTGGGGAACACCTGTCCCACAGATAACTTGAGGCCATGGCGAAAATGGGACACACGTTTTCCCTCTGCACACCTTAGGTTTCATCTCTTCAATATCGGAGCTGATTACGGCTTCTTATGAAAGGGTTGAAAACGCACAATGCAAATAGCTACTTGTTAGGCTCTAGAGACAATCTTTGTGTGCTCTTCCGGCGATGACTTGGAGCACCACCGGTACCATAGTTGCGCATCATGGAGGGCACCGAACGTCTGTTGGCACCTCTGCCATAATTGAGCAGTTCGTGCTGCCTGACTTGTGGTACACTAAATTCTACCGATACTTGCGAGAGCTCCTCACATTGATGAGCTGTCAGCGTATTGGGACCCGAAAGAACAGGTATGCCATGCCTAGTCTGTAGCAGTGCTGGAGATTTTTAATCACCATGTTCAGCATATTCGCAGGTACGTGAAAAAATGGCTCTCTTGTAGCGCGCGAGTATCGCCTCGAAATTAGACGAAGAAGCTGGGCTTACGTGCAGGTAGCGCGAGGATAGAACAAGTGGTGCGCTCGACCTGACCGCTCCCGAGATACCGCTGCCCCACGGCTACCAGGTTTAAATGATCACTGGCCATGGCGGCTAACCTTTTGCGCCACTTCCCACGCTGGTGCATTAAACCTGTCTACAATTGATTTAAATGCATCACTGGATGCAAAAAAACATATTTTATTGCATTCGCCAGACATCTAATTCGTGGCGAAAACCCATCAAAATTCACGCACTTGAGATGGCACAACAGCCAATAAACATAGCTACAAGAAAAACAACTTGAAGTACTAGCGACACCTACCAATTAAAATAAAAACTTAAATTTATTTTGATTTATATTAAGCGAGATGGTGTCACCTGTTTCTGTGGAGCTACGTACTTCCGTTTGCGCACTTCAGGCAGCCTTTACATGTGTTCGCAGGTGGGAAATTTGTCCCAGTGACGAACAAAGGGTTAAGTAACATTAACATGACGCTTGCTGCCAGTTACGCTCACAGCAGTGAATTCACACCGCACGTCGGCAAGAACACTAGTGCAGCTATAGCAGCATGTGCTCATGCCGGCACTTGAAGGCAGAATGCTACCTTACCTCCACCACTGTAGCGCTGACGGTGTGTCGACTTCATTTAGAATGTTTCGCTGTCAAACGAAGTCCGCGTCTCCGGAGGCCTCCTAATGGTTAGCGCGCGAGCGATGCATGTACCGTCGAGAGGGACAGCGCAACAACAGCGGCAACGCCGTTTATGCGTCTCGAGCAACCCGCATACATGGCTTTCTCACTACTTTAACTTCCGGTTGCGCGCCAATTGTCACAATGTGGATAAGGGACGCGGTCATTACAAACATTTGCAGAACAGCTATTAGATCCATCTCGTCGGCCCTCGTCTCTAGGAAATCAGCTACGGTTATCAACACTATCGATTTCCAAGAAACGGGAGGAGACAACCTCACGTCCCCACACATCACATGGTTCCCTGCACACATGGGCAACATTTCCGGACTTCCTGACTGTATTCCGAACTAGTGGGCACACCAACCGGCGCGAGAGCTCACATTCCGAGTCTGCGGTCCGCCCTCTCGCTTCAACCCAGCCTGGAGGGACCTAGACAAGAAAGACCCGCTCGTATCACACCACGAAATCACTTCAAATCATAGGTTGTCACGAAGAATTTTTCCTCCTCCTCATCCAAAGCTCAATAAAGCACAGGCCGTACTTTACAGACAGTTGCAGACTGGGACATACATCACACCAACAACTCTAAGTAGGATCAATCTTGACCTTCCTACTGAATGCCCACACTGCGGCCACTAATACAACAACTTCGAACACATGCTCTGGCTGTGCCCTGCCAATGCGAGCATGGACTTTCCCGACCAGTCTTCCTGGGACTCAGCGCTCAGAAGCACAGAGCTCATCGCTCAGCTCAAGGCTGTCCAGAGGGCCGCCGTCGCTGAAGGACTCTGTCTACCGGCCCCGACCTGGGTGGAGCCGCCGGATTGATTTCCCCTCAGGACCTAAATAAAGTTCTTACTCATTCACTCACTTGCAGTAAAACTTGAAGGAAAGCGAAGGCGAAGACAACAAACTAAAAAACGCACAACAGGACGAGCGCTCTACTGCTAACTGAAAAATTTATTGAACGATGACACAGCTTTTGTAACATGTCAAAAAACATCAATAACCAAAAGGTTGAAACGCATGCGCGCTGCCTATAAGTACAGGTGCTTATCTAAAAAAAAAATATCTCGTGTTTTGTTAGGCTGAGCGACGCTATGGTAACGCATGTACCTCCTGCTTTGGTAATGTAGTAAGCTGCTGCACTTTTTCTTGCGTTTTTACGTTTTGCGTGCTCCAGAAACCCAGTGTCATGAAACGTTGGGGTACATGAGCATTTGTTGCAATGCGCAGCTAAGCATTTACATTTACGATACGTCTATTCCCGTAATACCCTATGTATTTTGCCTTGCTGGCTCATTAATGACTTCGCGTACACCGACAGTCACTTTGTGTGGACTCTGATTTTGCATTTGTT
Source organism: Dermacentor albipictus (assembly GCF_038994185.2). Taxonomy (NCBI): domain Eukaryota; kingdom Metazoa; phylum Arthropoda; class Arachnida; order Ixodida; family Ixodidae; genus Dermacentor; species Dermacentor albipictus. The sequence continues at coordinate 126,043,732 of NC_091822.1, read as the reverse complement.
AGTCAGGCCTCGTCCTTGTATATATGGAAGGACTTCCAAAAATTTGTACTGACATTAAGATAACACTCGTCAAACGCACCTCATGCAAAAAGTGGGGCGTTCATGCTTCGATCACACTGCAATCGAGGTAATCCAGAGTCGTCAACCATGTCGACTTTGCATGGAGCTCAAGTTACTTCTTTTGTTGCAAATGGTGACTTCGTGTTTGAAATGGATTTTTGTTTCTTTTTTAAGAGATTACGCAGTAACAACATCAATCGCACACAACCGATATTCAAGAGTTTCCGATGCTGAGCAGGTTCACAATTGACACATATGCGTGGAAAGAAACTTAGTCACTCTGTTTTACCATTCGCTGCTCCCTTCATGGCGGAGCAGAGAGTGATGCCTTCCTCTAGCTCCGCGCCTTGCTATAACCAAGTCGGTGTTTGTATATATTAGGACATCACCTAAAGATAACACAAATATTTCCTTTTCCCTATATGCCAGACCTATGAAACAGACACCGGTAGTACGAATTCTAGGATTGTACATCCCTAAGCAATTGCGGATGGGCACTACGATGGACAAACTCCCCAAGAGTTGAGACTAGACAAGCCGCATGGTGAGTCGTGTCTCCAGCAAGAAGGGGGCTTATGGTGCAAAGACGCCTTACGAGTCGCACATGTTTTTGTCATTAGTAGAATACTGCGCTGGTTCTCCATCAAGAAGGGGGCTTATGGTGCAAAGATGCCTTACGATTTGCATATGTTTTTGTCATAAGTAGAATACTGTGCTTGGTGCCCTACCTTCCCTTGCGCAAACACAAAAGCGACAAGATAGACGTCATAATACGAAAACTATTAAAGAGAGCATTTGACCTTCCGATAGCCACCTCGAATACTTGCCTTACGGCCCGAGGAGAAGTCAACACGTACCGGAAACTCAAGAAAACTCACCTTACAAATCAGCACACATGGTTAGCCCAAACAGGCTCTTTCAGGCAATGCTTGACAGGTTACATATACAACATGAGGTAGATATACTGGAGAGAGTGCAGGGACCCGGAACTATGGCACCGCGTCACATTAGTTCACCTTTCCCACCGCAAATGGATAGAGAAGAAAATGAGGGCCGATGAGCGGCGCGGACGTGTGCCTTCGAGCGCTATCACAGCGGACAAGATGGCGTGTACCATAGGTCGCAATTGCTGGCCCAAACCGCGGGGGTAGGTAGATGGCTGCATTAGTTCAACAATGGCAGGTGGATGGGTTCATCTTCAGAGCTCCTGGCTCAACACAGGCGGAGGAAGTGTCCCTTTCCCTGGCTGCTTCCAACCCTTTTCCAAACATATCATTACGGAATGTCGAGGGACGTGCCGTAAGTGCGCAGCCGGATGGATCAGGCGTCTGGTAAAAGGAATATTGCGCTGGAGCATGAAGAAATCAGATCCTCCGACAAAACATATTGTCTGAACTCTTGGTCACCAGGGTTCAGCGGGAAATGACGTCGCGAATGCCACTGCCCCAGCACTTCTCTCCTGGGTACGTCCCGCAGACTGCATTGACCAGGATGAGGGCCAACTCCTCAGCAGATTTAGAGAAAATCTAGATTGATATTAAGACAGTCATCGCCGATACTCTATGGCCACTAAGCGACTCAGGAGGGCGAACGAACGCGTGCTGCTGAGAGTCTTCAATAACACGATGTTATGCCCGGCTATTATGAAACGCTTTGAACTTATGGTCACCGGCCGGCGCTAGCACTGTGGCATAGTAGCATATACCTACGACATGGTATGGGCCTGCCAGTGAAATTGAGCCTTAACCCCCAACTCCAACCCTACACGAGAAGTCTGGGAGGCGGCCGTGCTGGGATGTCAGACTTTCGGGCCCAAAGGGCCTTGGTCCAGAGAGCCAGGACGGCGGCTTCGACCATTGGGGTCTCGGACAAGGAACTCAACCTAGTATGAGGGTTTCCAATAGCGGGTCCACACCTATCTTTTTTATGCAGCAAAAGCGTTTCGCCAAAACAACCACCTTGTTAGAAACGTTGCGGCCAGTAATACTTTTCCTGTATCCTCGATAGTGTCCGGGATAATCCGACGTGCCCAGTGGTCGGATCGTCATGTAGGGCGTGCAGTACTGCGGAACGCAGCGCTGAGGGAACAAAAAGGTAGTTGGCGCGGGCTGGTGAGAAGTTATTCTTTGCGAGTGTTTTGAAGCGAGACCAAAGACAATCCCCACCTAAATGCCCTAGGGATAACGTCATTGTGCCCTTCCAGATAGTCGACGAGGCTTTTCAGCTCCTGAACTTCTCGTTGCTGTTCAGCGAAGTCTTCCTCTTTTGAAAGCGTGAAAGCGACCGGCTAACGTAAGCTATCACCCGTACAAATCCGTCTTTTCTCTGGACTAGGACGGCACCGAAGCCTGGGCTACTGGCTTCAGTGTGTATTTCTGTGTCGGCGTCATCGTCGAAGTGCACAAGTACCGGTGGCGACTGCACGCGTCGTCTGAGTACTTGAAATGCGCCGGCCTGCGGCGTTTCCCATTGAACTCGACATCACATTTAGTTAAATCTGTCAGCGGCTCAGCGATGCGTGAAAACACGTCGAGAAAGCGCCTCTAGTAGTCACGCATAACAGAGAATCTACGCACTGCTTTCTTGTGGATGAGCTCCTGTGACTTTACGATGGCAGCTGCCTTCTGCGGGTCGGGGCGTACTCCATATTTGCTGATGACGTGGCTGAGCAACAGCAGCTCATCGCAAGTGAAGCGGCTCTTATCCGGCTTCAGTGTGTGCCCTGATGTCCTGATGGCCTCTGTACTGTCGCAAGCCGATAGAGGTGAACGTCGAAATTTACGGGGAAGACGACGACGTCATCCAAGTTACCAAGACATGTCTGCCACTTCAATCCTGCCAACACCATGTCCATGCCGCGCCGAAACATTGCAGGTGCCGAGCACAGTCCGAATGGCATGACCTTGAACATGTAGAGGTGGTCTGGCGTGATGAGCCAGAATTCCGGGTGTTCAGTCGCTGATCCATGGAAGGGTGGTGGTTCCCGAGGTTGTTGCAGGAGAATGGGGGAAGCTTGGGCAAACATTGGGAATATCTTGGCCTCGATCTTCTTGGGGAAGAAGAAGAAGAAGCCGTGGAGTGCGGATGCACATCGCGTCAGCTCCGCATTTTCTTATGATTCTCGGCGAAAAATCGCATTTTGTGGAGAAATCCATTGATCTTCAAAAGAACAGGTGCCAAGGAGTCCAAGGACACCATTATCTACCAGGTGGGCCCGTTTTTCGGCCGTCAATCGGTCCTTCCTCTCGCTGCGCGTGGCGGTAGATCTACACCTAGCTAGAACGCCTCGACACCTCGAACGGCTCCGTCACAGCGGTGGCTGAGAGAGCTCGGCCTACCGACGGAGATACCCAGGCCCTGCTCCCTAATGGAAGTCGTGAGCGTGGGAGGCGAAGAAATGCAACCGGAGGAGTTCGGAAAAGAATCAGGTTGGTGCGAAGTTAGAAGAGGCACAAAGAAGCGATGCAGCGGTGGTGCCGGATTGGCGGGACACGAGCAGCAGGAAAGAACCTTCGTCGGGGAAGCAAAAAATAGAAACAAATGGAAGAACGAACGCAAGGTGCGACAAATCATCAAAGCAAGTAGGCTGCCTAACCTGCCAAAAGAAGACTACAGGGTTATCGTGCGTCCACGTGGCGGACTTAAGGTATCAGACTACAAGCTGGATCGCATTTACTACTGTCTGCGCAACGCTGCCGGGGTCGGCCGAGAGACAGCGGAGGAAGACAGCATATGCATAAACAGCAAATAAAAATATAGTGGTGCTCAGCACGGCTTCCGAGGACCGAGCCAAGAAATATGGCGCTATCAATAAGCTACGCCTTGGAGAACAAGAATTTGAAGCGAGTGCTTACAGAGGAGCTCCTGATAATACATCCAAGGGTCTCATCAGAGGAATATCTCAGGAGGAGAGTCCGGAGGACATAGTGACCAGTCTGGTCACGCCACGCAATCCTGGAGTCTTGCACGCCAAGAGAATGGATAACACTGACAACGTGATCGTTTTATTTGAAGGTTTTCACGTCCCAAGATATGTGAGGTATGGAGCGATGCTTATCCAATGCTCCTTGTATAAAAAACACATCGACATATGCTATGGATATGTCGATATATGGAGAACAGGGTACAGGGCTGACGTGTGCCCCAACCCTGAAGACAAGATTTGCCGGGGGTGTGGGTGCAAGAATCCACAGCAGGATCACAACTGCAACGTGGAGTGCCAACTGTGCGGCAAAGACCACCTCACGGGAGACAAGAAGTGCCAAGCAAGATACAAGATACCGTACCTGGTCAGGAGACGCCGCTGGGAGCGACGGAGGAGGGAAGAAGAGGCCGAAGAGGAAGAGTACTACTACCACAACTACAATGAAAACAGAGGGAGCAACAACAATAATCATAAGACTGTAGCGAGCAAGCAGCCCTCAACCGACAGAGAAGACACAAGCAGGAAGAACTATGGAAGACACCGCTCCGGTTCCTTCCCGAGACTGCCAGGGGAAGCCGGTCGCCAACGCTCGAGGTCCAGGTCCAGGACCAGATCGTGGACGAGATCAAGGTCAAGGTCCGGTTCGAGAACTAATCGAGGGGGAGACGGGAGCAAAGCACAGGTGAGCTGGGCAGGCGCGGTCTCCGGCACTGCTACTCAATCGCCTAAAGTTAAAGGGTCCGCCCTAGAACAGGAAATGACACAGATTAGAAACATGTTAGAACAGATTACCCGATAGAATGCAATGCTTAAAGATGAGATCAAGCAGCTTAGGGCAGAAAACGCGAAGCTTCAGCAAGAAAAGAATGGCAACGCACCCTCCGCCAGTACGACATCGACGCGGAGTCGGGCTCCAACGCCCGTTCCCACGCAAGCGAACGGAGAAGCACCACCACACAAAAGGAGGGCGCAAGAAACGGCTGAAGAAAAGAGCGTCTTTGCAATCAGCGAGGTTATGGGAACGTTTAAAGGAATGTTCGATGGGTTACAGCAACAAATCACAAACATGTATGTAGAGATTAAACAACGATTCGATGGATTAGAGAATAGAGTAGCGGCACTAGAAAGCACCAAAGGATATTAAGCCAGCAGGCGCAGGACCGGTTAAAAGAAAGCCGTATAGCAGGCCGAATGCGGTAGAAAATAGCAAGGCCACCGGGGAAGAACAGATGAATCAACTTGGCGCCGCGTAACCAATACGCGATTTGGCAATGGAACTGCCGCGGGTATCGTCGCAAGCGAGGAAACCTGCAGCAGTTCATAACAAGTAAGGAGGCGCCAGATGTCATCGCCCTGCAGGAAACCGGGGGGATGGCAAAATTATCGGGGTATAAATCGTACAGTGCTTCCGGCGAGAAGGCAACCGTCACGACGCTCATACACAGAAACCTCTCGGCTGTCGAGCACGATACCGGTGTGCGCGGCATAGACCACGTCCTGATTGAAATAATCCCTTCCCGTAAAGAAGAGGGAAGTCTATTTATTCTGAACATATATAGTCCACCCCGGCACAAGCCCAAATTCGGCCCACTCTTCCGCAAAGTGTTGAGCGTAGCGCACAAGCAGGCCCTAGTCGTGGTCGGCGATTTTAACGCGCCACACGCGGCTTGGGGATACAGCATAGAGAACATTAAGGGCCGAAGCCTGTGGGCAGACGCCCAGCACGAAGGCCTAACGCTCATAACTGACCCTCAGGCACCAACCAGAATAGGAAACAGCGTAACCAACGACACGACACCAGATCCCACATTTACGAAGAATGTAGCAATTTCTCAATGGACAAACATGCAGGAAAGCTTAGGTAGTGACCACTACATCGTCGTCACAACGGTACAAGCAGGCCCAAGAAAAAAGAGGGGGAGAGAACTGAAGCTAGTAGAATGGGACTCTTTCCGCAAAATCCGACAAGATGATGGGGAAGACACTATAACGGACATAGAGAAATGGGCAGAGAAACTGCAAGAAAACATTAAACGAGCTACCAAAACTGTTCCAGGGGAGGCAGGTATAGAGGAGATGGATAGAAGATTATTGCACATGTGGGAAGCGAAAGGTAGCATGCTGAAAAGATGGAAAAAGCAAAAACATAATCGGAAATTAAGGAAGAGAATTGTGGAATTAAACAAGGAAATCGAGATATATGCAAATAGGTTAACCCAACAGAAGTGGGAAGCCACGTGCGACTTGATGGAAAGGCAGATAGGAATGTCCAAGACCTGGAACATTCTCCGATGCCTCTTGGACCCCGGAAGTACAAAAACCATACAAAGACACAATCTACAGAAGGTTATACACAGCTACAACGGCACAGAAGAAGAGCTCTTCCCAGAGCTCCAAAAGATGTACGTTGGAGATGCGGATAGAGAAGTACTTCCGGATTACCTAGGTAACGAGAATCCAGATCTTGATACCCCTATTACGGAGGCAGAAGTCAGATATGAACTGACCAGGCTCAACTCGAAATCTGCACCAGGACCTGATGGGATAAGTAACAAAACACTTAGAAACCTCGACGATGTATCCATCCGAGCTCTCACGGACTACATGAATAACTGCTGGGAGCAAGGCAGCATTCCAAGTCAATGGAAATCAGCCCAAATTATTTTTATACCAAAGACTGGAAAGAAACCACAACTGACGAACTTAAGGCCCATATCCCTGACATCCTGCGTCGGTAAACTCATGGAACAAGTGGTTCTCACACGTCTCACGAGATACATGGATGATGGAGGACTTTACCCACATACCATGGTTGGATTTCGACCAAAGTTATCGACGCAGGATATTATGCTCAAACTAAAACATCAGATCATAGATGCGGGTGAGAAAAGTCTAGACACTAAGGCCATACTAGGTCTCGATCTAACTAAGGCCTTTGACACCGTCACGCACAAGGCCATACTACAAAATCTCCAAAAACTGGATGTAGGACGTAAAACATACGCGTACATCAAAGACTTCTTGACAGATCGTACCGCAAAGATTTCAATTGGGGAATCGAAATCGGACGCACTCAAGCTAGGTAATAGGGGTACCCCGCAGGCATCAGTCCTATCTCCCTTTCTATTCAACGTGGCAATGATTGGTCTTCCTGCGAGACTCGAAAAGATAGAAGGACTCGGACACAGCCTCTACGCGGACGACATCACCCTTTGGGTGGCGGGTGGAAGCGATGGGCATGTGGAAGAGATCCTTCAAACCGCAGTAAACACGGTAGAAGACTACATCAAAGACAAGGGACTGAGATGCTCCTCGCAAAAATCAGAACTTCTGCTCTATAGGTCCACATGCCGCGGTCGAAAAAGCATTAGGGAAAGGCCGGGCATTGTGGTCACAGTAGAAGGCACCAGAATACCGATAGTGGAGAGCCTGAGAATACTGGGACTCCGCATATCCGAAAACGGCCATAACGGAGAAACCATTAGACTACTTGACAATAGTGTTCAACAAACAATCAGACTAATAAAGCGGATATCCAACAGGCACTATGGCATGAAATAGCACAATCTCATCCGATTAATAGAAACATTCGTAATCAGTCGTATTGTATATGTGGTTCCTTACCTCAAGCTCTAGGCTGCGGAGAAAGCCAAGATAGACTGCATTATTAGAAGGGCCTATAAGCAAGCCTTGGGACTTCCGGCAAATACGTCAAACGAGAAATTCTTGGCGCTCGGCGTGCACAATACATTAGACGAACTTATTGAGGCACAGAGAGTAGCGCAGTATGAAAGGCTTACGCAGAGTTTGACGGGGAGACACATCTTAGATGACATTGGAATAACCTACGAAGCACTGCACGGAGTGCGGAGAGACATCCCAAGGAAAATAAGGGAACATCTATCAATACCCCCACTCCCCAGAAACATGGACCCGGAGTTTCACCAAGATCGAAGGAACGCACGAGCGAGAGCTCTCCACAAAAGATTCCGTGATGCCAGGGACGTGGTCTATGTGGACGCGGCGGAGTACGCAAATGGACAGAGTATGTCGATAGTTGCTACGAGTCTAGAGGGTGACTGCAGAGTTAGTGGGACGGTGAAAACATGGAAGGCAGAGGTGGCGGAGGAAGCTGCCTTAGCACTGGCAATAGCCTCCACGGAAGCCAACATCGTAGTAAGCGACTGCAAGACAGCAGTCAAGAACTATGCAAAAGGAAGAATCTCGCCGGAAGCACTCAGAATTTTAAGCAACTTTCGTGAAGATCGCGACATTCACATTATATGGGCACCCGCACACTCCTCCCTTCCCGGGAACGAAATAGCGCACGACCTGGCTCGAGAACTGACAGGCCGAGCAGGTGACACGCAACAAATACTGGGAACGGAGAGAGACCGGATGACCAGCTTTAACGAGATCACCAAACACTATAAATTGGGAAGGACCCATTTCCCCCCGGCACACTCCTCATTAAATAGACGGCAAGCGACGGCATGGCGCCTCTTACAAACAGATACATATCCGAACCCGGTGGCCTACCACCGCTACTACCCGGACCATTACACGGATAGATGTAGATTCTGTGAAGAAAGGGCGGACCTACAACACATGGTATGGGCTTGTCCTCGTACACCCACACAGAATAAAATAATTAAAACCAGAGAGCAGTGGGAGACCGCGTTGCTCAGCTGTGCACCGGAAGACCAACGCAAGGCAATCCAGCAGGCCGAAGATGCCGCCAGGGCCCAAGGGCTCGAGGCCGTCATTTAGGTAGAGGCCTAGGTCTCAAATCTTCTGCGCACAAATAAAGTTTATTCCTCCTCCTCCTCCTCGATCTTCTTGGTCGTTTGAGGTAGAAAGAAGTCCGTGCTCCGGGGGCAGCTGTTGCAGTCAGCTCCTTGCTCGATGATGAGGAACGACATGGGTTGTGTCTCTGCGGTCCAGGCTTGGATCACGGCTTGTCGGATATTTCCGGTACATAAACGAACAAGCACCTCCACGAAATCTCACGTGGTAGTGACAGTGAAGAAAGCAGAAGAACTGTGAATGGCGAAACTAATGTTTTATTGGGCGAACCTGTGCCCTGCAAATCAGATTACGCTTAAGCACAACAATAGCCGCGAACACAGTCGGGGACCGTAGAAAATCTGATCAGCGGGACAAGCGCGCGGGCTTTGATTCATCAGTCATCGAAGGTTCCAGAGTAATCACTGGGAACCGCGTGTCTTCCAGAAACTTCTACACTATTCCCGTAGCGAGATGAAATCAGATTACACAAGGCTCAGCTAAAACTGACAGCGCATAGAACTACCGATAGCTTTCGAAAAACTTCCGATACATGCAGGCGCGTCCTGCGCTGTGCGATAACGTTTTGTAGGCGGTGAAATGCGGTCACCGGATAAAGATAAACAAGTACACGTGTCAATATTCAGCTTTGACTCTGCCACAAGGTGTAATAGTCCATAGTTCTAGTACTGGATCATTGCATGCCTACAGATGGCCAGTAAGCTACATGCACCAGAAGTTCGCAAACACTAGAAGCAATACGACCCATGACATTTGAAGGAGAAAGGAGAAGGACGAAATAACATTTATGAAAGTAGAGATGTCTTCAGCCCGTTGGGAGATGGGTCCTCATTTCAGGACTCTTGTAAAGTTTATCTTATAGCTTTATAGTATCGTCAATAATATACGGGCAAGTTTTGCACTAGACGCCACGAAGAAGGAGGTCAGTTATTTTTTGAAACATAGCGGGACCTTCGTATAAGTCGAAAGGCATTACGTTGAACTCGTGACGGCTATCAGGAGTAGAAAAGGTGGTCTTTTCTTTGTCAGCTCCGTGCATTCGAATATGCGATAGCGAGAACGAAGGTCTAGGCTGCAAAAGTATTGCGCCCATAGCAATATATGAATTCTAGAGATAAATAACAGGATTTGACTATCTATGCAACTAACGAGAGTGCAGAAATTTTCTAATGTATCCCTTAGATTGCCTGTCAAAATTTCTTTTTTTTTCGCGTCTTGCTACAGGCGCACTCAACTATCTATTTTTTTAAACCTTAGCTGGCTGAGACGACTTTTGTGTCACATAGCGCGTTATTAATCCGAAAGCATTGTATGTCAAATAAGGCAGAAAATCTGGCGTTGTCTGCAACGAGTGGTAAAAAAGATAATCGTCATCAGATGCGTCTTGTATGATGTCAGTAGTAATACAGAATCAACGTTAGAACAAGTTAGAGTAAGGTGTAATAAAGATAATTAAAGTGAAGGAAATGAAGGTGAATTAACGTTGATTAAGGTTGGTACGAATAAGAGCAAGCTGAATTAAAGTGACACTAAAGTGAAAAACGATTTCTTCTGCATCAGTAAATTACCGTTCTACAAAACCAAAAACACCCCTCTTACAACGATAAGACGTTTGGTAAGCCAGAAATAGCGCAAGAACGAAATACGGGTGGCGACGCCTGCTTGAGTTCCCGCACCTGGGGGCTGTGACGTCATGGATTTTGATGGCATCTTCTAGGGCCTACTAATTATATATAGCGGTACAGATTGACTACATTGTGTTCTAAAGGAATGAAATATTAAACATGGCAAGTTTCGGGAACCTTTATTCAGCCAACGCGGCCCAAATGCGAAAACATACTTTGGAATTCCTGACGTCACGCTGACGTTGCGGCGTTGAGATTTCGGCGCGAAATTCAAATACTGATACTTCGACCTCCATTTCCTCATCTAATAATCAAACTATTATTTTGAAATGACTGCCTGCAGGGTTCTGAAACAATACTCCATTAGCCTAAACTGATTTATTGTTTCCCTTTAGTGTCCCTTTAAGATGTATTAAGGTGGATTAAGTTTGGTAGAAATTATAGCAAGGTATACGAATGTGTAGTAACGAGGATTAAGGTGGTATAAAGTGGAATAAGGTTGTTAGAGGTTAGAGCAATGTGAATTGAGGTGGATTAAAATGAAATACTCTAGGTACAAATATAAAGCAAGGTGGATTAAGGCAACTTAGTGGATTGAGGTAAAGTTGTGAAAGAGAGGTGACGATGTATCACGTCACGTAAAATGGCATACCCGAATAATTAGAGAAATCATTATGCTTTCGCATGCAAATCTCGTATGAATAGTTAAGTGGCTGTCAATATTTTTCTGATTGTATCATGAAATGAGCAAGCTTGTCACATTTTCGTGGTTTTCAAGGGTTATGTTTCAACGTGAAGAGAGCGCTGTCGTTGAACTATGTGAACGTCATGAAACATTCTAATCAACATCCATATACCTCCTGCGTGGATCATACAGCTGTGCGAAAAGTGTATCAAACCTTCGACAGAATACTTGTGTCCACTCCTGGCCCTCAAGCTGTTGGCCAAAAAACACAACGGGAAATAAACAAAATAGAAAAACAAGAAGTGACAGCAGTTCCACTCACGCGTCGCCTGCAGGCCGGAACTTAAATCGATGTTTCGAACATTCTCAGGTCATTGTAATTGTGCTTGATTCATCTCTCAGTCATCAGGAGCGCTAGATTCTGATGTCTCTTAATGCCCCTGTTTCATAATATTGCCATATTTCTACATGAGTTCTTTGAAATTTGAAGAACAGAAGGAATCCCTGAAAGCGAATGCCAGTGAAGCTATTTAGTCCGCATGAACTCGATTTTGTGCTTGCGTATGTAGTTCTCTCGAAAGGAGCTCATTTCACACTTCTGCTGAAGTGGCATGGTCGCTCCGAATGCATTTCAATAAAACTTAGAGCAAATCTCACTGTTAACGCGAAAAAGACAACCTGGCGAATGAATGTTGGGGTTCATAGACTGGAAAAAGTACAACTTACTTTCAGTGTGAAGCTAGTCCCCATCGGCTTTCCGGCCTGCGAAAAATTATTTATTTATTTATTTATTTATTTGTACACACTGCAGGAGTGGCAGTACATGGCAGGAGTGGGTAAACACAGTGCAGAGCAAAAAATTAAGTGAAATCAGCAATGACTCTTACAATTGCACGACAGTCAATGTACTGAAAAATCATTTTCATCGATTCTTAATACATATATAAATGCATATACATAAAGTATAAGCTAATCATTATTTATGTAGTTACACATACTGGTTTTCATAGAGAGCACTTTCGGAATCGCGTATCCGGAGTGAACGAAGGCAGCCGGGTAAGTTACGTTCGTCACGCATCGAAGAGAATGGCGGAATGTCCAGAATAAAACCCAAGTACAGCTAGGCATGGTATTTTCGGAGACGCCGGAGATTCGTGTGCATGCGCGAGTAAGAGCGGGTGCGAGAGAGAAAATGTGGGGGCTTTTGCTCCTTGAATGTATGACGCTGCCTAGGCGCTACGGAGAAGTTAGCGCGTGTTGTAGGCGTATGGCCGTAGGCTTGTCGGCAGCACGGAGATAGCTCGAGTCTGTTTACGCTCGGACCTGGCTGCCGGCGCGGTGAAACAGATTATAGCATCGCAGATGTTTCCGTGGGAATGAATCAATATTTGATGTTTAAAGGCGCAAGGGCCAGGTGTGGCCAAAGAGCGCCAGTTTCCGCGGGAGTAGCGGGGACCGTGTGAGAGGCCGGCCCACATATACTGAAAATAAAGACGGCAGAGCGCCTGGCGGTTGCTATTTGCCTTGCTGAGTGGTATGTGACCTTGTGAGAAGAGTTTTTCACGCTTTGTCGGGCGCTATAGTTTGCTGTTTCGTCAATTACCTTGACAACTATGTTTTCGTCGTCTTAAGAAACCTATATTGTATTAGATTGAGTGGCTGAAACGCCGCCAGTGACGCTCGAGGCCCCTGCAACTGCTATGGGGAAACGCCGCGCCCACCTTACGCGTTTTACTCTAAACTGACCTACCGGTTACCTAACCTATCACTAACCCAACCTAACGAGGCCTTTGAGAAATACAATAATGCCTACGGTGTAATCATTGTGAGAATACACCGCGCCACCCTAACGGCTTTTACGCAAACCTAGTGTAACGTAACGTTAACGCTACCCAACTTAATCTAAGGTTAACCTTAGTTAACCTTAGATAATGTGACCGTGAAAGACAATAATCCGCACGGCGTAACCACTGTGAGAATACGCCACGGCACCCTAACGCCTTTTACGCTAACCTAACGTAACCTAAGTTAATCAAAATCTAACCTAAATCTCAGCTAACCTAACGTAACGTGGAATAACGGGGACGAGGCGTAAAGGCAATAATCGTCCCGGTGTGACATAAGGCAATCGCATTCAACCGTCATTGCTAAGGCGCTGTGAGACGGTACAACTTTCGCTCGAACGGGACCGCTCAATAATGGTCCTGAAAAGTCCAGGAAAGCCGGCCCGGCCTATACTAAGGCCCCTATCACTACCCCGGGAAAACCAATGATGTTTCTTCTTTTTTTTAAGGCAGAGTGGCGTAAGGCGCGACAAAGTTATAATCCGGCATGACTGACTCAGAATCAGCACCGCAAGCGTGAGAAAGTCTATCCGACGCACTTTCACACACAGCGATCACCAAATGGGGCTTCAAATCCCTGCTGGTTCGCCTGTTCCACCGCTGGCAGCCAGCGTCGGAGCGCAAACGACCCGCTCCGCTATGTCGGCACGCCTAGGGACAAACGCACGCAACACGCGCAAAGAAACTTCACAGAAACTTCACAGAAACTTCACAGAAACTTCTCCGCCATAGTGCCTAGGCAGAGTCACCTATTCAAGGAGAAAGGCCTCCATATTTTCTCTCTCGAACCAGCTCTTAATCATGCCTGCGCGGGAACGTGGAGCGCCGCGAGAAACGCCATGCCCCCGTTGTACCTGCTAGCAATTGTAACAATGCGGCCGGGCCGCCGTATTTTGCAAGCTACGTGCGACTGGTACAGAGTGAGCCCTGCGCTTTGTTTCGAAGGCGTAGTTCGCGTTGATGCGAGCGGCTGTACGAAGGTCAATTCGCTCGCTGCGTCTGTCGCGTTTCCCCACTGCAGCGTTTTAATAGGGAGTTTCCGCGGTCATCGAGTGAGATGCGTTCATGATGGCTTTTGTGCGGGTGACACCATGCTTGTTAATTCAGTCAGATTTCTTTGGTTATGAAGGGAAAGCTACGGAGGCAAAAAATTAAATTATGGGGTTTTACGTGCCAAAACCACTTTCTGATTATGAGGCACGCCGTAGTGGAGGACTCCGGAAATTTAGACCACCTGGGGTTCTTTAACGTGCACCTAAATCTAAGTACACGGGTGTTTTCGCATTTCGCCCCCATCGAAATGCGGCCGCCGTGGCCGGGATTCGATCCCGTGACCTCGTGCTCAGCAGCCTAACACCATAGCCACTGAGCAACCACGGCGGGTCAAAGGTACGGAGGCAAAGCCCTCACAGTGATAGCGCTTCCAAAGAAAAGATTTCTGCGTTTCAATCAACGTTAGTGTAGGCTGGGGAAGACAAAACATAAAGAACTCATTAGCAAGAGGTAAATAAGACAGAACACACCGACTCAGTTTAAGGGTTTAGTTTTTCTTGTGACTTTTCTCTTCCGCGTCTGGAGAAACGGCGTCTGGAGAAACGCGAAACCGTTGCACGTGGAAGCTGCGTTGATTGAATTGCATTGGAGAGATCATATCTCCCTGCCTGACGCCCTTCTTTAATGGCACTTTGTTGCTTTCTTTATGGAGGACTAAGGTGGCCATGGAGCCGCTATAGATATCTTTCAATATTTTTACATACGGCTCGTCTAGACCCTGATTCCAAAATACTTGCATGACTGCTGAGGTTTCGACTTAATCAAACGCTTTCTCGTAATCAATGAAAGCTATATATAAGGGTTGGTTATATTCCGCACATTTCGCTATCACCTGATTGATAGTGTGAATATGGTCTATTGTTGAGTAGCCTTTACGAAATCTTGCCTGGTCCTTTGGTTGACAGAAGTCTAACGTGTTTCTAATTCTATTTGTGATCACCTCAGTAAATACTTTGTAGGCAACGTAGAATAAGCTGATCGGTCTATAATTTTTCAAGTCTTTGGCGTCCCCGTTCTTATGGATTAGGATTATGTTGGCGTTCTTCCAAGATTCCGGTACGCTCGAAGTGATGAGGCATGCGTATACAGGGTGGCTCGTTTTTCTAGAACAATCTGCCGCGCATCCTTCAGCAAATCTGCTGTGACCTGATCCTCCTTAGCTGCCTTCCCTTTCTGCATAGCCCCCAGGGCTTTCTTTACTTCTTCCGGCGTTACTTGTGGGATGTCAAATTCCTCTAGACAATTCTCTCTTCCATTAGCGTTGCGGGTGCCAATGGTAATGTACAAATCGCTATAGAAATTCTTCGCCACTTCAACTATCTCAGCCATTGAACATTTAGAGCAGCCCAAATGACCTAAGACAGCGATTCAAGAGCCTCATCTCCAGGGCAGCACAGCTCGCCAGGAACTCCCCCCTTGTCATTGCAGACTACTTTAACGCTCTGAATCACACTTGGAGCTACCCGTATGACAGCTACAAAGAGAGAGAGGCGGTCAACCGGGACCTGTTGCTCGTCACTGACCCGTCATTCCCGACTAGATGTGGTAGGTCGGCCAGCAAGGATACAACTCCGGACCTCACCTTCGTCAAAGGAGCGTCGGAAGCTAAGTGGGCCAACCTCAACATCGACCTGGGCAGTGACCACGGCTCTGCGGGTAGAGAAGAGAAGAGTGCACAAGTTCAGGGTCACCGACTAGGACAAGTTACGCAAGATTAGGGAGGAATATGCGGAAGACGTGGAGGTGAAGCCCGCTCTCGAACGCTGGACTGAACAGATCGGACGAGATATCGAGGCTGCCACCAAGGAAGTCAGCACAATCTATAGGTCGAGCAGATGCTTGCAGGCTCGCCCATCTGCTCGAGGCCCACTATCTAGCTAGAAGGGGCAGCGTCTCCACAGAAGGCTCCGAAAGAAGATTGCCGAATTCAACAATAAAATAGAGGAGCATTGCAAGGTCCTCTCCATACAGCAGTGGGACGATGTCTGCATGTCGATAGACCGTCAGATGAGCAAAGGGGGTCTTGGAACTTCCTCAAGCACTTGCTGGACGAGACGAATACTAAGTCGGTTCAAAGGAGCACGGTCCCATGCATTTTTCATGCAGCCAGGCAGGAATCATCAGGCTACGACGTTCTAGGGAAGCTGGGGAACAAGTACCTACCGATGGTTTCCGACCCGGTGACTACCCCCCTCAATGATAACGGGGGCTCCGACAACCCGGAGCTCGAGGCGGAGTTAGGGGTTGAAGAAGTCAGATGGGCCCCAGTCCGGGCATGATTTGGAACAAGCCCATGAGGAACCTGGGCGAGAAATTAACAGTGTACCTGACCGAGATCGTCAACCAGACGTGAAGCAGCGGCAGAGTTCCGGCAATGTCGAAGAAGGCCACCTCTATCCTCATTCCCATGTCCGGCAAGCCGTCCAATCTAGACAATCTCAGGACCATCTCGCTCGCTTCGTGTGTGGGCAAGGTGGCCGAGCACGCAATCGACAACAGGGATTCTCAGTACTTGGAAGACATGGAAGTCTATCCCCACAACATGATAGGCTTCAGAGCGGGCCTTTCGACGCAAGACACGATGAGGCTGTTCAAGGATCAGGTTATCCATAGCAACACGAGAGACACGAGAGCCCTACTTGGCCTGGACTTGGAGAAGGCCTTCGCCAATGTTCTGTACTACTTTGTCTTGGGAACGATCTCAAGCCTTGGTTTGGGCAAACACTTTTATGGCTTCACGAGATCCTTCCTGGCGGACAGAGAAGCCATCCTCCATATCGGAGACTTCGCATCAGACTCGGTTAAGCTCGGTTCTAGAGGCACACCACCGGGGTCGGTCATATCCCCGACTCTCTTTTGTCTCGCCATCATCGGTCTCTCGAACAAACTCTCCGAAGTCGACGGCATACCACACGATATATGCAGATGACGTCACCATATGGTGCACTGGTGGCAGCGGCGGAATCTTAGAGGCTGCGATTCAAGAAGCCATCCAGGTCACAGAAGACTACCTTAGACAGGCCGGCCTTCGATGATCGCCGCGGAAATCAGAGCTACTATTATACGGGCCCAAGCGCAGGGGCACCAAACCGGAAGGTTGGAGGCCTGCAGAGGACATCGGCATCACTCTAAGGACAAGTGAGGGCTGTCTCATCCCCAGCGTGGACTCTCTCTGGGTTATGGGTATGACGATCGAATCGAATGGCTCCAATAACCAGACGGCACTGAAGCTCACCAAGAAAACGGAAAATGCCATCAGGTTGATAAGAAGGGTTACCAACTGGCAGCAAGGACTGAGCGAGAACAACCTCGTCAGGTCGGTCTATGCTTTCGTGATATATCACTTTACCTACTTCGTGGCCATGCACAACGGGCAGAGCTCGGAACAGGCCAAGCTGAACGCCTTGATAAGAAAGGCAGTCAAGAGAGCCCGGGGCATTCCCATGTACACGAGCTCGGAGCGACTGCTCTACCCCGGCATGCAAAACACGCTAGAAGAGATAGCGGAGTCACAGGAGAAGGCGCAGTTTGCCAGACTGTATCCGACCAGCACCAGGAGGAACATCCTGAGAGTGCCTGGAGTTCCCCCAACGGAGATCCAGACCAGTTTCTGCAGCATACATTGAGAACAGAGGGAGCGCATTACCGTTGCTCTCATTCCTCGGAATGTCCACCCCGAATACAACATGGGCAGACAAAGGGTTAAGGCTAAAGTACTCCTCAAAGAGGCTGGCGCGCTCGCCCGAAGTTGCTGTTTCGTCGATTCAGCCCGGTGCCCTGACGGAAAGGCGTTTGCTACAGTTAGCGTCGATGAAGAAGGGAAAATAATAAACTCATCGACGGTACGGTTAACGGCGGCCGAGGTTGCGGAACAGGCCGCAATAAAAAGCTTTGGCCCTGCTGGATGACGGGAGAACGACGATATATAGCGACTCGGGATACGTGGTTCGAGCATTCGCCAAGGGCACCGTCTTGAAACCGGACCTGCGGTTCCTACGGCACAACGAAATCAAGCAACACACTATCGTCTGGTTCTCCACTCGCATAGATCAAGGGTGCCCGATCCAGCCTCAACGAGTCGGCCCACAGAACTGCGCGAGGAGTCGTCGACCGCGTAGCTATCGGGTGGCGCGGCACTGACGTTCCGGACAAAGGACATCCCCCTGCTTCGTACTACGAACTCACAAAGCACTTTTATCTGGGGAGGTGGAAGTATCTGCCACCGCAAGGTGAACTGAACAGGCCTCAGGCATTAACACTGAGACTCTTGCAAGTCGGAGCATACTCTAGCCCCACCCTCTATAACCAGATCTATTCCTAAATTCAAACGTCAAACACTTGCGCACTTTGCTCAGGCTCTGCCAAGTTGTATAATATGCTCTGACGGTGCCCTGCGTTACAGGGCAACGAAGATGTTACGTCGTCCAAGCGGGCCGCTCCCCTACGCAGTCATGATTTTGAATCCCAACTATGGGCAGTCCAACGGGCCTAGGACGTGGCGGAGAGGCTAGGTCTTTCTGTCCCGACGTGGGAGCAGCGCGCAACGTGCTAGAGCACGTCCCGATGGACCTTAATAAAGCTTTTCTAATAATAAATTTCTCAGCGACCCGTTTTAGGCTTCTTTACAGCCATATCATACGTACCATTTGCTACTCACTTTATCCTTTCATGCAGAAAGCGGATACACCTTATTACCGTACGTCATTGTGCTGTTTGGCCATGTAGGACCTTGCGCCATTAAACACTACACATGAATCGATCGTTTCAACTTGTCCTTGCACTCTGCTCGCGCGCGGGCTTTGAACAACGATTTACTGTTGACGGGGCATGATCCCCTACCTTCCCAGCTTATTCCAAACCCTTTCTCTGGGTACGGGAACGGAGTCCATTAGGGTGGGGACGAAAAAAACAAGTAGAGCACCAGGACATCGACTGGAGCCAGCTTACGGGCATCGCGCCTTTGTCACGGACCTCGCGGAGAGAAGCTGTCCACCACAGCAGACAATAGACGGCACTGGGTGCGCTGATCTTGTTCAGGTTTTTCACCTGAAAGCGCTTGTGGCGACGCATTTGCTCACTTTGTCGAACTGTTGGCCCTCGTAACCTAAAAGGGCGCACTCGTTAAAGTCAGCCCTTTCTGCACAAAATCTTCATGGGCTATTGGTAAAATCCTTGCCTTCTCTCACAAACACAAACACACTAGCATACCCTTTCTCTCTCTTTTTTTTGCCTGTGGAAAGCGTCATAAAAAGTGACTGTCTATATTTTGTGTTCCCAATTACTTTTTCGATTAGAACCTTGTGATAAGAAGGCAATGACAGTTTTATTGATAGACGTATCTCTGGCCCATACATTTATCTATTGAAGGGGTATGAAGCATTTCAAAAAGTTGTCACAGAATGCCTATCCGATATAGTCAACAGTCGGCTCTGCGAAACATCAGTTTCATCAAAATAAAAAAAATGCACAACCCTCACAGTTCCCTCCCTTTGCAGTCTGACGCGCTACCCTGTGTTGAGTGTTCGGCCATACCTATGAACTTGCGAACTTTAAAACTCGTAAAAATCTATCGGGCGAAAGACCAGAGGAGAGGGTAAGTATGTGCTATAGCACGTATTTATTTAAAGCTTGCCAAGAGCACGCGCATCTTGTGGGATACCCAAGCCCTTTATCCATGCTAGTTTATCCTTACAACACACATGCAGCAGCAACGAAGTTGCGAGAACCGAGACTGACGAGTAATGCATTGCTTTAGTATTACAGGAAGTCGTTCAACGCCTTTGCTTTTGCAGATTGCCGCCTGCTTCAGGACCTTGTCTGTATCAACTTGTTCGATGCAGAGACTTTTCTTTCACTATTTCACCATAGAAAAATTTCGACGGGAGGTTCGGGCGACGACCATCGCAACTTATTCGCAAACTCACCAACACCATTTTTCGTAAAGCTGGACGCTGCGTTCGCCAAATCGAAAAACAATCCCAAATTCGTAATGTTTAGAAATTATTTCTGGAAAGTTAAGCATATGTCATTGGAAGTTTAACCATATTGATGAAATGGCGCTGGCATTTGTTTGCACGGAAGGAACGGTACGGTTAGAAGTCCATACAAATACGTTATTTACAATGTTCGCGGTTGGCAGATTGCAATAAAAAAAAACCTTGTACTTATTTAGAAATTTACACGTATTTATCTTTGACTTTGATATTAGTCATCAGCCTTTCTTCTATATATCGAAGCCCCCCAATCTAAAAAGTGATGAAAACAAAAATAAACCCTTAATTATGCAGCAATACATGCATTTGTTTGCCTAACCTGTTACTATTCAGCTAGCTAGCACTGATAATTGAGTGGATGCGTGAGCTAACTTGAAACCTAACTTGACTTGACTTGAACTATTGCTGTAAATTATGTAGCATTAATGCTCACTAACGGCCCATACTTTCCCGAAGTTTGGTTGGCTTCCTGTGTAAAACTAACGTTTTTGGGTTTACATGAATATAAATCTTAAGATGTTTCTACCAGGTCTTAAGAAAGAGCGTACTTTAGTCCCAGTAGACATGAGAAGAAAGAGGTCACTACAGAGGCTCAGTGCGGTAACAGCGGCGCTGGCGATGTTGAAGATAGGTGCTTGGGCTGCACAGGAAAAAGAAGACGCAACCTATCTTAGAGTGTTTCATATTCGGATTATGAAGAAACTGCTACTGCATATTTTATTACTCCAGAGTGTAATTGCACGAAATTGCAAAGAAAGTACAGGGCATTGCTGCAATCGTTTGAATAAAGGTGGCATTTTTACATTGTTATGCTTAGCGCATAAAACAGGAGCACTCAACCGAAAGAAGCATGGTGGCATACGACGCGCTCAGTTTCAACAGAAATTTATTTATGCAGTGAGGCGGATGTTGCCCCTATAACTATTTGGGCGCTGAGAACACGACCTTCAGTGAAAGCGCACTGCAAGGTTTTCACTTTGCCAGACACGAGGTGAATAAGAATATCATGCCGTATTCATTGTTTTCTGTAGCTGCAGGCGTATCATAACGACGTTTCTCACAATATATCTCCAAAAAAATTTGTGATACCGGATCTGGAACATGATCAGAAAAGCTTGCATTCACGTGCCATAAATCAGTGGCATTTTTTTTCTTCAAAAGAAGCGCGAAGCCGAGGTGAATACGATTTTTGAAAGGCATTCACAAAACACAACTTTACAATGCTTCTTCTTGTTTGATTTGTTTGGGCTGAGCCGTAAAACAAGAAGGGCTTATTGGAACCTTGCGCATATATTTAGCACATATATTCATCTTTTAAATATCACCTTATATCAAGTATGCTAACGTTCCAGTGAAAAGGCACCTCATGCGTTGCTTTATGTGAGGCTAAAGATCTCATGACTATGCTTAGTCTGCTAGAGGTTGCCAACTCAAGGAAATTGGTATTTGAGTTGCGCAGAAACAAATGGTCATCAGCATACCTCAAACTTCGATTCAATTTACCTGGTCCAAGGACGCAGAAATGTTTGTTTTAGTTTAAGCTAAAATGAACTTGCTTCGGACCAGTGCCAATATAGGGACAATGGGCACTCCTTGCTGTTGCAGGTATATCCGGCCATCCTTCAGAATCATAGTTGTCAACAGCTAAAAAGCATAACAGTTCCAGCAGGTTGGCATTTGCAATAACGGCTATGCTAGTAAAGCGCCCACAGCCGAATTTGCCAAGACATCCTTCAACACATCTCAGAAACCCAGAGTATGTTAACGGGCAGCAGAAGTTGGCTACATCAAGCGGAACCGCATTTCACTCAATGTTGTTGTGCGTCCTCAGGAAGTCTAGGACTTCTTCGCATCACCTTACTAGAAGAATGGATAATGCTCAGTTGACCGAGTTGACCGAGGGCGTGAGCTTGCGCGGCAGCAGCAGCCAGCGAAGTGACCTTCGTGCTGTCTATCGCTTCAACGCAAGCTGAGCGCCGAGAACACTGAGCACACAAAGCTACGAGCCATCGACGCGCCTAGGTTCTGTGCCCAACGCGGGTCGCTCTCAAGATACGGCAGTGCGCAGCCGCCACATACGGAGTTGGATCTGGAGTAGAACGCCTCCCCCCATTCTGCCCCTCCCCCCGTGCCTCGCAACGTTCGGTGACGGCGCATGCACGGGAAGGAAGGCGGCGCGCTTTCTTCCTGCTCTACTGAGCCGGACTCGTCGGCTCCCCTCACACGCTTTCACTCGCGCATACAGGGTAGGGCGCGTGGCGATTGTATTATTGCTCGGACTTTATACGGTACATAACGTCGACGGCGACGGCAGAAATACGCCTGGAGTGGCCATATAACTGCTATCGCAATGAAAATTGGCGAACCTGCAACAAGCTCTACGTTAACATAGTGTCATTCTCTTGGACAGTGCAGAATGCCCATCATCGAAGTGAAGATCCTGGTTGGTCGTTGTGTCACGGATGCATAAGTGAAATTATATCCGAAGTCAATCGATCGTGAATACGACTCTAGGCGACTCCTGCAGGAAGGCAACTTAATTCTTTCGCAAATTAAGAAAATTCTATCGCATTACACAATGCTTACTGTAGCTTCCTTGCTCCTGCACGAAGCGAGACTTGTGGTGGCGTGGCTGAAGAAATCCTCATCTACAGACCTTACGATGCAAGACTGTGAATGTGCGGTTCGTAGGTAAGTGTCCATATTGGAACTTCAACAACCATGAATAACCGCATGAAAACGCTTCGCTTACGATAGTGAAGCGAAGCGAAGCAACTTTTCTTTTTTGCTGTTGTTACGTCCATTGAGGCCAAATGCAAAAATACTTGTGTACTCTGACATAGTCGCACGTTAAGCAATCCCAGGTGGTCAAAATTATACTGAAGCCCTCCATTATGGCGTGCGTAATATTCGCGTTTTCGTCTTGGCACGCAAAACGGCACGCCTTTCTCTTTGTGTGCGCGCCGTAAAGGGAGAGCAAATAAAATGGTATGCAAACAGAAATTTCGATGCGAAGATGAATAATTAAAAATTATCTGTTCTTAGCAACATTTGCACAATGTTAGTAGGTTAATAACTGCGCTGTTTGTAGCACTTGAAAATCAGCGGCAGCTTCGCGCAAAAGGCGAAGTATTGATTGCGACATAGAATTAATGAATACCTACAAAAGGTGAGCTTCGCGTTGTTATCGGCCGCAGAGATTGCAGTAAACATTCGCTTACTAACTAAATCTACAAGCACGCTCGCCAGACATGAGGACATCGCCCTCGATGACCATCGACTCTCGCTGTCAGAGAGTCAAAAGTGGTGAGCGAGTTCCACTTCATGCTGCCTCTCACTTCAACGCGAACTAGGCGCGAGAGAACACAGTGCAGAGGAAGCCATCATGCATCTCCGGTTGCCTAGCCTACGAGACCACGAAAGATTACCTACAAGGAGGGCGCGCGGCCGGAGAAAAGAGGTGCTGCGTGCAAACTCATTAATCACTTCCCATCATTCCCACGGTGCTTGAACGATTGCAGCGCCAGAGTTCCCTCTGGTAATTATTCTAGGAAACAGTATGGCACGGAGCCGAGCGCGGACCGATGAACTATTGGCTCCGTTGAGGACCTCTCTCTTTTTGTGCATGTTATTTTACGGCTGGTGCGGAGAATCAGAAAAGAAAGAAAGAGAGAGAGAGAGAGAGAGAGAGAGAGAGGGGGGGGCTTCAAGGCCTCCGGAATCTCAACAGAAAAGCGGCTGCCTGGCCATTTGTTGACGCAAGATGCGTCCGCACCGCGGCTCTCACTTTCTGTAGGCCGCTGTCGAAAGTCCCGCTGTCGCGCCGTCCTCCCTCGGACGCCGTCACAGCTGATATGACGCCCGCGGAAGGAGGACATCGCCGTGCCCATATAACTTCTAGCGCAACAGAAAAAGGGGGGCGCACTAACTGCGACGGCAATTGGTTTGAGGCTTTTTAAGGTTTAAGGCAACTAGGTCCAGTTTAATTTGGTAGTAAAAGTAACACCTAGATGCTTTACCTCTTCCCTCTACCTGAGCAAAGAGTTCAGATCTCATCAAATCAAGAAACATTGGGGGGGGGGGTGGCAAACTTTTGGAGTCACACGAAATACTATTTTTCAGAGTGCTCTTCTATACCTCATTCGTTAACACAGGCGAGAATCTTGTGTATTGCTATGCTAAGAGCGGCTTGTTCGTGCACTTCATGAGTATCCCAGAAGAGAACGCAGTTATCTGCAAATAGGGAAAGTTTTAAGGGTCCAGTAATAACTGTTATAAATCATTACCATAAAACGAGGAACAAAACTGGCCCGAGTACTCTACCTTGGGGCGACCCTGATGAAAACTTGGGCGTGCCTGATCTTTTTGCCCGTAATCTCACGTTTTGTTTCCAATAACTTAAATATGCGGCAACTCGGAAAACAAGAAAATCGCGAGGACTAGTCATATGTCGTTTCTGAACGAACTTGTCGTCCGGTACGCGACCTTGCTGACTTATGTGCACGTTAAAAAAAACTAATTGGTTCAAATTAATCCGGAGTTTCTCACTGCGGCGTGCTTCGTACTCAAATGATGCTTTCACACTGACACTGCCTTCACAGCACGCGTTCCTGACCAGAATATAGTTTGTCGGACTTCAGAGAAAAATAAAGCTATGCGTAATGTTTACACGCATTAACATATTAATGGAACATTAGGTCACACTTTTATGCCATAAAACACGATGTAAATATTGCACGGGAAAGCATCGCACATTTCACTCTAGTTAGCGCCGCCCATCGCATCGCTTGCACGTTGGGCAATTCGACGTATCCTTAGGTCCACAATGGTTCGCAAGTTGCAGTTTAAATATACGTAGTTGTTTCGGAGAAGGCATCTCAGGTAAAGCAACAATCGTATCTGCGAAATGTAAGGGGGGATTTTCATATGACCGCACTATTTCCGTATCGTCTGAAAATGTGGCCCGCGACGTATGAAGCGGCGTAGAGACCACATGTGCGAGCTCAGGGTATTCGGAACAGAGTTTTGTAGCTTGTGAGAATCTGTAGCACGGGCAAGCTCTTACGCCTATGGAGCGAGCGCTTGCTCGACGTCTAGAAATGCGTAAGCCAGAGGCATATGAGATTATTTTTTCTTGGTGCCACATTCATTTGAGGATATTACTTGGTTTCTTTTGAAGAGGGGGGTCTTCGCGACCGCCATGTTGTAGTACTAGCGCGCCGAGAGGCTGCGTAAGAAACGCGACAGGTGCCTCTTGTGCCGAAAGACACAACAGTGATACGACCCGGTGACAAACGGCCACCATCAAAAAGTAAAACAATGCATGCGTGATAATATGGTGCACTGACGTCATCGTGGCTGGCTGCTCAGGCGTGGCACAGACACCACGGTGAAAGGCTGCGTTGGTGACGTCACTGGAAATGTATCCTTATAGCTCCGTGAACTATTGCCATCACCCTCGCACTACGTGAAAAGCAAGTTTAGTAATGGGCTTTGGCGTTTACGAGTGAACGCAGTGCCATGCCATCCAGGGAAAGTAATAAGAACGAGAGAACGCCAAAGGAATACAAGACTGCGACATGATTTTATGGTACTCCTTCTTGCTTCCGATAACACTTTGGTGGCAAATCAGACTACGTAATATACGACGTCGACATGTGCAAGTATAGATACTTACGGAATTCCTTAGCACTAATATACGACAGAGTTTCCTTCATAATGACGGCGTTGAGAATCTGAAACGACAATAATAAAAATTATTTTAAAAATGTGCAGGAATCACTGACGATCATTGTGAATGTATGTCAATAGCAAACGGTTCCAGAGGCTTTTCACTTTATTAAAGGATTGGCGTGGTTGATGGCGCATATTTGCTGCAGTCACAAATCTATTCAGGACGTAGTTTTGATTTCACCGCGTAATTCCGTAGAAGACAGTCATTAACAAGCTCATCTGAAGTAGCGGTATAGGTGGCTTCACATGAAGCTAATTTGTCATATGTGCGGTGTTTCCAGCGGCCAATCTACCCGTACTCCTCGCCTGCCCCCCCCCCCCCCCGGCTACAAGTGACATCTGTCGCAGTCGCCATAGAGGGTTACTTGAGAAAAAGATTAAATGCATGCACTGTCGGCGTTTCGTTTCCTGATATTTGTTCGTGGGCTGCTATTCTCAAAATTCTGAGCGATAATTTGATCAAAACTGTAAGACCTGGTGTGAGCAACTTTAGTCATGGAATGGTGTGGCTCTCTGATGCTCGTATACCGCAAGTAATGTTGGCATATGCATACATATACCTAAATATATACGGAACCTCGCGTTGACGCCAACGCCGGCGACAAAATTTCACACAGGGCGCCCATGTTATTTCTGTCGCAATAAAAGAGGACTACCCTTCGCGTGCCCTTCAACACGGCGTCTAGTACTACATGTTCAGACATCACAGAGCTCACGAGCGAGAGCACGTACTTTTTAAGGAGCGGCCAACGACGACGATTCGGTGAGAACCACGCCCCAGAACGTGGCCACTTGGTCACGTGAGAGCGTGTGCTCTTTCCATCGCAGGTGCAAGTCCGACCGCCAATGGTCAACCACAAAAATGGGCGAAAGAGACATGGAAACTAATCCGCCTTAAAGTTTAGGATTATTCCATTCCTGAAGCAAACGTGGTTACCAATGTATATGCGTCACCAGAATGCCAAAGAAAGAACCAATGTAGTCACAAGTGTGTGGAAGACGAGTGCATTCTGGATCATTCAGACAAAAGACTTGCATTGTTTTGAGGGAGAACCGAAGCCCGCAGCCTTCAGCCCAGGCATCGCAGCAATGAGATACAGCGCCACACATCTCAACATTCAGACGCAAGGAAGCTCGAGAGCTCCAGCACGCAATGCTCAATGTATACAGGGTGTCCCACGTAAATTGATTCAAACATTAAATATATCCAAATGCCATGTAACTGGTCATAACCAAGAAAACGTTGTTTACCGTCGCTTGGAGATAGCCAGATTGTTATTTCATTCTATCTAATTGCATAATTAGTCATAATAAATAATCAACTTCTCAAATATTATAGTTAGATGAAAAAGTGTCAATGAGAAAAATGTAGAGGAACACGAAGCCCTCCCGATACAGCTTTCGGTTGCTAAATACGCGTTACGTAAGTGTTTTTGCGAGCGTGAAAGGAGCCCGGGAATACACGCAACGTGGCTAGAGCGGCCAGTCGCGCGGCAATTTTGGGTACTTTGTGGGCTTATTTCACGCTCAGAAAAACACTTCTATGCAGCAAGCTTGTGCGATGACCTCGTTCCCGTGAAACGAAAGGCTGAGGGATACTACGTGAAAAACCACTCCTGGTTAAAGGAGCGAATGCCTCAAGTGCTGATGCATCTTTCACGCATGCAGAGTGTTTGAAGTTTAATACCACAGAAATTGTATAATAGGTTAGGAAGCTGCTTAAGTACGATCATGAATTTGTTGCTGCAGGACAGATAGTGGCACCGAAGCTTTTTTAAATTTTTTTTTGTGTGCAACGCTTATTGCAAAGAAGGGTACCCCATATAAATGGGATACCCTTCTAGAAAGTTGAAATTGGAATATCGTCTATGCCCGTTAGATCTCTGATCCAAACAGCTCTCTTTCTGTCTCATAACATTATGCCTAGCAATCTTCGTTCCATCGCTCTTTGCGCGGTCCTTAATTTGTTCTCAAACGTCTTTGTCAGTCTCTATAAGTCTCTGCCCGTATGTCAGCACTGGTAAAATGGACTGATTGTACACTTTCCTTTTCAATGACAATGATAAGCTTCCACTCAGGAGCTGACAATGTCTGCCGTATGGGATCCAATCCATTTTTATTCTATGAATTTCCTTCTCATGGACAGCGGTTCTTGTGATTGGTTGACCTAGGTAAACGTACTCCTCCACAGACTCTATAGAGGTTGACTGGCGATCCTGACCTCTTGTTCCCTCGCCCGACTGTTCATCATTATCTTTGTCTCTTGTGTATATTATTCTTCATCCCAACTTTTACGCTCTCTCTCTTAAGGTCTTCAATAATTTGGTGCAACTCGTCTGCATTGTTGCTGCATAGAACAATGTCATCGGCAAGCCAAAGGTTGCTGAGATATTCGCCGTTGATCCTTACCCCTAGGCCTCTCCAGTTTAATAGCTTGAATACGTCTTCCAAGCACGCAGTAAATAGTATTGGAGGGATTGTGTCTCCCTGTCTGACGCCTTTCTTTAGAAGTATCTTCTTGCTTTTCTTGTGTAGAATAAGGGCAGCTGTGCAACCTCAGTAGATATTTTGCAAGGTATTAATGGAAGCGTTCTGTACTCCTTGATTGTCAAATGACTCCATGAGTGCTAGTACCTCTACTGAACCAAATGCTTTTTTGTCATCTATGAAAGAAATATAGAGGCTTATTGTATTCTGTTGATTTCTCGATAACCTGAATAATGACTTGGATGTGATCCATTGTATAGAGTATCCCTTCCCGATGCCAACCTGTTCCCTTGGTTGACTAATGTCCCGTGTTGCTCTAATCCTATTGGACATTATTTTGGTAAATATTTTATATAATACTGGGAGTAAGCTAATGGGCCTATAGTTCTTCTGTTCTTTAGCGTTTCCCTTTTGTGGAATAAATATAATACTTGCATGGTTCCAGTTTTCTGGGACCCCTGCAGTCGATAAAGAGCCACCACTTTTCCACGCTTTATGTCTCCTCCATCTTTGATTAAATTGACTGTTATTCCATCGTCTCGTGCCGCTCTGCCTCGTTTCATGTCATGCAAGGCCCTTCTGAACTCATCGCTAGTTATAGGAGGAGCTACTGTATCCTGTTCATTACTGCTTCTCATGGAGGTATCCTGACTCCTTTGCATACTGTACAGGTTGGAATATAATTCTTCCGCTCCTTTTATTATATCTTCGAGATTGCCGATGATATTACCCTGGTTATCTTTCCGTGCATACATCTAGGCTTGTCCTATGCAAAGTTTCTTTCTCCTTGATTTCAGGCTGCGCCCACTTTTTTACGGCTTGTTCAGCCTTTCTCAATTTATAGTTCGAATATCACTTAATTTCGCCTTGTCGATCAGTTTTGACAGTTCCACGAATTCTACCTAATATCTTGAGTAGGACACTTTCATTCTTTGTGGTTTCTTTATTAGGTCCTTTGTTACCTAAGAGAGCTTCCCTGGTCGCCTTAGGGCCTTACCAGCCAAGTTATGGTATCATTCATTGCCTCTATGTCATCTTCATCTCTTTTCTAAGGCTGCAAATTTGTTTGAAAGTGCCAAACTCAATTACTCTGATTCTGCACTTACTGCGTCTAGGTTGGTCTGTTTCTTCTTGACCAAGTTTATCCTTTCTCTCTTTATATTGAGGTGAATCCTTGCGTTCACTAACCTATGATCACTGCACTTTACCTATCACTTCTACTTTCTGCACTATCGTGGAATAGGCAGAAAGTATGAAATCAATTTGATTGCTTCCTTCTCCATTAGGGATTTTTCAGGTCCACTCTCTGTTGTTACGCTTCCTGAAGAAGGTGTTCATTAGTCACAGCTTATACCTTTCCGCGAAATGTAAAAGCACCTCTCCTCAAGCGTTCCTAGAATCGACGCCGCAGTTGCCATTTGCTTTTTCACCAGCATGTTTTCCCCCACTTTCGCATTGAAGTCGCCCATTACTACAGTATACTGAGTTTGCACTTTACTCATCGCTAATTCAACTTCTTCATAAAACGGATCTACTTCATCATCATCGTGACTTGATGTTGGTTCGTAAGCTTGTACCACATTTAGTCTATACCTCTTCTTAAGTTTGATTACGACTACAGCCACCCTCTCATTAATGCTGCGGAATTCGTCAATATTGCCCGCTATGTCCTTATGGTTTAGAAATCCTACCGCGTATTGCTTCTTATCTAGGAGACCTCTATAGCAGAGGAAGAGGACCTCTGCTATAGAGGCATAACGGACCTCTATAGCAGAGGTCCATTATTCAGCAATGTATAAGCCTCACCAGTTCTTCTAATCTCACTAAGGCCGATGATGTCCAAAACAATGTCCGATAGTTCCTCAAATAGTCTTGCTAAGCTAGCCTCACTCGACAGACTTCGGCAATAGAAGGTTGATAGGGTCAGGTTCCTTTGGCGGCCAGTCCAGACTCAGAGATTCTTAGCACCCTCTGCGGCGTTACAGGTATGACCGCGGCCTTGGTGAGGTGATCCGCACATGCTGGAGACTGAGGGTGATGGGTTAATTGTAGGAATCATTTGGGAGGTAGTAGCCAAATATGGACCACGGAGGCAAATTCCTGTTCTGTTCTGTTGTATTACGTTAACCGTTATAGAGACACTCCAAGCAAATTTTTGCCGTTGACGTTTCCGTCGCCGTCGACGTTGGCGCAGCCGTGAGCTTCCATATAGATCTAGGCATATGTATGCGACTACGCCACGCCATGCTATATGACAGGCGATGTATGCGGGTTAAAGTGGCACACCATTCTATTAGTTTGTTCATACCAGATCTTACAACTTTGACAACGTTATTTCTCAGAATTTAGAGAATGCTAGCAAACTAACAAATTTGATGAAACAAAAAACCGACATCTCTTGCCTTTTGTATAAATCTTCTCGAGCATAACGCATTAAAACTGTGAAACAGTAACAGAGCTCAAGCCTAAAAATGATGTAATTTATGGGTGCGGCTGTGCACTACCTCCGGGATCGCTCCAAGAAAGAGTTCGAAGGCTACCCGATACTGTAAAGTGGTGGGAAAGTCGCTTAGAAAGACATTGGCTATAAAAAATAAACGTGAATGAAAGTCTCTGATGGTAGGATTTAAACACAGGACCCCTAGAACAACACATTGGTTTTACTAAGTCAGCTTACGTCTATTTCAATTCATATCGCCACTGCAGCCGCAAGTCTTACACTTATTGTAATACTCAGACACGTTGCTATCGCGTTCATTGATTAATCCTTACGGCGAAACTATGACATTTTTATCCGTAGCATGCCCTTTATTTTCAATAATTATGAAGAAGCTGCCTTGATTTGTTAACCGAGAACACCGGGGAGATCAATTACGAACCTTGCTTAATGCATGAAAATACGAAAAATGCTAGGCTTCGGTAAATATTCACAAAGCTTCCATTCAAGGCAGGAACGTTAGACTTTTTCCATATATTAAACAAATAGATGCCCCATTTTGCGCGCTGACAGCTTCGACGCGAACAACTGCTCCGTAAAAGGCTCGGATCAAGGCTTTGCTGACTTAACAAATCCTAGCACGATGGCTCTAGGATATGTCAAAAGACCACACTATATTCGTCGCCTCAACAGGGTCGCCTGGCAGGTTTGAAAAAGGAATGCACTAGTCAGATGCGCGTCCGAAATGTTTTAGGGTACTCTGAACTCGTAAAGTTGCCGTTTCCCGGATGACCAGTGATTCAACGAACGCAACGGACAGGTTCATCTGCTTTTTGAAACGCGTTTGTCACGGTCAAAAAATTACCCGTCTGCGGGACACTCCTATCGCTGTCGATCACACTCTCTCCCACGGCTCGCCTCCTCCTTCCGCGTAGCTTTATCCATTTATTTATGAAAAATTGTCCTGCTCCCCGAGGTTGATGGATGGGGGGATATTGCATGAGAGCGGTTAATGAACGCTAGAAACAATGAAGAAAAGCTCAAACTTGGTACAATAAAATTAGTAGCAGGGAACTTAACGCGTTGCAATGGCTGGTGGCATTAGTCTCACGAACCTTATACGTCCTTAAAGGACAGTATTTCAAACACGGCGTAATGACGATGCAACCCTAAAGATATGTCAGGTATGACACGCAGTACCAAGCAAATAAATAACGAGCTGCTTAAAGGGCCCTAATGCTAATTTGCATTTGTGGTACTGTAACGCGCAAACAAACCCACAAAGAAAAAAATCAAGTACCACAGGTGCTGTCTCATCTTTGCCTGTTCACTAGAACACAGTCCCAAATATGTAGCCATCGCGCTGACAATGAAAGAAGCACAAGCGAGCAGTACACCATATGAAGAATGAGCTGCCGTAGTCTAGTTCTGGTAGAAAGAATACCTCGACACCGCTAAGTGCGGCAGCCCCATGCACGCGACAAGACGTTATCAAATTGAGTTCCTCGCTGGTCAATGTTTGCTGAAGTGAGCAGCGAGCGGATCGTAGTTCTATGAGTGAAAGGACACGGACTCGCCGGAAGAAACCAGTTGCCGCGCTGCACGGCTACTTTTGCTCCTCAGCGCTTAATTCGGTCAGTGTTGAATTTGATGGTTGCTTGAGTACTCTGCCATGAATTTGAAATCAGGAGGTCAGTAAAGGAATGTACTGTACACGACGAAAGCGTACTCCTGTCTATTTCCTTTCATGGTCGCTAATGAAACCAGGTGGAAAAAGCTGAGAAGTCGTGAGGGATAATGGAGCCAATCTATTGCATTCATGAACTAACAAAAGAAGAAAGAACTTGGGTCACATCCGGTGAAGTGTTGCGCAATTTTACAGCCAGGCTGTTGAGGGCTAGTTCCCCCAGGATTGTGTCCGCATGTCGACAGAAAACTCTAACGAACTCATCTGGCGTCCGCGCCAGACGCCGCCTGCATTCGTGCCGTTCGGCACGCGCCGTGATTGACGCGGCCCTACTAGAATGAGACGTCATTATTTTGTCCGATCCCGAAGGCAGTGAAATGCCGGGCCGACCCACGGCGGAGGTGAAGCAGGAGTAAAGCACTCCCCCTACGTGCGCCGGTCCCGATGCTGGTGAAACTCCAGGCCGACCCGCCGCGGAGGTGAGTCATCAGTTAAGCATTCCCCATACGTCGACCGATCCCTGAGATCGTCAAATTCCGGTTCGACCCGCGGCGGAGATGAAGCAGGAGTTAAGCACTCCCCACACGTGGGCCGATCCCGAAGATAGCAGGGCCGACCCGCGGCGG
The DNA here is from genome assembly GCF_038994185.2 of Dermacentor albipictus. Classification (NCBI taxonomy): domain Eukaryota; kingdom Metazoa; phylum Arthropoda; class Arachnida; order Ixodida; family Ixodidae; genus Dermacentor; species Dermacentor albipictus. The sequence goes on along the minus strand of NC_091822.1, from coordinate 126,010,771 downwards.
AGGTGAAGCAGGCACTAAGCACTCCCCATACATGGGCCGATCCCGAAGTTAGTAGATTACCGGGCCCACCCACGGCGGAAGTGAAGCAGGAGTTAAGCACATCCGATGCGTAGGCCGATACCGAAGGTAGCCGGGCCGACTCACGGGGGAGGTGAAGCAGGCACTAAGCACTCCCTATACGGGGGCCAATGCTGAAGATAGTACACTACCGGGCCGAACCGCGGCGGAGGTGATGCAGGTACTCAGCCCTCCCCATACGGGGGCTGACCCCGAAGATAGTGCAATGCTGGGCCGACCCGCGGTGGAGGTTAAGGAGGCGTTAAGCACTCCCACACGTGGGCCGATCCAGAAGATAGTACAATATCGGGCGGACCCGGGGCGGAGGTGAAGCAGCAGTTAGGCCGTCCCCATACGTGGGCCGGTGCCGAAGATAGCCGGGCCGAGCCGCGGCGGAGGTGAAGCAGACATTAAGCGTACCCGATAAGGGGGCTGATCCCGAAGATAGTAGAATAGTGGGCCGAGAGGTGGCGGATGTGAAGCAGGAGTTATGCACTTCCCACACGTGGGCCGATCACCAAGGTAGCCGATCCGACACGCGGTGGAGGTGAAACAGGCATTAAGCACTCCCCATACGGGGGCCAATCCCGAACATAGTACAATATCGGGTCACCCGCGGCGGAGGTAAAACAGGCACTAAGCACTCCCCATACGGGGGTGGAACCGGAAGATGGTGCAATGCCGGGCCGCCCACGGCGGAGGTGAAGCAGCCGTTAAGCACTCTCCATACGTGGGCCGATTCGGAAGTTAGTACAATATCGGACGGACCCGCGACGGAGGTGAAGCAGCAGTAAGCACTCCCTGTACGTGGGCTGGTGCCGAAGATAGCCGGGCCGACCCGCGGTGGATGTGAAGCAGGCACTAAGCACTCCGCATACGTGGGCTGATTCCGAAGATAATACAATACCGGCCCAACCAGCGTTGGAGGTGAAGCAGGCGTTAAGCAATCCCCATACGTGCGCCAGTCCCAAAGACTGACCCGCGACTGAGGTGAAGTTGGCCATTAGGGGGCCCACATACTAAGCTTCCCTGGTCATCCTTCTTCACAGAGTGAAAGGGCACTTAGTTTTTTTTTTGCAACTTGACGCCGTGTGTCATAAGTCTTCCGTGTCAATGGCAGGTTAATAAGCAGCATTAACATTCACACCGATTATTAACCTCGCTGAGCCCTTCTGCGGAGCATTCTCTTAAGCCGTTATCAGGAACCTTCAAGGTGCTCCGGACGTTAACTTTGATATATTTCCAGGAGCTATACAAATCTGAAAACTCGCAGATTACCTCGCATGTTATAGTTTAGATTCTTGTTAGCAGCGAGCGATAACCCATCAATACCGAAGGCATTAAAACGATAAGCTTACCGCCCAAATTCCGGATGCCATCATCACAAACGTAGCGCTGTGCATGTTGCCTATCTCATTGGGCCATCGTCTTCTTCCTCTTTGTCGTCTTTGCTGTCCTGCAATTCGATCAGAATACACGGCCATCTTCATAATTTGGATACATATTGAGGCTTGTGCGAATATGCACGAAAACGTGAAGCTAAAGCTGTTTCAGATTTTTCATGTCATGATGTTCTGTATAAGCATATGTTACTAGCTGATGTGACTTATGTTATTGATTACTAACGGTTGTGCTTTTTCGAACTATGATAGACGCAGACAGTTTGTAAATGTTGTTACGATGGGGATGGGCATTGATTTGTTTACAAAGCCTAAACAGAGTCCAAGACCACGCGATTCTCTAGCTCCCCCGCTTGGTACTGCATGCGATATTTCTCCAAGCGGCACATGAAGGTCGCCGAATGGGGTAAAGGGGCCCATGATGATATTGCCTGAAACACTCGTGATTGTCCCGTGAATATCTTCTCCTCGTAGATATCTTGCCTCCTGTGTGGACGCCGATTGCTTGACTTCCCTTTGTTGAGAACATATTGTACATATCTCAAGCAAGCGAACATTTCGATGGTAAAAACTGGATTACGAGCAACCTGAGGTATAATACTTATCATGTGGCCTTTAGAAAAGAAAGGCACTTTCGGCCGCAAGGATGGGGCACTGACTGCAGGCGCAAGGTTTCACGTTGCGCTTCAAGTTCTCGCACGGTGTTCCTACTATACGTGGGTACGACTTAGACGAACGTGACGTACGCGTGTGTGCCAGAATTTCTGGCGCCCTCAGAAGGTTTAACACGCCTTGTCCGGCCTGTAATTACATCGCACGCTGGCCGTGAAGTTTCAAGCAAGTAAAATTACATTGCTTGCAAGTTTTAGCACTGATAATGTTTTATACTTTTAATATTTATTTGTCTAAGAAGAGTTAAGACAGAACGCATGCGGCGTGAATGTTATGTTTCGTGAGCCTCGTTTGCAGGCGGTTATTCTCCAAATCCTGAGGTGTAATTTAGTCAAGAACGTAGATCAAGGTACGGACAAATTACGTGTGAATAATTAGTGTAGCAATGTAACTTGCATAGAGGGCATGGATGATCATGTAGATACATATACCTAAATTGACACGGAGCCTCACGGCAATGCCGACGTCGAAAATCCGTCAGGGGTGTCCGTGTAAGTTATCATCATGAGCCTATTTCTATGGCCATTGCAAGACGAAGGCCTTTCCGTACGATCTCCAATTACCCTTGTCATGCGCTAGCTGATTCCAACCTTGCAGCTACAAATTTCCTAATTCCATCACCCACCTATTTTTCAGTCGTCTTTCTGTCGTTCTATAACTCTATTGCATCAGTTATGTGGCCTACGCATAACATGGCCTGCCTAGCTACAATTTGTGTAGAATAATGCCAACTGGAATATTAATACCAACTGATTAATTCCAACTAGAACAGAACCTGGAAATCAAATCGCCGTGAGCGTTTTCCACACACCTTGTCAAAGGAAACTGATCAGATGCTCTTTCGCGCTTTTAAGGCTGCATTAGTTTCGTAGGCTCCTATGTGGTGCAGATATGCCTACGTCATCCCAGGCAATCGTGACATCCCTAAACAATAAGAAATGTTAAGCTTACTGTAATGACTGCTGAAACTGCAAACTTGTGACTTAAAAGCATGGCGTCAAATTGTAAAAAGGTCTCGTACAGCCAGCTACATGAAGCTGCATCCGCTTGGACAAATATATAATTCTTACATTACAGGCGGCACGTTAACGGGCCAAATGCACGAAAACACACAGAAAACTCAACACGAAAAACATAGTTTGCCTTGCCGAGAATCAATAAGCAGCCAAAGCATGCATAGCAGCTAATGTCTGCTCCTGATTCAGAAAGAGCAATATGGTGCCGTCTCGCGTAGAGGTTAGCTGCGAAAACCACACATCAGCGTAGTACTTCTAGAAATGTCTATATGATTTCTCGCTGAGAAATTGCGTACAAAAGCAGTGACATTTCCCGCTTGAATTCTTGTGCTCACTCAGAGCAAGCGATCCGCGGTGCTAGCATGCTTCATAACAGAAAGCTAATAAGCAATCCAGTAAACTCGTCGCAACATCAATACGGTTCAACGCAAGATTAGTGAAACTTATCGCTATATGTACCCTACGACATGAAGAACGAACATTAGGAAATCACTTTCATTGTTTATGTATAGCTGTACTAATCATTTACTCTGCATGGCAAGGCACACTACATGAACCATAAGATGCACCAAGTGCCGGACTTCTGACGCGTACTCGGCAAATGCTCCTTCGTGTCATTTCCCGTGACATCGACTGCCCCAACGGTCCTTCCGGCGTAAACACAGTTGAATTCCCGATGAACTGCAACACGCGATAGCACACATATTAACAAATTATTGCGTTCACTGTGAACCACTATACGAGAGCAACGAAAGTACAAGAGGATTCTCATGAGCCTGGCCCAAAGAAAGTGCGAATGGACAGAGCTACAATGATCAACAATGGCGCACCGCACGAAAGATACAGTGAGCTGATAGCATTGCACAGGCCCAGGGGCTTAGTGATCGTTAAAGCTCACAAGAAAGGCGCACATTTTCTCTAGGCAGTGCGCAACTATAATCAAATTATCACTATAACATCGGTCATTCCGGCCGTCCGCAATGCAATGCACAAGTACTCACAGCCGAAGAGGGTAAGTGACGTCATTGCCTCAAGATGAAGGCACCGGAAGCAATTTCAAGAGCCGGATAAATGTTGTCGCTGCCATGTTGCTTACATCGACGTGTCTGGTTCCTGTAACCATGATCGCATGAATGGTAGCGGCGTAGTATTTTTATGCTATGCAAATTACGTGGCCTGTTTCCATAACGTTGCTGACGCTGCTTTCAACAGCGAAGACAGCAACCTGCGGAGCAGCCGTATCAACCGGTGAGGGCCTTGAAATTTGTTTGAAGTTTACAGCACATTGTCGTTTGGTTTGTGAATGTTACAAGGTATTCGTGTTCCTCTGCGACGTAATTGGCGACGCATTCGGTGTCGAGTGGCGTCATCGACACACTTTGTTCCGGCTTGACTTGCACCGTTCTGCGCATCTGTACCGTTCATTAGGAACACCGTCTCTGCATCGGGCGCTGCTGCCACGCCAGCTGGATTTGTCTTCTTGAACACGTAAGATTGTACAGTCGCGATAAAAAATACGTGGTCCACGGCTATGGGCACAGGAGCGGCTGCGTGGCTACACCGCGGCTCCATCGGGCGCCTGCTTAGAGGGTGCACCGAGTGACGCCAATCTCCACCCTCATTTTCGTGCGGCCAAGTCACGCGCTCGGCAGATTTCAAGTGCGGCATTCGGCGGTTTCGCAGCTGATGGTCAGTGCATAGGAGGGCGCTTCCATTTTGCTTTGTTTCCCATGCTGCCGCTGTCTTGGCAAGGCGGCGGCGGACGCCTTCCGGGCGGCATAATTACAATTGCTAGTATAGGTGCAGCGGGGCGTGGCACTTGCGAAGACGCCGGATGCTTGCGTGCATGCGCGGGTAAGAGCGGGTGCGAGAGAGGAAATGTGGGGACTTTTGCTCCTTGAATAGATGATTCTGCCTAGCCATTACGGAGGAGTTTCTTAGCGCGTGTTGCATGCGGTTGTCCCTAGGCGCACCGGCAGAAGTCGCGGGGTGTGGTAGTGCTGAGCTCAGCCTCACAAGTTGGCGGTTGGACGTAATTATATTTATTGAATCTGTTTTCTTACTAATCGAAACAATGGGTCATTATTTCACATTATCGGCGGTGCCTCCTAGAAACCAAAGCGGCAACAAGGACACGAATGCTAGAACCCGGACGGGCCCGTGGGTGTTGGCTCGCCAAGGCCTGCGCGCGCCAGGGGTGTAGAAGATCGGCTGTCCGTGCGGAAGGCCAATTTTTTATGCAAGGGCGCCCTGGCACGCTTCGGCTGCCGCGGCCCCAACCCACGGGCCGCCCTGCTTGCAGCTTTGATCCCACCGTTACTCCTTGGGTGGCCAGGAGATCCTGCGCCGCCTGCTCTATTACAACTTCAGGTGTCTCCTGAGGCCTCCTTTTGCCCGTTACATGTGCCCTCCTGGAGCAGTGCTAGTAAAACTCCAGTCTATCGTCGCGACGAAAAAAGCGACCCGCGACTTATAAAACACCAGTCAAAACGTTGCCCCTTCAGACACAGCGATCACCAGATGGGACGGCCGCGCCCACTGCCTCACCGCGCGGGCAGCCAGCGGCGGAGCGCAAACTCGACCACACTCCGCAATGCCGGCATGTCTAAGGAACAAACGCATGCCACACGCGCTAAGAAACCTCCTCCGCAGTGCCTAGGCAGAGTCACATATTCAAGGCGCGAAGGCTCCCAGATTTTCTTTCTCGCACCCGCTTATGCTAGCACGGGAGTGAGGCGAGAGAGGGGGGAATGCTGCTATGATTGGGTGTTCAATCCTATCGCTCGTGATCCGTTGTCAAGATTGGAGTCCGGCAGGAATCCGAAGGACTTCTCCACGCTGAGGACGTTGATGAAGGGAAGGACTGCTTCTTATCGAGAGCGAGGAATATGGGTTTATTTACAGTATTTATATCAGTCTAACATGACTGTTTGAGAAAGTACATCAGTCTAACATGACTGCTTGAGAGAGAGAGGGACCTCAGCAGCCGCACAACAGCGGTTTTTAAACACTCGGTCCTCTCCCGATACAAGGTGATGCGAACGTTCGTTTAGTCATCGCGAACTAGCCGCCTCTCCGCGGCACGGTTTACACACACGCGCGCACACACGCATACACACAGGTGTTTACGGTCCGAAACCGACACCACACGAATTTCATAGGACTCGGAGCCGTTCCGGGTAGAGCGTTGTCTTGTGTCTGGGTCGGTGCGTGAGAAGGAGTGGCCGTCGGCGTTCCCGCGGCACCTACCCCGCCCGTAGGAGATCAGGTCCGTTTTGTCATGTTGCGCACAAAGCCTGCTTCGTCGAACTCCTTCAGCCACAGCGCTTCCTGGCTGAACCTACGCAGAGTGGAGGATGCGCGTATTGATATCGACACAAAGTCGACTTCACCATGCCGTGGGTAGAGGTTGGCGGCGATGCTCCCGAGATGTTGCTTCCACAGTGGGAACTGGTTGGCAAAACTGGCACTGCAGCTGGCCGTTCTTAACAATGCTTGTCCGGCGGCTGTAATGTCCCTGAACTAAAACGTAGTGACATTCTCCTCGCACGGCCTCTCCGTCTGCTAGCCTTCTCGCTCATCACTCGTTCTATCGTAGCTCGCCCTCGCAGTTTGGTCGTTTGCTCGGAAGCCGCCTATTGGGGGCCAGCTCTCCCACTGGAAAGCTGGCGCCACCGTCGGCGTGACGTGGCTTGAGGGACAGTGTTGCGTATTCCAGGGTAGCATATCGTACTGCTGCCGAGTTGTAGCGGCGCCGGCCTATCGAAGCTCGACCGACGTTACCTATTGGGTAGCGTGGCGTTGTCGGCGGGCTGCAGGCATCCGGTAGACCATGGCGACCAAGCAAGGGCGAGACGATTTCTAGTGCAAAACTTGCACGGTTTATTCAAAGGTTGGTGAAAAATTAAGAGAAGAGAATGAAGTGATCTAAAGTACAATTCGGAGCCCCTTAAATAGACTCTCTACAATCGTGGGAGGAATCTTGCTTCCGTCGACGTCACGTGACCGGCACAGAAAGAGGGCCCTTCCTCCTCTGGTCATACCGAGCTTTTGGTTACACCGAGCCTGCTGCAAGGAGGATGCATTCCGCCTCCGGCTACACCAAGCCCCAGGTGCGGGAATTGCAGATGCTTGTCCTTATCTTTTGGGCGTTTGCTGGTTCGTGGAAGTTCCCCTGTAGAGCTTGACAGTTCGACGAAAGGGTCCCTCTAAACTCGCGCACACACACACACACACACACACACACACACACACACACACACACACACACACACACACACACACACACACACACACACACTGCGGGGCTTCCGCTGGACCGGCAGACACTCGAGATGGTCAAGGCGAATTAGGAAGTCGCGCTTCATTTCGACGAGGCATGGTGAAAGAGGGTCGGGTGAAATTCCTTTCTGCACGTGGTGCTGGACGCCCACCGTAACAGGAGAAGTCAGGCCTGATTTGGACGAGGCATGGTGAAAGAAGGTCGGGTGAAATTCCTTTCTGAACGTGGGGCCAGACGCCAACCGTAACAACAGACGGACAGAGTGGCGGCTTCGGCTGCTTCGGAACAGGGTTGCCACAGTGGGCTATTAATAGCCAAATTGGGCTACTTTCTGTCCGAGTTGGCGTCAGAATTTTTCTTTTGGCTATATTGCTATTTTTGGGTTGCATCTTTTCATTGTGTAAAAAAAGTGAGAATAGTTAAGCACAAATGAAAAGCACGCTTGAATCAAAATGCAGACGATAGCAGATTCAAAGAATTGGGCGTATCTGCTACAAGTTCGAAATTTGCAAACTATATGTTAGAGAACGCATACGTATGTCAAAAGGTCGAGTATCGCGGCCTTTTGATAATTTTGATTAAGAAAGTTGGCCTCAGGAAACACGTCTCCGTCCGCGAACTAACTCTACCCACGCGCGCGCGCCAGCGAGCATAGACTGTTGCTGTCTCCACATGTGAGCTTTCGGCGTTCTACGTTTTAAGCTTGAGATGCTTTTACCTCCCGTTGATGGTGCGCCGCGGTTGATCTCGGCGCCAGAACGGAGAGAGAACACCTGGCTGAAAGTAACCGAAATTTGCCGAATTTTCTGCCGGCCGCATGGCGCCTACGTGGCAATGGGCTCGGACCCTTCCTGCCCAAATTGCCCCTGCTTCAACGCCAGTGTAGAACATATCCTCTTCCGTTGCCCCACACTCACCACAGCCATCAGTTCCCTATGCAACTCCAAATACCTTTCTATCTTTGCTATTGCTACCCTTATCATATGCCGCCGTCGAACGAGTGTTCAGGCAGGTCTCACTCATTACAACCGACCTTCTAAATAGAACGTCAAACAAGACATTGGTAGCTCTCCTCCACGTGAAGTTTGGCCTGGCCAGGAACGCAGGCTGCTGCATGGGTCTTAAACCGGGCCCAGAATTTTTGTCCCGTTTCGGCTCTGACATATTGTATGGACCAAGCTGTTCCACTTCTCAATAAGCTCGTGATGCTTAATAATAGCATACTTCTTATGTCTATACATTCTACTAGATTTTGTACCAACCGCCATCTATTGTGTGACAGATTGTCTTGAAATATTTTGTAGTTTTCTGTTTAGTGCATTGTGTGGTGTTGAGCGAAATTATCATGAGCTGCAAGTAATAATACTGAACGCCTGAATGCATGCCATTGCTTAGAGTGTTTATTGCACGGTGCTATTTTTGTGTTGTTCTTTTCGTGATTGTTTGGTCCTCTGGGAAAAATAAAACAGTGCATTTGCAAAGATGCTTATCATAAATTTGCCTGCATGTCTGTGTTTCTGTACTTCTTGCGCTTCCGCAGCATCTGCTTTCCTTGCCGCATGGCCTACGTGACCATGCGCGCGGAGGTCACGCGTGGTCAAGCGTGGAAAAACTAATAGTGAGGTATTCTTGCTAAAAATTAATTCATTATGCTTAAGAAATGGCTTCACAAAATGACAAAGCTTTCTGAGTACTCTTGGGCTACCTAAATGTTTTGATCTTCGCTACATTTGGGCTACTGCGGAGGACAATTTGGCAACCTGTGGTTGGAGCGATGTGGCAACCCTGCTTAAGAAGCGCCGAAGCGAGCTGAAAACGAAAGTTTAAGTCCTACCTGCGCCGTGTTTCTCATTAAGTGGTGAGACTTTACCGCCTTGGGTGTCTGCTTGACAAGATTTGAAAGTAGTTTAACAGAAAGTTGCTGCCTTTGGAGGCATGCAGCATGGTAGGCTACTGCTTGGTACCGCAGTGCCGGACGTAAGCAACGGAGCCCGGTGTCAGCCTTATTCACACGTAGGCGCAGGGCAAGGAGCTGCGTGAAGCTTGGCTGGCGAAACTTAGAACCGGCAGACAGCCATCAGCTGCAACTGGGGTATGCAGCAAGCAGAGACGCGAGGAAGATTTGTGCTACGGAGCCGGGACTGCGCAATGTTCGGCGAGTAGCAGAAAACGCGCACTGAGACGCTCGCCCGCGCCCGCTGCCAGGCTAATGTCATGAGGGTCTGGTCTATGAACTTATTGATTCTAGATACTGGCAAGTTCCCTGGAACGGAAAGGGAGTGGTAAAACGCACATTTAAAAAGAAAGGCATGGCATATGGTCATGTTTGGGTTATGAATTAATGCACTGGAGTACGAAAATAAAGCAGAGAGAAATCGCACGCTGAGATGACCAATAAACGTACAGTGCGACGCAACTTGAGAAATAGCGTTGAAACGTCCAAGAATTTCGAAGGCAAAAAAAAAGATCGAATCGTCGCGACGGCACATCGCAGTCGCCGTATACATAGGCGTCGAAGTCTGTATAACGAAATTATTTTTGAACAGTTCTGACAGCGTCCACACAACAATGGTTGCTAGTGTGCTGCCAGATGCTCATATGCTGTTGCCCTAAAGCGCACGTACCTGCTCACAGCGTGCTCACAGCGAAAGCCAAACATTGTGCGCGGACATGCATGCAGACGCGCAGTCGGTCGCTGCGAAGCCGTGCGATCACTGCATTGAGGGTTCATTCTGTTACGCCCGATTTGGTTATTCAGACAGCCCACGATAAGAACATATTTCACATAGTTTATTCTCAGCATTTGTCTAACTTTCACGCAAGAAGCCGGTTCGGGAGACTCCATCGCGGTGACCGCGAGCAGTGGCGTAAACTGTAGGTAAGCGCAAACATCACAGAAGAACCGGTAGTTCATTTGTCCAAAAACCGTATGCAAGGCGGAAAGTTACACATAGAAATGGTTTCCATAAATGAGCACGTTCCGCTTTTGCGCAGTTCCAAGTGAATATGAGTCAACAAACCAGTGCAGAACTTTATTCTGCCGAGACGGCAAAGCGGAGAAAGCCTACTCACAATAAGCAAAATTATTTGCTTATTGTGATTATTATTATTATTATTAGCTTGTCCTCGCAAAATATATCTGCAGCGCGTAACAAAAGCATGAACTGACAAAGCTACGCACTGTCAGTAGTACAACAATACCACGTGATACGTTTCTAGCACGATATATGACAGAACACAGCCTACGCACTCCATAGCTTCATACACGTGTTGACGATAGTACGATTAGGAATGCAAATCTGAACGAGCACCTAGAATATCACCCGATAGCTTACCCATGTCTGAGCTCCATACGCTGTCAACAAGAAAAAAAGCTCCGTTCATACACGTTTGCACCTCCAGTACTCGTAAAATCAATCGCTAACATGAAACAAAAGAAGAACTGAGTTCTTCAATGACGCGGTTAACCACGAAACTTAGCCAAAACATACGAAAGCTCTTGCAAAAGTCTCGTCGCGGAAACTCGTAGACCAACTGTCATGGTGATGTGTGCGCCGAGACGCAGAAAAGAAGAAAAAATAGAGAAAATGGTGCGAAAAATACCGCGTAACGGTGCTCAACCAATTGGGAGACACAGACCTTTTCTCCTGCCTCCTCGCATGCTCCTCGCAGCAGCGGTAGCGGCAAGGTAAAATTATGTCCCAAATTTTTAGCTTTATTTATGCTGTCTACGGCGTGGCCGTGCGGGCGCCGTGTATCGAAATCGATCTGCGACGTGGCCAAAGTGCGCAGTCGCGCTGTCCTCATCTTCAAAGCAATCTTCGATGTTCCCAGAGTGCGCACAGTGCCGCTAGCTTCGTATGCGCTGTGATATACACCGTGATAGTTAGCTTAGCAAGCGATTGTTTACAAGTTTATACATCCAATAGAGCTACTATATCCTTTCTTCATATAGCTATCTACTAATTTGCTAGCGCAATCGGTGGTTCACCTTTCGGCCGGAAGTGCGACTTTTTTTCAACAGGGAAATCGACAAACCATCGCAAAGGGGGGACACAATTCCCTTTCGAAGGAGACTTATTTAGATTGCGTCGTTTCAAATCTCCTTCTGATTTTTTTTGTCATAGTGAAGTACTGGACAAGGTTGAAGACTGGGCGTGTTGGTATAGCATATTAGAGGTTGGATTGCGCAACATTTTGACGAGACACACAGAAGAGAAACAAGAGAAGAGCGCTCAGTGGTCTGTGCTTCTCTTCTTTGTGTTTCGTCAAAACGTCGCGCAATCAAACTTCTAAGAAGTACTCGACTCGTTCCCCAATCCCAATGACATTGCCCACTCCAAGGCGCGCGTAATAACACTTCGCACGGGAGGAGGAGCCTAGTCACAGTCCAATGGCCAAGGATTCCTGGACACTACGTTCAGCTTTAATGAATTCACAAAGCATTTCTATCTGGAGAGAAGAATCTTTCTTTCACCACATCTAAAACTCACAAGACCTCAAGCTGTATTCCTCAGGGTGCTTCAGACTAGTTCTTGTTCTAGTCTGGCCTTCATGCACTGTTTATTCCCGGATGTTTTTAGCTCACGGTGTCCTAACTGCGGGGGGACATCCAATTTGTATCACATGCTCTGGCGGTGTCCCTCGTTACGAGAGGACAACGACATCACTGAACAGAAGTGGAACTCGATCATCAAGTGCTGGGAATACCATCGCCACCTTTGGCCTGTCCAGAGAGCCTGCGATGCGGCGGTTAGGTTAGGCCTAACTGTCCTTAGGCCTAAGGAGCGGCGCTTCTCAGGATCCTTTTAACAAATATCTTCGTATCCGTATTGTGAAGTACTAAAGTGAGTGGATAAAAGCTTGTCAACAAAGCCTGGCAGGGCATTGCGAACGAAGGTTAAAAAATAAAATCTGGTCTCCGTGGCGCTCATCCCTGCAGTGTTGCAGATACAAAAATGATGCGCTTTATCTGTGTCCCACTTTCGCGTGTAAATATTCGCTGGTTGCTGCTGCCGCGATTTCTCACTCCACCGCTTCGACAACGAATTTCCGCGTTCATCGAGCGAGATGCATTCATATGTACCTGTGCAGGTGTGACACCGTGTTTGTTAATTTAGTTAGTAAATCGAATGTTTACAAGTATAAAATGCCGATAAAACTGCTGTCATTACTTCGTAGAGCTTTCTACTAATGTGCTATCGAAATCGGTGCTTCGCCTATCGGGCGAAAGTGCGACTCTCCTAACAGCGATGCTATTCTTGCTCGGCGTAAGACGGACCGCGCATAACAAAACTCCACCGACGCCCACCGACGGAAGCCGGCTCCACCGCCGCGCCGAGATCTGCGCCTGCGCCGTGATAACGGTTAGGAGTGCGCGTGCGCTTGACCTTGAAAAAAGCTTGAAAGCGTGTGCTCGGCGTCGCTCGGTCACTGAACACCGTGGGGCTGGCTCGGAGAGTTCGTACTACCGAAGAGTCTCCGCATCGCGAAGCTAGACTTGCTGCGATGCGCAGCCTCTTCTTCGGCAGTACGAAAACGGGCAAGCTCGCACTCGGTCGCGGGAGCTGGTCGATCATAGGGGCAAATAATGCGCGCCAAGTCTGAATCTACTTGAAGCGAAGTTCCAATCTAGCAGCAAGCCAGTTACAACCTAGTTTAGCCGGAATAGCCTCTAATCGACCAGCTTCGCTGTTTCAAACCTCACGCGACCGAGTGTGCGCTTGCCCGTTTCTTTCTTTCTTTTAAACAGGGAATTCAAGAAACCATTGCAAAGGGGGGACGCAATTCTCATTGGAAGGAAACTAATTTGCATTGTGTTGTTTATAACTCCTGCAGATTTTTTTTATCCTAATGAAGTACAAGCCTGATTGGATAAGACTTGTCAACATAGCCGGCAGGGCATTGAGAAAGAAGGTTGGAAAATAAAATCTCTCCGCGGCGCACATCTCTACATTATTCCAGCTAAAAAGTTGGGTGCTTTATCTGTTTCACAAATTGGCGTGTAAGTATTTCCGTTCCAATTCCTTGTGAAAATATGAACTTATCTAAAACGTGTAAAACATGGCACGATACTATGCGGTCGATGATCATCGTGGTTTATTGGCATCCTCTGCGAAACGAGGCGCTGACAAATAGCTTGAATTAATAGAGTCCTGCTGCATGAAACATGCAACTACTGCATGCAACTGCTACATGTGTGGATACCTGGTAGAGTACAAGGCCACTGCAATGCAAAATTTGCACGTATTGAGGCTAGGCAGTGCGCATGTTACATAGCGTGGCAAGTGACACGACTCGATGCTCATGATGCTGCTGCTGATTTATTGTCATCCCGATTGAAACAGGGCGCTGGCAAAGAGTCACCTAGCCTGCTTGATCTAATCAGTTTTGCTATATGTGTTTTTTATTCTAACATTTTTCTGTAAACCTATTTATTCTTTTGCTTCCTCAAGAGAATCGATCCATTTCGTGGCCGATTCCCACTAGTGGGTAGAAGCCGTATACGTGATTGATAGGGAACAAAAACTACCTTGTACCGTTGCCTATGCAAATGCTGCATGACGTGTAACCTTATGCAATAGTGTGCAACTGCAATACAAAGTGCGCACGCATCGACGCGGCGTGCATCTCACATCGCGTGACAGGTGGCACGACACGATAATGGTGAAGATGAATAGGATTTACTGGTACCCCTTTTAAAACGTGGCGGTGACAGTCACCTTTGCCTGCTTGATTTAGTCAAGCGCTTAATATATCTCCTTAAGTTTCTTTTTCTTCCTCGTGGGAATGGAACGTTCCCTTGGTAAATCCCTCGTAATGCGCAGGAGCCTTGACATCGCTGCGACGGAGACCAGCGGCGGCGTCGGGTAACAATATCGCCAACTCATAGAGTTTTATATTAGTATACCTAGCGGCAAATCTGGCGCTGCGATCGTTCAATCTACATGGGAATGATGGGAAGTACAGGCTTCAGATTGGCATTCTGTTGACTGGCGAACTAGTGTACAAGTATTTTTTTTATGCGAAGCATATTACGAGAGCTCAACCCAGCTCCTCAGGCGCGGCGGTGTCGCCTTCAATGACCTTTGACCCCATGCCATACCACGTGACACCGTGACGTCACGACAGAAGAGAAACGGGGCTCCAACACGCGCCGTCGCTCGCGGCGGCTACGCTTGTTTCTAGGTGGCTTTGGCTAAACTCTTGCAAGATGGGCTGGGTGGGAATCGAACCAGGGTCTCCGGAGTGTGAGACGGAGACGCTACCACTGAGCCACGAGTACGATGCTTCAAAGCGGTACAAAAGCACCTCTAGTGAATGCGGTGTTGCCTTAGAAACGAGCTGTTTCTAAGGCTCAGACGTGCGTCGCTTGCTCAGGCGCACATTTCGTTGCCGCGCCGAACGCTGCGTTGCTCGACGCTCACCGCGTCCAATGCGGGGCGCGTAGTCGCTGCGCCGTAGCCCATACACCCCTTGGCGGGTCGACGGGAACGCTGTCGCGTTCCAGTCTTGAAGGCGAAGCAGAGTAACGCATGAGTTGTTTCTTCGTCTAGCCGAACCAAATATAGCTAAGCAACAGCAATTCACCAGGCTAAACAGTGGTTCAACAACTAAAATAAAGGCTAGTATGCTTCGCATCCTGGGCTTAACGGCTTAACCTTAGCTAAGCCACAGCCATTTTTTAAAGTTTCGGTTTCGCTCCAAGCGCAATTGCTATAACCTGCAGTTGGACAGTGCAACGCAAAGCTCTCTGCGTTTGTTATGTTGCTCAGAGTGGCGATAGCGCGCTGGGCCAGCGACTGGGACGATGCTTGTGTCGCGGTGTGGCGTCGAAGCCGTGACGAGAAAGCGACGGCATCGTAAACGTTGAAAGAACATGTTTTGAGCGTTCAGACCTTTGTTTGTTAAGTGTGTTAGGTTGGCACTGTAGCGTTACGTGCTTTATGAAACTTCAGAATAGAACAAAGAAGGCACTACTGATACAAGACATATACAATTGTACTTCTAGTGGCTTGACAATCAAATTTTATTGCGGGCTTCATTATGTGCTCGTTTATGTGCTCATTTAAATGCGTGTTTTAGGACTTTGAGAACACAAACTTACTTGTGGTAGGAAAGATAGCTGCTTCCTAGCTGTAGTCTAGTGTCGCACAATGGGTACCCGCAAAGCCACTCTGTAACGCTTCGGAAGCGGTATGCCAATATAAAATATGATGGAGCATACTCGTAGGAGGCCACTAGCGTCCTAGCTAGCACTGCAGCAGATGTGCTTAAAAGTACTTGAAGACGTTCAGCAATCGTGACAGCCGACGCAACCTTTCGAAAGAGCGAGAGAGTTCGCAAGTGCCTGTCGTCTGCGAGAAAAGTCTCGCGTTTGCAGCGAGCAGGCGTCGTAGCAGACGACACTTGTAGCATTCCTCTCAAGGGCGCAACGCTTTGTCACAATACAACATTTTTAATTCCAGAAATACTTGATGAGTATTTTTATATAAGTACATGCACGGTTGTTTTGCTGTTGCAAAAATGAATAAATAATTATTCTTTGGCGTTAAATTGGGAACAGAATCACACAAGTATGCATACCCTGGTGTGTCCTGCTGACAAACTATAGTAAACCATGCTTCCATCTCAAAGTCATGCAAAGTTTATGTAGCGTGTTGTGCATTATATAAGATACTGCGGAAATAGAATTAGATTTTACGCGATAATATTTGAGTATAGCGTTGTTTACTGCGCCAGAAGCAAACACCACTAGTCTAAAGACCGAAGTCAATCCGAAGCCTGTACTTCCCATCATTCCCATGTAGGTTGAGGCGACGATCATGAGAACCCCCGTAGACACTAGCGCCACATTTCCCTCTAGGGTCTTTTTCGAAACTCTATGCGCCAACTGAAACGGCTATTCGACTGAGCGCATAATATCTTACGGTATAAACTTGACTATATATATATCTATCTCTCTCTCTCTCTCTCTCTCTCTCTCTCTCTATATATATATATATATATATATATATATATATATATATATATATATATATATATATGTGTGTGTGTGTGTATGTAAAGTTGTGTTGTTAAGCTTGCACCAATACAATAGCAGGAATGAAAGTAGAAAGAGCAATGGTGGTTTTATGGCCGCGCAGGCGTTTTGAATTGAACTTGCACGCACACGCAGCGTGAGAAGGCTTGCGCATATTAAGCCAGTTTCTTGGCGCACGCCTTTTAGTTAGTGCTGCGTGAATAGTTGGCGTGCGGTTTCTTGGCGACAGAGCCCTTGCGGTGGCGAGGTTTTGCAGGCGAGGGCGAGGCGGCGTCTTCATTACTCTGCGTGTTAGCGACCGCACTGCCGCCAGTCACCACCGGGGCTCCTGGTGTTCCTATAGTTCCGGCTGGGTAGGAGCCCTGTCCCTGGGCTCCTGGCTGGGCCATCATGCCGGCGATGTAAAAGCCCTGCCCTTGGGCTCTTGGTGGGCCCATCATGCCGCCGGCTGGGTAGAAGCCCTGCCCTAGGGCTCCTGGCTGGGCCATCATGCCGCCGGCTGGGTAGAAGCTGTACCCTTGGGCTCCTGGCTGCGCCATCATGCCACCGGCTGGGTAGAAGCTGTACCCTTGGGCTCCTGGTTGCGCCATCATGCCACCGCCTGGGTAGACGCCCTGCATCGAAGCTCCTGGCACCACCCACTGGTTGGTTGGGTAGAGGCCCTGCATTGGAGCTCCCGGTGCCATCATGTAGCCGCTTGGCAAGAAGGCTGGCATGCCCTACAAGCCCGCGCCATGATAAGTACGGATCAGATCCTATCATACTACAGACAGCTTCAATGGTTTTCTTTGGCTGTGTATTTCCCCTATTAGACACCACAGTAAAAAAATCATGCATCAACGCAAGCTTTATCTTGCGCCTTTAAGATAAGGAACTGTCTTCTTTATTTGATCAAGACACTGTTGGCCCAGCACACATTTAGAAATCATGCACTGTACATGACTAATAAGGTCTCTAATATATGATTTTGTGTTTCAAAATATTACGTTTGCTGCGTTAGTTGTCAATATATTGCCTCTTGCGCAACGATGCTACATTTGAGGAGACTTTAGCTACTACTTCTTCCCCTGTACTGCTTTGGCTCATTTGTTAATTCAAGAAAATTGAGCAATTTAGCGATAAATGTGAGAGAAATGAGTACACATCGCGTCAAACCTCAAAGTGTTGCAACGTAATGGTGATCCATGACTTAAACCGTGTTCACCACATTGCAAAGTCTCATTCAAGATCGCACTGGTCACACGCCCTGCCTATTGTCGTGACTTCAGGGGGGATGGCCAAAGACTGACTCGTTCCGTAGACGAAGAAGAAATGAATAACTTTATACAATATTTATATATAGTGGATGATAGCGTACAGGTAGAAGTAAGAGAATATCAGACCGACTGGGCGGATAGAAGCGACTCTCTTTTCTCACAATGGGCCGGTTCTCCCTTAAATCCCTTCGGCGATCCCTCGTCGGCAGCAACCAGTTTGGGCGAGTTCTCGTCATCCGGAACCAGGCGGGGCAGGGTGATGACCTTGCCCGTGTCGAATTCTTGATTCGTTGTGGAGAAGTGGCCGCCCCGTCGCCTCGTGGTAGCCACTTGGTGCATGTAGTATGGCCGCTCCTGTCTCCTCCTGGTCGCCACGTGGTGCTCGTAATATGGCACAAGAGCACCATCGCCGCCAGATAATACATGCAGAAGTCGAGCTGTTCGACGCGGCTCGACGTTTGCGATGTGCTCATTAAATGACGTCCTTGATGGAGCCAAGGAAATCGCTTTGCCGCCATTTCATTCAGTGGTCTTTCCTTTGCTTGGATCTGAGAAAGTTTACCCAGTGATCAAAAATCAACGCCAATCACTTCGGTGAAAGTGAGCACCCTCCCAATGCTATCCACAACGCCAGACCAAACTCCTTGAAAACAAACGCTCTAACTACCCTCTGTGCTCTCAACAGCACCATTATGGTTATTGTACTAAACACGAAACACGCACCCGATAAAGAGCCCGAGATACAGATCTATATAAATAGGGCTTCCAAAGAAGACACATTCCAAGAGAATTAACAGCTAAGGAATAGATTGCAAAGCAATTCTTAAAGAGTCATACGGGCAGGCAAGACCCAGCTGAGGCGATCGAAGAAAATTTACATTTTGCCTTGTCGTGCACAGAGTAAAATTCTGTCACTTGTAATTGCGTTTACCAACTTGCTGATATGCGTCGCATGTCCAAACAAGTGTTTCAAACTCTTTCCAGCATACTGGCTAATAGAAATCTTGTGCTAGCCTAGCCTTTGTCTTCTGGATACCGAAGTGACCCGACCAAACATGCCCATGCACTTACTGTAAAAGCTGTGGTCGGTATTTTCTGGCACGAATTGTTGGTTCTATGTTCGACCCTCGAAATCCTGATATTTCCGGTACTTGAGAACTGATCTAGTGTAGACCGATATGTTCTTTCGGGCCACTCCTTCATTTACATTAGCCTGCACCATAGTTAGCGAAGGGTCACTTTTCTGTGCCGCGATAAGCGCCTTTCGTTCAATCCTACTAAGCTGCTCTCAGCAAAAGGATGCGGGACTAAGCAGCAAACCTTTCACTTCAGCCCTAGGCGCCCCATTTTCCGGAGTCTCGAAAGGCTCCTCACCCCCTGTCACTGATCCGGTAATTGATCCTTCATAAGTTTAAGTCATCTGCTTTTCATTAGCCGTTTCTCCCAGCCTAGACTGCCGCTGTGAGGACGTTATATTGTCAGTAATTTTCTCGTTTGACGATGAGCTTTCAAGTTTCTTTGAGAGGGCGCGTGACCGTGATAGCGTTAATGCCATGCAAGCGAGACTGGTAGTGAACGACCGGCACTCCTTTTCTAAAAGCTGCTCTGATTTGTTCGAAAAGAAATATGAAAAGTGTTCGGGTAAACTTGGACTCCAGGCTGCCTCAATTTGCAGCCTTCCATAAGCGCCCTCGAGGGTTACCTTGGCAACTGGCTAGCACGCGCGCTGCTCTTCTGAGACTTGTCTGATCCAGGCGCATTCCCCTATATAGTATCCAGGAGAAACACAGGACGAATGAGTAACATCCATGGTGGCGGCGGAATCGCGAAGTGCCCGGCACATTTTCCCATTTACCCCTACCTTTTGGATACATGGCTCGAGCAGACTCAGATTTTCATCTGAATGGCTAGTGCTGGCGAACCCGATTTGCTCCTTGCAATATAAGGAAACATCGCCTTCCTTGTTGCAACGGAAGCAGGTAATTGGTCGCCGGGCCTCGAACGCGCGCTTTACGTCTGCCTTAACTTTAGCGACCCCAGCCGACTGGGCTGTCACTGCTAGCCCTACCCTCGCCACCTCAGCCTTAGTCAATACTCCCTTGCTGAACTCGTCGCTCGTGAATGATTTCTTATTTGGCGAAATTGGGTTGCGAGGGGAAAACCGCTTTCCAGAATAGTCCTTTTTTTCTAGCCTACCTTCCTGAATAGGTTTTCCTTGGAAGTTTCGGCGCGTGTAATCCTCCGCGAGCTGCGCTGCCTTCTATAGGTCTACCTCTGGGAGCCTGTCCTGCAGTCAAAGTCTAACTTCTGAAAGAACTCGGTAAAACTGCTCTAGTGGTAGGCATTCAAGCACCTTGTCGTGGTTGCCATACACTACTGCACGTTTGAGCCACTCTTTTCAGTTAGGTTTTAACTCGTACGCGAACTCAGCGTGCGACTCGCTGCTCCTTTTTGCCTGTCTAAACCGCCGTCCAAATGCCTCGGCAGAGAGGCGGTATTTGCGAAGGAGAGCGGCTTTTACCTTTCCATAGTTCTCGTAGTCTTCTTTGGACAAGTGTGTGAGAACTTCCGCGGCCTCTCCTGGGTCAACCGAAAGAAGTGTTTGAGATCAAAGGCTTTCGTCTAGCCCTATCTTTTCACATGTACGTTCGAAATTCACGCGATAAAGTGCGATATCACCGCCTATCCTGTACGGTCCTCCTCAGTTACCTCTTGTGTCCTCATAACGTCCAGAATGGCTTTCTTTCATCTTGCCGTGGCAACCGAAATGCCCATCTCCTGACAAACATCAAGAAGGTCCTGTACCCTGAGCTTCTCCATCGCGATCTGACGGCTCGTCTCCGGTTTTGCCTCCAAATTAGCTTTGTTTCCAAGCCAGAAATCCATGCAAGGCCTGAAGCGAACTAAGACAAAACCACTACAACCCTTTCAGAATACTCGAGAAATGGTCCTTAGCATGTACGTGTGCGGCAAAGGTCTGGCGATGCGAAAGGCAAACGTCGGGCACCTACCCCTTCAAAAGTAGCTGAAGCCGGTGGTCCTCGTGGTTGTCGTTAAGCGGTGTAGCGGGCGTTATCTGGCTTTGAATCCCACAGCTTGCCATCCACTGTTGTGACTTCGGGGTGGAAGACGAAAGACGGACTCGTTCCGTAGACGACGAAGAAACGAAAAAAATTTATACAATATTTACAGATAGTGGATGATAGCGTACAGGTAGCAGTAAGAGCGCATCAGACAGACTGGGCGGCTGGAAGCGACTCTCGCTTCTCACATTAGGCCAGTTCTCCCTTAAATTCCTTCGGCGACCCCTCGTCGGCAGCAACTGGTATGGGCGAGTTCTCTTCGGCAGGAACCAGGCGGGGCAGGGTGATGACCTCCCCCACTTCTAATTTTTTCTTCGTCGCGGAGATAGCTGGGCGCTTCTTGAATCGGCTCCCGTGTCGAATGCTTGATTCGTCGCGGAGAAGTGGCAGCTCCCGTCGCCTCATGGTAGCCACGTGGTGCATGTGGTATGGCAGCTCCCGTCGCCTCATGGTCACCACGTGGTGCTCGTAGTATGTTAACACAATTCTAGGATCGAATTGCAACTGTCAGTGCTCCGGAGCAGACCACAGTGAGTTTATAGATACATATATATGCATGCTTCATATATGCATATGAGAATCAAGAATTGGGCTCTTTTGTTTCGTCTCCCTATATATATATATATATATATATATATATATATATATATATATATATATATATATATATATATATATATATATATATATATATATATATATGTATATATATATGTATATATATATGTATATATATATAGACCTATTAGTGGTGTTTATTAGTCACCGGTGTTTTGGTCCAACCATTAGAGCAGGGCGCGGACTCACAGCATGAGCGGGATTCAGGAGCAACAGTGCTGAAAAGGGCGACCCACTAGAATGCGCTGGAGAGGACGACTCAATTTACCGTTCCAATTCTTCTCTACAATTTCCCCTGGTTGTCAGCTTGTCACTATGAGTGGGTCGTAGTTGTTTCTTGAGGCGGTCGACGTTGACAATGTTTCCTCCCCGACGGTGCATGTCCGAATACTGTTCAACGGACTCGATCATGTAAGTTCACCTTAGATGTGCGTTGGACGACGCGGTAGGCGCCTTCATACTTGGGCAGTTGTAGTTTGGTGACAACCCAGGTGCAGTGGAAGGGACCGAGAGACACACAAGCGCTCCAGCGAAGAACCTGGACACAGGTGTGGTGTAACCGCGAATGCTCTCCTGGCGCTCTTGGTCAGTTGAAGTTCAGGCCCGCGAGAGATGTCGACACTGTTCGGCATGTCTGGCTGTGGCGGAAATAGGAGCGCACTGAGATGCATCCGGCTTGTGCAGAAGGAGGAGTGTGTCGATTGTATACGTCGAGTGCCGTGTGCACAATAAGAAAGAGGGTGAAAAGCCAGTGGCGGTCTTAGTGGCGGTATTGCAGGCGTAGGTTGCGAAGGGGAGAATGGCATCCGAATATGTGTGGTCGGAGGCTACGTACATTGCGAGCATGTCGCCAAGGGTACGGTTCTTTTTTTTATTTACAAATACTGCTGTCTCCATACAAGACATAGCCGGGGGTGGGTAAATGCAAAACGTAGAATATACAAGATCATGTTTGCAGAGCATAACAGGTTAATTGGTCACAAAAAAAGAGGCAAAAGAGGTTTACAGAGTGCAGATCAAAGTTAAGAATGCTAAGAAATACTAACCCGATATATATTTTATCACTTCTGTAGAAGATTGCTCAGTGCGTAGTCGTCTAACAGATCCATCAAGCTTGTTCCGCAATTCAATTGTTGATGGAAGGAAAGAAAATTTAGAGTAGCTCAGCTGCGACCTAAGCGTCACAGTGCTAATTCACCGAATCAATGCGCCTCGTACGGCGTACTGAGCTGGTGAGGAAAGATATAGGCGCGCAAACATGAACAGAAGAATTGACAATATTGTAAAGCATGGTAAGACGATCACATGCGCGTGTCTGAGCCTGCGACTGTAGGGATAACAGCTGAGCATGCGAGGAAGGTGAGAAATGGCGATAGTACCTCTCGAATATTAATCGTATCGCTTTTTTTGTACAGCTTCGAGTTTAGCAAGATCGCACTGATGAATACAGGACCAAATTATGGAGGCGTATTCAAGGATGCGTTGAACTATTGGTTTGTAGGCCGTGAGCTTGCACTATCTATTGGAATTTGTAAGCGTGCGGTTGATGTAACCAAGCCTCTGAAGCGCTTTTGAACTGATGAGGTCAACTTGCTTGTGCCATTTTAAGTTAGTCGTGAAAGTATATATATATATATAGATATATATATATATATAAGGCACCATGCGGCCAGCTTACCACACGTCACGCACATAGCCTTTCACTAGTTTATCACACCTAATGCTAACGTGCTAGCTAACAGTCAACTTTGGCCTGCGATTACTGCTGCATGCTTTATTTTTTGCACTATTCACAATTTCACATGCTACGGGTTCAGCATGCTAAAAGCACGTATAGTTGTATGCAGGTAGCCTTACTCCCTCTTATACAAAGTAAAAATATCATTGTATTAACGTGTTTCGAAGCGAGTACGTAGATTCAAGGAAAGAGAACCTTTCATTTCAGGCTTACGAAAAGTCGCTGCTGACCAATAGGAGGGTAACTAAAAATGCTGTATTCGTTGCTGTTGCTCCCCTGTACTCCATCTCTCCAGCAAAAACATCTTGGTCAAAATGCGGTGCCCACGAGCGGCACACGCAATATTTAACGCACATGAGCAACCTGTGTACGCATGTCTCTATTTATTATTTTGTATTGGTAAACTGCCACAAGTATTCTACTCAAAATTTCAGACAGTATTGCCGACATAATTATTGTTTGACTGCAAATAAAACCAGCCGTGGTTGCTCAGTGGCGATGGTGTTGGGCTGCTGAGCGGGGTCGAATCCAGGCCATGGCGGCCGCATTTCGATGGGAGCGAAATGCGAAAACACCCTTGTGCTTAGCTTTAGGTGCACGTTAAATAACCCCAGGTGGTCGAAATTTCTGGTGTCCTCCACTACGGCATGCTTCATAATCAGAAAGTGGTTTTGACACGTAAAACCCGTAATTTAATTCAATGACTGCAAATTTCGCCCAAAGTTCACCCAAATGAGTGAATTATTTAGTGAATAAAAATAGCTGCATTGAGTTTGAATCCAGGAATGCATTTTAGGCTGAACCTAAAGCTTTATAAAGAAAAGCAAAGTTGCAGTCTCCTCTCAGTTTATCTTTGCTGATCAACCATGGGCTATAGAAACAGCAGCAACTAGCGGAAGTTCATTGATAGTAACATGAAAAATACTAACTTGAAACCCGTCGTGCGCGAAAAAAGGAAACAACCTTGGAGCACCCTCGCGCTTGAAACCGTCTATCTCACTCTTTCAAACAACATCCTTACTAAGAACTTCCTGCCGATGTCACGTGACAGATTCTGCATGCTGCAGTGTTCAACTCTCTGGCGTAAGGCTATGTGATCCAATTGAAAAGACGAGCTTTAGGTAGCTTTGCAGTGTGTGAACAGTAACCCGTTTGTCCACCTTCTGTGCCCTCCAGTGATGTTTGCCTTTGGGTACTGTCTTCGCCTGCCTTATTGTGTTGGCTGCTTACTTATGCCATTGCGGCATAGCATGTGCACCCAGTGCCAGCGTTCAAGGCATTAGACTCCTTTTAGGACGTGCAGTCAGCAAGCGGTTGTCTCTGTGTTTAATGGGTCACCAAAGGCAAATTATAAGCCGACGTGTCGTATTATAATACCGTTCTAGAAACCTCGTAGCGCTTGTTTTGCGTCACGAAAAGATTTAGTTCACGAGAAAATTGAGTCTGAAGGGTCAGCACACCTTTAACTCACTGCAAATCACCCGCCCCCGAGAGGGGAGTGGTGCCGCTGCATAAGCCATCACCGCTCTTTACTGCCGTCGGTGCGGAAATGGTGCTTGACAGACGGCGCTATCATTTGCTGCGTAAAATGCAAGCGCGCGGTCATGGACAAACTACGCCACGACAGACCGTTGGATTCGCGGCTGTGCCTCATATAGCTCAAATAGGGTGGACAGTTCGGGAATCGGGCGACTTCGCATGGACGTGGCATCCTCTGCTAATTACAATTTGTGTGAGTTTCGTGAGCCAGAAAAACTGGCGCAGCACTGCGCGATAACGAATCTACTGAAACACGAAAGAGCTGGCGGCGCCGAGTGAAGAAAGCGAAACCTCTCAACCGCCCACATTGTTGTCAAGCGTATCTTCGATCAGACCTCTATGCTAAAAAAATTTCCAATAGAACTGGAGAAGCCTCACTTTAGTCTTATAATGTAATCCAATGATCTTTTTATTACGAGTGGTTGAGTACTACAGAGAGAATTATAATGAGGAGTGCCTCCATCATAGGGCTAGTTCTTGAATGTCCCGAGTTAATCTTATTTACAGCGTTTCCTCGACTACGCCATTACTAAAGCTCTGCTCGCGATAATAGTAATGACTAAGGCATTCTCGAGCACTAATCTATTACTTTAGTTTGACCTATCATTTGCCTTCAGTGTCCCTTTGACTCGCTGTTCGTGTCGATAGAGAGAGAGGAGGGAAGAAAGAAATAGAAGCCGCACGCCGCTAATCATATAGTTGTAACTGTATATAGGGGGAAAACTATACGTGCGGATTATGGGCCCGCATACATAAACAGTGAATCAGTGCTTCCATGTTTAAAAGTAAAACAAGAGAGAATAGATGCATTCGCGTGTCCTGAACAAAGCTTTCGATGTGCGTACTCCGCCGAAGAAACACCTCTGAATACCAAATATACCATGCAGCGCCCAAATACTAATCTATAAAATTTGAACTGGCTATGCCTTGACCCAAGACGGGATGACAGTGTGATGTCATTGCCAGAAGGGCCGTCGACATGACGCAAATAACTAGACAAATCTGGCATGTAAGCAGACAATCCCGCCGATGCAACGCAGGACTATGACGATTCAACATCTAAAACAATGGGCGCCTACTCAACGCGCCCCAGAGGCGCTCGACCGACGACTGAATACATCTTGCCGGTCGGAGTACCTTGGCGGCAAGAACATCAGGCACAAGTGGATCCAGCGACACGTCAAGGCTTTCAACAACTGCGTACAATGACCGACAATGACGTTAGCGCCAATAGTTTGTCAAGGGAAAACGCCGCGGTTTCACCCGAAGGGCAAGCCATTGACAGCGATAGCGAGGTTTAGCGTTGTACTTGTCGTACTCCGAAAATGCTCGGATATTACGCGCGTGCAACACATAGGCGCGAGCCAACATGCAAGGCAGCTCCTGCTGGACTGAAGGAACAGCGGGAGCTGAACAACTCCTGTGAGAAGTACGTAATCGCGGTTCGCTGCCAGCTGCAAGAGTACGCTACAAGAGACGAGAAACGAATGCTTATCATGGCGTCATTGTTTTCGTTAAAGAAATACGCCTTTGTACTTCAAACAAACGCAAGGAAGCTAAAGAATCATAAAATATATTTCTAATATGGGTGTACATGTCCTTTTGATGGACTCGTGAATAAATATGTAGGCTGGTTTTATTGCTGCTTCTTCTGAAATTACTACAGAGGAGCTTATCATTTCAGGGAAGATGTCGATAAGTGCTAAGCGTCTTGACAAATGAATTTGAGGATGGCCAAAACGAACTCTGTTTTTTTCCCTATCTAAAAATGTATGTTTTCTAGTTATTACCAGACAATTAGGTTGAGCGCAAACCTGTTATTTACCTGAGGGAATGCCTGCCCACGCAGTAGCTGCATGTCTTCATCATTCAGAAGGCCATTGGAGTTCAGTGTTCCTTGCTGCTTAACGCCTTCGTAGAAGTCGTGTATATAGTACAAGATCACCACCTGCACCGAAAACAAAAAGATGAAAATAGAAAAGTAAAAAAAAAAACGAAAGCAGGACAAGGCCTAATGTGACGGTTCTCCTAACAAATTTCAGTCAGCCAAAAAATTGTCATAGAAATTAGCGCAAATCTTCAGCACCTACATACAATTAACGATCCGGCGCAGTTATCATGGCGAGACTTGCAGTGGTGGTGCATTTTGGATTACGTCTACGTCGTAACATTTGGAGCCGAACATGATGATGATGATGGATGCATTTTATTGTAGTACGGAACAGATATGGCCAAATAGCGCCAAAGCGCCAAACATCGCAGGTATGAACTGCTATCGACATATGTTGCAGGAGCAATTCTGAAGCCGACGCTAGAGAGAGAGGGATAGAGGATGAAACATTTAATCAAATTAAGGAACATCGCAGGGCCCTTCTACGGACCCAGGGCGTGGGTAGACCCCTCAGACCAGGAACCCATGGGCCTCGGCCACCCGGCACGCTCTCACGACAAGATTGAGCCGGTTCTTGAAATTGACTCTACAGACAATGAGGCTTCTCACTGTTGTGCGGCCTGGACAGTCAAGACTCTACAGAGCGAACAGATTTTAGCAGCTCCGTCAGTCCGACAGGAGAGACTCTGACCCAGCCCCAATACAACGCTTTCGTCTTCGCCACCGTTTGTGACAATATTATTATAAGGAACGAAGTATCGGGGGACTCTTCGTTTATATTTGACCACCATGTATTCAATAACCTATACCGAAAGCTGAGTGCAAGAGCATTTCTGCAGTTCGGCCCCTTTGAAAAGCGGCCTACGCGTCTGGAAGTGTGCGCCTGACCTCGAGCTCAGCAGCACAACTCCTTAGCCACTGGACTATTACGAAGGGTGTTAATACGTTTCTTCACATTCATTGCCAGTGTGCTACTTTCATATCGTTTGATCTATGTCATTTCATTTATTGTGGTACCTCAACGGCCCCGGGGAGGGGGTATTACATGATAGATGGGCTGACTTGAAGAAGACAGTGATTCGAGAACAGCCTTGAATTGATGTGGGTCGGAGTGGTGCGCGGCGTTGGCACGCAGCCCACTCGGTTACCTTGCGGTTTTCAAATATAAAGTGAGCGTAGATGGAATGTAGTTTGAGACGGGGGAAGATACACGGCTTTTCTGCACATTGCGGCTGCACTGGTGACGAGTTGGTAATATAAGCTAAATTTGAAGTGGCGAATGATACACATTGTTCCTCTTTAAGGCTATCTAGTGCACGAGGGCGTAAATCAAAACGACTACCTTATGAACCGTGACCTATAAGACAACAGTAGGCACACAGGCACAAAATGCTGGTGGCCAGAAGCTATCCAGTCTGGGCAAGCGCATGAGTCTTTTTTCTGGAGAGGAAAAATGAATTCAAGCAATGGGAACAATCATAGAATGCACTGTCGGAGGAGCATTAACTATACCGTACAACTTTGACCGCATTCTTTCAGGTATATCCGTGAAGGTATGTAGTTTAGCTCGGGTGACATTATGAACGAAATCATTTGTACAGGATTACGCCGTAGCGTGCTTGAAAAGCCTGCACGAAAGAGATAACCTTGTATCATTTTATGTAGTTAAGAGTATTAGTTCATCCCCTTGTCTCCTTTTAGGTAGCTAAGAATATTGTATGTAACCTTGTCATCTTTCATCAGTAAAAATAACACCGCGATGGCTCGAGTGGCACTGACTAACACTCCCAGGGATACGCACACAGAAATACCGTTGAGTGCGGACGTGCGAACAGCCGCCGCCGTATCGCAACTGGTAGTGCAACGGCACGTAATGAGGAGGTTGCGGGTTGAGCTCCCAATGAAGGTAAGTTCTTCTTTCGTCCAGTGTCCATTTTCTCTATTATGCGAAGCATATTACGAGGGCTCAACCCAGCTCCTCAGGCGCGGCGGTGACCATGAAATCACGTGACACCGTGACATCACGACAGAGGAGAAGTGGCTTTGGCTCAACTCTTGCAAGACGGGCTGGGTGGGAATCGAACCAGGGTCTCCGGAGTGTGGGACGGAGACGCTACCACTGAGCCACGAGTACAACGCTTCAAAGCGGTACAAAAGCGCCTCTAGTGAATGCGGTGTTGCCTTAGAAACGCGCTGTTTCTAAGGCGTGCGTCTCTTGCTCAGGCGCACATTTCGTTGCCGCGCCGAACGCTGCTTTGCTCGACGCTCACCGCGTCCAATGCGGGGCGCGTAGTCGCTGCCCTGTAGCCCATTGTCTTACACCCCTTGGCGGGTCGACGGGAACGCTGTCGCGTTCCACTCTTGAAGGCGAAGAAGTAATGCATGAGTTGTTTCTTCGTCTAGCCGAACCAAATATAGCCAAGCAACAGCAGTTCACCAGGCTAAACAGTGGTTCAACAACTAAAATAAAGGCTAGTATGCTTCGCATCCTGGGCTTAACCTTACCTAAGCCACAGCCATTTTTTTAGTTGTGCATTTCAGGTTAATATATTACTAACTTCCCATATGCTCTTCTAAGCTTCAGTTTGTTTTGGCTTCACATATTTAGGAATACTCAAATTTATTTCTGTATTTATCGTCACCTGGGAACCTAGACAGCAGCGCGATATCTTGGTCGGTTCGATGATAGGTTCCGCTTGGACGCCGAAGTATACTATGTTGTTGAGACTTACGCAGTGGTTTGCGAGTAGTATTAAATTAACGATAATGTTGAATATTAGTTGAGCCATAAAGGAGAAAAATCACAGCAGTACGTATAACTGAGGAATGACGCATAGAGGCTGCCTCAACCTTGGCGTCGATGGATGGACCCAAGTGACTCCGTTTGCCTGCGCGTCGCCGTGTCTGATCACGGGGTCACGCGCTAATTGCTTGCCCCAGCCTGCCTCTATTGTCTTTGTGTAGGGCGGCAGCGCACGATGCCTGTGCACCGCTGTTTCGGCTGCTCTTTGAGAGGCAGGCCCTCAGCAGGCCCCATAGCAAATTTTGATTACACGCTGGAAGTTGTTACGTGTCCTCTAGGGAGCGTCCTGCCGCAAAAGATTTTCATATCGGCTCAGTAATAGCCGATGTAGAAATATTTCAGTGCCGCGAACCCAGGATCTCAGCAGGCGAGCTCACTACATAGCGACACTATCTCTGCACTCGCCCTGTCTAGTCTACGCAAGCAAAATTCCTTCCTCGCGTCCTCCCATGCCGGACCTCCAGCATAGCGTGGCACATACGTCACGGTCCCCGCCTTCGCTTTTTTTTTCTTCTCGCTTTCTCTTTCGGTGATGCGCACGTCCCCTGGCGGCGTTGTGCGCGAGCTGTTATCGTTTCGCGCAGTGCCTGATTTTGCAGAAGGACACATGACTAGAGGTATAATCCAGTGTTACACGAATACTGAGGCATAACAAGCGGATCGCAGAGCATGATCGCGCGCCGGAAAACGGTGGAAAATGACATAGTTTCGGTACCTGCGTACGTGACCGCACGAACGTGGGAACAAGCAGATGAAGCGAAAGTACATCTCTCTTGCTACGGTGCGAAGTAAAACAAAAACGCATGCAGACGTTCTGTTTGTGTGATTTATTATTTCTCTAAACTTCAATTCGTCAATTAAAGCAGCAGATCACACAGGTAACAGATGTTGTATTGACTAATTCTCGAAGTCACGTGTCACCACGAGCGACGTAACACTGCGGACGCCAGTACGTAGGCGCAGGTACACGAGTACGTCATCATCTGGCTTGGAGCGTGGCGACCGCGAGGAGAAGGAAAAACAGCGGTCGGTTTGACATTTCAGATCTTTTCACAGCACGTAGAGATGTAATACTTTGCAGGCACGATCGTTATCGCGCAATGTATGCTCCGCGCTTGTCAGCTCGATATGGCCAGACCTGTTGAGCGGCCCTTTAAAAGTGAAGTGAAATTTTTTGGTGCAATGTTGTACGATTCCTTATTCTCTACCTCATCCCTCGCGAGTGCGCGCAGTTGCGGTAGACTCGCTTTCCCCGCATTTCTGGTGCAGTACGATCCCGTCTTGAAGCCTGGCATTATCTTGTAGAAAGGATGTAATACGTTTTGACAATCGCTTACGTTGTTGTTCGTGGCGAAACCTTCCGCTTAGCACATCCTTATTAAAATGACGTAGATCACTTATTCTTCGGCATACAGCCTAAAGACTGCAACTATTTGTTATGCGTAAATGTGAGTGTCAATTATTTGGAGTGAGGGGAGTGTATGTGAGTGGTGACTTGGAAATAAATACAAGCTCGAGTGAGTGTGTACTAAGCCTGCAGCACTATCTGGTAATCGTATTTTTACTTAAACTTTGCCTTCAATGAAATATATTAATAAACAGTTTTATTACAGCAGAACCTTGAATTGAGTCATATGGTGGTCAGTCATTTTTTTCCAAGGTTGGGGCATAAGAATTAAATAAAAGGTTAAGAACACCGGGGCATATTACACACAACACCATGGAAGGTATGCCGTCAAGAAGAGTTAGCCAAGCGGCATTCAGGAGTGTTCACGTGTGGAACATATTTCATTCCTTGCTTCAGCATTGTCGTCAGAAAACGCTTAGAACTGACAAGCTTTCAATATAAAAATCTGTGTAAGAAATCTCCCAGCTGGCAGTCCACTAACCAGAATGCCGCTTTACTTAAGAATGTACGCGTTCAACCAGCAACTTGATTAAAATAAGTTCAGCATATTTATATTGTGGACACCCTTCGGGTGTGCACTAAAATGCAAAATAGCTGGGCTGCTAACTAGAAGGTCTTTTATCATTTTTTTACACCGCAATAAAGCCATTATTCTGCACGTCAGCTTCTTGTGAGGGGCTATTGTTATAGAGTGCATTCTGGTGATAAACTACCTTTCAGTCATACGAAATCTGCCGAAATAACAATTATTTTGTGCAGTATTCCTGCTAGAGTGGCAATGTGTCTGTGCACTATGGCCTGATGGTGTACACTGCACCCATGAAGTTATGAGATTTACCGTGCCACGGGAACCTGCTGACTATGAGACACCTTATACTACAGTGTGGACTCCCCGGATTCATTCAGACGGCATATAGTGGACCTCAATATAAAAATGCAGCGCAAGCTGTATGCACGAAAACGGAGCTCACCTACCCTTCACTTGTGGAAGAGAGCCGAGGCAGCATGGGGTCCGCCCACGGCTACATGGCTTTGCTATGTTAATATGAAGGCTAGGCTATTGACAAATGAAAGTTCGTAGCTTCAAGATAAAATATTGACACGTGCACTTGATTTTTCTTTTCGGGCGGCCGCATTTGACCGCCTAAAAAATGTTATTGCTCAGCGCGGGACGTGTATCGGAAGTTTCTCGAATCTGCTGTCTCTTGTCATCAAAGCTTGTGCAACCTGTTTGAATGTGCGACGCGAATATTGTAAAGCATTCAGGAAAGCATACGTGCATCAGCGATAACTCTGGAACCTTCGATGACTCATTTATGAAAGTCGACGCGCTTTCACACGGCTGACGATCACCGACCATGTTCACCGCTATCGCTGTGCTTTGAGTGCAACTTGACTTTGTGGGCACAAGTTCGCCCAATAAAAATTAGTTTCGTCAGTTACAGATTTGCCGCTGTATTAGTCTGCGTGCCTACTACGTGAGATCTGGTCGAGGTGCTGGTGCGTTCATGTACCGAACGCCCCCGCCAAGCCGTGAGTCAAGCCCTAGCCACTATACCAACACCAACGTCGCCATGGACCAGCGAGCCAACCGCAGGCTGCGAGGACTGCCCCCAGAGCAAGCACTTTTGCCTAAGAATACCAGGAAGTGCACGGCCACGACAACAGCTACAATGACAACCCCAGTGTTGTCAACACCGATCGTTCTGCAGCAACCCAGGGAGTCACCGACATTCAGCAGTTCAACATTCGAGGACCCTGAAAGCTGGCTGGACATGTATGAGAGGGTTGCTACATTTAACAGACGGAATAGCGACGACAAGGTGTGACGTGTCTTTTTTGAATTGGAAAATGCCGCCAGGACGTGGTTAGAGAATCTATAAGCCAAGTTAACGACGGGGTTTTGTTACAGAGCGGCTTACTGCACACATTCACAAGCGTCGCACGCAAAGAGCGAGCCCAAGCTATACTAGAAACCCGAGTGCAAAGAGCGAGCCCGAGCTATTCTAGAAACCCGAGTGCAGCTGCCCAATGAGGCCATCGCGATCTTCAGGGAGGAGATGGGCCCTCTCTTCCGCCGCACCAACCAAAAAATGCCAGAGGAGAAAAAAAGTTTGCTCCTTGTTGTGGGGCGTCAGGCAAGTGCTCGTCGCCGGATTGATACGCAACCCGCCCAAGACTGTTGCTGAATTTTTTTCCGAAGCCACAAGCAATCAGAAGACGGTCGATGCGCGGACAATGAAGTATAACCACTGAAACTCTACAGACTCTGAAGTACTTGGCAGCGACGACATGCGAGAGACAATCAGCTAGAGCTGTCGGTTACAAGCAACTGTAAAACCCCTTTCTAAGGTCACAGCCTCAAGTAGCCTCAGTGAACGACATCGTTAAAGAAGAGGTTAAGCGATCATTGGGGTTAGCAAAGTGCAACTGCCATCGGCACAGTCCCAGCCGGAAGCGATGACACACGCCGGAGTCGCCCGCCACCAGATTGCCCCTCCGCGCCAGCGCCAGGGCCCCATGACGCTGCGACTCCGTCGGCAGACGCTGCCACCGCCGCCGCCGCCAACCCACTCAGCTGTTGGCCAGCGAAACGCCCCGAGGAAGTCAGACATTTAGCGTGCCCCTGACCACAGCTCGCTCTGTTACCATAGCGGAGAAACCGACAATGTGTGCTGCCGATGCCCATACCACGACTTGGGTCTGCGAAGCTTCGTCGTCCACAACTTGTGGAGCGCCCTCGTTACGCCGCCAACTACCACGCCACCACTCAGTGGACTACTCGAAGACCGTCCTGTTCGCCGTCACCAGGCCACTACCTGTCACTGCAGTGCCGACGATACACTGACCCAGCCCGGGGCTGGTGTGCAAGTCAATATCCGGAAAGCTAAAAGCAGCTACCGATGGAGGTTCGGTTGCTGTACGTCGAAATGCCGAAGATCCTCCGCCCACGACGACAACACTTCAGCTCGTTGATGTATTAGCAAGACGACGCCATCCCAACGAAGCCTGAAATTCAAGAATACGCTGACGAAGGACGACCTGATGACGCGACGTTCCAGCCACAGGTAAACACGACACAGCCGTGATCCGACGCCAATACCAAACTGCAACGCAAGACAAAGAACCACTGACCTCGGTGCGCTTCTCGACGGTCATGCAATCACCGCCTTAGTACACCCATGAGCGGACTACTCCGTAATGAGTGGACCCATCACCCCTCAGCTGAAGAAAGTTAAGACAGGGTAGGAAGGCCCTCACATTGGGACTGCTGGAGGACACCTAACTTTGCCGACTGGAATATGTAGGGCAAGGATCACCGTTCATGACTGGACTTTGTTATCCTCCAGCAGTTTTGACGAGACCTCATTCCCGGCATGGACTTCCTGGACCAACATGACACAGTCATCGACCTCAAGTCGAAGCCAATAACGCTGTCGGAACATCAAGCGATACTGCCGGAGCGCTCTCATATTCACCACGCCTTGAGTGTGCTCGAAAATTAAGTGAGCATCCCACCTCATCCAGCGTTATTAGTTCTGAAACACCCGCAGACGTCATTGAGGGTTATCAACGTCTACTGCTCGATTATGAAGTTTGCCTCGCAAGAGGGACCGCTCTACTGCATGGAAGAAAAGTGAAAATGATGTCGACCAACTTGACCAGCCAGGAGGTCAAGCACGTCAACAAGGGCACAACTATCACATACATCGAGGAACTTGTGGGAGCCAGCAATGTGTTTGTGCTCTCGCATTCCACCACATCTACCCCGAAGACCATAGTTCCCGAACCAGACTTCGACATAAATCCAAGGCTCCCCGTGATTCAGCAGCAACCACTCAAAAGTCTTCTCTGACTATACGAAGACTCCTTTTCAGCGTCATCGAGGATTCGACAAACACCAGTTGCTAAAGCATCGCACAATAAGCGAAGAGTGCGCTC
The DNA here is from genome assembly GCF_038994185.2 of Dermacentor albipictus. Taxonomy (NCBI): domain Eukaryota; kingdom Metazoa; phylum Arthropoda; class Arachnida; order Ixodida; family Ixodidae; genus Dermacentor; species Dermacentor albipictus. The sequence continues at coordinate 125,976,023 of NC_091822.1, read as the reverse complement.
GACCACTCTACCAGAGCCCTTACCGAGTTTCGACGCGAGAACGTGAGCCTAAAGGCAACAAGTCGACAAAATGCTGCGCGACGACATCATCCAGCCTTCGACATGCCCGTGGTCATCTGTAAACTAGGTGAAAAAAAGAATGAGACCCTACGTTTCGGCGTCGGTAATCATCGACCGAACAAGGTAACGAAGAAGGACGTATATCCACTCCCATGGAAAGACGATGAATTGGCTCGGCTCTGCTGCGCCAAATCTCGTCGATGGACCTCAAGTTTGGCTACGGGCAAATAGAAGTCGACGAGAGAGATCGCGATATGACCAGCTTCATCATGCCAGGTGGCCTCTTCTATGAGTTCAATATCATGTGATTCGGACTATGCTCGGCGCCTGAAACCTTCCAGCGCGTGATGGACAAGGTGTTAGCAGGATTGAAGTGGCAGACCTCTCTTGTTTACTTGCATGACGTCGTCGTCTGCTCCGGAAGTTGCGACGTTCACCTCAGGCGGCTTGCGACAGTACTAGGGGCCATCAAAACATTAGGGCTCACTCTGAAGCCGGAAAAGTACAGCTTCGCTTTCGATGACTTTATTTTCCTGGGCCACATCATTAGCCAATCCTGAGTCCTCACCGAACCATGGGTCAGCGACCCATGTGTCACAGTGTCAGCAGCTCAAGACACCACCGACAAGGCCACCGGGACTACTACAGCCGATCGAGCCTCCTTGCCAGCAATTTCAGCAAATTGGCATATATTTGTTCGGACCCTTTCCTACGTCAACATCTGGAAATAAGTGGATTGTCGTGGCGATGGACCACGGCACCTGCGGCGCTGAAACAAAAAATCCGCTGAGGGGTAGTGCAGCCGAAGTGGCGAAATTCTTCGTCGAGAACATCCTGCTGCCATATAGTGGCGCAGAAATCATCATCCCCGACAGAAGAACGACCTTTACAGCAGAGCTCACCCAAGCCATCCTGCATTACAGCCAGGCAAACTACCGGGCGACAATTGCCTACCACCCGCAGACGAATGGTCTTACGGAGCACCTGAAAAAGACCCTCGCGCACACGCTAGCAAGGTACGTCGACGTCGATCACAAGACGTGGGATGCGGTCTCGCCGTTCGTAACCTTTGCTTATAACACGGCACTTCAAGATAGCTAAGAAAGTCGTATACCCCCTCCCACGGAAAGATGCATTGGATCGGATCTGCTGCGCTAAATACTTCTCGTCGATGGGTCTCACGTCTGGCAACTCAAATGACGCCGTTCAGGCTGGTTTACGGAAGGAACCCAACGACGATTCTCGACGCCATGCTGCCGCACGTCCCTGTGCGAGAGAATATCGACGTTGCCACCCATCTCCAGCACGTCCAAGGAGCCCGACAGCTCGCCCACCTGCGCATCAGGAATCAGCAGAGGACCGACAGCCGGCACTAAAATCTCCGATGACGATACATGGGACCGTATCTGGGTTTGGATTGCGTCACGCCAGCAAGTACTTAGTGTGAAGCTTTTATGCCGCTAATACGGACCCTACAAGTGACCTTTAAGTGACCTTTTTCGCGGTCCTGTTATATTTGTAGCATCCGGAGGGTGATCTTGAGAGGGGGACAATGACACGTGCACTTGTTGCCTATTTTTAATGACCGTTCTTCGCAGTCTTACAAGTGTTATAGCTTAGCGCAGGACGCGCCGCCATATGTGGGAATTTTCTCGAATGTTTCCGATGGTTCTATCTGCTGTCTATTGTCACCGAAGCTTATGTAATCTGATTGCATGTATGCGCGACGCGAATTGCGTAGAACTTTATGGAAGACATGCGGGCATCAACGATTATTTTGGAACCTTCGACGACTCATGTATAGTCGACGCCAGAAGATCAGATTTCGACAATCGCCGGCCGTATTCGCTGCTGTTGCTGTGATTTGAGTGCAACTTGCTCTTATGGGCACAAGTTCGGCCAATAAGAGTTAGTTTCGTCATTCACAGATTTGCTACTGTATTATTCACTTTCATTACTGATTTCAGCACGGACGCGCAGGCCTGCAGCCAATTCTGAATCCTCAAGTCGATACCGACTTCAGTATTACCGATAAACTTAGTCAACACCTTCAGGTTTCATACTAAAAGGAGTTGCTCAAAGACAGATCCCTACAGAGAAAACAGACGTTTTAAATGCGCAAAACTGCGTGATGTCCGGGGAATTAGCGAGCGGCTTGTGCATCAATGCATACTGTTTTTCAACTCGACCGCGTACACTTAACCTCTTGATGCTTAAGTTGTCGCATTGTAAAGTGTTCGTTCACGTGAACCTCAAACTAAGTACAGGAGAGTCTTTGCATCAGCCAGTATGGGAAGGTGACGGCCGCGTGCAGGGTAGTGAACCGCCTCCTTGAGGCAACGCGGCGGGTTTTAAAGCAGGAAATGGCTTGGCCTACCTGAAGTGTCATCCAGTTTCTGCTGAGGAAACTCTTTGGCGAAAAGGATGGCGTGAAATTTCAGTGCTTACTTTCCTGCTCATAATTACACGTATGGTACGCGACATCTGCGGTTTAGAGTATTCTCAGCTTCTGCCGCTACGGAAGAAGTGGCACTCGCCGGCACTCCCAGGGCTTACTTGTTTCCAGGACTTACATTGGGACATGTGTCTGCTTGGAGTCAGAGTTAAAACCTAGAATCGGTGGCAACCAAATCTCGGTGGGGCTCCTCGCTTTGGGCACTCACGGGCACAGTACAAATGATGCTTTGAAGAGTGATATGGGCTGGACAAGTTTTGAAGTGAGGGCAGCTCACAGTAAAATTGATTATGAAGAACGATTGAGGAATGTGAAAGAAGGTAAATAGGCTGCGGGACTGTTCAAGTATTTATGCAGGAAAAGTAGACTCAGAGTGGAAGAAAAGAACTAGGAAGCTTACCAGCAAATATGCGACCGGCATTTAGGGAACATGGCAACAAGGTTGCTAAACGAAAAGTCGGAGAGGCGGAAACACTCTCCTGGTTGGCGGCAATAGAAAGGAAACATATGAGCAACTACATAACAGGAAAAAAAGAACGATCACGAAAGAAGAAATTCACGATAGCTCTTTTTGAAGCAAGATCAGGATATCATTGACGGCGTGGTTATAAAGCGAGGTACACCTTAAGGAAGAAGCATGTTTTTGCTACGGTTAAGGTGGAAAAACCATACAAGACGTTTTATTAGAGGGGAAAAATATCAACCCAGTGGTCCGTTTACGCTCCTTTGGCATTTTTGAGACCTCAGGTTCAGGCATAGCATGGGGAAAGTATACATGTCCGCAGTAGAGATTAGCAAGCGGCGATTGGAGAATCTGTGGCAGAAAAGTAGGGAGACCAGAAACGAGCCGTACAAAAACAAACCTTCTTGTAGTGGTTGAGAAAGTTTGAAGGTGCGAATGTTTTGTAAATTTAATGTAGACTACAAAAATCGAACATACGTCGGACAGCAGGCAAAATAATGCTTGGTGGCGCAACCCAACGCACCGTTTCAATGGGGACGCTCATAGCATCCATACATGCAGGGATCATTTTGTATACATGAATAAATGAGGAGGAGATAGATATAAGAAAAGCGGGAGATTGAAGGAAAGAGACAGGTTGACGGTAGGTGACTGTGATATATTACAATGAGGATACAAACACCTTGTCCGGTACATAGATGTGAGCTATGAAGGCACCACGCGCACTCATTCCGTCGACAGCACATTTCTCACAGCATTCACACAAAACAGATGTTCTACGGACGGGTGTCTAAGCCCGTCTCATACAAAAGGTTCAGGAGTGATGTTGCGGCACGTTAGGCTTAGTAAATCCGTCTCCACGTTGCCAAAATTTTCTCTTCCGATGCGGGAGAAACGGTCCATAGTAAACTTAAGTCCCCTTTGTCAGCACATGTAGGCAAACACCCGACATTTACTGGGCCGCCGGAAAGCTGTCACTGTAGCTTATAGGTAAATCGCCGCATGCGTAATGTAAATGGCTCCATCTCTCTCTAGCGACAATCTGTATTTTCGCCCGCTATCATTTCTCTTTTGCTGTTGATACTCTTTCTGCAGAATAATGTATAATTTTCCAAAGGTGTAAATTGGCTTCATTGTCTATTGACTTCCTGTGCTTTAGATTTTGATAGCAATAGACAATGGTCCAGGAACCAGTTAAGGATATTTCGCGTTGAATGGACTTCGCAGAACCTGGTCTTTCACCACTGCTGGTGAATACAGCTGGCACACGGGCCAATAAGCTGCCGCAGTTATCGTACTCCTGCTTCCTAATATTTTCTGCCGTACCTAATTTGAACAAGACGTGTTTTCGCACCTTGCTGGTGCTTAGGCGCGTCGCAACGTTACGCCTATACCTACACCCAGCGCGGTTCAGCTAAATGTCGTGACACAGCGTTATCTACTGTCTGCGTTGCACCTGGTGACGAACAATATTGACGGCACTGAGGACTTACCTTAATGGAACTTTTAATAGCAGTGAAGAACAGATTGAACCCTACAGAGACTACCTGCAAGAGAAAAACACCGCGCAACGTTGCCTTGTGAGTGCTGAACTTGGTCATTTGATTTTCTTATTCCTGGCAGTTATATCTTTTGTACAAGCTTCATACCTCGTACGCGGCTTAATGCTAATATGATAAAACTTTCTTTTTTCTGAGCTACTTGTGGCGCTGATTGCGAGCAAAATCGCAGAAGTGCTTTTGTATCGCGAACCTGGTGCTCTCCCTTTTTAGCTGACTTTCAAGGCTGAGTAACCAAAAAGTGCTTTAAAGTGCAAGGTGTTTCGTTGAAGCAACGCACGCCACAAGTCACGAACACTTATGCGCAGGAACGCAAAGCAGTTTCCGTAATTGTCACAATGATGTATGACGTCATTACGGTGCGAATGGCCAGTCTTGAGTGTTCCAAACGCGATTCATAATTACGAGGAAGCTTTTGCTCCGACCCAAATCCGATACCACCTTTTGAAACACATGAATGATGCATAAATCTTTTTCTGAGATATTCATTGAGTCGATTTTAATGAAACGTACTTGTTGCTGTTGATGGACAATTCTGTAATTGTAGCGGCTTTATGAAGCGGTATGCGATATATCCTCAAATTTTTTTCTTAGAAACATTACATTAAATCGGTAACGCAAAAAATTAAAATAGAAGCGCGGAGGTTACAGATCCCGATCTCTGCGCCAAGAAGAGATAGTGCAGTTCTCTAAACTACATCCGCTAGAACAAGTGAGGCGAACTAATATCCTATCTTTATTTATGTCTTGCGGGATCTTGTTACAATGTTTGCAAAGGTTTGCAAAAGCCGGACTCACAAATAGTGGTTTATTTGAGGGCCATGTATAATACATCCGTTTCGTCCGCATTTGTTGTGCTATGAGATCCAGTGAAGAAAATTGTGACATTATTTTTGATTGCTGAGTTGCAGAGTGGAAGCTCGCTCGACAGTATCGTTCTTTAGATTTTTTGATTTTCTACAGTTGGTATAATATCTTTGACGGCCTAAATAAAAGAAATATCAACAAGAATGTTGGATGTTTAAGATTTCAGGATTTTTTCGTAAAGTAAGAGTTTCAAGCCTTGCTAAGAAGGAACTTGGCACACTGAATTCGTTCATAAAGTGTCGCAACAAGCGTCAGTATTGTGTAAGTACAAAAGCAAGCCTAAGCTCTGCAGAGTACATAGCACACCTCGGCTATCGCATTTCTATCAGCGGGGTATAGTTTTGAGATATTCAGTATGTTTAGCCCAGTAAAACTAGGTTCTCTAAGCTTACCGCAAATAGAGGGATGTCTGGTGCATACTTCTTCTTCAGAAACTGTAAAGGCAAGAGGGTGCGGGGACTCGGAAAACACATTCGAGCAAAGCGCTGCATCGAAGCTCTCAATGACTCTCGCTCGTAAATAAAAACCCTAAAATGTGCTAAAGGCATCGGTGAATGATGGAGGAAAAATAATTACTACAACGGGAATGATGCGGCGGCTTTCAAATCTTCTAGTCAATGTGACGGATAATCTAGACGAGCGTGTTAAGACATGGTTTTACTTTCTAAGGAGCTTTTATGCTCGCAGGCAGAAGCTTAGGCTGTAGCTTAAAGGAGGCGTCGTATAAGCGCTTTCCAATCATAGAGCAAGGCCGCCTCCAAGGTCGCGTATATTACGCGCGGCTCAGAACTGTTGCTTGGCTGTTGCCTGGTCTCACCACTGAGAATTTGCCTTTGAGCGTAAGTGTCTGTCAATGCATCCTCCTCACACCCGACGTCTGAGCCTTGCGCGGCGCATCAGTATCAGTTCCGTCCCATTCGGAAAGACTTCTCCGACGAGCGAGACGGGCAGCCGAGAGCGTGGTGTACCTCCTTCCAGACGCGACTAGTGAATTCGCGCTAAGCGCTGAAAGCTTTTTCATTTCTAACTTTCCTTTTTATCCACACTCCTTTTAAGTGCTGTTCAATTCCACCGAAAGGATATCGTGTATCTAGCCGCGTCCATAGACGCTTGCGTACAGCGGACTCCGAAACCACGATGTTAGAAACGTTGACAAATAATATGCCGTGCCACCTGCCGCGATCACCAAAATCCGTATACCGCGGATAATTCAAGCATGTTTTCACACATCTGAGATATACTAAATGGACTTAAACTGACTCTACCGACATGCCTTGCGCAGACTTTCTAGCGGGAGCCTCTCCCCCCCCCCCACCTATCCAAAAAAAGCAAATTGCAGCGCTAAAGGAAGAGAAAAAGTGGTGAGAAGGTTTGAAGTAGCACGCAAACAATAAGAAATGAATAACGCAACGTCAACACTTGCAAAGTGCACATACACATTTTCATCAAGTAGAAATAGAAAAAGAAAGTTGTTGTTTGCGTCCAGTTATTTCTTCTACACTTGCGTGTGTTTTCGCTGGTTTCCGTTTGTAGTCCTTTAGATCACGAGCATGAATTCGCGACTGTGAATGGCTGTCGGTACGCCTGTAGGATTTGCCTAGTCGAGTTCACGGCCGTCTGCGCATGTGTGATTTCGGAGCTACGAGGCCAGGACCGTTTCGAAATCGTTCTATATTGAGTTACGCATGGCGATCAGGAAAACACATCTATCACGGATAAATCAAAGAAGATTTTAGGCATGTAGTGCCCTCTAGGCATAAGGTAGCCTCGCCGCCTGTGGGATTATCTGACTGAGCTATGTCTAACGCTCGGTTGCAATAGTCGGAAGTTCCAATCCCTCTATAAGGGTCTTTGTTGACGGTGGTGAGCTTGAAATTCACCTTCTCCAGTGCACAACATCTGCAGGCTTGAAGTGACGCCTGTCACCAGCAAAAGATGCCGAGAGCGAGTTGGGCTATGGTAATCCAAGCACTACCAAATTAGCAAGGCCCGAAAAGCTTCAACAGGACACTCCCTCATCCTACCAGAATATTTGACTCACTGGTGCAGTATTCAGCCACACCCTCCCAAATGTCTCATTCAATTACCCAATGGCCCTCAGTCCCCAGCAGTTGCGGAGCACCTGACCAAGGGGGGGGGGGGGGGGGGGGTCAGACCTGCAAAGCAGCATAGGGTGCTAAGAATCTCTGGGTCCGGACAGGCCACCAATGGAAACTGACCCTTGCAACGTTTAACAACCGAACCCTCTCGAGTGAGGCTAGCTTAGCAGGCCTCTTTGAGGAACTATCAGACATTGTTTGGGATATCATCGACCTTAGTGAGATTAGAAGAACTGGTGAGGCATACACAGTGCTGAATTACGGACATGTCCTCTGCTATAGAGGCCACCTAGATAAGAAGCAATATCGTAATCTATGAGGACACAGCGGGCAACATTGAGCAATACTACAGCATTAATGAGAGGGTAGCTGTAGTCGCTCTCAAACTTAAGAAGAGGTAGAGATTAATACACTCCAAAATCCAGTCACGATGATGAGGAAGTAGATCAATTTTATGAAAATGTTGAATTAGCGATGAGAAAAGTGCAAACAAGTATAATGTAGCAATGGGCGACTTAAATGCAAAAGTGGGGAAAAAGCAGGCTGGTGAAGAAGCCAATGGCAATTACGGCGTCGATTCTAGGAACGCTAGAGGAGAGATGCTTTTAGATTTCGCGGAAAGGTATAAGCTGGGAATAATGAACACCTTCTTCGGGAAGCGTAGCAACAGAAAATGGACCTGGAAAAGCCCTAATGGGGAAACAATAAATGAAATTGACTTGGTACTTTCTGCTGATCCCAGCATAGTGCAGGATATAGAAAGGATAGTTAAGGTAAAGTGCAGTGATCATACTTTAGTGAGGGCTGGAATTCATCTCGATTTCAAGAGAGAAAGGGCGAAAATAGTCAAGAAGAAACAGGTCAACCTAGAGGCAGTAAGGATAAAACCAGAAAAATTCAGGCTGGTACTTGCCAACAAATATGTAGCCTTAGAACGGAGAGGTGATGATGACATAGAGCTAATGAACGAAACCATAACTAGGTTGGCTTCAGAGGTCGCAATTGAAGTGGGAGACAAGGCACCAAGGCAACCAAGTAACAAAGGACCTAATAAAGAAACGACAAAGAATGAAAGTGCCTAACTCAGGAGATAAGGTAGATTTCACGGAAGTGTCAAAACTGATCAACAAGGCGAAAATAAGGGATATCCGAAACTATAGCCTGAGAAAGACTGAAGAAGCCGTAAAAAATGGACGCAGCCTGAAATAAGGGAGAAATAAATATGGCATACGACAAAAGATCTATGCACTGAAAGAAAGGCAGAGTAATGTCATGAGCAATCTCATAGGTATAGCAAAAGAAGTGGAAGAATTCTATACTCACCTGTACAATACCCAGAGGAGTCAGGATACCTCCATTAGAAACAGTAATGAACAGGATAGAGACACTCCTCCTATAACAAGCGATGAGGTCAGATGGGCCTTGCAAGAGATATGAGGAATAGTGGCAGGAGGTGATGGAAAAACAGTGGATTTAATCAAAGATGGAGGAGACATAATGCTTGCAAAACTGGCGGCTGTTTACACGAAGTGTCAATCGACTGCAAGGGTCCCAGAAAACGGAAAGAATGGAAACATTATACTAATCCACAGAAAGGGAGACGTTAAACAATTGCAAAATAAGAGGCCCATTAGCTTACTCCCGGTATTATATAAAATATTTACCAAAACAGTCTCCAATACAAAAGCGGCAACATTGGACTTCAGTCAACCAAGGGAACCGGCTGGCTTCCGGAAGGGATACTCTACAATGGATCACATCGATGTCATTAATCAGGTTATCGAGAAATCCGCAGAGTACAATATCCCTCTTTATATGACTTTCATAGATTATGAAAAGGCATTTCATTCAGTAGAAATTCCAGCAATCATAGAGGCATTACGTAATCAATGAGTATAGAACGTTTACCTAAATACCTTGAAAAATATCTAGAGAGGTTCTACAGCTACCTTAATTCTACACAACAAAAGCAGGAAGATGCCAATAAAGAAATAGGCCAGACAAGTAGACACAATCTCTCCAATGCTATTCACTGCCTGCTTGGAAGAAGTATTCAAGCTATTAAACTGGGAAGGCTAACGAGTAAATATCGGCGGCGAATATCTCAGCAACCTTCGGTTTGGCGAATAAATTGTTCGATTCAGCAACAATGCACACGAGTTACAACAAATGATTGAGGACCTTAACAGAGAGAGTGTAAGAGTTGGGTTGAAGGTAAATATGGAGAAGACAAAAATAATGATGAATAGCCGGGCAAATGAAGAGTTCAGGATCGTCAGTCAGCCTCTAGAGTCTGTGAAGGAGTACGTTTACCTTGGTCAGTTAATCATAAGGAACGCTGTGAGAAGGAAATTCATAAAAGAATAACAATGGGTTGGATTGCATACGGCAGACATTGTCAGCTCCTGACTGGAAGCTTACCATTTTCATGCAGATACTTCTTGACTGACAAAGAAGCTTGCGAAGAAGTTAAGGACTGCGCAAAGAGCGTTAGAACGAAGTTTGCTAGGCATAACGTTAAGAGACAGAAAGAAAGTCGTTTGGATCAGAGAGCAAATGGCTATGGACGATATTCTAATTGACATCAAGATAAAAAAGTGGAGCCGGGCAGGTCATGTAATGTGCCGGTTAGGTAACCGCTGAGGCATTAGGGTTACAGAATTGGTACCAAGAGAAGGGAAACGCAATCGAGAACGGCAAAAGACTAGGTGGAGCGATGAAATTAGGAAAGTCTCGGGCGCTAGTTCTAGTCGGTAGGCGCAGGACAGCGGTAATTGGAGATCGTAGGGAGAGGCCTTCGTCTTGCACTGGGCATAAAACGGGATGACGATGATGATGAGCTTTTATGCTGTAAATGCATATGAAAAGCTGTCGATCATGAAGGAGTAATGCGCGAGAGCGAAGCAATGCGCTTGCACCGTTGTTTCGGAAGACGAGTGAGGAAAGACAGCCATGCAAGTTCAGCAAGAAGAACCAGGTGAAGAAACATTGACGGCAGCAACATTGCTCGCAGTTTGCGCGTCAGCGTCTAAAAAGTGGCGGTTCATCAGTGCATTCCTATTTTCACTTGAAAAGAGTGGAAAGGGCCATGTATTTCTTTGATGTACGAGTAGACAGCACCATACAGGATTGGCACTGTTCGAACTCAATGAAAATTTAGGAAATATTGTTCAGATTAATATGCAATTTCTGCATTTGCTCAAAGTATCGACTCTGTAAAATATTCTATACTATATATAAAGCACAGCAAGATTGGTATAAGGGGTGCGTCGTTATAGTTATTTGATAGCGACATCCAAGATATGGTTCACTCATCAATGTTTAATTCTGCCTCTTCAGTTGCTGGCCATGAGATTACAGGTGTGCTTCAAAGGTGCATTTCAGGGTTCGTACAGATTATGTTTGATATAAGCGATAGAGTTAATATGCCCATTACTAAGGACATATTTGCAAATGATACTAACGTATTCTCTACAGGAAATAGCCTTTTAGATATAATAAGTTATTCAAATAGTAAGCTTAGCGAACATGCGACACGACTATAGTCAAACGACTTTGAATAATACTTCCACTAAATACCTCATTTTTACAGAGCCAATCCTAATTGTGATATCAGAACTAAATATAATAGTGGTGAGCCCCTTTCCCAAGGAAGAAAAATTTAGGTATTAGACAAATTTTTCAGAAGCACTCATTCTCGTCACAGCACGACGATTATAGTCACGTGAAGGCTGCGCGCCCTTGGCACCAGATTAGGAAACATCTTACCTGTGGCTGTGAAATTGCCGCCTATAATTTTCCCTCGTGCATACCTTTATGTATTATGGCTGGTTCGCTTGAAGAATTGCCATCCACAGTCACCTGTCTAAACCACTAATCGCACATAAAGAAAAACCTGTCCGAACGATTAAATATTTATGCACATATTATAATCCTCCCGAAATTTCCGCTCCAGTTCTAACAAACTAAGGTAATACAACTGTACAAAAAAGGTTGGGTATCAATCAATGCCTTTATTTCTATAAACATACAATTTATGGAGGATTTAAGGAAAAAGTTGCTCGCAGAAAAAGTTGCTCACAGCAACATGACGGGCCTTAAACCCGGTCTGAGGGCAGCAGGAGCAGGCACAGGCACTGATTCAGGACCGACAAAAACAATACATGAGCAGAAAAAAAAATGACAAGTTGGCTTATACATTATGCCAGCAAACAGAAATGCAATGAAAAAAAAAGTACGCAATCCACAGTGTACACTAGAGCAACAAAAGCAGTGATATAACCATTAACCAAGTAAGCATTGTAAGGAAAGAATAAGACATGATTCAGCCGTTGATAAAGGCTAATATCAAACGGAGATGTGTAACGACAGTCTACCTCCGAAACAGTCACAGAGAACAAATTAAGTCGTGCTCAAAAATCACTGAAATACTCATATAAACGCGCCATAGGACAAGAAGTGACATTTATGTTATTACGTTTAAGCGTGTTTAATAGGCGAGGTAAGCGATGGTGTAACATTTGAAGAGCATAGTTAGTGTGAGGATGCGGCACATACCAGTGTTCTGGTGACCGTGTACTGTATTCTGTTGTGTTTCTAATTAACTGCGCTAATGAGATGATGTATGACTAACTTTGTTTTACTTCATTACGATAGGCTAGTAACAGCCTGATCTCTGCTTAACAGAGAATGAAGTGTAAGTAATTTCAACTGTTTGAATTGAGGTGCAGTGTGAGCGTCTACTGGAGCATTGCAAATGCTACGTATTACCTTTTTTTGAAGCAAGAGTAACCGGTTTATGTTTGCAGAAGACATTGTACTCCACACGAGAGAGCAGTAGTTTACGTGACTCAGGAAGAGAGCGTTGTACATAATAAGTTTGACCTTACGTGGCAGTGGTCTTAAACTGAAGAGCGCCCCAGCGAGTTGCACAGGTTTTCCTCCAAAGGAGCCGATGCAATCAGTTCATAACATATGGCTGTCAAAAAACACACCTAGTGTCTTCGCAGACCAAACAAGCTCAATTCTTGAAGAATCTATTATAATGTCGGTCTCTAAGTTCACACCTTTATTTTTTGGTTGAAATGAATGAGCATTTGTTTTGTCAGCGTTAATTTTTAAGCCATTATCCTGTGGCCATCTCTGTATTTTTGCAAGAACAGAGTTTGCGGTTGAAACCAGGCTTGCGATGTTGTTCGATGAAAAAAGCACCGTAGTATCATCTGCATAGATTATGTATTTAGGTTCACTATCGACAAGAACAAGGTCATTTACGTATATATTGAAAAGAAGGGGGCCGAATATGCTACCTTGGGGAACACCAACTGTTACTTGCTTGAAGTGGGAACCGGTTGTATGCCAAACCGACTCATTTCCTGACGCATCAAACTGTATTTGAGACAGGTTGTATTGATTATATATACATAATCAATACAATAAGAATACAATAATAAGCTATCCAATACAATGATATATATATATATATATATATATATATATATATATATATATATATATATATATATATATATATATATATATATATATATATATGCTGCGGGGATGAGAGTAGCGAAAAGGGATAAGAAATTGTATTGACACAATATGTACAGAGAGTGGCGTCTGCAGGCTAGCGGGCAGAACAACAACACGAGCGCTACTCTGATCGTCCTGTTTACCGTCTTTCTCGCGCATTATTCCATGCTCGGCAGGTTGCCTGCTTCAGTGCGCGGGAAAAGTGCGTAACATAGTACCCCACTGGCGAGAGCGCCGTCTCTGCGCTTAAGTCGGATCGTGTCCTGCAAAATAAGGCTAAAATAAGGCTTTAAGGGCCCCTGAAACGGTTCGGACAAATTTTGTAGACGCGTAGGGTACAGCTTAAGTAGAACATTCGCACCACAATTTAAGTGAAGCGTTACGTATTAATGGCAATTTAAGTGAAGCGTTACGTATTAATGGAGCTGCAAGCGATTAGAAGTTACCCTCCTCACTAGCTATGCTTTTCCTCCTCAACTCGCTCGCCGAGCGAGCGGCGCTAAGCTCCGCCTTCACTGGTTCAGCGTCACGATGCGACGCCACATCGTTCACTTCCGGTTGTTTTGGAGCACGCCCCCTCCCGCGCAAGACCTCTCCGCTAGCCACTTGGCCGTCGACCGAGAGCTATCGAAGCAGCGTGCGTTGCGAGCATTCTGTCGTAGCGCCGAACGTGTCCGTTATTCCGGTAACCACAGGCAAGCTGGTCATATCGGTAAATGACTGGAGGCATAAACTCAAGCTGATGAAGGAACTTTAGCGTAGACGTACGTGAGCAGCCTGATTTGTCTGCACGGTCCGGACGCTTGCTGGCGCAGCGCTTAACCAGTCAAACAAAGCGCTAATATGCTCTAACAAGTGTAAAACATCTTAAACATTTATAAAAAACACCTTGTTGATGATTACACTCCTGCAAAAAATACACACCAGCAGGAAAGAAGAATACACTTCATTGCTGCTACTGTGTATGGTTGAGCTCTGTGCCACCAGGTGCCTGCACCATGCAGACCATTAACATTTGCCCTTCTGCTCATTTCGTGGCTCATCCCGGCACAGTCAAGCGGCCAGACCCTGTCCCCTTGCGCTTGCGTTTGCCCTAATACCGGATTAGCGAAACGCTATTGCGTTAGTAAACTTCCGGTGTAAAGTGACGGCCACAAACGCGCAAATCCTGGCGCCGATCGGATACCGGCAGTCCGATGCGCAGCAGCCTTTCCCTTGTATACTGCCTTGCAGAGGGACACGATGTCGCAGCTTGACATATTGCCAGTCGCTAGGTTTGCAGTCCACAAGGCAACAAAGTCGAATCATAGTGCTCGCGAAAAGACTGACACCGACTCTGACCGCGGAGCTCTCGTCAAAATGGAGTACGTTGTAACACAAGCAGACGACACCTGCTGTGTGCCGGAAGTGCTGAAGTGTGCTGAAAAATGTTCTTGTGCATTCTCTTTATGTTACTTTCTTTTTATAGAAACAAATGAACTAACATTCAACTATTACAAAGAATATTTGTTTACCATAAAGTTGGAAAATTTATCAATCACGCGCCCTGGTCAGCCAATCGGATAGCTCACCCCGATGACGTCATATGGGTGATTTCCGTGATATGGGTAGGGGCGGCTTAAAATTCCGCCGAGCAGCGTGCTGCGATCGGCAGCGACGTGCATTTTTAAAACCTTATAATAAATTACACGCTTTACGCATAGCACTTAGATGTGTCAATTAATGAGCAGAAGGACCTACTCTAACGACTCAGTACGTTTGCAGAAAATCGTCACAATCGTTTCAGGGTCCCTTTAAGTGGGGAGACGTGCACGATATCAGTGGCGGACGCGGCAGATGATTGACTGTCCGATGAAGTGATATCGTACGTGACGTCAGTGATCTGGCGTAGGACCTTGTAAGGCCCGGAGTAGCGGGAAAGAAGCTTGGACGACCAGCCAACCTGGCGGCAAGGCGTCCAGAGGAGGACCAAATAGCCCGGAGAGTAATTAACGACTCTGTCATGGCGATCGTAGCGGGCCTTCTAGGACAGCTGGGAGGCAGAAAGACGATTCCTTGCAATCTGGCGAGCCGTTGTGGCCTGAGAAGCTGCATCCCAGGCGTAGTCTGGAACAGAGTGCACAGGTAATGGTAAAAGAGTCTCGAAGGGCAATGTGGGATGGCGGCGAAACAAGAGATAAAAGGGGGGAAAGCCAGCGGTCTCATGGCGGGACGAGTTGTAGGCAAATGTCACATAAAGCAAGGTACCGTCACAATCACGGTGGTCTGAAGAAATGTACATGGATAGCATTGTAGTCAGCGTGCGGTTGAGGCGTTAGGTAAGCCCATTGGTTTGCGGATGGTCGGCAGTGGTTAGCTTGTGACCTATGGAACACCAACGAAGAATGTCGTCGACGACTTCAGAGAGAAATGAGCGACCATGGTCGGTCAGCAGCTGTCGAGGAGCGCCATGGTGAAGAATAGCGTCGTAAAGGAGAAAGTCCGCAACGTCAGTAGCACAGCTTGTCGGCAGTGCCTGAGTGATAGCGTATCGTGTCGCGTAGTCCGCAGCTATGTTAATCCACTTGTTCCCAGACAGCGATGTTGGGAATGGCCCGATGAGATCAAGGACGAAGCGGTAGAACAGGTCACCGGGAATGTCTATAGGCTGCAGAGGACCGACTGGCGACAAGGGTGGATGCTTGTGGCGCTGCCAAGACTCACAAGCAGCACGTGTCCGCGCACAGAGCGGTGGAGGCCTGGCCAGAGGAAACCACGCCGAACGTGATCGTATGTGCGCGTTGCTCCGATATGTCCAGCGGTTGGGGCGTCATGAAGCTGTTCGAGAACAGGGGAGCGGAGTGTTTCAGGTACAACCAGGAGAAGCTCTGGGCCATCCGAGCAGGTGTTGCGTCTGTGTAAGACTCCGTTACGAGGCACGAATAATTGTAGGGACGGGGCAGAGAGATGAGAGCGGACACGGTGGATGAGGGACCGCAAATTGGCATCACGGTGCTGTTCGCTGCGTATGCCGGTTAAATTGGGTATCGCGAATACACAAGCATCCGAACCGTGCGCTTAAAAGTCGGAAGGATCCATTGAATGATGGGATAGGCAGTCCGCATCTTGGTGCAGTCTGCCAGATTGTCATCATCATCATCATCAGCCTGGTTACTCCCACTGCAGGGCAAAGGCTCTCCTATACTTCTCCAACAACCCCGGTCATGTACTAATTATGGCCATGTCGTCCCTGCAAACTTCTTAATCTCATCCGCCCACCTAACTTCCTGCCGCCCCATGCTACGCTTCCCTTCCCTTGGAATCCAGTCCGTAACGCTTAATGACCATCGGTTATCTTCTCCTCATTACATGTCCTGCCCATGCCCATTTCATTTTCTTGATTTCAAATAAGCCAGATTTGTAAGCGACGTCAAAGCTGCATTCTTGCAGTTTCAGTGCCCAGCGACCAAGTTGTTCCGTCGGATCTTTGAGCGAAAACAACCAGCAAAGCGTACGGTGGTCTGTGATGACCGAAAGGGTGCGGCCGAACAAGTGTGGTCGAAACTTGCCGACAGCCCGAACTAGTGCGAGGCACTCACGCTCAGTGATCGCAAATTTGCACTCTGAAGAGCAAATAAGGTGACTGGCCGAGGACGCGGTCTCGTCCTTGTTGCTGCGGGGCGAGAACAGCGCTGATGCCATATCCGCTGGCGTCGGTTCGAAGTTCAGTGGAAGCTGACGGGTCAAAACGGGCCAAAATGGGTGGTGACGTAAGTTGTGAGCGTGTGAAACGCAGTGGCCTTTTAAGGCCCAGAAGAAAATTACTACGTTTCCTTCTTCAAGAGTTGCGTGAGTGTACGGGTAACGTCGACAAAGTTCTGGACAAAACGTCGGAAATAGGAGCACAAGCAGACAGAGCTCCGTAGGTCTTTAGTGGAACGTGACATAGGGAAGTCTTTCGGAACACAAACTTTTTCTGGGCCAGGTTGCACGCCTTCAGCACTCACAAGTTGGCCAAGCACAGTGATTTCGCTGCGGCCAAAATGTCATCTGGCAGAGCTGAGCTGAAAGCCTGCTTCAACTTCAAGAACTGCCGACAAGCGGCTAAGGTGGCTTTCAAATGTCGGTGAGAAGACGATGACATCGTCAAGGAAACAGAGGCATGTTCGCCATTTGTATCCACGATGAAGGGAGTCCATTATTCTTTCTAGTGTAGCTGGGGCATTACTTAAACTGGTAAAGTCCATCTGGTGCAACTAATGCGGTCTTTTCATGGTCTTGATCGTCGCCGGATATCTGCCAGTATCCTCACCTCAGGTCGATAGAAGAGAAGTAGGCCGAGCCCTGTAGACAATCGAGACTGTTATCGATCCGCGGCGGAGGGTAGACATCCTTGCGCGTTATCTCGTTTAACTTACGGTAGTCTATGCAGAAGCGCCAGCTGCCATCTTTCTTTCTGACTAAGACCACCGGTGATGCCCATGGACTGCATGAAGGTTTAATGACGTCCTTGGTGAGAATCTTGTCTACTGCACGTTGTATCACTTCTTTCTCGGCATAGGATACGCGATAAGGACGTCGTCTGAGTGTGCTGGCGTCCCCAGTATTGCTCTTATGAGTCACCACAGATGTATGTCCCCAAAGACGGTCATTAAAGTCAACGATATCGCGGTAGGACTTCAATATGCACCGCAAATTGGCTGTCTGAGTAGGAAAGAGGTCCCACGCTGTCATCTTGTCAATATCACCGTCGACGAGATTGCTCGAGGAAGGGCAAGGGGCAAAGGACAACGATGCGTCTTTGATGAATGCAGAAGCGGCACGCTCATCGATAGAAGAGCTGTGGGCTAGTCATGCCACCTGGGATAAGTTGCGTGCACGAGCTAAACTTCAATATGGGTAGAGACGTTCCATTATCCGTAACTCTAACAAGGGCGTGACGAACTCAGAGCAACATTTTTAGCGAATAAGACGTCAACGATGGGGATCAATATGTAATCGCCATCGGGAATGGGAGAAAAAGACCGCAAGTTCACATATATAACGGCTTGAGGAGGTAGACGAACGTAATCCACTGAGCACAAGAGCGGCTGGTGTGCAGTAGGAGCGTCATGGTAGTACGGTAGGTCTAGCTGACGCAAGCCGGTTCCACAGTCAATAGGGCAGAATGGGCAGACAAGAAATTCATATCGAGGATTCATGGGAGCATTTCTCAAGCACGTCAAGTAGTACGCTTGTGGATCGGTCGGTATCACTTATTCGAGCGGAGCACATCCCTAGCACGGCAAATGTTCCGCCATCGGCGGCATGAATGAACGGTACAGTGGGTGGTAATAGGACCTCCTTAAGGCGGTGACAAAGCTCCAAATTCATCGCTGATATCTGAGCCCCAGTATCCACTAGAGCAACAACATGTGCGTCATTCAGTTTAACGTCTATCAGGTTCCTTCTGGTCTGCAGTGTGGTCAGAGGATTTGGCAGGCGAGCTGTCGATGCAGCATCACCTCTGGGAGCTGTATCGTCTAGTTTTCCCGAGAAAGTCGTTCAATGGGCGACGTAGGGCGGCGGAATTGGGGCGAGCGAGATGATTTGCGACGAAACAACGGCAAACGGGACTGGTGACCACGTAGGGATGGTGAATGACGATACCACATGGAGGGAGCGTCGTCGCCGGTGGTTTGGGGAGGCTCGCGGTAGGGCTGAAATCGGCCGGGATCAATGTCGGGGCGATGGTTGTATCCACGGGGCGCCTGATACCAATACCTTCGGCTGTTACGGTGGTGGGCCACGTGTCCAATACTACGGCAGTTGAAGCAAATGGGATGGTCATCAGCACTCCTCCACTTGGCTGGATTGCGAGTACGGAACGGCGGCTTTGACCTTGGGTGCGCGAAAGTGAGGAACGGCCGTCGATCGACTGGTAAGGCGCTGCGGCGCACACAGAGTCTAGGCTAGCATTGGAGAGTTCCTGATGAATGACAGCTTGGACTGGTAACAACCTCTGGGAGCTATGGTCACAGGTACGGCCGCAAGTATAAGCAGGGGACACAGCCTCAAGTTCACGTCGGATGACCTTCTTCACGTGTTCTACGGTGGGCGGCGCTGACGGTTCAGGTATGTCTTCGCACCACCACGTTGCTGCCTTTTAACGCGATAGCGTTAAGGAGCTCGTGTCGCAGAAAAGCCGGCGTCGTCGGCGTCGGCGTCCGCGGCGTTGACCGTGAGTGATAAATCACGGCAGGCACTTCATAAATAAAAAGCAACTTCCAAGATGGGCTGGGTGGGAATCGAACCAGGGTCTCCAGAGTGTGAGACGGAGACGCTACCACTCAGCCACGAGGTCGATGCTGGAAAGTGGTACGAACGCGCTTCTAGTGAACGCGGTGTTGCCTTAAAAACGTGCCGTAGAAAGTTATACTGCGGTGTGTATCGGTAACTATGAGCATGTAACTTACAGAAGTCGCATTTACACGAGTAGCGAAGTACATTTCCGCTACATTTCTTCTGCGCTTACCGCACACGCAGAGCCATCTTGCGGCAAACACAGAAGACCCCATCCTCTCAATGTACGGCGCTGCCCCGACAGGTGGCGCGCCATGCGCGCATTGGGCCTTGCTGTGCGCGGACCGGTGCCAGGCGCGTTGCGGCCCCGACTCCCTCTCCCCTGACGACGCTTCGCCGTGCTCCCACGCGGGTTGCAGAATCAAGCGCCGTTCCTTTCTTTAGATTACTATCTGTCTATCTCTCTGCCCGTGCCGATCACGACGTTTGGCTGGCGTAGATCGTTTCCCCCTCCGAGACACCGAGTTCTTTGGTTCGTTCCGTTTGCTCAGGCGCACGTTTCGTTGCCGCGCCGAACGCTGCGTTGCTCGACGCTCTCCGTGTGATAGGTGGGCGCAAAGTCCGATGCGGGGCGCCTCGTAATTGATCCCTGCGCCGTAGCGCTTTGTCTTACACCCCTTGGCGGGTCGATGGGAACGCTGTCGCGTTCCACTCTTGAAGGCGAAGCTTAAGCGTCTTCCAATTTTTTTTCGGAAGTCGAGCGAAATGATGGGCAATGCGTCGACTTTTGGGGGCCTCAAAGCGTCTGCACTCTTGGATGATGGCATCGACGGTGTAGCAGTCTTTGCAGATTAGCAGATTGAAGGCACCATCTGCTATGCCCTTTAACACGTGGCCCGCTTTCTCGGACTCCGTTATGCCATCGTCGGCTCTTCGGCAAAGGGCAAGCACGTCCTGTGTATAAGTCAGGTATTACTCTGTCGCTGTCTGCGCACGAGATGCCAGCTGCTTCTTTACTGCTACCTTTCCATCTGCAGACTTGCCAAACAGGGAATGCATCTTTTCTTTGCATGCGTCACAGCTCCCAGTTTGATCTTTGGTTTTCTCAAAACGCGCTTTCGCTGTTCCTTTGAGGCAAAATATTATGCTTGCCAACGTGATCGTCTAATCCCAGTGATTGCTCTTACTTGCAGGCTCGTGCAGGGGTAGCCAGTCCTCGATGTCGACGTTGCCAGCCCCGCAAAATGTGCCTGGGTCTTTTATTTCAGCCAGGAGGACTGTTGTCGTTGCAGTGGCCTTGGCGGGCGCCGACGCCTCTGCCGCCATCGTGGAGAAAGCCAAACTTCCGCTGCTGCGGAGAGACGTGGTTCTTGTGGGGAAGGAGAAAAGGCTAGCGCTATTCTCCTTCCCCACAAGAACCACTCCATAGAACCATGTGGGTATCCCGCACCTCGCAGCAAAAAGCCACGGGGATAATAGTAACAAAACGGATAGGAAATTGTATTTACAAAATATATGCTGAGAGAGACTGCTGCAGGCTAGATGGCAGAACAACATGAGCGCTACTCCGATCGTCGTCTTCACCGTCTTTCCGGGGCCTTTCTTCCATGCTCGGTAGAATGCGTGCTTCAGTGCGGAGGAATAGCGCGTAACAATATATATATATATATATATATATATATATATATATATATATATATATATATATATATATATATATATATATATATATATATATATATATAACCATGAAATAACCATATATATAACCATGAAAACGCAGGCGAAAGGTGTTTAGAATGACAGAAAGCTGAGCTAGTTGGTAAGGATTTCTTATGCAAAAAAGAGAGGTAAACAAAAGAGTAGACAAGTGGACAACACTCGGCGTTCGCATTGTCCACTTCTCTACTCTTGTGTCCTGTCTGCACGCCTGACCTCTCTTTTTTGCATAATCAATGCTTACCAACTAGCTCGGCTTTCTGTCGCTCTAAACGCCTGTCGCCTGCGTTTTCGTGGTTTCTTTCTTATAAATGGATCAAAACAAGAAATAACGACGAAGGATATTGAATCAAAGTAAACTGAAGTATTTCACGCCAAGCTACCATGTATGCCCGCTACAACTGTACATTCAAAGCCCACCAGCCTCTCCACCACTTACGAGAGAGATATTAGTCCGGAGTACTGTAAAACACTAAGAACGCAATTGCTTCCACGTTGCAATAGTGATAACTCAATCACTATTATCACCGGATCATTTGGTTTTGCGTCATTGTGAGAGGTAGGTAATACGCAGTATCTGTTTAGTATATAACTGTTTTGCCAGTATACGTAGGGTGAGCTACTTAAGTGCTGCTTTCGGCGTAAGACATGGTCCTAAAATTATCGATTCGATAATTTTAGGACCATGTCCTAAAATGGTTAATAATATGGTTAGCTATTGGCATACAGCATGATGCATATTGAAAATATGAGAAATGAACCCAGGGCGATGTAGACCTAAAACGTCACAGTGGTCGCAGGAGTGTCGCTACAGCCAACGTTTCGAGAAGTGGGCTTGTGTTCGTAAGGGTGCGTAACACGCGACAAAGGCAAGCCCTTTTGTTAAAACATTGGCTCCAACGACATCCGCTGTTTTAACACAGGTGAATGTGGCCTATAACAAAAACCAAAACATAACCTAAAGCATCCCTTACGTCTTGCCATGTCTTCCCTTCGCTGTACCACCTCATGCACTGGAAAAGGTAAAATGTATATGGTTGTTAGCAACGCAATATCAACTACTGTGAGGTACGATAGTTATTTCAATAAAGTGGCACAACCAACAAGCGACAAATCACCAGGTAAGCTACTACTAACGTAGAAAGTGTAGGTCGCTCCAATGTTCTGCAATTATCAGTCTACCTCCAAGCTGCAAAACGCATTACAACACAACCGATCACTCCATGCCGGAAAGTTTCGCTCTGTTGCTTAATTCGCATTCATCCTTCTATAGCGTCATGGTATAGATAACGCTGTTGGCCGAGAAAGTGTACCTCAAAGGGAGTGGTACCGATTGGTGCCGACTCCGGCTGCATACTTGCATGTGAATGTGAGGTTCCGCATTTCTGTTATGAAAGTAGCTCAGGCAGTGCTCCACCGTGCCGTAACCATCAAAGCTTGTTGCATAGCAGGAACATGGCATGGCATATTATTTTCTCAATATGCCGTATTTGGTTACACAATTACTGAAATCTAATTTGCAAGCCATAGGATTTTCAGCTTTCATTTTGTTTTCGAATACCTGAAAGGCGGAGCCACCATTCACACATTTTTAGATTGAGTTGCTGCTAAGCAACGCTATGTGGTCAAGAGTAATCTCAGGGTTGTTCAATAATTTGCGTCTGGCCGTGTAACATCGCCGAAAGTTTCATAGAGGGACAGAAGTCGGCACCAGAGACGCTGGCGCAAGTAGAAGGTTTTGGCACCTTGTAGCTTGGTGCAATGTAGCTAGGCGAAATGGAATAGAAACCTGCTATGAGTAACTATTAGGAGGAAAAACCAAAAACAGGAAAGAAACAATTTATGATAACTCAAGGGGAAGTTTACTTTTCGAAGCAAGATCAGGATGCCTCAGAACACGCGTTTATAAAGCGACATGTAAGAAGGAAGAAGTAGCATGTGCTTGCTGTGGTAAAAGTGGGGAAACGATGTACCATGTTATATTAGAACGTGAATATTTCCAGTGATGGATTTAGGCACCTCTGGCCTCCTTGAAGCCCTCGGGTTCAGCGAAAGCCGGGGGTAAGTAAACAAGTCCGCAGTAGAGATTAGTAAGGGGCAATTTGAAGATTGGTGGAAAAAAAGTAGGGAAACGACAAAAACGGAGGCGTAAAAAAACAAAGTTCGCAATAGGGGATCAGAAGGTTTGCGTATAGGAATTGTTCGTGGGTTCTCTTTTTTTCGCTTTCTTGTTTTTTAAAACATACGCAGGTCATTAGGCAATATAAGAACTAGAAGTTGTTGGCGCAAACCACCGACCGGTCCCAAAGGAGAAGCTCATAACGACCGTCCGTCCGTCCGTCCGTCCGTCCGTCCGTCCGTCCGTCCATCCATCCATCCATCTGCTGAACAATCTCCCGCACCAAATGGCCGGGCTGTGCAATCATGCAAATCTCTCACGAGAAATAGCGCCTCTCCCAAATTTATTTCAGAATGTTTTAGAGGGACCATGCAACTGGAACTTTCGGCTAATTATTTTAATGTCTTATGCGCTCGTGTTTAAAGTATACACGACACCGTTTGATGATTCACGTCGTCCTCCTTCCAACTAGTAGCCTTCCTAGCGCAAACTGTTCCGTTCGGCTGTGGCTATTCGTACTTTGTCCAGTTAGTTAGTTGGAAAAGTCAGGTATATTTGGTTAATTAGTTCAGTGTGTCAGGTATTACTTGAACACTTAATAAAATATCTAAATTTGCTTAGATGTCATAGGTAGGTTATTAGCGAATAATTTTGTTATTTCCTTTAGACAACTTAGCCAAGCAGTTAGCTTTCTTAGTTTGATTAGTTAATTGGTTTTGTTAGTTACCTTATTTATTTAGTTACCGCATTACGTATATTACTTACCTATTATTGTGTAATTACTTTATAGTGAGGTTGGTCTTGTTAGTGTAGTTTCTTACGTTATACATTGAGTTTGGTCGGCTAATGTAGTTGTTACATTAGTTAGTAAATTATTTTGGTCAGTTATTAGTTTGATAATGAGTTAATAATTGCCCATTTAGATAGTTAATCAATTGGTTAACTGTGCCAGTTTATTTATTAATATTATAAATTAGATGGCAACTTGGTTAGTAATTATTCTGGTTTATTAGTAATGATTTTGTAATCAAATAATTTGGTAATGAGTAATAAATTGAGTGATTTGTTAATTTGTTTAGTGATTATTTGGTAACCATTTGGCTACGTTTGTTGGTTTAGCAATTACCCATTTGAATGATTTGTTAATGAGTTCGGTTGCTTTGGAGGTTTGAAACGTAGGTTTCTAACACGCAATTACATAAAAGTGTGACCTGAGCTTGCTCTGTAGTCGATTTATAACAATTAAGCCGTTGTTGAGGACGCAGATGAACCTGGAAATCAAACGAGGCGTTGTAGTTGCTTCGAAATGGTTGGCGTTTAAGTTCCTCAATACTAAACAGAAGGAGTGCGGCGATTTGCACGTTGTGTCGACAGTATTCGGACGCCGATACAAGAAGTTTACCCTTGCGAAATAGCGAGCGTACGCACAGAACGCCTCTGGCGTCCGTTCGGTGTCCGCTCCAGTCCAACTTCTACTCGCGCCAGCACCGCGCTGCGTCCACTGCGGGCGCTATACGAAGCTCTCCCGCCGCATCGCACGCAAGTTTCATGACCAGACAGAATGTATTGAAGGACCCTATATAGAAATCGGTAGCCCTCCACTAAGGCGTTCTCCCTAACCTACCGTTACTACCGTTACAAGTTAACTTTGTTGTCCTAAACCTAACAAAGCGAATGCGATTGCGTTGGCCTAGAGCTGGAAAGCTCGAAAGAACTTTTAATAACAGCGAGCGCAGAATGTATTTCACAAAGTGCAGCTAGAATTATGTGTTACCAAAAAAAAAGTTACGTAAGTCGAAAATATGACAAGCACTACATGCATGACACACTGTGCTTGAAACATTGCTGAGTCCTGTAGATTTCATACCATTAAACGATGTCATTCACCTTCGAAAAGCAAAAGTATTGCTTTTATATTTCTGTTTACGTTTATGTTACGCGATCAACCGCGCGCAGATGGCGCAGTTGTCGTGCCACGCATAATAGAACCGGGGCTAAATATACTGCTTTAATCAGCGTAGAATGAGCCGCGTTTTTCAGCTGGACGTTCATGACAGAGCTGACTGCTGCCTCAGTAGGTACAATTATAATCCGTGAAACTCAAACCTGTGCTCATAAGGTGTTATAAGGCCTTCGAATGTGCAAGTTTTAGCTGAAATTTCATGCTTGCTTGGCTACATCGTCCTAGCGTTGGGCACGAAGGGTCCACAAATGGCGTGAAGATGCTCAGGCAGCAAGACAGAGGGATGCAAATATTGCGCCTGCCAGCTTAATGATCATGGTGCGCCCACTACGAATTGGAAGCGAGCATGATTGCGAGATTACATCACATGACGCCGCACTTGCTGCTTCGTTAGTTAAGCGTGAAAGCTTTCTAATACGTGAATAGTTGTCATAGGCCTTAAGTTTGGTATGGTTGTGTAGAGGAAAGAAGCGATTTCTAGTAGAGGAAATGCAGTTCATCGAACAAGGCTTACGTGTGGAGGCCCAAACGTCTAACCACTTCGAGAACAGTGTTTTGGTTGGCGTTCTGCGAACTATGTTTCTAATAAGAACCTGTATTTTCCGACCAGACGGGATGGTGTGCAAATATTGATTTCAATGGAGCCGTTATTCAGTCACCCATGTGTACCGTGTGTACTGGGGGCTGTTGTCGATCCGCACAGAGCTAAATTAGTTTTGAAGAAAGACTCTCAAACATCAATGAAGATAAATGGGCGGGTAAAGGGCACAAATATATGTGCAGCGAAAGCGTCGCCACAGTGGAGGACGATATCGAGAAAATTTCAGACAAGTAGACGGCGTTTGAAAGTGTAGTTAGTCAACCAAGAGTCATCAAAAAGAAAGTGAAAGTAACAGATACAGTAAATTGTATGCAAACGCCGGAAACAAAGGAGACCAGGTAGATTTACAAGAGTGGCCAGAAATAAATTAGAAAGGAGAATCTGTACGATAACCCGAAGGGCAGTGGCTGACTAGATAAGTCTCGAGATGGTTGCCTAATGACAAAACCATATCGGCGCAACAGAATGACACGCGTATCTGCTACAGCAAAGATACTGAGTCAACTCAGTACATTCTATTGTAATGCAACAGTATTCATTCTGCAAGACCATAGGTAAAACAGCTTCGAGAAGCGCTCGTTTATAGTGGATAGAAGCAGTACCAGGTCAGCAGAAAATTTAGAAACAATTAAAGTATTTGTGTAAAATAAAAAGAACATGAACCATTTCATCTTTTGAAGGTGGATGACCAGCGAGGCTGTTAAAAACCACCCCTCCAACTGCTGAGGGCGGTATGCAAGGCTTTATGGGTTCAGAGTAGTGGTAGTAGCGCTATGTTAGAGTAATCGTAGGAATGCGAGTAATCATAATTCTGACAGCACGCCGCCACCCATAGTGGTGCTGCAACAACACTGAAATCAGTTGCTTAGCTGGTTATCGTATGTATGAATAGCTAGGGACGCCATACCCCATGTCGAAAGCTGGCGTCACCGCGTCATCTTACGCAACACTAATCTTTACCGCGAATCGTTTGCGGGGAGCGCCACATGCTTCGAATTGCTATTGTGAGCTCCTATTCAACAATTATGTGGATCGGATGATCTTTTTGGGCTTGTTACTTATTGAAACGTGTGTAGTTCTGTATGATGTACGCGCTATGTTTATTTTCCTTCCTTTCTGAAGAATAGGCAGGCCTTGTGCCCCTTACAGTGGCAGTTGCCAGCCTACTTCCGCTTCCCCTTTCCTGTCAAGTATATAAATGTTTTCAAAACAAAACAAAGAATATACACTGTTCGCTGCACTTTGCTGAGCGCTTGTAGCCTCTGCCTTACGGGGGTATGAGCTATTGCATTTTTTGTTTGCTTACGAGGGTATGAGCCATTGAAGACGACAGATTTCGACATGTTCTTCTGTATGTTGTATACGTGATTCCAAATAATGTAAGCACTGTTCGCTTCCTATTGCTGAGTGCTTGTAGCCTCTTCATTAGGGGACTATAAGCGAGGAATGAGATGCAGGCAAAATACTCGCCTGAAAAGCACATAAACCATAGATAACTATACCAAGGAGGTTAGGTGAGGTTTTGTCACCGCCTTGTTTCGACTTGGACGGCAATAAATCAACAAAGCCGGAATGTGTGCAACTTGTTGGAAGAAATTTCAAGCTTGCTTGGGTATGGCGCTCCCGCGTTCGACAAGTATTGTTTAGAAAGGATATGAACAGACTCCTGCAGCAACACAAATTGAGATCCAGCCCATTTTACCGCGGCGGAAGATGTTCGTCTCTATAGGAAGCGCAAGCAACCATTTAAAAGTGTGGCGGGCTGTAGCTGCACTGGGAAATGTCAGGTGCCACAAGCAGCGGGGCTCATTTCTGTTCCCGTAGTGCCGGATTAATCTCGCTAAAACAAGTGCGCCCGCTACGGAAAGGCAATGTGCAGGACTGCGAAATGACCGTACGGTTATCACAAGCTGTAACATAAGCAAGAGAGGTAACATATTTAATGCGCGAATGGATATAACTAGCGTATGCGGCTACGCGGTTGCTGCACCTGAGTGCCCATCACATCTGTTCATAGTCTACCCGATTACACTCTGCCTTGTCATCCTATCGCCTGTACTGAGTATCAGGCCAGAGTATACTCTAATCTAGACGACTTCTCCGTGCTCTTACCACCGGATACGCTTTTCTCAAAGTATTCCGGAGGCTTCCGTTTCACGAATACCTTAAGTCATTGCTCAACACGGCCTAACAAGATAGAACACATAAAAAGTCGAGGCATTCTACTATGTGAAGGTGGTTGACCAGCCAAGCTGTTTAGCACACGTCACAAACGTCACACATAATTTTGAACAAAGGTGGGAACTTATTTGATGTCTTGAGGGGTGGTAATCGTGAAGAAAGGCACGCACACTCATTTATTGTCTTGATCAGTGGTCATTATTTCACTCGCAACGGCAATCGCATTCTTTGATAATGTCAAGTGGATTGACGTATGCCGCTGGGTGGTCAGTTGGACCGGATCGATGTGGCCTCGCAAGGGATATGTCTGCAACACGGAATGCATAAACCGCTCCCCTTTCGCTACTGACACATCCACATTGAAATCACCGACAACGACAACAGGGGCAATGTCATCGCAGCTAACTCACGCAAAGTGAGTAGCCGTGAACCTTACGGAATTCTGAGTCATTGAATTTGTTGCTTACTCACGGAGGTATGAGCCTATGATGATGACAGTTTTAGACATGTTGTTCTGTATGTCGCATGCGTCATTATAGAGAATTTAAGCACTGTTCGCTATGCTTTGCTGAGTGCTCGTAGCCTCTGCTTTACGGGGCTATGAGCCGTTGCATATTTTGCTTGCTAATGGGCGCATGAATGTTTACGAGTGTATGAGCCATTGATGATAATAGTCTTCATTCACGGAGAACTAAAACTGCACGCAACCCCAGCCATATACATTTTCCCTGTAAAACCAGTTGGCGCAGGCGTGGCGTACACACGGTGGAAGAGAGCTGTTAACCAACGCTACAGATCAGTTGGTTACCACTTCTTTTCTCTGCGACAGTATCCAACGACAGTACAAACGCTGGCTAAAGAATACTTTCACTGCGACACATACAAGCTTTCCAGGGAATCATTCCTGTTTACCAACCTGCTGTCGTACACGTGTCCTCCACACCATCGGAAGAAAGCCGCCATAATCAACTGTTTACTCCATCGACCATCAGTCACAGACCCGTGACGTCACCTACCTATGCCGATATGAGAGGGCATCTTCGGAGTTTCACCTTCAGTTGGAACGGCGGACATGGCGGAAGCATGGCTCCAACAAAGCCGTTCTTTTGCCTTGCGAAGGTTAGTTTTGATTATTATTCCATTCGTAGTGACTGCCGTTTTTTAGTTGTACTGCTGTGCCCACACATGTTTTTGATGGCAGTACCAGAGCGTTTCCATGCTCTTAAAATATCTTTGTGTGGAAATGTTGAACTTAATCCCGGTCCTACATGCGCTGATCTGCTGCAAAAAGTTCTTGATGACGAAAAGGCGCTAAGGGTTCAAATAACTGAACTTACGGCCAAAACAGATGCAATGATCACTGACTTTCACGCTCACTTAGAAGTCTGGATGATGCTGGTAAACATTCCAAACTTCCATGGCTTATCAGGATCGTAAGCTAAGTGATATCAAAAATAAAAGCAGACGCCCGAACCTAATAATTTATGGGCTACCTGAGGAGTCAGGCGAAACAAAGGATGACCTCAGGCTTAAGGTAATTACTGAAACACTTGAGGGAAAGATTGAGCTGAAGTGTTCATCGGATGGCCGCCTTCACAGACTTGGAACGACGGCTTCGAAAAGACCTGTCATGGTATTCTTTCAAAATTTCAATGAAAAGGCAACAGGAGTTCATGTCTCACATAATGGAAAATTAGTTTTTGCATTACTTTTGCGCATGTATATAGTTCTGGTGATTTCGCAAATAAAGATCAGTTGAAGTCAGCGCCTGTGTTGTGTTCGTCCTTCAGTCCTCGTCTTTTGCACTTTGCAAAGATGTCGAAAAGGCATTCGTTTTTATGAATGATGGCAAATTTAGAGGAAGACATATTTTTGTACAGAATGACTATTCGCGTAATACCTTTAGGAAAAGGAGCCTGCTTTGCGAGAATGCTCAATCGGACAAACGACAAGGCAAGAAAGTGTCACGGATGCACGATAAATTGCGAATCAATGGCGACTCGTTTTCCTGGGACGACACAAAGACTGAGCGTAAGAGTGTTTCGAATGGTCATGCAATATCATGGTCTTCGTCAAATTTTTCTCTTAATAATATCAGGAATATAAATGCGAACGCACGTAGCCTTATTAGCAAAACAGACAAGCTTGAGGCGGTCCTTCTCGCTCTCTATCCACACGTCACCCTCGTCGCGGAGGCTTGGCTGCACAAGGATATTTGTGATGATGTCTTGATTTCGCCTTCACACCAAATATACCGCCATGACAGACCATCTAGAGGGGGCGAAGTTGCTGTAGTTGGGAAGTATAGTATTGGGTGTATTGTAATACACGTATTTGCTGATGCTGAGTGCTTTAAGTTGAATCGCTCTGGTACTGTCTTTGTCTCTTGTGCTGCGTGCAGACCCTGTGATTCATCGCCTGATGTATTAATTGCCTGACAAAATTATTTCCTTCTACATAATAAACACAGAACTATATTTGTCGGTGACTTTACCTTCCACCAATAAACTAGAACCGCTTGCCTTACAATAAAAAAATCTGCTTGTAATGAAGATGTTATGTTTGATATTATCATTAATGACAACCTTGTGCGGATTGTCGAAGAATCCACATGAATTGCCAATATCTCATGTTCCGTTCTAGATCTGGTGTACGTAGATCGGTCCACTGTTGACTACAAGGTTTCTGTGCGAGCCGGTTTTTATGATCACTTGTTAGTTTTGTTTCATTTCCTCTTAGTACTGGTCACGTAAAGAATTTGGCTGGGTTTAAACCTGTAAAAAACTACATGCGTGCTGATAACGATGCTATCTTGAGTCATCTCGAAACAAAGTTCACTGCATTCGCAGAGGACGAGTCTTCGCTGCTTTGGGTGAAGTTTAAGCAAATCTGCTTACATTGCATCTGTCGTTTTGTACCCACTAAAGTAAAAAAAAAACGGACAAATATACCTCTTGCATAAGTAAGCATATTCATTTGAAACGCAGGGCCGAACGTTTCAGAAACCAGTGGTCTGTTTCACATGCATTGCAAGAAGTTCCAACACACTCCGGCTCTTCAAAGCGCAAAAAAACTTTTATTTCACCACCACTTTGCCAAATTTTATTAAGTATAATCCTGAGAAGTTCTGAAGGTATATTAAGGCGCGCAAGTAACCAGTACATAATATTTCGCATAAAAATAAAACGCAGGATGATTTGCACATTGTTGCTGATGATTTAAATGTTCAATTTCATAGTGTGTTTTCTGTC
Source organism: Dermacentor albipictus (assembly GCF_038994185.2). Lineage (NCBI taxonomy): Eukaryota > Metazoa > Arthropoda > Arachnida > Ixodida > Ixodidae > Dermacentor > Dermacentor albipictus. Next base: position 125,944,890 of record NC_091822.1, on the reverse strand, counting down.
GCATCGATGGACAACTTCGCTGGTATCTCATCAAATCCTTTTGATGTTAGCCTTGTGTCTTTCGAGGGCGCGTTGAACATGCTGTTGAAACTAAAGCCAAAGTCGTCACCGGAGCGGATAGTATACACAACGCCTTCCTTCACCTCTACGCTGAACCATTAGCGAAATTTCTCGTATTTATATTGAAATCTTCCTCAAAAACCTCTCACGTCCCTCATGATTGGGCTTTTCAAAGTCCCTCTCTCACGTCCCTCACGTGTAGTTCCCATACTAAAGAAAAGGTATCCGTTGTCAGTTTTAATTACCGTCCCATATATATACCATGTTCTCGCTGTAAGCTTCTCGAGCATATTGTGGCCACTAGCACAAGCAAATTTTTAGACGGCGATACGATATTATCATCATGTGACAAAGGGTTTAGAAAAGGCTTTTTAACCGCTACTGAGCTGGCTTCTTTTGTTCATTTTTTTGGATCATAATATAGATAGGACGGGTCAAGGTGTAATCTTAGATTGCAGCAAGCCATTCGATCGCGTTCCACCCGACAAATTAATCCAGAAACTACATATGATGGCCCTTCCGGATTTCCTTCTTTCTAGGTTTCCGCCTACTTTATGATCGTAGGCACTATCTTGAAATCAATGAAAAATAAATTAAGGGCCCTTCCACTCGGTGAAGAAGGATGACAAGCGAAGCACTGTATGTTAGCCGCTTGATGGCGAACTGCACCTCCGCGGCGGGTCAGCCCGGCATCGCACAATCTTCGGTATCGGCCCACGTATGGGGAGTGCTTAACGCCTGCTTCAACTCTGCCGCGGGTCGGCCCGGCATTTGACTACATCTTCAGGATCGGTCCACCTATGAGGAGTGTTTAACGCCTGCTTCACCTCCGTCGTGGGTCGGCCCGGCATTGCACTATCTTCGGCATCGGCCCACGCATGGGGAGTGCTTAACGGCTGCTTCACTTCGGCCGCGGGTAGAGTCTCTATTGTGGTTATCTTCGGGATCGGTCGACGTATGGGGAGTGCTTAACGCCTTTTACACTTCCGCCGTGGGTCGGCCCGGCGTTGCACTATCATCGGGATCGGCCCCCGCAGGGGAGTATTCAACGCGTGATTCACTACTGCTCCGGGTAGGGCCGGTATTGCCCAGTATTCGGGATGGGCCCACTTATGGGAGTGCTTAACGCCTGCTTTACCTCCGCCGCCGGTCGGCCCGGCATTTCACAATCTTCGGGATTGGCCCACGTAGGGGAGTGTTTAACGCGTACTTCACTTCTGCCCCGACTAGGGCCGGCATTGCACAATCTTCGGGATTGGGCCACGTATGGGAGTGCTTAACGCCTGCTTTACCTCCGCCGCGGGCTGGCCCCGCATTGCCCAATCTTCTGGATCGGCCAACGTATGGGGAGTGTTCAACGCCTGCTTCACTTCCGCCGCGGGTCGGGCCGGTATTGCACTATCTTCGGGATCGGCACAACGTATGGGGAGTTTTTTGCTTACAACGACACAAAAATTTCAATGGACGGTAGGGGTATGCAACTTCGCTGTAAAAATTCAGGCGACCTTCCAGTATTGTAAGGGGTGCCTCAGGGCCATGTCCAGGGGCCACTTTTGTTGGTTATTTACGTTAATTATTTATTCACAGTTATTGTTGAGCTCATAAAGATCTGCTTTGTCGCAGATGATCGCGTTCTTTATAATGATAGTGCTGTTGCCGGCGATCAAGTTGCCCTTAACATGGCCTTCTATAATGTCCTTACCGTGTGTGACGAATGCGGTATTATACTGAATAATAACAAAAGTGTGCTCCTTTGCCTCACAAAGCGACTTAGCCCCCTCAAATTATCTTATGTCATAGGTTCTATGCCCGTAACGGAGGTATGTGAGTATAATGACGTAGGTGTCACACTGACAAGCTCCTTAAGCTGGAACAGCCATAAGGCTAAGACACGCTCTGCTGCTCTTCGCAAACTATGCTTTTTACATCGCAATGTTAAAAATGCGCCACCATATAAAAAATGTCTGGAGTATGAGCATTTAATCCGGCCTAACCTAGAGTATGCTTGCATTATATCGGATCCGCATACTAATGTAACATTACTACGCGTGAAAAAAGTGCCGCGAAAGGTTGTGCGATTTATTTTCTCTTTATAAGGCCACAAGGATTCCGTCTCGTCAGTTATGAGGTGTAATCAGGCTCCCTCATTAGAATCCTGGTGCAAAGATCAGCGCGCTTAAAGTTTTTATATTCATTATTTAATCGGAAGCTCGGGCTCAACCAAGCCCCGTACTTATCCGAACTTGCTACCCAGCGTCATGTGCACCCACTTTCTGTAACTCCTTATTATGGCAGAAAAATTGTATTGAAATTCTCATTCAACAACAATTAATGACTGAAATAATCTGTCACCCGGCTGCCTATTTTCAATGTCTAATTAGAATCCCTTGTCCTTGCCATACACTTGATGATGTTACTGTTTTGTACCGCATTCTCTCAGTATTTCTTAGCTGTTGTGATAAACTGTTAGTTTAAATGTTGCTGTTTATTTTGCAGTTTTCACATGTGATCTGTTGTATTTATGTGAATAGAATAAAAATAATTAACCGAATTGATTGATTTAGCTGATTTCAACCATTTTTATGTCTCGAGCTTCCTCAAACACGGCAGATATGCGGGGCACGTTCGGCGTATCGCAGAAGCCATCTGCGCATCGTTTGTAGAGATGCACGGTAATATATACTTCAGCGCCATTTATTTGGAAACACATATGTTCGACTACTTTCACTGTTCCTTTGGCATTCAGATGGCCGGGCTTTCTGAGGTAACACAGTTTATTTTATTAATCAAATAGCCCTAGCTTTTTTAAATACTCAATTCGCTATGCCCTCTCAACAAGAACGGGCCAACATTTCGTTTTTGACATTTTCCTAAACTTGGCATCTTTGAAACTCTGTCGCAAAGGTAGCAGACGAAACATGAGGAGCAACTGCTCTTAAGCGCATATGCTATTGGGTCTGAAGGAGAATCCCACCACTGTCCCCCAGTTATTGGATCTTGCCGTTGAGTGCGGGAGTTGGCCGACGTTGAGGAGGATTTAGAGATGAAACGGAAGGTTTATTTACATAAAACATGAACCAATTAACAGTCCTCAAATCATTCATGGCCGGCAGCATGTCGGACGCTGCGGCCCTTGGCAAGAAGCCCGAAAGAGATGAATGAATGAATGAATCTTCGCCCTGCTCTCTGTCTCTGGCTTTTAACCCCTCTGATTCTCGTGATCACGTCATTTTCGGCCACTCGTCGAGCCCGCTCAGGGGTCGTCATTTTCGGCCTATGGTAGGCGCCCGTGCAAGTGCAGTCACATTCGGCTCAGGGGGTCGCTCCAAGTGCTCCCCTGTTTGAGGGATGACTTGACACCTTTATTGCCTCCAAGTCTGCAAATGCCGTCACAATGGGCAGATGGTGTGGCTCCGAGGGCTTCACGGTGACTTGCACCCGCGTTGTCTTGGTGTTGGATCCCGGTGTGAAAGTGCGCAGCTGGAGGAGACGGGTTGTTTTCCAACGAGCTTTCAGAGCTGCAAAGCAGCTTTGCTCGGGTGCAGGATCAACTGCCTGGAACCGTGCAGGCTCCCATTGCCCTTTCAGGAAGAGTCAAGCAGTGTGACAATAGCTGCATGTTTGGCGCGTGAGGCGGGGTTCGCCAGCTTGTCTGGACATGCGACGCCTCGGGTTGGGGTCGCCCACTTGTATGATAGGTCCGGGAACGTGTTAGACCCGCTTCTGTGCATCTTAATTGGGTGCGACGGCGATTCGATGTGGTCTGGTGAACTCTAAGGATGCCAGGGAAAGGGTCCGTATCTAACAATGCTTACTAGTCCTTTGAACTTTCACACATGTCTTTGTTTTTGCAACAAAGCTGTGATAAATTATGGCTGTACGCCTTATTTCGAGCACGCGGAAACTTTAATTTTTTTCTCGTTTTTCTTTCTTTCTTTTTTGTTTTCAACTATGACGGTGTGGCTTGGCTTTCATTCGCGCTTTCGGGTTTGAAAGAAAAGTGTCAGTTTTGTAGCAGGACGGCAGGTGGACACGTGGTATGACCATCATGAAATCACTGCCTTCGCGCAAATTCATGTTAAGGCTAACACGGGGGAATCTTGAAGCTGCAATGCTTGAGCCATCACTCGAACTAGGGTAGCAGATATATTGTTTTATGAGGTGGCAAAAGATTAACCAAAAAGACGCGTTGAAGTCATTTTGTTGCAGGTTTATTTCTGTAGAAATATAGTCTAAAATATAGAAGAGCACCATTTCAATACATTAAATTTAAGTGGAAAAACGAAGAATGATACTACTTGAATACGCCTGTGCCTATATCTACAATATGCTTCCCAAGCAACAATGGCTAATTCGTTATAGTTTTACATCTTGAAAAGGAAAAAACAACCTATTTCTCTTCAATGATCTCAAACAGTGCATTGGTGGAAGGTAGATACCAAATTAGGCTTACGTATGTCATACACGAATGCTGGGACACAAAACGCGCTTTATGGACGTTATTGTAAGGCGAGACTGCACAGTGGGAAGACAGAAGGACGAAGTCAGAAAAATCTGTTTAGTTCTCATTACCTATCTTTTTCATGAGCAGCCCTACTTGCGGTACACAGATGCCAGCACAAAATTTTTCTGCAGTTTTTTCAGGACGAAGCATTTTGGGAACATAATTGTAAACATGCCATTTTGCCAGCTTATCAGGTTTATTTCCCTGAATGAAATGAGCCAAGCACCAGTCCGCGCTGGTGTGAACGAGAACGAAAAATCTACTTACCAGCTTCTGAAATTGAGTAAAGAACGACATTTTTCAAAATGAATAAATCATTTAGCCTTATTCTCGAGTGCTAAAAGCAAATACATGTAATTCATCTCAATGATGGCAAAAATGTTTGGTCTTGCGACTCACGTCGCAGACAACTTAAAGACGCTCAAAGCCTCTCTCGGACGACGCTGCGTTACAAAGATTTAGTTGGCAGAAACAGAACACGGAGAGACGCACTGTGTTTGCGGGTATTCGAGGCATGGATAAAGAAATTTATTTGGTTAAATTAAAAAGAATGTTCGTTTGACGAACCTTTTCACGAACAGTCGAACAAGTGAGTATGTGGTAATTAATCACCACAATTTAAATGCACTGCTGCCATAACGCCAAAAGCCTGTACTCTTGTTCGATAGTGACTCCCTCGCGCCACTACGATATAAAAAGAACGAAAGAAAGAAATCCTGCAGAGATTTCTCTTCCGCACCACGATTAGGCACGCCTGAAGACGCCGAGACGAGCCACGCTAATCTCGCGTAGACTATCGCGGCCTAGCTGCCGCAGGGTAAACCTTATGGAACCTCAGTTTTAATACAATATCCTCATAATTTATTATTTCAACAGGAGCTCTAATATTCTCTGATACATATGTGTTACTGTGGTGCTTTTACTGCTCATGCTGTCTCTGCGAAGTGGAGTAATTGTAGGTGAATCTGTAAATTCCTCTTTTATTCTTTTGTCCCCAACAACACTGTATCTCGAGGGCTGATGTTGGCACATCGGCGCCGAGTGGCCTCAGCGTCTTCTTTCGGAGCACTTTGCCGGTGAACTCATTTTACACTGTAATGCCCAATGTATCATATATAGGTGTACCATGCTGATTTCAGTACCTCAAGAATGTGACTTGGGCACGGGAAACCTAGCGCATACCCTATCGTAGCGTGTTTGAAGTGATGGAGCAACTTTTCAGTCAAGCATAGTTCCGGAAGCCACAACTTAATAAATATATTGCTGTACAAATTACATTTTAGCGCTCATTAACACATCGTTGTCTTTATACAAATGTGCTCTCCGTTGCCACATAAAATGGTGAACAATTCTTTTTGATTCTCCTTCATGTGGATGTGGCTTTCGCAAGTACACTTTCTTGGCTCCTTTGCCATTTTTCATCGTGCGTGATCGGCGGCCATAATTTCAGCGCGTTCCCGTGCAACCCACTTTCGGGGCGAATTTGCCGCCTAAAGTTTGTGCGAGTGCTCTGGGACGTCGGTTACTAGTGCCGGGATTAAGCGCTCATGGAAGCATATCAGGCCTTTCTTCGGTATCTTTAGTAGACAAAATGGTCTAAGCTAAAGGGTTTTACGTGCCAAAACCACTTTCTGATTATGAGGCTTTCCGTAGAGGAGGACTCCGAAAATTTCCATCACCTGGGGTTCCTTAACGTGCACCTAAATCTAAGTAGACGAGTGTTTTCGCATTTCGCTCCCATCGAAATGCGGCCACCGTGGCCGGGATTCGATCCCACGCTCAGCAGCCCAACACCATAGCCACTGAGCAACTATGGCGGGTAGACAAAATGGTCTCTGCAATAACTACATATTCACTTTCATGCTTGCAGAACACGCCTTAGTTCAACCTTGAAATTCCAGACGTAACGTGTACTTATTATCCTTTTAATAGTTGGCATTTTTAAGTTATGAGCGGGAAACCCAACACATAGTCCGCGTATAGTATGGCGCATTTGATATGCAGTAGAGAGATTTCAGTAGCCGATAGATGCGCAAGCCATTAACAAGGAATATTTCCTGCACTAACTAGGTTACAGCTGTAATAACATTTCGTTTGATTGTTTTGTGAAAATTTGCTATCCACGACAATCATGTACCGCAATTGCACTATTCTAACGCGCAGCTTTTTTGATCTAGAGGTGTGTTCAAATTTCCATGCGCGTTACAAACGTCACTAATCCTACTCAAAATAAAAACTAAATCGACTGTGACTAAAAAAAAAAAAAGCCACGCTGAAGAAAGCGACTCTGCGAGACATCACAAGGTGGGTCCGTGGAGCATGGAATGCACTCCCGCAGAAAATGGTTGCCCGAGCGTTCAAGAAGTGTGGCATTTCTAATGCATTAAGCGGAACTGAAGATGACTTTCTGTGGTCGGTACACAGCGAAGAGGGGGCGTCGTAGGAATCCGAAAGCGACTGGCCGCTTAAATTCAGCTGCGTGCTTGTCCGTGTGCCTTTGTATTTTCCATAAAATCGTTGAAACGCGGTACGCGTCGACTCAGGTTTCCTTACTGCATGCGCGCGGTAAAATCGACACCAAGTTTTTTTTTTATATTGGACTGGTAACGTAACTGCACCTTACAATCAGTGGCGTAGTAGAATCGTGCAAATAGTAGCTGAGTCTCATTTTCTATTTTTTCTTGATACGGAATTGTGTTTAGGTGTTGCAGCACTAAGTGATGTGCGTAGTAGCGTCTTTTCCCGTGATAAGTAAGATCTCCCAATCCCCCTGTAGTTTGCTGTGGCGCGGCTGTTAGTTGCCTTTTCTAGGGCTCCACTGAACATCTTCGATCTTATGAACACGGGAAGCACGTGCTTCCTCTTTCGGCGGTGTGCTGCTCGAGAGTACACCCTACAGCGTCAATGTCCGCACATACCAGGAGCTTCCAACAATTGTTTAGGCAAAATTTAAAAAAGAGCTGTTTTGAAATAAAAGGGCGGTCATAGAGACATGCTGTTAGTGGTTGGGATTACGCGGCGAAGGGTGATACGTAGTAATTAGTCCCTAAATAACAAAAGTCTATTAAATAACGCTTAACCTTTCAGTTTCCGCGGGCTGATCGCAACTGAAAAAATTGAAGCGAGCTCTCCGCACAAGTCATATCAACTTCTGGAACTGTAAAAACGTGTACCCGCGTAACTGTAACGGGATGCATTCCCCTTATCGGAGCGCACTAAAGATACTGGGAACCTGCAGGGAGAGCAAAGCCCTTCGAGGCGCCGTTCTGCTTACGTCATCCAGGAGCGACCAGCCAGCGCTGTTATGTTTCGGGTCGGACACGAAATAGATGGCCGCTTGCCCATCCCGTCGTCACACTTATCCACGCTGAGGACGTTGTTGAAGGGAGAGACTTGTTCTCATTGAGAACAAGGAATATGGGTTTATTTACAGTATTTACATGAGAACGTTACAGTTCACCAGTCTAACATGACTGAAAGAGGAATGCAGACTGAGCAGCCACCAACGGCTCCTTAAGTATACTCTGTCCACCCTAGATCCCTAGGTGAGGGAAAAACGGCCGTTCCACTTTGGACCAAGTGGAGCGTCCAAAGTCATCGCAACCGACCCGCCTATGACGGGGAGGGTTTGCACAGACTTCCTCACAGATATCACTGACCACGCCCAGGTGAGTGGGTTCTCGCAGACACCGGTTTTGCCCCGCGTAGGCGCCTCTTCATCCCAGTGTTGACTCCGCAGACAATGGCCGCCGCGTCTGTCCATGACTTCTAAGCTGCGTGAGACGGCACCGCAGAATATCTTCCAGGAGCTCCCCTGCTCCAACCAGCCGGTGCGGGCACGGCGAATCCACGAACAATAATTGGTCCGTGAACCGCGTTTAGTCATAGCGGCGCCGAGGGGGTGTTGATGCGGCATATAGTCGTCCCTACAAAACGAGTCGCCGCGGCAGGTGGGGAAGACTTCCGTGGTCCCTTCTGGGGAGCTTGTCACCCTCTCAGCTGCAGCTGGCTGGGAGAATTATGTAGGTTGGTACCCTTGCAGGTCGTTCGTAACAGCGTGCAGCGGCTGCGGGTTCCTCAGTGTCGCAACACGCTGGCATTCCGCTGCTGCGTGACGAGTGAGAACATTGCCTCGGGAGGGCGCGCTCGCTGCAGCCTCCCAGTTTCGGTTTCGCACGCTGTGGTAGCCGAAATCCATCGTGCGAAACTTTCGTGGGTAATCGGAACTTTTATTCAGGTGGAACATTTGATATGGGTTGTACACAGAGCTCGATTCGAATTCCCAATTACGATGAGCCCACTGAAAAACTTAGTTGAAAAGTTATTTTATAGAACTTTCTTAATTAGTAACTAATTATGCTCTATCACCCTTCGCGGCGTGGTCACCACCACTGACGGCATGGTTTCGAAGCAACTGACATTTTATTTCAATATGGCTATTCGTAAATGTCGCTTCATGTCTTCGTAAAAACACTCTCTATATTACCTGCCTGTGTTGTCTCATGTGTCTTGTAGGTCAATGTTGTTTTGTCTAAGCTAAAATCAATTCGAAGTAGCAGGTCCGGCCTAACGCAAGACTATTCTAGTATGTTTTTATTCCAAATCCGCCATCAGCCCTGTGTGAGGGGTCAAAATGGTTCGGGTTGTGCCCGTTTCGGCGTGGTGCCCGCCCCTTATGGACTCGACTCGATGCATTCTCACTTATCGCGGAGGGCTAACGGTGAATTTGAAATCAAAATAGACTGGAATAGTTTTACGCTGTACTGGTCCAGATATATATTTCTGTCGGTGCGCACATGTCTTTGCCGAGCGCTACCACCAGCCATTCTCGTCTCCAACAGCGCTTCTGACAGGCCGTCATTGAATGGGTCTTTTCAGATATTGTACGAGATATGACCTTACCGAAAAGAACGTCCGCAAATGAAATTCATTAGACACTTACGTCTAGGTAGCAATTGTAAGAGTACAGAGGCGCCGTGAAGAATTCGTAGGTGATGACGAACACCTTGATGCAAATTGCCCATAGCATCATCTTTAGGGTTTTCTGTAAGAAGGAGAGCAAACGCGTAAACATAAGATTTGGCACTGAATATACAAGGTTCAACGTAGATACACAGGAAATAACAGAAGTTAGCCATAAGCAAATACACATCCGAATGGCTGGCAGGATGGATGTCGGTCTCTATGTGTGTGAGCCCCTGTGTGTGCGCGTCTGTTTGTGTGTGCCGGGACCTTGTGCCGTTAACCAGTACCATTTGTTGTAGGAGCGGGATTTCTGCGCTCCGCTACAGAAACACCGCACCGAAAGACAATACCATGGCGACTACGCGTGGGAAAACGATGGCACAGGCTGGCACCATGAGCATAGCTGTATTACAATTCGTTACAGGAAGAAAGGCTGTATAACCTGAGGCTTTAGAATACAGCTGCTGCTGTGCAGCAGTCTGTGCTATAGGAACACGAATATGCCTAGCCACATCTCGCCGTCTGGCGTTCAAATTCGTACGCAAACTGAGAACGTACCGATAATGTGAGTGCTTTTCTTCAGAAAACACATTTTTTAGAGATCGGTATTGTTGTGTGTAATTATCGACGACGACAGAAGACCGCGTGGAGTGCGGAAATCGGTGACATTGCAGTAAAACGCGGCAGGTGCCTCCACACGCTGGGTTCCATGCGAGGAATGCGTAAGGATGTCTATTCCCTCTGCTGGAGCACTAGAACATGCATGCCGGTTCTAATTGTTAGAACATTAGGGTGCTTTATATATATATATATATATATATATATATATATATATATATATATATATATATATATATATATATATATATATATATATATATATATATATATATATACCAAGAAGTGCCGCTAGCCACGTCAATCGTCAAACCAATCCAACCAATCGTCAAAACGATTGCAGCGACCGCATTTCCAGTGGTGGGCCTCACGTGCAATATACGTAGCTTTGGATTAGTGGTTCCGCATATTCCAACCTAGGTACAACAAAGGGAAGACACCAAGTAGTGCGTACTCCCGAGGAAGAAGCTGCCTACCGCCAAAGCGAAAATTAGACGAAATAATGGTGCAACAAAATATTTGAAGCTTACGACTGCTTCCGAAGTTTGACTTGCATGGTGTTCCCTCGATGTTCTACTATCTTCACGGACTGCAAGGGGCTGTGATTTTTTTTAATAAACGTTGGTTCAACCGTTGTTTATTCCGGGAAAATCGAAGAATAGACGGTAGTGTCGTCAATAAAATATGGGCAGGTTGTCCACTTGAGGCCACGAAGAAGAAGGTAAATTATTTTTTCAAGCGTGGCGGAACCACTATATAAGCCAAAAGGCATTACGTTGAACTCGTGAAGGCCATCAAGAGTAGGAAAGGCGTTTTTTTCTTTGTCAGGTTCGGGAATTGGAATCTGCCGATAGCCACAACGAAGGTTTAGGCTGAAAAATTATTGAGCCCCTTGCAGTATAGAATTCTGGAGATGAATAATAACATTTGGCTACCTATGCAAATAATGAGAGTGCAGAAATTTTGTAATGTGTTTCTTAGAGTGCCTGTCAAGGTGCTTTTCTTGTCAAGTCTTCCTACATTCCCACTCGAATATCTATTTTTCAACCCTTGACTGGCTGAGACAACATTCGTGTAACAGGGTGTTATTAATCCGAAAGCATTATATGTCCCATGAGGCAGAAAATCGGATGCTGTCCGCACCGAGTGGCAATAAACATTAGCATTATCAGATACGTCATCATAGTCTTGTATGAGCTCAATAGTAATGCAGAATGAACATTAGAACAAGTTATAATACGGTGGAGTAAAGTGAATTAGGGTGAAGTAAAGTGTATGAAGGTGAATTAAAGTGGGTTAAGAGTCGTTCAAACTAGAGCGCTTGATTGCGATGCATTAAGGTGTATTAAGTTTAGTACGAATTAGAGCAACGTTGATTCAGGTGGATTACCATGAAATATGGTAGGTACAAAGTAAAGCAATGTGGATTAAGGTCAGTCAAAATGAAACACGGCCGGTGAAAATTAAACCAAGGTTGATTAAGATGGCGGATTCAGGTAATGTCGTGAAGGACACGTGAGATGATATGACGTCGCGTATAATGGCAGTAAACAGTCAATCAGAGAAATCATCTTGAGTTCACATGCAAATCATGTATGAATAATTAAGTAACTCATTTTTTTCGACTGTGTCATGAAAAGAGCAAACTTGATACATTTTCGTGGTTTGGAAAGGCTATGGCGCAACGCGATGACAGCGGTGTGACTGAACCATGTGAACGTCATGAAACATTCCAATCAACACCCATATACTTACTGCATGAATCATTTTGCTATGCGAAAAATGTATCAAACCTTCGACAATAAGGTTTTTGACAACTCTTGGCCTCGAACTGTTGGCAAGAAATCTCCAAAGGAAGAAAAATAAAATAAAAATACGAGAAGTGACAGCTGTTCCGCTCACGCGCCGCCTGCAGGCAGGAACTTAATTCGAGGAATCATTTTTTTTCCGAAATTGTCATGTTATTCTCATTGCGCCTGATTAATCTCTCAGGCACTAGGATCGCTAGGGGGTGATGTCTCTTAATGTCCCTCTTTCCAAAAATCACCCTATTTTTACATCAGTACTTTCAAATTTGAAGAACAGAAGAAATCCCTGAAAGCGAATGCTAGCGAAGCTAATCAGTTCACATCAAGTCGATTTTATGCACGCGTACATAGCTCTCTTGAGAGAAGCTTATTTCATGCTTGTCCTGAGCTGACATGGTTCCTCTGAATGGCTAAAACTTAGAGCAAGTCTCAATGTTAACGCGAGAAAGGCGACCTGGCGAATGAAAGTTCGGGATCATAGACTGGAAAAAGTGTAACTTACATTCAATGAGCCGCTAGTGCCCATCGGGTTTACTTGAGAGCCCTGCGCATAATGAGAATATACATAGAATTACACTCCGCTGCTTGTACGCCGCGGACATATGCAGCACACCCGCCATCTTCAACAAGTGACAGCAGGGCCGTGCCGCGGAGCTACCGGCAGATATGTTCGTGCCGGTGCAAGAAAGGTCCCCAGCTGACAATGGATGTGTTTACTGCGCATTTACAGCCGTACTGTGGATAAAAAATAGGAGCGAAGGCGTTTTAATTCGCCCTCGTATATATATATATATATATATATATATATATATATATATATATATATATATATATATATATATATATATATATATATATATATATATATATAAATATATATATATATATATATATGTGTGTGTGTGTGTGTGTGTGTTGTGAGCGCGACTGCTGATTGGCTCTTCTTCATCTGTAATTATCATCATCGGCTGCACAGCTTGTTGTTCGTCGTAGCTCGAGCTCGGCTGGATTAAGCAGTTGTTTATTAGTGGTGGAAGGTGCTTTTCGTTCCTAGCAACCTTTCGCCCTTCTCACTGCAGCTCCGCTCGGCTCGCCGCTTACCACCTATTGCCAAGCATGCTCAAGACAATCCGAGCACGTCGACTACTTCCACTTCAGCAGAGCCTTCGCGATCCGTCATGGCCATCCACAGCCTTCACCGTGACCCACCAGTCTTCGCTGGCCTGCAGGGTGATGACGTCGAGAAATGACTCTAAAACTACAACCTGGAAAGCGACTTCAGTTAGTGGGATAACTCACAGAAATTGCACAGTGTCCCCTGCTACCTCACCGATGTCGCGAAAACCTGGTTTTGGAAGCATCAGCCTCATCCCTCCGACTGGGAAACGTTCACGCAGCAACTTCATCAGATTTTCGGCGCTTCCGTTGTCGTCACGAAGAAGCAGCTCGGTGAGCGCGTCCAGTTCTCCGGGGAATCGTACACATCCTACTACATTGAGGATGTGCTAGCTTTGTAAAAACGTGTCAATGCGACCATGTCCCAAACCGACCCCATACGGCATATTGTTAAAGGCATAAACACCGTCGCCTTTAGCGCACACATCACACAAGATCGTACTACCATCCAACATGTATTAGCCACTTGCCAGCACCTAGAGGAACTTCAATCTCTACGGCTATACACGGACAGCATAGACCTTCGTTTGCCTTCAGCAGTAGAATTTCGGACGATCATACATGTTATCTTTCAGGAGGAACTTCATGGGCGGTGCTGTTCCTGTGCGCCAGAACCTTGCGTCGGCCCTTCTCCGACCGGGTTATGCGAGATAATATGACAAGAGATCGCCTCTGCAGCGCGTCTAACGTGCCCCGACGGCCCCTGCACTCGACAGGTGCCTACATATGCCAATGTCGCGCCACTCCCTCCGGTCACTACGGCGCCTCTACAAACGGGCCACTATGTCCCTGTGGCTTCATTGTCACCACCAGTGCGCCTACAGCCTTACCGCTCCGCCCAGTTTCATGCCCAATCAATTTGCTATTACTGTGGCTTCCACGGGCATATATATCTCCCGGTTCAGTCAACGGCGTCAACAGGATGAGCAAGGTGGTTGCATATGCGAAGAGCGAACACGCGTCCGTCGTGCAACGGGCTACCAGAGAACCTCCTACCGCCCTTCATTTCTCCGATCGCCCTGTCCTCAGTACCCTACCAACACGCCTCTGAATTCTTGAGAATTTCGCCGCTGGTCGCCTTCTCCACGTCGTCGTTCCGTATAACCTTTCCGACCTGCTCCTGATATGTCCGACGCTCGCTCGAAAAACCCTCCGATGCAGTTTTAGGAGGGCAAACTGCATCCACTGGATAGCCTACAATTCCTCCAGAGCAACCGCCGAACCTGTTGTCAGTGGTTGCGGAAGGTGTGCCCGTCGAAGCTATAATGGACACAGGTGCCGCCATTTCGATTATTCTGGGAGACTTTTGTTTCCGCCTCCGTATATTGATGACACGTTATTGCGGCCCGTCTCTTCGTGCAGCGGCCAACGCCGTTCTTTGTCCCACTGCACAATGTGCAGTTCGAGTATTCATTGATGGAATACATAATCACATTATTTTTGCTGTGTTTCCCGAGTGTTCCTTGGAAGTTGTTTTAGGATGGGATTTATTTTCTTTGGCGTCCACTGCTATCTCTTGTTGTGAGCGACTCGCAGACCTGAATACCGCCGGTTGCTCCCTTCCTTATTATGAAGGACGCGTGCGCCTCGTCACCTCCTCCGAATATGTTCTTCGGTCATCAAGAGAAGAAATTATGTGTCGATTCCAGCGACATTCAGAATGGCGAAGCTTCATTCTTCCCTACGGTCATACGCTATCTAGAGGAATTCTTATTACTACTGGCCTTGTGTTCGCTGCTCTCCTCGCTCTGCATTTCTCACCGTGTTAAACCAAACTACATAACCTCGACTGCTACCCCGTGGATCAAGAGTCACTTGCGCTGTGACAGCGTAATGCAATTGTTGCCCTTTTGACTGTGATACCAGAGCCAGGTTCGTCGCCACTCACTGCCTCTTCTACACCGCTATCGGCAACCATAAGCCCTGACCTGACCCCTGCCCAGAGTGGCGATCTGCTCGAACTACCAAAAAAACACTTGGTTACTTGGTCGACATCAATTCGCCAGTTCAGGGTATGACGGCTACTGCGACTCATCGCATACACACTGATGGATCCCGCATTGTTCACGGGCGGCCATATCGCATGCCTCATAAGAAGCGCGAAATCATCGAGAAAAAAATTGGAGGACGCTTAAGCTTCGCCTTCAAGAGTGGGACGCGACAGCGTTCCCGTCGACCCGCCAAGGGGTATAAGACAATGCGCTACGGCACAGCGATCACTTACGATGCGCCCCGCATCGGACTTAGCGCCCACCTATCACGCGGTGAGCGTCGAGCAACGCAGCGTTCGGCGCGGCAACGAAACGTGCGCCTGAGCGAACGGAACGAACCAAAGAACTCGGTGTCTCGGAGGGGAAACGATCTACGCCAGCCAAACGTCGTGATCGGCACGGGCGGAGAGATAGGTAGTAATCTAAACCGGGAGCACGGCGAAGCGTCGTCAGGGGAGAGGGAGTCCCGCGACGCGCCTGGCAGCGGTCCCAATGCGCGCGCGGCGCGCCTCCTGTCGGGGCAGCGCCGTACATTGAGAGGAGGGGGTCTTCTGTGTTTGCCGCAAGATGGCTCTGCGTGTGCGGAAAGCGCAGAAGAAATGCAGCGGAAACGCACTTCGCAACTCGTGTAATTGTGACTTCTGTACGTTACATGTTCATAATTACAGATATACACCGCAGTATAACTTTCCACGGCTCGTTTCGAAGGCAACACCGCATTCACTAGAGGCGCGTTTGCACCGCTTGGAAGCATCGAACTCGTGGCTGAGTGGTAGCGTCTCCGTCTCACACTCCGGAGACCCTGGTTCGATTCCCACCGGACCAATCTTGGAAGTTGCTTTTTATTTATGAAGCGCCTGCCGTGATTTATCGCTCACGGTCAACGCCGCAAATGCCGATGCCGACACCGACGCCGACACCCGACACCGACGCCGACGACACCGGCTTTTCTGCGACACGAGCTCCTTAACGCTATCGCGTTAAAATGTATCGGACCTGCTTCGTCAGCATGGAACACGACCTTCCTCGAGGCCCTAGTCCGCTCCAGTTATAGCGCAAAAGAAAGACGCTTCAGTGCGTTTTTGTGTCGATTACCGTGCCGTGAACAAAATCATGTGCAAGGATGTTTACGCTTTGCCACGGATCGACGACGCACTACATTCTTTATAGTGTGCAGATCATTTTTCTAGTCTTGATCTTAGATCCGGCTACTGGCATATGCCGGTGTCAGATTCCGACAAGGAGCAAACAACTTTTTCCACCCCATACGAGTTTAATCTGATGCCCTTTGGGGTCTACAATGCACCTGCCACCTTCGAACACGATAGATAATATCCTGCGCGGTTTAAAATGGCAGACCTGTCTTTATTATCTCGATGTCATCGTAGTGTTTTCAACCACGCTCCCAGACCTGCCTCACAAACTCTGGCCTGCAACTCATCACGAAAAAATGTATTTTCGCCAGAAAGACTATCAAACAAGTTCTGGGGCACTTAATCAGCAAAAATGGCATTCGACCGGAATCTCTGAAACTTTCCGCCATCACCTGCGCCCTTCGTTGGGTCCGCCGATTGAGAAAGTGCCTTTTTGTCGTTCAAGCAGCCCTTGACGTCCAACCCGGTACTGTGCCACTTTTATCAAAGTGCAGTTACTATCATTCACACCGACGCCAGAAGTCATGGTCTCGGTGCTGTTCTCTTTCAACGTCACACCACCTTGCGCGAACGAGTCATTGCTTAAGTGAGTTGGACGCTGACTGCTGCTAAGAAAGTTACACCATCATCAAACAAGAGTGACTTGCTGTTGCTTGGACAGTGCAAAAGTTTCGGCCATACCTCCATGGCTGTCACTTTACAGTCGCGACCGACCGTAATGCACTGTGCTGGCTGTGGTCGCTAAAGAACCTATCGGGTCGCCTTGGTCACTGGGTGATCTGTTTACAGGAGCATGATTTCCATGATACCTGCAGGTTTGGCAAAAGTCACCAAGACACAGATGCTCTATCTCGTTGCCATTTGCGGAGAAATAATGAGTCAGCATCACCTAAAGCTACTGATGTACAATCCGAGCCCAATCCATTGCCCTTGTTCGTCTCAACGCTCGACTGGCTGAAACCTAATCACCAATCTGTCCTTGTTTTCCACCAACGTGCCTACCCATACTGCCGAACTACTCTCGACCGCATACAAGGCTCGGCTTCACCTCCGAACGCCAGACTCCGTCGACAACCTAAACAATTCAAGCTTCACGATGGCGCTTTGAATTGCTATATTTATAACGTTGATGGCAAAAAATGGCTTCCCATCATACCACGTTCTCTGCAACGTGAGGGGCTTGAAGCCTTTCATGATGATCCGACAACAGGTCACCTCGGATGCCCCAAGACATACGACAGAATACGAAGTAAGTGCTCCTGGCCTGTCCTCTGTTCTACGGTATCTAGGTACGTCGCATCATGCGCTCTTTGTCAACGCCGCAAACGACCTACGACTCCTCCTTCTGGTCTTTTGCAACCTCTTTCTTGTGCGCTTCGTCTTTCGAGGTCGTCAGAATAGACTTGTATGGTCCTCTTTCCAAGACCTCCAATGGCAATCGCTGGATTGTTACGGCCGTCGACCATATGACACGCTGCGCCGAGACAGCCTGTATACAATCTGTGAGCTCCGCTGAAGTCGCCGATTTCTTTCTTCGCAACATCCTCTTACGTCACGGAGCTCCGCGCGTTCTCCTCAACGCCCGCGACAAAGCCTTCCTCTCGTCTCTTCTTACCAAAGTTCTGTGCGCCTGAAACACCATTCACAAGACAACTTCGAGTTACCACCCGCAGACCAACGGCTTCACAGAGCGTTCTGATTGCATTCTATCGGATGTGATTGCTGTGTACATCAGCGCCGACCACACCAAGTGGGATGCAATCGTACAGTTTGTGACATTTGCTTACAATACGGCTGTACAACACACCACCAGCTTTCCTCCATTTTTCCTCGTCTTTGGCCACTCACCTAGTTTTGTCCTGGACGTTTCGTTCCTTACGCCTCCCGTGTCATCAGCAACGCCCCCCTCAGAACAATTTTTGTCTTGCCTCGAAAACTGCCGTCATCGAGTCCGCCTTAACACCGACATCGCTCAGTATGTGCGGATGCATCCCTACGACTAGACTCACTGTGTTGTCACTTTTTTCCCTGGTAACGAATTAGTTCTATGGACTTATGTGCGCGTTCCCGGTTTATGTGAAAAATTCGCCAGTCGTTTTATTGAACCCTACACGGTCACTGAGCGGACATATCCGATTAATTACCGCTTGTCAACCCTATATATATATATATATATATATATATATATATATATATATATATATATATATATATATATATATAACAGTTTAACAGAAACCGCGTTTTGTGCTGCGCCTGCACACTTAGCCGAAATTGTGGCCCTTGTAACATACAATCGCTCACTCGTTAGGGCAACCCCTTCATACCCACTCATTTGCTGACATAAAGCCTTGTCTCTACTCCCTTTCACACACTTACTTCATCTTTCTTTCTGATTCTTGTTTTTTTTTACATATGAAAACTGGCATAAAATCATATTTTTTATATTTTGCGTTCTTTCTTCAGTAAGGTCGGTCTCCGGCCGAAACGTAGAGACCCATCTGTACCCGCCGTGGTTGCTCAGTGGCTATGGTGTTGGGCTGCTGACCACAAGGTCACGGGATCGAATCCCGGCCACGGCGGCCGCATTTCGATGGGGGCGAAATGCGAAACCACCCATGTGCTTAGATTTAGGTGCACGTTAGGTAACCCCAAATGGTCGAAATTTTCGGAGTCCTCCCCTACAGCGTGCCTCATCATCAGAAAGTGGTTTCGGCACGTAAAACCCCATATATTTTTAAGAAACCGTTGTTTGTAAAGTGTATCAAATTTTAAAGTATGCATCTATACATATAATTGAAAATTTGATACACTTCTTCCGCCACGGCAGTCAACAAACGGCACTGGGTGCATTGACCCTGTTCACGTTTTTACCTGAAAGTGCATTTATGTGCTGCGTCTGCCTACTTCGCAGAACTCTTGGCCCTCGTAACCTAAAACTGTGCACTCGTTAATGTGAGCCCTTTCTGCACAAACTCTCCAAGGGCTATTGGTATAAATCTTTGTCCTCCCTCTCTGTTGCCACACGCACACGCATTTTCTTTCTCTTTTTTTGCCTTTAGAAAGTGACATAAAAACATACTGTCCAGATCTTGTTTTCTCAATAACGTTTTGATTAGAAAGTTGCGATAACTGTAGATACTGCTACCTTGAAGTCATATATATATATATATATATATATAGTGTAACGCGGACAAAAGATTAAGAACTGGAGACTATTTACAAAGTATATTTACAAAGGATGACGGCGAAGTTTCCCTGCTAAGGTCGTTGCTCACCGCTCCTGTGAAAAATCTCGCCTTCCGCGTAAATACGTTCCATACATCAAGAGATTGGACCCCAAGACATCTGAGGACGCCCCGGATGCTCATGCGCAGTCCGGTTTTTTGACATTCAGCGAATGTCACTTCATCGACCCTGCAGCTGAGTTGTACACCGGGACTAGGCCTGGTGCCTCCGGTGACGCGCTGGCGGCGGTAGATTCGCCGGCGCCGCTCGTCACGACGGCGTTACCGGCCGCACAATTGACACCTGAGCCTGGATCCCAGCTCCTGGTTCCTGCTCCAAGTCCTTCGGCTACAGCCCACCCATCGCCTTCCCAAAATGCACATCAGACAGTGAGTGATCTACCCTCAGGGCGGAGCCCGGCGATGGCGTCCCAGACACCGATCAGGAATGGGACTCCAGTTGTGCATGACGAAACGAGTACTCCTATGGACTTGTCTTCTGCGCTACCATCTGTGCCGTCGGCCCCCCGTGGATCTCAGTAGCGTCCTTCGGAGGAATCTGCACCAGATTCGTGCAGATTGCTCAGGCTGTCAGGCTTTTCTTTCGAGGAACCCGTATACGTTTCCTTTGTAGCAATTGCTGCGATTAGGTGGATGTCTCATTTTCCCTTAATTAAGGGTTGGTTATACTCCGCACATTTCTCTATCCCCTGATTGATTTATGTGATGCTTAACAATTGAATCCTGGCCCAATTGGTGATTGTTGAGGTCGAAGATGTCGTGGTAGGAAACGAAAAGGCAACACAGAACTGCTGCTTGTTCAGGCAATAGGTCCGCAGCAATGACGGGACGAATTATTGCGTTAGGGCAAATAGCATCCTGCGGACATGGTGAAGAATCTGAGCAGACGGCTACTGGAAACGTCGTGACGTGGTGATCTCCTATAGCACGTAGCATTGGAATCGATGTGCCTTGGGGTAGAACTTCATTGTCAGGCCAAAATTGACGACGGTAGTCATGCCCGGCTATCGGCGACGGTGACGACGGAGTGGGGCACAGTGATATTGCGCCTCAAAAGAAGATCCGGAACAGGTGTGGTGACGTAATCACCATCGGGCACAAGAAAAGAGTATAGCAAATCGGCGAAAGTCAAGGCTTTAGGCGGCAGGCGGTCGAAGGTGATCGCACTTAAGTTGTTCGGCAGTTCGACACGAATATGTGCGAGTAAAGGAAGTTCGAGGCAAAGGTACCGTCAGAACAGTCGATCAAAGCTGAATGCACCGTAAGAAAGTCGAGTCCGAGGATTAGGTCATGGAGACAATTGGTCAGCTGTGTAAAAAGAACAGGAACGAGGCGGTCCGCGATACTGATACGGGAAGTAGACATTCCAGTGACGGCAACAGTGCTACTATCGGCCCCGCGTACGGCTCGAGTGATAGGAGGCGTAAGAACTTTCCTCAGTCAGAGACGGAGGTTACAGCTCATTTTGAAGCCTCAGCTCCAGTATCTGTTAAGGCGTTCAAAGGGACACCGTCGATGTGAACATCAAGTAAGTTCTGTTTCGCTGGGAGCGTCAATGGAGGATTTAGACTCGACGAAGATGATGCAGCACCACCCCGAGGAGCTGCATGGTCTAGTTTTCTGTCCGGGAGGGACCATAATTGGTCGGTGACGAATAGCGGCGTAGCTAGGGCGAGGGGGACCGACGGCGCTGAGGTGACGGGGAGCAAGCAGGACGACTGTCATGGACGGATACGCCTGAGATAGGAAGCATACGGCGAGGCGAGTAGCGGCGCGGGACGGCATATGGATGAGGAGACGGGGAAAAGGAGCTCGAATATGACGACGTCCAGGAGGTGCGGCAGTGGCGAGCGACGTGGATAAAGTGGGGGCAACAGAAGCAAATGGGCTTGTCGAGCGGAGTTCTCCACTCGGTAGGGATGCGGCAACTGGGAGTGGAATACAGATCACTGTGAGGCGTAGCTGCGGACAAAGGTCGGGTGTCATGTCGGGAGACGGAGCAGGCAGTAGGAAATCCGAGGTTGGCAAACTCTTGCTGCACAACTGCCTGAATGAGAGAGATCGCTGGGGCTGGTTGGTCAATGGTGGTGTCATGCGGGCGTGAATGGAACGGCGTAAAACTTGTAGCCTCGAGCTCGCGGCGAACAATACGTGTGACATGTTTGCTCATTTCAGGGTGGTGAAGCGGTAAGGTCGATGTTAGACGACGTTTCAGCCATGTTAGGGATCCGGGAGAGCTGTGAAATGACGTGACGGCATTTGGCGAGCTCAAAGCGGCGGCATTCCTTGACAATGACGTCGATAGTGGACAGAATATTGGAGACCAACAAGTTTAACTCGTCGTCCGCGATCCCTTAGATTATGTGGCCGACTTTGTCAACGTCGGCCATTTTGTCGTCGACTTTCCGGCAAAGAGCGAGCACGTCTTGTATGTACGAGACATACGATTGAGCAGAAGACTGAACTCGGGTAACAAGCTCTTTCCTAGCAGCCAGCAGCCGACCGGTGGGATTTCCAAAAAGGTCGCTGAGCTTCTCCTTGAAAGCATCCCAGCTAGGGATCTCGTCCTCGTGTGTCCGGAACTAGACACGAGGGGTTCCGCCCAAATAGGACATTCGCTAGCATAATGGTAGAGTCCCAGCGGTTGTTTTGGCTAACACGCTCGTACACGTTGAGCCTGTCCTCAATGTCGACATTATTTTGGCCGGAGAATATGCCAGGATCGCGGGGGTTGGTAACGGTTACGTACGTTGTTGACGGGGTCGCAGGAGTAGAAGCAGACGAGCTGTCGTCACCGGGAACCATTGCGGAAAGCATTACGGTGCGGCCACTGCGAAGCTCCTTGGCGAGGACGGGGAACGGCACCATCCACCAAAAGGTTACGCGGACGCAGGATTAAGGACTGGAGACTGTTTACGAAGCATATTTACAAAGGATAACGCAGCGCTGGCCAGTTTAGCCGACAGCTCGAGAGCCAGAGAGCGCTCGTCTTCTTCGTCGGCATGCCTCGTGCATCGTCCACAAGAAACACGCAGTATGCATGTATCAATATATCGTTAAAATAAAAAAAATATATGCACAGCACTCTCAATTTCTTCACTCAACACTTCGACGCGCCACCTTGTGTTGAGTGTTCGGCCATACCTGCGAACTTGCGAACCTTAATGTGCGTAAGAATCCGTCGGGCACAAGATCAGAGGTAGCCCGTATTCCTCTAAAGCTTACCAAGAGCACGCGCCTTTTGCGGGATTCCTATGCACTTTATCCGCGCTAGTGCAACTTCAGACACAACACACACGCAGCAGCAACAAAGTTGGAAGAACCTAAAGTGACGAGCATTAATTACATTGCTTTGAAATTACAGGAAGTCTTTGAACGACTTTGCTTTTGCAGAGTGCCGCCTGCTTCAGGAACATGTCTCTATTGACTTGTGCAAAGCAGGTGCCTTTGTGTGACTATTTGACCATAGAAAGATTTCCACGGGAGGGTGGGACGACGACCATCGCAAATTTTTCGCGAATTCACCAACACCATTTTATGTAAAACTTGACGCAACATTCGTAAAATCGAAAAACAATCCCAAATTCGTAAACGTTCGCGAAATAATTTCGGGAAAGTTAGGCGTATGGGTTTGGAAGGTTTCGCATATTGATGAAACAGCGCGGGCATTTGTGCGCACGGAATGAGCGGTACGGTTACAAGTCCATACATATATATGTGATTTACAATGTTGCTTGTTCGCAGATTGCGATAAAACAAACTTCTATAGATTTCGAAATTTAAACGTGTTTATCTTTCATATTAGCCAGCTACCTTTCTTTTATATCGAGGCACTCCTAATTGGAAAGCGATAAAAAGACGAATAACCTGTTATTTATGATATCAATACATGCCTTTGTTTGCCTAACCTGTAGCTATTTAGCTAGTTAGCACTGATAATTAGGCGGACGCGTAAGCTAAATATAAACTGTAATTTATATAGTATTATTGCTCATCAATAGCCAATACCTTGTCTAAGTTTGTTTCCTCTTTAAAGCTAAGGTTTCTGTATTTACTGCTACGTGAAAGCGAATCTTAAAACGTTTCTGTCATGTCTTCAAAAAGAACGTACTTGAGTCCCGGCAGACGTGAGAAGCAAGAGGTCACTACAAAGGCTCAGTCCGGTAACAGCGATGTTGGCGAAGTTGAAGAGACCTGACATAGCTGCACAGGAAAAAGAAGATGCAACCCAATTTAGGGTGTATTATATTCGGTTTATGAAGATACCTTTAGTGCATCGTTTATTGCGTCAGAGTGTAATTTCACGAAATTGCAAAAGGAGTGGAGCACATTCCTTCAATCGTTTGTATAGACGTGGCATTTTGAACTTCTTATATATAGCGCACAGAACACGTACGAGCGCCAAAAAAAAAGAAATAGTGACATACCACACGCTGACTTTCAACAGAAATTTATTTCACGACAAAGCTTGTGCGCGCGCACACGCAAACACACATACGCACGCAATCAGACACACACACACACACACACACACACATACATACATACATACATACATACATACATACATACATACATACATACATACATACATACATACATACATACATACACACACATTCATACATACATACATACATACATACATGCATGCATACATACATACATACATACATACATACATACATACATACATACATACATACATACATACATACATACATACATACATACATACATACATACATACATACATACATACATACATACAGACAGACAGACAGACAGACAGACAGACAGATAGATAGATAGATAGATAGATAGATAGATAGATAGATAGATAGATAGATAGATAGATAGATAGATAGATAGATAGATAGATAGATAGATAGATAGATAGATAGATAGATAGATAGATAGATAGATAGATAGATAGATAGATAGATAGATAGATAGATTTGACACACAAAATTTAACCAACTTAGCTTCAAGCACGCCGTCTATAAACTGTCTGATCACCTGGTTACGGTTGCTCTCGACAATGATCCCCCCATTTATATATGGTCGGGAGCCACAAACTATGTATTGAAGGTCAAGAAACCCTGAATTTGTCTTGGTGAGGCGTTCATCATGTTCAATAAGTCAATCTTAAACGCATGTAGCTGTTTTGTCCACATAGACCAAACCACATGACAAACGTACGGGATAAATGACCGGCTCTGCTCAACCAATTAATTGTTTCTTTTGAGCTTCTTCACAAATGTGAATAGGGGGAAAAAGGGGACGTAGTGTAGCGGGCATTACCCCTGTAGCTTATTGGGCGCTGAGAACACGACCTTCAATGAGAGCGCACTGCAAAGTTTTTACCTTGCCAGACACGAGGTGAATAAGAATATCACGGCGTATTCTTTGGTTTTTCTGTAGCTGTAGGCGGATCATAATTAAGTTTCCCGCAATATATCTCCAAAAGAACTTGTGAGACGAGATCTGGAACGTGATCATAATAGCTTGCACTAACTAAGAGTGCCATTTTTCTTCGAAAGAAACACGAAGGAGAGGTGAATATGATTTTTGAAAAGCATTCACGAAATTAAACTTTACGACGGCCCCCCCTTTCTTTTTCTGCTTCGATTGGGCTGTCTCGTAATGCAACAATGGCTTATTCGAACCTTGCCAATGGTTTGGAACCTATGTAGCATATATATTAATCATTTAAATATGCTATTATATCAGGGATGCTAACGCTCCAGTGAAAAGGCACCTCATGTGTTGCTTTGTGTGAAGCTAAACATCTCATGACTATGGTTAGTCTGCTAGCAGTTGCGAACTCAAGGAAATTAGTATTGCAGTTCCGCACAAAGAAATCGCCATGGACATACCTCAAACTTTGATTTCATTTGCCTGGTCCAAGAACGCAGAAATGTTTGTTTTAGTTTCAGCTAAAATGAACTTGTTGCGGACGGGTGCCAAGATAAAAACAATAGACACTCCTTCTTTTTGAAGGTATATCCTGCCGTCCTTCCGAATAAAAGTTGTCAACAGCTAAAAAGCTTAATAGTTCTAGAATGTTCGCATTTGAAATCCATACTATTCTAGTAACACGCAAGCAGACGAATGTGCCAAGACCTGCTTCAACATATCTCAGCAGCCCAGAGTAAGTCAACCAGTAGTAAAACTAGGCCACATCAAGTAGAAGCGTATTTAAGTCGATGTTCTGCGTTATCAGTAAGTCCAGAACTCCAAAAATCCTTACCAGAAGAATGGATAACGCTAAGTTGGCCCACTTTCTCGCAGATAAAGCAGATGTGTGGTTCACCGATATGCTGTCCTTTAGCCGAATATCGACTTCTTGTGTTTTTGCACTGAAGAAAACGTCGAGCCGATCCCGACGGATGTTCTCAATGTCACAGACAATTCCATAGGGTTTTATAATCCTGCAAAGTTCCTTCCGCAAAAACTTTAAATTTTAAATGCTTTAAATTGGTGTTCATAAGTTGATTCTGCGTGGTGCCCTTCCACCGTGGAGGAAAACGTAACCACGGATTTTTCTCCAAAACCCCAAGGCTTCCTTATCCGCTGTGAGTATATACACTGACAAGAGCACATAGGGACCTCGTTTTCGACGCACTACTATATGAAGTCAAGATGTACCAACTCTCCCAAACCACCTGACTTGTGACGTACTTAAAATCAGTCAACTAATCAGTGTTTGTTGACATTTGCTTGAAGGATGAGACTTTTCTTGCCCTAGATGTTCGTTTACAAATATTCTATATCGTGTTATTGTATCGGCGCACCCACCCAAAAATGAAAAAAAGAGCCTTTGCATTGTCATCGTCCTCGCCACGTAACTTCTTGAAAGGTCAGACAGTCAGAGCCTTATATATAACGCGAGTTCTGAATGCACCAATTTTAAGACCTGTACTTCCACTTGGTTTTCGTTGGGAAAGTGCGTTGTAGAAGAAGTCGCAGTTTCGCAAGAAAGGCGAAGCATCGATTGCGGTAGAAAATTAGCAGACAGTCATACGAAGTAAACATAGCCCCTTTGTTGGCCGTATGAACTGGTAAACATTCACTTGCTAGCAGAAAACGTGAACAAATCACACTCGATGACCGCAGACACTCGCTCTTCAAACGCTGGCGTGAGCAAGCGCGGCAGCAGCAGCCAGCGAAGTGACCTTCGTGATGTCTAGCGCTTCAACGCGAGCTGAGCGCGGAGAACACTGAGCACGCACAGAGCTAAGAGCCGTCGACGCACCTAAGCTCTGCCCCCGACCCAGACCGCTCTCAATATACGGCCGCGCAGAGCCGCTACATACGCAGTTGGAGACTGAGTCGAACGCCTCCAACCTCGTTGCCCTCCGCTGGTGTCTCGCAAACTTGGGTGGCTGCGCGTGGCATGTCTAACTGATCGAAGACGGCACTACTGTAGGCTGAATGAGGCATAGGATTCCTGACTTCCTAGAGCATATAGGCTGGAAAAATACGGGGCCGGTTCCCCCCTTCCGCCATTTCTCCCTTCTCATTAGCTGTAGTATAAACGCTGTACAAAAATGTAGAAAGCTCGAAGTCACCTAGGAACTGTCAAGGTCGTCTGCTATGCGCGCGGGTTAGAGCCGTATTGTTCTGCGCGGCCCATCTCGCCGCTCTTAGTGTTTACCCGGAAGTGCAAGATTCGGACGGCAGGAGTCAAGCAGACACGACGACAACTGGACGATACGCGGCTCGGAGCTTCTCAGTAAGCGCTGAAAACGTTCTAATTTTTAAAATTTTCTTTCACGCAAGTTTTAAGTGGTATTCAAATTCGTCGAAAATATAACGTGTACGTAAGTGCGTTCTAGGTCGCATGCGCACCTGAGATTCGGGCAACATGATTTTAGGACCGCTGAGAATTGACACTATATCGTGCAACTTGTGACGCGGAGGGAGGACATCGCAGAGGGCGGACAAATCGACGGATCTCTTAGGCATGTAGGGCCCTCTGGACTGTACTCTGTGCCGAGAAAGAGGAAAAACTATGCGAAGGGTTGCAGTAACACGCAAACAATAAGATATAAATAAGGTAACGTCAACAGTTGCAAAGTTCACATGCAGATTTTCATCGAGTAAAAAAAGACAAAGAAAGTTGTAGTTTGCGTCCAGTTATTTCTTATACATTTGAATTTATATTCGCTTTCGCGGGTAGCCATTTGTACTCCTGTAGATCACGAGCATGTATTCGCAACTGTGAGTGGTTGTCGATACGCCTGTAGGGTTTGCCTACGCGAGTTCACGGCCGTCTGCGCAGGAGCGATTCCGGAGCTCCGAGGTCAGGACCATATAGAAATCGTTCTATACTGAATTAACCATCGCGATCAGCGAAAGCACATCTATCAAATTAAAGAAGTTTTTAGCCATGTAGGGCCGTCTGGGCTGCACTTGTGGGTGATAAGGTAGCCTCGCCGCCTGTGGTATTATCTGACTAAGCTATGTCTAATGCTCGGTTGCCATAGTCGGAAGTTTCAATCCGTCTATAAGATTTTTTTTTTTTGAGGATGGTGAGCTTGAAATTTACCTCCTCGAGTGCACAACATTTGTAGGCTTATAGTGATGCCTGTCAGCGGCAAAAGATGCAGAAAACAAGTCGGGCAATACTAACCCAGGTACAACCAAATTAGCAAGGCCTACACTACAGCAAGGCCTGGTGCACTATTCGGCCACTCTCTCCTTCATGATTCCTACAAATAAACCATGGCCCTGAGCTCGCAGCAGCTGCGGAGCAGCTGACCAAGGCAGCGGTCGGACCTGTAACGAAGTAGAGGGTCCTAGGAACCTCCGTAACCGGGCAGGCCGCCAATGGAAACTGACCCTGGCAACCTTTAACAGCGGAATTCTGTCGAGTGAGGCTAGCTTAGCAGGAATATTTTCGGAACTGTCAGATATTGCTTGTGATATCACTTACCTTAGCCAAAATTGAGGAACTGGTGAGGCTTATACAGGACTGTATACCTATGTTTCTATGGCCGCTAATCCATGGCCGTTAGTCAGGACTGACTAACGGCCATGTCCTCCGCTATAGATGTCTCGCAGGTAAGAATCAATGCGGGGTGGGATTCTTAATCCATGAGGACATAGCGGGCAACATTGACGAATTCTACAGCATTATTGAGAGGGTAGCAGTAGTCGTAATCAAACTTAATAAGAAGTATAGAATAAAAGTAGTTCAAGCCTACGCTCCAACACCCAGTCAAAATGATAATAAAGTAGATCAGCTTTCTGAACTTGTTGAATAAGCGATGAGAAACGTGCAAACTTAGTATGCTGTAGAAATGGGGGACTTCAATGCAAAAGTGTGGAACAAGCAAGCTGGTGAACAAACAATTGGCAACTATGGCGTCGATTCTAGGAAGGCTAGAGGAGAGATGCCAGTCGAATTCGCCGAAAGCAATAACCTGAGAATACTGAACGCCTTTTTCAGGAAGCGTAGCAACAGAAAGTGGACCAGGAAAATTCCTAATGGTGAAACAAGACATGAAATTAATTTCATACTTTCTGCTGATCCCAGCATACTGCAGGATGTAGAAGGGAGAGGTAGGGCAAAGTGCAGTGATCATAGATTAGTGAAGGCTGGTAGTGAAAATTAGTCCAGAAAAAACAAGTCAACCTAGAGGCAGTAAGAGTAAAAACAGTCAATCACGCTGGTACTTGCAAGCAAATATGCAGCCTTAGAATAGAGAGATGAAGATGACATAGCGGTAATGAGTGGAACCATAACTAGGGTGGATTCAGAGACGACAACTGAAGTTGAGGTACGGCAAAAAGGCAATGAGTAGGCAAGCTCTCCCAAGTAACAAAGGACCTAATAAAGAAACGACAAGGAATGAAAGTGACCAACTCAAGGTAGAATTCGCGGAACTGTCAAAAGTCATCTGCAAGGCGAAAATAGCTGATATTCAATAAGTCGTATTAGAAATTGTAAAGTGAGAAACACTGAAGAAGCCGTAAGAAATGGACACAGCCTGAAATCAGTGAGAAGGAAACTTTAAAAAATTAAATTAAATTATGGGGTTTTACGTGCCAAAACCACTTTCTGATTATGAGGCACGCCGTAGTGGAGGACTCCGGAAATTTTTACCACCTGGGGTTCTTGAATGTGCACCTAACTCTAAGCACACGGGTGTTTTCCATTTCGCCCCCGTCGAAATGCGGCCGCCGTGGCTGGGATTCGATCCCGCGACCGCCTGCTCAGCAGCCTAACACCATAGCCACTGAGCAACCATGGCGGGTAGAAGGAAACTTGGCATAGCACAAAGCAAAATGTATGCACTAAAAGATAAGCAGGGTAACGTCATCAGCGATCTCGAAAGTATACTAAAAGAAGCGGAAGAATTTTATACTGGTTTGTACATACGCAGAGGCCTCAGAACAACTCCATTCGAAACAGTAATAAACAGGACACAGAAACTCCTCCTAGAACTAGCGATGAGGTCAGAAGGGCATTGCAAGACATGAAACGAGACAGAGCGACATGAGAAGATGGAACAACAGTCGATTTAATCACAGATCGAGGAGACAAAATGCTTGAAAAACTGGTAGGTCTCTATATGAAGTGTCCATCGACTACAAAGGTCCGACAAAACTGGAAGAATGCAAACATTATACTAATCCACAAAAAGGGAGACATTAAAGAATTGAAAGATTTATAGGCCCATTACTTACTCCTAGAAATAAATAAAATATTCTCCAATATAATCTCCAACAGAATAAGGGCAACACTGGGGCTGAGTCAACCAAGGGAACAGGCAGGTTTCAGGAAGCAATACTCTACAATGGATCACATGCATGTCACCACTCTGATAATCGAGAAATCCGCAGAGTACAAGGAGCCTCTCTATATGGTTTTTCATAGATTGCGAAAAAACATTTGATTCAGTAGAGATGCCAGCAGTCATAGAGGAAATACGTAATCAAGGAGTACAGACCGCTTACGTAAATATCTACATAGATCTACAGAGATTCCACAGCTACCTTAATTCTACACAAGGAAAATAGGAAGATACCTATAAAGAAAAGGGTCAGATAAGGAGACACAATCTATCCAATGCTATTTACTGCGTGGTTGGAAGAAGTATTCAAGCTAATAAACTGGGAAATCTTAGGAGTATGGATCGACGGTGAATACCTCAGCAAGTTTCTGTTCGCCGATGACATTGTTCTATTCAGCAACACTGCAGACGAGTTACAACAAATGGTTGAGGACCTTAACAGTGAGAGTGTAAGAGTGGCGTTCAAGATTATTATGCAAAAGACAAAGATTATAATGAATAACCGGGCAAGAGTACAAGAGTTCAGGCTGGCCATTCATCCTCTAGAGTCTGTGAAAAAGTACGCTTACCTACGTCAATTATTCACAGGGAACCCTGATCATGAGGAGGAAATTCAGAGAATAAAAATGGGTTGGATCACATACGGCTGACATTGTCAGCTCTTGACTGGAAGCTTACCATTATCATTGAAAAGGAAAGTGCACAATCAGTGCATTTTACCGGTGCTGACATATGGGGCAGAGACTTGGAGATTGACAAAGAAGCTTGAAAACAAGTTGAGGACCGCGCGAAGAGCGATGGAACGAAGAATGCTAGGCATAACGTTGAGATACAAAAATAGAGCGGTTTGGATCAGAGAGCAAACGGGTATAGCCGATATTCTAATTGACATTATGAGAAAAAAAATGGTGCTGGGCTGGTTATGTACTGCGCAGGTTAGATAACCGTTCGCCCACAAGGGTTACAGAATGGTTGCCAAGAGTAGAGAAGCGCAGTAGAGGACGGCAGAAGACTAGGTGGTGCGATGGAATTAGCAAATTCGCGAGTGCGAGTTGGAAGCGGTTGGCGCAGGGCAGGGGTAATGCGAGGTCACAGGGAGGGGCCTTCGTGGTGTAGTGAACAGAAAATACGCAGATAACGATGATGATGATGATGATAATGATGATAATGATTATGACGACGACGATGAGGAGGATGATGTGCGGGAAGGAAGACGGTGCGCACCGTTCTCTCTTTCGCGCGAAGGAGACTGAGCCACGATCATCGGCTCCCCTCGAATGCTTTCACTCGCACAAACACCGTAGGGCGCGCGGGGACGGTTTTGTTGCTCGGACTTTAAACGGAACATCATGGCGACGGCAGAAATGCACCTGGAGTGGCCATAAAACTGCTGTCGCAGTAAGAAATGGCGAACCTGCAACAAGCACGAGTTTCACTTAGTGTCGTTCTCCTGCACAGTGCAGAATGGCCGTCACTGAAGCCAAGCTTCTGGTTCGACGCTTTATCACGGATGCAAAATTTAACTATATCCGAAATCAGTCAATCGTAAATACGACTCTAGGCGACGCCTGCTGGAAGGCAACTACATGGTGCCAAAAGCCTTCGAAGAATTTATCAAATTATATCGCATTACGCAATTTAATTTAAAGAAGAAAGTTTTCACTCCCGGACGCACAGGCATGCTTTTTACTCGTTTCACCACTTTTCTTCATGCTCCCCCAGATAAATGAGTCCGATTCAATGAAATTGGGAGAACAAGATCGCATAAATCGTTATGCAATTTTTTACGGGATACAGTGCTTAAAAATTCCAAAGAAAATCGTGCTTCAGGAAAGCGACACGACTCAACAACCTCTTTATGGTAACCCTGTACTGGACTTTGCATTTTATTGGAAGAGACGACAAACTGGGGCAGAACGCTGGCCAGTCGTACGGGGCAAACTGTGTGCAGAAAAGTATCCTGAACATCCCGAAGGTACAAAAAACGTTTACGCATATGGAGCCAGCGCTTGCTCGAAGTCTACAAATACGTAAGCCAGGGACATATTAGAAAATGATTTTTTCTTGATACCACATTAATTTCAGGATATTACTTGCTTTCAACTAAAGAGTTTTCGCGGCCGCTATGTTGTAGTACTAGCGCGCCTAGAGGCTGCATAAGAAACGTGACAACACGACAGGTGCCTCTTGCGCCGAGAAACATATCGATAACAGCGATACGATCAGGTGACTGACGGCCACTGTCAAAAAGTAAAACAATGTAAGCGTGATAACATCGTGCACAGACAGACGTCTTCGCTGGCTGCTCAGACACGGCACAGACACCACGGGCAAGAGCTGCGTGGGTGACGTCGCTTGAAAACTATGCTTACAGCTCCGTGAACTATTGCCATTAAAAAAATTAAATTAAATTATGGGGTTTTACGTGCCAAAACCACTTTCTGATTATGAGGCACGCCGTAGTGGAGGACTCCGGAAATTTCGACCACCTGGGGTTCTTTAACGTGCACCTAAATCTAAGTACACGGGTGTTTTCGCATTTCGCCCCCATCGAAATGCGGCCGCCGCGGCCGGGATTCGATCCCGTGACCTCGTGCTCAGCAGCCTAACACCATAGCCGCTGAGCAACCGCGGCGGGTACTATTGCCATCGTCCTCGCACTACGTGCAAACCAAGTTTAATAATGGGCTTTGGCGTTTCAGAGTGAACGAAGTGCCAGGGCAATCAGGGCAATGCATAAGCACGAGAGCACGCTGAAGCAATACGACCCTGCAACATGTTTCAAGTCAAGGGTCTGACGGAAACCCGTCTGTTCGGTATAGTACATGACGAAAATTAGATAGCACCGACAAAAAAACCGAATGACGTTTCGGCTCCCCTACGCGAGTCTTGTTCACAATGAGCTGCCACCGACCACAAGAAAAATAAAAAATAAAGATGGAGTGACGTTGCGTCATTCCATTTTTCCTTCTTTTGGTCGGTGCACTCTAAAAACAAAGAGTTCCGGGCACACTCTTTGATGGAGTATCTGCTTGTCCAATATTTCACTCTCTTTTCGAAAGTAGATTGACCCACTTTGAGAGAGAGAAGGCCAACTCCTCCCGACAGAGTTTAGTTACTCCACCACTAGGGAGTGCTAGTACTCTTCGGCAGAGTGCTAATAATCTCCCCACAGGGGTAATAGTACTCCCCGAGACCGAGTGCTTCTACTCCTCCAAACGGAGTGCTTATACTCCACCTATTAGAGTGCTAGTACTCTTCCCAATAGTGTGAAATCACGATGTAGATCCATGGTCTCGTTAGAAGGGAATCGCAATAATTACATGGGGGGAATGTTTGATTCCTTCATAAGCAGCTCCTGCACTTGTGCTTCGTGAATGAGATGTAATCTCTAGACGCCGAGTTACTCAAATGAAACGTTTTCTCTCTTAAAATGTCAAAATGTTTATTCATCAGTCACAAGACAACTGAATATTAATTTGAGAAACGCACTGACAAACACATAAAATCAGATTACAATGATGTCCATGAGCTTTAGAACAAATCTTGACAAAAATATAGGTATGTTCTCTAAAGTTTCATCAGTATCACAGTGTAGATATATCCTTCAATTTCAATTGGATTCTTCTTTTCAAAAATAAAGTGTACAATGGAAAGTTAAGCAGAACAAACGTGTGCAAACTCACAAGGAGTTGACACTATGATAGAAGAGCAATATGCACCACATTACTGGTCAGCAAACGCATTCCTAGTACAAAACGCATGCACGTATATGGAAGATGTTACCAGATGAGTGCTGATCATGGGGCTGGTAATGTAGATAAATTGTGAAAGAAACGTTTTGTGTGCCATATTCTAAGATGGCAGCTCATTTGATAACGTCCTGCACAGCATGTGGATGTTCCTGAGAGTACAGTGCATTGAGAAATGTGTTGTATATTCTCATGTGAGGCCGCATGTCTAGCTAGCTTGGTGTGACATACTGTATATTGAAAGTTTTCTTGACATTTAGTGAAATGGCACACCTATTATACGCACATTCTAGTTTTCTCATCCAAATCGCATGGCAGTGTATTTTGATTTTTTGGTGTGCGCTCCTCTCCACTTCATGCAGTCGCGCTGGGCTGGCTCTTTGACATCCTTGCGTCCTGGCAACTGCCTTCTGGCGTTATATAAAGCTGGAGCCTGAAAAATATAATGTGCAGAAGTGAACACGAGGACACGGTGTAAAAGCTCAAGGCAGTCAAGAAGTAAGGTCATTGCACTAAACAAAAGTCTTAGCTCTTAGTCTCCCTACTGAAATGCATGGAGACATCTAAATGGCTGCAACACTCAATTGCCAAACTTCAATTTTAAATTTGATCAAAAAACAAATAACCGACAGTTCATTCTCGTTCAGCACCAATGTTAAAATACTACTACTAATAAATAGAATATTGGTCGTTGTCAGATGTCATAAGTCTGTCATTAGTCTGGTGTGTCACAAACACCACTTGTGACACATCCTAAGCACGTGCCCAGTGTGCCGCCCGCACCATCTCTCGTTGTTTCACTGCTCAAGCCATAATATCAGGATCATATCTGCAAACATGATAATCAGTAGGGATGAAAATATGGTCTCCAGTTCAATGGATATGACTGGATGTGCCTATAAGAAAGGGCCAGAAGGCTTGTTATGGCAAGCTTACTCAGATTTCAATACCAACAAGAAAGTTCACTGTGGCGTGCATCTACGCTACTAAAAGTCATGAGCTTATTTTCATTTATAAGGTGCGCAATTAAGTTCATTTTTGACAGATTCGACTACTGCTGCAGTTTTAAATCTAGAATTTTACATCCTTGACGGCATGTAAAAGTTGCAGTTGGACCGCAGTTAGTCTATTAGACCAATCTTTGTCTTGTGTACGACAGACGACTGGTTATACGGAACCAAAGCAACGTTTTATTTTTATACTTTATTTCTCCACTAAATTAAAGCGATAAATACATTTCAATGTGTCATGCAGTAGCAGGATGCACACATTACGCTTATAACCCCAGAGGAAGGCTGATTTAGCTGTTCATATGACATAACTCTGAAACAGCAACTCGTATTGGCAAACGCACAGGCATGTCCAAAACAATAAGCGTATACAATGCGGCCCTACAATTGTAATTCCACACAGCAGCCGTTATATTCGATGCTGATGCATAACTCGCTGCTTGACAATTCACCGAGTTCGTAGACATAAGCACCATTTTAGATTCGCACCGTGCTTGAAAACCGCAACAGGAGACAAAATCAGACCTATAATCACACCATTTCAATACATGAGCAAACACAGTTCCGTCTTAGGGCTCAACGCCATGAGGGAGATTTAGTACGCGACGGCGACGAGCGATGGCTTCGAGCGACAAAACGGGCCGTCGCTCGAACAGATCACTCGGTTCTGGAAATCTCGAATTCGTCACGCGTTTCCTGGAGGTGCTATGAGCGACCAGCCCATAGCGCGAAGCCGCAACTGGATGTACATAGCTTAAATACTACCGATTGTCGCGCCGAACGAGCAAACAATAGAATTTTAATGTGTGTCAAGGATAGGAACCTACTGCAACACCTTCGGAAATATTTTATGCTACTTTTTATAGTAAAATACGGCAACTTAAATTACTAAAGCACGCGTCACGTACGCTAGTTTCGACGCATATTTGCAGCCCTCATACCGGCAACACCGGCGAGACGTCGCTCAAAATCGTCGCTCGCAAGGAGTACGGCTTCTAGGCGACGAGCGAACGCGACAGTCATCTCCATCGCATCGCTTGTAGCTGTCACGAGCAAGAACGCTTATATCGGATTTACACTTTTTTCAGCCTAAAACATGGTTTCCTCACGCGTTTTCAGTAAGTTCAAGATAACGCGCCCAACTGACCTCTTGCAGCATGCAGCTGAATGCCTGTGGCAAAGTTTAACACTGGCGCTGCACGTAACTTCAGAGGTCGCAGATAACCCATGGGCGAGACACCGTCAAGCGCGCGGCTTATTTATAACTAAAGCATGCCGCCAGCAAAATGATGCCATCTGTTATGTGACTCCTTAATTCAACAGCGTTCCGTACGGAGTAGGCTGCCAAATTGAATAAATTGAAACACACAAAACGCACGCCAAGCACGCTCCGCATAGGCTCGGAATCACGGGCTGGCGAACAAACCATTTAAAGTGTCCTCTCACCTCACGTCTTTTTGAACATACCATGGTTCTAGCAGCGGTTGCGATTTCAAAGCTCTTACCGATGGCGGCAAATGATAAAATCACATCCAGTTATCGCGAAGATTGGCATTTTCGATTTACATCGAGAAAAATAGCGCTTGTCTAGTCCGTTGTCAATCGCGTCGTCTAAGAGCCGCTACGACTTTCTGGCGATAGCATGTTATATAGGCAGGATGTGCACCTAAGTTAGAATTCACTTACCATGGAGCATTGCTTGCTATATCCAATGAATGACGAACGACTGTCGTGTTTTCGCGACGACGCGAGGTGGCTGACACACGATCTCCCTTGGATCGGCTTCGTTGCTGCTTGGATGGATCACCTTTCTCCGGTGCTGTGCTGTTCCGCGATGTTGAGCACGCACTCGATGGAGAAACTCCGACTGAAAAAGTAGAGCGCTCACTCCGCGTTCCTTTGATCTGTGGCTGCTTGTTCTCTTAGAAGCAAAACGGTGTGTTCTTTGCTCAGCGTGCGTGAGTGATACATCGCCATGTTTGGGGCCGGCCAACTACAGTGCTAGCAGAAGTTTACGCTACGTTTTGGTCTCTATTGCCACAAGACAAGGACAGGCATTCTACTCTCTCTCAGAAGGGCAGAGTGAAAAGCACATTTCACTCTCTCCTTGCTGACAAAGTGGGCAATGCATTTCACTCCATGCGACATTTTGCGAGAGTGAAACAACACTTTGAAGAGTAAATCGGCCGCTTCACTCCTGCGATACCCTCCCTAGTTTTTAGAGTGTGCTACCTAATTTTTCTCACACTGCAACATAA
Source organism: Dermacentor albipictus (assembly GCF_038994185.2). Taxonomy (NCBI): domain Eukaryota; kingdom Metazoa; phylum Arthropoda; class Arachnida; order Ixodida; family Ixodidae; genus Dermacentor; species Dermacentor albipictus. The sequence continues at coordinate 125,907,541 of NC_091822.1, read as the reverse complement.
TATTATGGTACTGCTCTTTGCTTCTGAAAACACTTTGGTGACAAATCAGATATGACGTCGACATGTGCAGGTATAGATACTTACGGAAGTCATTAGCACGAATACTTAGCAGATATATCAGTATACTAAATGCGTTGATAACCTGAAAAGACAATAATAAAAATTGTTAAAAAAATTTGCAGGAATCGCTGGCGATCAATGTAAGCCAATAACAAATGGTTGCATACGGCTATTCACTTTATTGAAGGATTGACGCGGTTTACGGGGCACATTCGCTGCAGTCAGAAATATATTCAGGCAGTATTTTTTATTTCACCGCGTAATTCCGTAGAACACAGTCATTGACCAGCTCATCTGAAGTGGCAGTACAGGTGGCTTTACATAAAGCCAATTTGTCATGTGTGCGGTGTGTCGAGCGGCCAACCATACCAATCGGCCAATCATACATGCCAACATGCGGCCAATCATACCCGCATGTTTTTGTGTCTTTAGAAGAGCCGGTCAGACGGTCAGTGCGCGAGTAACTAAGAACCAAAAAGCATCAGTTGAAAAAAATCACTTCAGGGGCGTAGCATCAATGCGTCGGGTAATATTGCATCAGGTAATATGGCGACGAGGAGTCTGGGTGAAATGCATGGGGTAGCTAGAAGGCAGCGGCATGACCTTTCAAGGGACGTTAGCGCGAGTAGCTCAATGCAGGTGTCGTCACGGCGGTATACAGATGTGGCGATACCCTGTGTGCTTAGAGAAAGACATTCAACGAGAAGGGACACTCGGCGAAAACTGGCAATAGGAAACACGTCACGCCTAGTGTTAATCCAATCCATTAGTTGACGCGAGCATCGGAAAAAAAAAGTGAAATGAACCTATAGACAACGTTTCAGATTTTTTATTCTTTCCCGCTAAAACTAAACAGTTTTGCGCGTAAATGAACTTATATTTCTCGACCTATTTTTGTTGTGTTACCTGGCAACAAGCTAGCGGAGCGCCAGACGCACCACATGATGCGTCATGCGCAGCTAGACGCGCCACTGAAGCGAGCGATGCCGGCTGCGCATGTTAAGTTCGTCTGTTTGGCGACCCGTCCATTTTGGATGCAACCCGTTTCATTTCCTTTTATTACCTTAAACACCCCATTCGGGGTATTACATAAGGTGTGGTTAACATGTGGACACAAGAAAAGGCAGGTGTTACAATGAAATACAAGTTTCAACACTTTCTAGAAATTGTGAATGACATGTGATGGCAGCGACATTAATGGGTAGGTCGTTTCAGTCCTTGGCAACTCGAGGAAAAAATGATGATTGAAAAGTGACAGTTCGTGTTCGAGGACGAGAAACTTGGAGTTGATGGCTGGTGCACTGTGACATGCGTGAAGATGATGGCATGACGTAAGGTGAGCGTCTTAGTTAGCTGTAAACAGTTTGTGATAAAAAGAGAGCGTGGCGATGCGATGACAAAACGCAAGAGATGTCAAGCTAGATTGTGCTTTTAAATGTGAAATGCTGATGCTATATGAATAAGAAGAATGGATGAATCTAGTCGCACGATTCTGAACTGACTCGAGTGCATTGATGGTATATGTTTGATCAGGGTTCCCGATGGCGGCGGGATGTTCCAGTTGTGGTCTGAAAATTATTTGTATGCGAGTAGTTTGACGTGCAGTGGAGCATGACGAAGGTGACGCCTCATGAACCCAAGGATCTTGTTCGCTGACTAAATTACGTTAGTCGCATGCGCATTACAGGAAAGGTTGTGGGACAGGGTTACGCCTAAATACTTATAGGCTAGAACTGATTCTACTGCGACGTTTGCAATTGTGTAAGCAGAGAGATAAGAATTACGATCTGCGGGAAATCGAAATAAATTTGCATTTATTAGGGTTCAAGGCCACTTGACGACGGTTGAACCAGTCTTGCGCGTTATTGAGGTCATTCTGGAGAGATGCTGGGTCAGAGATGTTAGTCACAGAAGGATAAACCACACAGTCGTCAGCGAACATGCGAATAGGTCAAGAAACATGCGGTGGAAGGTCGTTGATGTATATTAGGAAAAGAAGCGGTCCTAAGACTGAGCCTTGAGAGAAACCTGAAGTGACAGGGAGGGGTTCGGAGGAGACGTTATTGACAAGGACGAACTGGGAGCGATTAGTAAGGAATTCTTTTCCCCTTTGTACTACGTGAGGATCCAAGTTCCATCTGGATAATTTTAGTAGCAAGCGGCTATGAGACACTGTGCCAAATCTTTAGAGTAGCTCAAAAAGATGGCATCGGTTTGAACGTTATCAAGATTAACGTGGAGATCATTAAGGAAGATAGCTATTTGCGTTTCGCATGAAAGCCCTTTATGAAAACCGTATTGAGAAGGATGAAATAAGTTTACCAAGTCTGAAAAGTTCATGATATGCGAGTATATGACATGTTCCATGATTTTGCAAGGAACACTAGTTAGCGAAATGGGGTGGTAGTTTAAGGGGGAGCCTTTGTTACCTGCTTTGAATACTAGAACGACCTTTCCCACTTTTCATTCATCCGGTAAAGCACCTGTAGACAATGACTGCGAGAACAACAGAGTGAAACATGCCACGGATATATGCTTAGTAATAATTAGGATCTTTGAGTTAATTTCGTCTACCCCAGAAGACGTACATAATTTGTCTTTTTTTTCAGTGATTGATAGTATACCCTCTACCGAAAATACAATGGGTGGCGTATGCGATGGTATTTGAGTAGGTAGTGGAAAGTCTGGAGTGGTAGTTTATTTTGTAAACACGGAAAAAAATGCTGTGTTGAATATATCAGTGCACTCGGCGTCCGTGGTGGTGTCGCCTACTGCATTCGTCACGCTGATAGTACGAGCTTCTTGGGGATTTAGAGTGGGGTAGGTGGGTGGGGGGTTAGAGCTGGGGTAGGTCGACGTTATAAAAAAATTTTTAGCAGTGCGAAGGGCACTCAGGTAGGCATTCTGTGCCATGTAGTATTTTGACCATGCCTCGGTGCTTCGAAGGTGCGTGGCTTGCTGGAAGCGACGTTTCTTTTAGTTTTCAAGCTTCTTTAGTGCTCTGGTGAACCATGGCCTATTTTGATTAGTGTGCATAGTTATTCTTGGTAGATGTTTGTTTACGAGTTCATTAATTTTGTTTGTAAATAGTGTCGAGTTTTCTTGAGGCGAAAGCGTATGGAATAATGTCTCAAATGATGAAAAGAAGTCACCCAACTCGTAATTAATAGCTTCTCAGTTCCCTTTATCATATAGGCATACAGTTTTGTTGGATTTTTGTTGTCGCATGGGTTGAAATGTGAAGGTGGCATGGATTACTTTATGGTCACTTACCTCACGGAGGTAAGTTATTGATGATAGACTGTCAGGATGGCTGCTAAGTATAAGGTCGAGTACATTAGATGTGTCTATTGTAACCCGCGTAGGCTCTAGCGCAAGTTGAGTTAGACAGAAATTAAGACACACATTAACAAATTCTTTAGCAGCTTCATTGCCTATGATTAAAGCACTATTGTTAGTCCAGTTGATTTGCGGAAAACTAAAGTCACCAAAAAGCAGAACCGTATCCTTTGGACGTAGCCTGTTTGTTGGGTTCCCGGCGTTTTCTTGCGCTCCTTCTTCATTTCTACGCGGCACCACTGCATTATTGGACTAAGGCAAAGTGAGAATTTTTGTTTGACAGTCCGCGACGCATTTCAAACAGATTTAGGCTTGCTGCACAAAACCGAGACTAGTGATGAAGTTAGCGAAAAATAGCTCGGCCGTTCTGGCACAGGTAACTTGAGTGAATGACTCATACTGGGAAATGTTTGTGACCTCTCTATGAGCCCCAACATTATTGTAGCTTATTTCGGTAGTTTTTGGACACGCTTACCGCACCCGGCTATGTGAAGCAGCTAGTGAGATACAGATCGACCGTGATGACGGTTTCGCGTGTACTGAATCATAGTGCCACAAGTTCGTGACGGTTTCCCTGCCCCCCAATATTATTGTATTTTGATGCTTTGTGGGATACTTCTGAGGTATAGTCCTGCTTGACGCGTGCTCGTAGTCCCGCCTTGCCATTACGCATAACTCGCGCTGCTTTTACGTAAGGCGTCTTCGTCGTTCGTATTGCTGTTTTGTCATCTGTCGTCGTCTTTCCTTGCTCTGTCAGCGTTAGTTCCACTTCACTGCGTGGCAGTTTTTTTGAACTCGCGCTGCTTTTACGTAAGGCGTCTTCGTCGTTCGTATTGCTGTTTTGTCATCTGTCGTCGTCTTTCCTTGCTCTGTCAGCGTTAATTCCACTTCACTGCGTGGCAGTTTTTTTAGGGCGACCCACTCTGAGTGATGCTCCCGTTGAGCACACTTTTTCTTCGTATTGGTTCAATGCATCCTCTCGCTTTCGGCCTCTTTAGTCACCTTTCAAAATCAATGGTCGTATGTTCACCAGGGCGTCCCATACTGCTTGCTATCCCCCTTTTAGTATAGGCTTATACATTCATGAAGTAGGTGTAACGCCTCTTTTGTACTTGCGGCATACGGAGAATGGCGCATGCGCACGTTTTCGTGGAATGTTCTGCGCCGGCGCCTCTATTGCTATGGAGGACAGTGGGTTGTCTGTTAATGTATGTTAATGTTAATGTTAATGTATCCAGATGGCAGCTATCAACCGTGCAACTGAATGGGCTTAACCTGCGCAATCTCGCCGTGTTTTTTAATAGGGGCTTTGTGGCTTCAGATGGAGTGTTCTGACCAGCTGACCATATAATGCTGACCATATAAACGTTTCACATTTGAGTGCCCTTGCATAATCTGACTGCCCAATTTAAAACCCCGCTGTTTCTTTGCAGCAGTTGCACCAAAGCTTCAGTTGCTGGAAATGAAATTCAATACTCTATAACCATGCCTGCATTTGTTTCGCCGTTTGAAACCTTAACGAGATGTCACGCTTTCAAAGGCCTTCATAAGTTGTTTTTTTTTCTTTTATTACAAAAGGTTGTTACTGATCCACAGACAATTGAATTCGCATACAAATCTGCTATAGCATTCTGTCGTGATTTTTGATCTCGGAGGTACTTATTGTTTTGCTAGGGCGAAACACGAAGCTCTGCATCTCTCGTAAAACACTAATAACGCCCAGGATCGCTTTCTTATATTGACACGTGCACTTCTTCATCTTTCTCGGGCGACCGCTTTTCAACGCCTAACAAATGTTATCGCACAGCGCAGGACGCACCTGCATGTATCGGACATTTTACGAATATTATCGATCGTTCTATCCGTTGTCTGTCGTCACCGAACATTGTGTAATCTGATTTCATGTATGCACGACGCGAATGGTGTAGAACTTTCTGTAAGACACGCGAACACCAGCGATTACTATGGAGCGTTCGATGACTGGTGCATAAAAGCTGACGCGCTTGACCCGCGGACCAGATTTCTACGATCACCGACTGTGTTCACTGCTATCGTTGCGCTTTCAGTGTAGTCTGTTATTGTGGGCACAGGGTCGCCCAACAAAAAGTTTATATTCATCATTCACAGTTTCGTCATTGCTACTGTGTTCTTTGACTTTGACTTTGACTTTATTGAAATTTAGACAATATACAGTTGTCCGGGTGAAGAGGGCTAAAGGTGACACATGTGGTCACCTGACTAGGCCCTAGACACCCTGAATTCACGCAGGCACAGTTTCGACATGGTAAGTTGCGAAGTACAATTTTTTTTTACGGGAACATTATAACAATTCACATACAGCAATATACATACACTGTACATTCAAATCAATCTAATTATTTATGTATAATACCTACGAACATGTTCACTTGACCAAGAAAAGAAAAAAACAAAGCAAGGAATTCTAACTGCATCTCCCATACGACAAAAAAAAATGTTCACAAATATGTTCACTTGACAAAAAAGGATGCTCTAAATCGAGGGCTTCCGCAGAAACACAAAGAATATTGACATTCACTTTACCGTAACTACCACGTAAGAATATGAAATTTCCTTCTAAAGCCGTGGCTTATCCACATAATTTCAACTTCGCCTACACAGATTTCATAACGTGGCCCAAACTTTCATGAAAAGTAAGCAAAGTGCTTGAATAGTTTATAGAAGACGCCGGACATCGGGAACAATTCATATGAACCAAGTATTTGACATAACGTAGGAAAAGTACTGTAATTATTAGAGGAGAATCAGACATTCACCCGTTCGTAGCAATTGCTACAAAGGAAACCCACACCAGTTGCGAGAAACACTTCGGTAAATATTCGCGAATTCGTCCCGGACCAGGACAAGTTTTTGTCAACTGTGAGGCTTTTCTTTCGAGGAACCCGTATGGGTTTCCTTTGTAGCAATTGCTACGGACGGGTGGATGTGTGATTCTCGTTTATTAATCACTTCTCTCCGTCTTGCGGGTTTCCGCAGAACTATCACGTCAAACGCTTCCCTTTGCTTCGAGTTGTTCACAAATTCGACTTCGCCCTGCCATCTCCTAGCCGCCTAGTCAGCTCGGATGGTAGAGCGGCTGCCCCGGAAAGGCGGTGGTCCCGGGTTCGTTTCCCACACCCGGACGCATTTTTCTTCAACTGTGAGGCTTTTCTTTCGAGGAACCCGTATTGGTTTCCTTTGCAGCAATTGTTACGAACGAGTGGATGCCTGATTCCCCTTTAATAATAACTTCTCTCCACCTTGCGGGTTCCCGCAGAACTATTACGTCGAAAAATACTGTAATAACATAGGTTCAATAAATATTTGTTGTGCTACTAATTATTGCACTAACAGTGAAGTTTCACTATACATTATACCTACAATGATTCCTGTTTCCACCAAATATAAACTTGGCGTAACCTAGAGCTCCCTTGGGATGCATTTTTTTATTCCATATTCCTTTTTTTCAAATTTCAATTTTCCGAACTCGGGGGAATTTGTATTTGTTCCAGGGCCGCAGCGTAAATCTCGTCCAGCTCATGAAACAACTTCAAAACGCTCCGCAGTGCTTGAACCCGTATAATACTGCTAATACCCCCATATATTCGCACACTTCATACTCTGCCTTCTTTGTATTTCGTTAACAATTAGAAAGACACTCCAAGTGATCTTTTTGCCGATGCCGCCGACGTCGTTGGCGGCGTCGCCGTAACGTTCTGTATATATTTAGGCAAATGCATGCAACATGCCATGCCATGCTATATGACAGGCGGTGTATGCCGGTTATATTGGCACACCGTCCTATTGTTAAGTTGCTCATACCAGGTCTCAAAACTTTGTGAAAATTGTTTCTCAGAATTTAGAGATTATTAGGCCACGAAGAAATGTGAGGAAAGAAAACACCAAAATCGCATGCCTTTTACGTAAAATCTTCACAGGCATGAAACATTAAAAGTATGAAACAATAACAGAGCTCAAACGGAAAAATTAAGTAATTTTATAGGTGCAGCTGTGCACTAGTTACGTCGGGGATCGGCCCAGCAAAATGTTTGAAACATACCCGATGCCAAAAAGTGGTGGTAAAGTCGGTTATAAAGACATTGCCTTTTAAAGAAACCTAGACGAAATTACCAGATGGTAGGAATACAGCAGTGCACCACTAGCACAACAGATCGCTTTTACTCGGTCAGCTTACGTCTACTTGAATTCATATCGCCGCTGCAGCCGCGAGTCTTACACTTGTTGTAATACTCAAACACGTAGCTATCACATTCATTGATTCATGCTTGCGGCGAAACTGTGACATCTTTGTCTGTGACATGACCCTTATTTTCAACAGGTATGAAGAAGCTGCCTCAATTTGTTAGCAAAAAACACCGGGGAAATTAATCACGAAGCTTTCTTAACGCATGTAAATACGCAAAATGCGAGGCTTCGGCAAATATTCACGAAGCTTCCGTTCAAGGCAGGAACGTTAGAGTTTCTCCATATATTAAACAAATACATGCCCCGTTTTTCGCTTTGATTGTTTCGCCGCGAAGTAACTACGTTGTAAAAGGCCCGGAGCAAGGCATTACTGACCTAACAGATCCTAGGACGATGGCTCTACGTGGTGTCGAAGGACCACACTATATTCGTCGCCTCAACAGCGTCGCCTGCCTGGTTTGCCAACGGAATGCAATGGACAGACGCACGTTGGAAATGTTGTAGGGTACACTCAATTCATAACGCTGCCGTTTCCCGGATGATCAGTGATCCCACGAACACGACGAAGGACGGGTTCATTTTTTAAAAACATGTTTGTCACGGTCAGAAAAGAACTCAGCTACCGGACACTCCTATCGCTGTCGATCGCACTTTCTCCCACATTTCTCCTCCTCCTCTCCTGGTAAATTTATCTACTGATTTATTAAAAACCGTCCTGGTCTCCGAGGTTGATAGATTTGGGGGGGGGGGATATTGCTTGAGAGCAGTTGATGAAAGCTAGACATAATGAAGAAGAGCTCAAACTTGGTACAATAAAATTAGTAGCAGCAAGTGAACATTTTGCAATGGCCGGTGGCATAAGTCTCACGCACCTAATACATTCCTAAAGGGCCGTATTTCAACATCGGCGCAATTACCATGCAACCCAAAAGATATATCGAAGTATAAACGCAGTATCAAGAAAATAAATAACGAGTTACTTAAAAAGCCTAAATAGTAATTGGCATTCGTGTTACTGTAACGTTCAAACAAAACGCACGAAGGAAAAAAAAGCAAGTAGTACAAATGTCTCATATTTGCTTCTTAACTAGAACATAGGCCCAAATATGTTGCCGCCTCGCAGACAATGAAGGAAGCACAAGCGAGTAGTACACCATATGAAGAATGAGCTGCCGTAATCTATTCCTGGTAGAAATAAGTCCTCGACACCGCTAAACGCGGCAGCCCAGTGCGCGCGACAAGACGTTATGAAATTGAGTTCCTCGCTGTTCAATGCTTGCTAAAGTGAGCAGCGAGCGGCCCATATTTCTATGAGTGAAAGGACATGGACTCACCGGAAGAACTCAGTTGCCGCGCTGCACGGCTACTTTTACTCAGCGCTTACCGCGGTCAGTGTTGAATTTGGTTGTTTATTGAGTACTCTGCCATGAATTTGCCATCGGGAGGTCAGTAAAGGGATGTACTGTACATGACGAAAGGGTACTCTTGTCTGTCTTGCTCCATGCTCGCGAATGAAACCAGGTGGAAAAGCTGACAAGTCGGGAGGGATAGTGGAGCCACTCAAATGCGCTCATGAATCAACAGAACATGAAAAAAAACTTGGTTCACATCCGCTGAAGCGATCGGCAAGTTTACAGCGAAGCTGTTAAGGACTGATTCCCCCAGGATCGTGTCCGTGTGCCGCCACAAAACTCGAGCGTTCTCCTCCTGCGTCCGCGTGATACACCACCAGCATTCGTTCCGTTGAGTATGCAGCGTGATTGACGCGGTCCTATTACAATGAGACGTCATTGCTTTGGCCGATCCCGAAGACAGTGCGGCGGAGGTGAAGCCGGAGTTAAGCATTCCACATACGTGGGCCGATGCCGGAGATAGCGTAATGCCGGGAAGACCTGTGCCTGAGGTGGAGCAGGCGTTAAGCAATCCCCCTACGTTCGCCGATCTGGAACATAGTGCAATGCCGGGCCGAGACGCGGCTAGGGTGGAGTTTGCCATTAAGGGGCCCACATACATAGCTTCGCTGGCCACCCTTCTTCACAAACCGGAAGGGCACTGAGTTTTTTATGCGAAGCATATTACTAGAGCTCAACCCAGCTCCTCAGGCGCGGCGGTGTCGCCTTCAATACCACGTGACACCGTGACGTCACGACAGAGGAGAAACGGGGCTCCAACTCGCGCCGTCGCTCGCGGCGTCGCCCCCCCGCATCGGACGCGGTGAGCGTCGAGCAACGCAGCGTTCGGCGCGACAACGATTTATTCATGAAATGCAACGCCGCAGACACCGACACCGACGACACCGGCTTTTCTGCGACACGAGCTCCTTAACGCTGTCGCGTTAAACTATAGGCTAGTATGCTTCGCATCCTGGGCGTAACCTTAGCTAAGCCACAGCCATTTTTGTTTAGTAACCTGACGCCGCGTGTCATTGGTCTTGCCTGGTACCAGCGGCTTCATAAGTAGCTATAACTTTCACCCCGATTATTTGTCCTCGCTGAGCGCTTCTGCAGGAAATTTTATTAGGCCGTTACACCGTGCCTTCCAGGTGATCCAAACGTTAGCACTCATATACTTCGAGGCGCTATGCAAATCTGAAAACTCGCAGGTTTCCTTGCAGGCTGTAGTTTTGGTTCTTGTTGGCAGCGAGGCAGAACTCATCGATACCGAAGGAATAAATACCATAAGCTTACCGCACAAAAGCCGGATATTCCCGCCACAAACGAAGATCCGGCCATGTTGATTCTCTCCCTGGGCCTTCGGTTTCTTCTTCGTCTTTGTCGTCTTTGCTGTCCTGCAATTTGCTCAGAATACACCGTCATCTTCATAATTCGGATAGAATTTGAGGATTTCGTGATTATGCACGAAAACGTGAAGCAAAAGCTGTTTTAGATTTTTTATGTCAGGACGTTCGGTATAAGCATCTGTTACTTGCTGATACGACCTATGTTATTGATTACAACCGGTTGTGGTTTTCAAACTATATTTATAGGCGCAGACAGTTCGTATAGACTGTTTTGATAGGGATAGGCATGGATTTGTTTACAAAGCCTAAACGGCGATCAACAGCACACGATTCTCAACCTCTTATTTTTTAGCTCCCCCGCTTGATGCGGCATGCGAAATTTTCCCAAGTGGCAGATGAAGGTCGCCGAATTCGTTAAAAGGGCCTATCTTTGTAGTGCCTGAAACACTATTTTATGCCTATTTCTATGACCACTGCAACACGAAGGCCTCTCCCTACGATATCCTATTACCCCTGTCTTCCGCTAGCTGATTCCTACTTGCGCCTGAAAAATTCCTTATTTCATCAACTCACTTACTTTTCTGCCGTTTTCGAATGCGCTTTCCTTCCCTTGGCCCTCATTTTGTGACTTTCTGGTCCATCGCTTATGTACCCTATTCTCTGGTCCATCGCTTATCTACCCTCCGAGACAAGAACTTGCCAAAGCTTTCCAAAAACTGGACAATCGGCCGCTTTCTGTGCAGGTGCTGCTGGAACACCGCCCACATTGCCCATCGGCCCATAAAGCAGTGAAGGCGCTTTTTTTGCTTCTTAAGGACGACGGGCTTGTGCTACATCTGTGACTATTAATGCCATTTCTGTAAGACCACACACGTCAGCGAACTCACCGCAACTTCCTTCTTTCCTTCCCTCCTCTCTCTCCCTGTGATCTTTGTTTTCCCCTTTCCCATTCCCTCGGTGTAGGGCAGCCAACCGGACGTTATTCTGATTAACCTCCCTGCCTTCTGCTTTTTATGCGAAGCATATTAATAGAGCTCAACCCAGATCCTCAGGCGCGGCGGCGTCGCCTTCAAGGCTGACCACGTGACACCGTGACGTCACGACAGAGGAGAAACGGGGCTCCAGCTCGCGCCGTCGCTCGCGGCGTCGCGGCGGTATATAAGCAGCTGCGCTTGCCTCTGCTAGACACTCACGAGGTGAGATGCCTCCTGGAGACAGAGCTGCTCGTTGGAATGAGAAGCGAAGGTTGCGGCGTGCTACAGAGACTGTTTCTAGGTGGCTTTGCTACGGCGCAGCGACTACGCGCCCCGCATCGGACGCGGTGAGCGTCGAGCAACGCAGCGTTCGGCGCGACAACGAAATGTGTGCCTGAGCAAGCGCCGCACGCCTGAGCCGACGCCGACGACACCGGCTTCTCTGCGACATGAGCTCCTTAACGCTGTCGCGTTAAAATAAAGGCTAGTATGCTCGGCATCCTGGGCTTAACCTTAGCTAAGCCACAACCATTTTCTTTTCCCTCCTCCCTACCATACGCATAACATGGCTTGCCTAACTACAGCTTTTGTCTATTAATGCCAACTGGAATATCAGCTATCCCAGTTTGCTCGCTGATCCACACACCTTTCTGTGTTGGATTATGGGAGCAAGAAAAATACAGAGGATAGAGTTTACTCCGTGTGTCGTAACATCATAAAATTTAGATATAGCAGAATTATCTCCCTTGAATATTCTGCTCCTAGCTTGTGGACATGTGGAGAAATATCTTTTAAAGCTCCGTTTTACTAAGGCAACGCTTTAACTTTTTAAAGCAAGTGGTTTAGTAATGTCTCTATTCGAAGATGTTCTTAATTTTGCCACTGAAGTTACGAGCAGCCTTGCGCAACTTTCTGTAGCCCGGACTTCCCCAGCCCTGCAGGCATCGCTTCGCTGTAGCGGCCTCCTTCATTGGCTCTTCGGTAGTATTTGTAGATGCACATCAATATAAATAAATAATTTACCGAGACAAGGGATGTACATGCACGCTAATATAGGTGCCATTCTGCATTCTGGCAGTCATTTAAGGGGCTTTCCGTATTAGCACAACTACTTTTCAAAGAAAGGAATTTATTAAGACGCCATTATTATTATTGTTATTATTATTTCACTTTAACAGCAAACAGATAAGCAATTTCGGGGTTGAATTTAGTTCTACTTTGCGGCATTGAAGATGAGCTCCGCCGCCGTCAGTCGTTGCCGTCTCGTCGTGGCCGACGAAACCGACCAACCCAGTTCAATTAAATGAACATCATTTTCTACGCAATGGTTCTGCTGAGACCCGCCAGGTGGAAAGAAGTAATCAATAAAAGGAAAATGAGACATCCACCCAAAGGCAGCGAAGTGCTACCAAGGAAACCCATACGGTTTCCTCGAAAGAAAAGCTTCGCGGTTGAAGAAAAATTCGTCCTGGTCCGGGACAACTTCCCTCCACCTTGCGGGTTGCCGCAGAACTATTGCGTCAAACTCTTGCCTTGGCTTCAGAGTTGTTGATGAGTTCGACTTCGCCCTATCTTCTGCTAGCCGCCTGGTTAGCTCAGATTGTAGAGCAGCTGCCCCGGAAAAGCGTTGGTCCCGGGTTCGCGTCCCGCACAAGGAGCAATTCTCCTTCAACTCCCCTTGTGCAGAGTAGCAGGCTGGAGCGCGTTAGCTCAGGCCGACCTCAATGCCTCCTTTAAAATAAATTATCTCTCTCTCTCTCCCTCAGCTACGTTTGAGTGGATGTCTCATTTTCCCTTTGATAACGTCATTTTCGTTGCTTTCACGTAGTATTAAAACTTGTTTTATATTTTAACTGTACTAGCTATAAAGAAACCGCAACAGCAAGAACAATAGACGCATCTTTGTTTATGCAATTTCTCCATTTAAGTTGTATTTAACAGTCGTTCGCGGTGAGGGTGACTCGGAATGCGAAAACAAAACAAGTGGTAGCTTTCCCCCGGTTGCTCCTGAGCTGACAGGGCAGTGACATGCTAGAACGCATGAGCGCATGCGCTCCCTACAACTCGCGTTGTCATGCATCATCATCATCATCATCATCATCATCATCCTTCTACCCATGTCCACTGCGGGACGAAGGCCTCTCCCTGCGATCTCCAATTACCCCTGTCCTGCGCCAAACGATTCCAAATACCACCCGCATGTTTCTTAATTTCGTCAGACCATCTAGACGCCTGCCATTCTCTAATGCACTTCCTTTCTCTTCGTACCCATTCTGTTACCCTAATGGTCCAACGGTTATCTAGTCTGCGCATTACATGACCTGCGCAGCGCCATTTCTTTCTCCTAATGTCTATTAGAATATCGTCTATGCCCGTTTCTTCTCTGATCCAAACTTCTCTCTTTCTGTCTCTTAAAGTTATGTCTAGCATTCTTCGTCCCATTGCTCTTTGCGCGGTCCTAAGCTTGTTCTAAAGCTTTTTTGTCAGCCTTCAAGTCTTTCCGCCGTATGTCAGCACAGGTAAAATGCACTGGTTGTATACTTTCCTTTTCAATGATAACGGTAAGCTCCCATTCAGCAGCATACCATGAGCTAAACTTCCATGAAGCATCGCGCGAAAGCGAACGTTGATGCAGGCCTGGATTTGTTAATGCTCGAAACGCGCCGTTCTTGTGGACTACCTACTGGACGGTGTCTACGTATTCCAGTTGCACAGTTAAACTACCGCAGCGTCTTTTGGCCAGCGGTGGTTCCTTCACACCCAGAAAATTGATGCTCAGTAGGGTTGTACCTGTACTACAAAATAAGCAAGATTTATTTATTGAAATAAATTCTGGGGTTATATGTCCCAAAACCACGATCTGATCATGAGGAACGCCGTAGCGGGCTACTCCGGATGAATTCGAACCACCGGGTTTTCTTTAATGTGCACCCAGTGCATGGCTATGTGCCAGGCCACAAAGGCGCTGGTGCGTTTCTTGAACTGCACCAGCCTGTATGACCAAATGTGACTAACTCAGCGTCCCTTTTGTATGTAACAGTGCAAACGGTGAACTTCTTCCTTCTCCTTGTTCAATCCCTTCTCCCCTTTCCCCATTGCAAGGTAGCCTACGGAGCTCACCCCTCCCTGCCTTTGGCTTATGACCTCTCTCTCTCTCTCTCTCTCTCTCTCTCTCTATATATATATATATATATATATATATATATATATACATATGTATATGTGGCTTTGTGGCCTGGCTATGGGCCAGGCCACAAAGAGCTTGCTTATATATATATATATATATATATATATATATATATATATATATATATGAACGAGAAGAAAGGTGGTTAACCGAGGGACCCGATATTTATATTTATTAGTCATATAATGAGAAGCCAACAAACACTGACACCAAGGACAACATAGGGAAATTGCATGTGCACATGCAATTTCCCTATGTTGTCCTTGGTGTCAGTGTTTGTTGGCTTCTCATTATATGACCATATATATATATATGCATATATATATGTATATGTGGCTTTGTGGCCTAGCTATGTGCCAGGCCACAAAGAGCTTGCTTAAATAAATGTGTATATATACACACACACATATATATATACATATATATATATACATATATATATATATATATATATATATATATATATATATATATATATATATATATATGGTCTACAAGGACCTTTCTGCATTTCATCCACATTGAAATGCGGCCGCCGCGGCCGGGATTTGAACCCGAGACCTCGTGGTCAGCAGCGCAATGCCAAAGCCATTAAGCAACCACGATGGGTAAAAGGCAAAACTTCGTCATAGTTCGCGTGGTCAGCGGCAACACACACTTGACATTTATCTAAGCGTTTACAGATCGATCTGGTTAGACTGGTGCAGCTTAACCACTCTAACTCTACCACACAGCAGCTTCTCATTTTATTTCTATAACACTTGTATGGCCACTCCAGGCGAATTCTCGCCGTAGCTATATGATATTCCCTATAAAATCCAAGTGCGATAACATCGCGGTCACACGCCGTATGCTGTAAGTGCGAGAGAATACTTGCAAAGGGGAACCCAGGGGTACTCTCGCTTGAAGCGGCGGTGTCATCTAACGCTCGCAATGGGGGAAGGCTGGAAGCGTGCGCGCCGTCGGAAACCCCTTAAACTTCATACAGTAGCGACACTCTCGTCCTCTGCCTTCACTCCTCCTCGTTTCTGCTCTCTTTCGCGCACCATCCCTTACCGTGGCGCCACCTACACCGCTCAAGCGTAGCAGACAACCTTTCGCCCACTGACTGCACGCATAGCAAGGCCTATCGAATACATGTAAAACGCAAAAACGTTTTTCTGAGACCACCCTGGACTTATTTTAAGGAAATTTGTTGCATTTGAGAGAAAAAGTTAAATGCCAGTGACTGTTAGAAGTGGAATTTCGATTTAGGGCCTGAATTTTGTTAAATAGATTTGCAAGTATTCGACCATTTGAAAAAAATAGAAGCACTAAGTTTACAAATTCATAGATCTGTATCATGAACAGATATCGCAGTTCTGTAAACGGTATTCATTAGATCATTCAAAGCGGACAAGTTCGTTATGTCATTTTGCATCCTACGTGAATTCATTACGTTTGTTACAATGATTCTGCAAAAGCTGTATTTCGATATTCCATATTCATGTGTAACATATCAATTTTGTACGCTTTAGATGTACTATTCCATGCAGTTCACAGAATTCTATTATCCTTATTCGTTGTTGAGTTATAGAGTTGTAAACTTCACAGTTTCGTTTTTTGAAGATTTTCGATTTTTGACAATATTTAATAAAACATTGACGTCCTAAATCGAGAAATCAAAACCAGCAGTCACGCAATTTTAAGATGTTCTTTTAAATGCAACAAACCTCGTCAAATTTGGTGCAGTGGTTGCCGAGAAAAATCAATTCTCCTTTTACATGTATTTAGATAGGAGCACCCGAGCTAAAGCTTCATCTTCAGCGTTAGAATTGGCTTTCTAGCTCCGAGTAACTTCGTGTACAACAAAGAATTTGTATACGGATGGTTGTACATATTCAGTGATGGCAGCTCTTTCTTCCTGTTTTGGTAACTATCTTTTAAAGGTATCTGAACGAGCGCTAACGCTGTGCCATGACGACTCCAAACGTGTTGCGTGTGCTACAATTAGGTACGCAACATTTGTCAAGCGCGTGTCCGAAGATCTTACGAATGGTTGTAGATAACACACTTACGATCGAATACCAATATCCTGACCTCCAGCAAGCCTTTGTAGCCTAAATAATCCGCACCATCCTCACTGTTTTAATTCGCCGCTCGTATCACCTATGACGCACAAAGGCTTGCAGAGAGCACGAACGATCGCTGCTCTGAAGGTTCGAAAGGTATTGCAACTACAGTACTTGCCAATCTTCTAAGCACGCGAAAAGGCTCAGAGGTGGGTGCTGGTGCTATTATGTTTCTCGTGCCCCGAAGTCCACAGAAATATGCGCGGCCGATCATCCAGTCGGGATTCGGTGCATACGGAAAATGAAATCACGTTTTAGTATTCGTTCGTGAAGAGGCAGCGCTGTAATAGCGCTTCATTCAGGCTCAAATAAAGCATTATTTTTTCATCAGGTTAGTTACTCATCACGAATAACATTTCATTGTGCGTGAGCTCGTCCGTCCACGAAGTACTTGTCGCGAACCGAGTTGCACTAGGGTGCGTGCATTGAGGACGATTGCGCTCGCTGCGAAATAACATTTGCAAGATATGACCAGTGGAGTGATGGCCGCGAAAAGAATTGCCGTGCTTTGACGTGGCTAAAATTGCGGCAAGTGGAATGATGCAGTCGTTCATATTGAGACACCATATGTTGCCTCATTACGTATGTCTCAGATACATAGAGGGAGAACGAGCTAATAGTTCAACGAACGTGTACATGAACGACTAAATGAACGAGCGAACGACGACTAAACCAGCCAATGAACGAGCACGCTACCGCAGGTTCTCTTTGTAAGTGTCCCACCGCTGCATCTTAACCTACAGAAACTTTGAAGCTGGCAAGAGTTAACATGTACCTTTCAAATACTTATAATACTCTAGTTTGGCGACAAACGTGGTTTCGGGAGCGCACGCACACTTTTCCTTTGTATCGCAAATCCACAGTGCGACCGCCAATGACGAACACGAACAAAAGAGGCAAACAAAGCTATTCGCTCCAAACAAGGCTAGTTAGCAACAACAAAATGCAGAGAATTGCCTTCCTAAGATGAGTTTTCACGCTAAAGGCTCAAATTTTGTCAAAAGTAATGCACTGAATCTTAAAGGTTTCGTAATCACGTTTTCGCACGCAGCCTCACGTACCCGCGAATTCAATCTTGTTGGCGTAGAATACGATGAGGCGCACCAAATACGACCACGTACTGCTTATATAAACAAAGTAAACGACGCGTAGGAATCGTGTTGAAGCATGCAGACAAATGGCAGTGTCCTCAGTGAACTGTGCAATATTTACTACCTTATGGCCTGCAACAAATTACGCAAACCTGACACATACTACATGACTTTAGTATGACAGACTCGCAACTACCTCGTTTAGTCATGTGGAGAATGTTGATCTGAAGTTCTCCCTACCAATTCGATGAATCTATGTCTTCCTTCTGAGGCCGTAGCGCTTAGCGGACGGTATCGAGAATAGCTTCTTGTCTTTACTGAAGCTATCTTGGCATATGAAGCCGCAGCAACGATAGAAATGCCGTGAAGCGACGTCGCGAACTCCAGAAAACTTAGTTCAAGGCGTTCGCGAACCAAAACAACAGAGAAGAGCAACGGCGCCAACATGCGCTCCTCTCCACTCCGCAGATGCTTCTCAAGCGAAAACGGTGCTGAAGCGCGACCGTAAACAAACGAAGCCGGCCCAAGGGCCCACGTGGTACCATTAGGCCAATAGCGCCGTGGCGTCGGCCTCGGCCAAAGCACGCCAGGAAGAGGCGGCATTCTTCAAAGCGCGGCGCTACTTTACGAAGTAAGGGACTTTAGCACTGTATTCTCAAGCGCTCAGGAGGATGAGTGGAGATGTGCGTGCGCTATGTTTGGGGGGGGGGGGAGGGGTAAGAGGCCAACATATTGCACATGTCCTTCTCTACTCCAGCTGCGGCGGCTGTGCGCGGCCACGCGCGTACTATCTTGATGGCAAACTGCGCTGGGTACAAAGGCTAGATGACCGGGTATGATGGTATCGTGCGCGCTGTGTTCTCACGCCCCTAGTTCGCATTGAAGGGAGAGGCGGCATGAAGGGGAATCCGCTCGCCGCTGCTGCCACTCTTCATCACGCCAGGTCGTGGAGTGAAATGCGTTCATGTTTGCCTGTACTCGCGTGACAACGTGCGTATTAACTTGTTTCGTCAGAGAATATTTACACCAGATTATGCAGCTGATAAAACGCGTAACCTTACCTCGCAGTCTAATAATTTGCAACCGAAATCCATGCTTCGCCTGTCGGACGAAAATACAAATTTTTAAACTTTCAGTACAGGGTCCAACGTTTCCACATCGGTCATCAAGACACTGAAACGTATGCATCTCGAGACGCTGGCTCCATAAACAACTCCTTTTCTACTGCTGTTTGTCACTTCAGGTATCCATCGTCCTGTAAACGTCTGTGCAGAGGGGACTTGGAGGACACAATGCCGATGCCTGTCCATTAGTGCCCAAGTGCACGACAAACTTCCGGCGCAATCTGGCGGATTTCTTGATGACTAATTTGCGCCCTTATACTCACACGACCGGCTGAGCAATATAGATTGGAATAATGATTAAGGCGTGCTTGCTAATGGCCCTAGAAAGCAGCTGAAAGATCTTGGTTTTGTACTCCTACATAGCGTCGTAAATTTATAACAAGAAACTACAGCCCACGCGCCTACTATGTAGAGATCCTGAAAGCAGAGCATGCGCGATTTCGGGTTGAATGAAATGTGTTACAAGGAAAATAACTCCATGCTCGCGGAATATTCCGCATAGAGTAAAATGCGTGTGTGCGTATGAGCAAGCGGGAAGGGTTTTTAGGAAGTAACAAAACTACACACTTGTTCAGCAGGTCTACTGGATGTGGTGTTTTCAGTGCAGTTTACTACCGAACAGCGACAAAAAAAAAAGAATAGGATTGGGACAAAGCTGAAGGAAAAGAAAGACGGAGGCGAGCACTAAGCGCTGCACTCTGCGAAATATTTCCAACCTTTGTGGCAAGTCTTGGGGCCGTATAACATAAAATGATTCCAATGTGTTTTAATTCCAATCTCCTGACGTCAAAATTACGCAACCGCCGACGCAACCATAGGGTGGTGACCCGCAGGGTTGTCTAAAGAGACCAATCAAATGCTCTCCTCGTTGATAGGCGGTAACTATTGTTTGCTTTAAAAGCGAATATCATTGCCTAACCTGAGCGGCTTGTCTTGTCTTATTGGCTGATAACAGTCGAGGAGCACGCTCAAGTGGAGAGGGATACGATGGGGCCGAGTCAGTGCGTTGAAAATCGATAACCGTATGAAGAGGGTGGTGCCGGCGTGTGTGATTGGTCCGTTTTTCCCTACTTATCTTGCGGTAGCTTGCCGAAAATCGTGGTGACATGCAGCGGAAGGTTGACATTACCGCTAAAAAGGATCTTCAGCAAAGAAAAATAGGATGAACGTGGTCGTAAACGGGTCGAAAGCGCTCGAAAACGTTACACGGCCTCGCAAAAAGTTTTATTGCACGCAAATAAACCCATGCGCTATGGCATGTGCGAGTAGCTATCGCCTGAGCTACCGACGGCAGCCATCTTTTATTCCTTTCGCAACGGGGCAGCCTGCGGCTATTCAGAGAAAAATTCAGTTTTGTTTGGCATATTAATGCATCTTTAACGCGAACACGTCACTTTGACGCGATGAGTTTTTGCGGTTTTATGACGTCGCGTGACAGGCAGGTGAAGTGGGTGCAGCCCGAAATCTTTAAGCCAATAGCAGAGGACTAAGGGCAAGAAGGCGTCGAATCAGAAATAGCTACTTTTCTTTTGTTCAGTCCAATGATACATAATGAAAATCAGAGTGTACACGTCATATCAGATGGGGAGCTATCGAGCTTTGCGTGGCGTCGCGTGACTGCACAGGCGAAGGAAGGGGGGCGAAAAAGTTTTTGACCTATCACGGAGGGCTGATTGCAGAATTCCAATAGAAACGTTTACAACACTTTTACTATATAACGCCCTTGTTTCGCGTCTTGCATATGTTTTATTTCTTTAACTTTGCGATCTCACCTTTTTAACGTTGCGACTGGCAATAGCGTATCGGCGTGACATGGCATTCATTACACACTGAAAGGCAGCGGTACAGAGTATTAAATAACGTAACTGCATGCAAGACTGGTGAGAATTATTGCTGCGGATTCAAATAAACCCCAAAAGCAGTGAAATCTTTTTAATGTCTACCTCAAACGATTGTTAATTTCAATTGCGTATTTAATACTCAATAATCGTTTTTTAATGAATGGGCAATATATTATGTAGGTGCATGGCATAGACGAGGACAAGCACTTGGCCTCGTGTGTTCCACCTTTGCTTTAAAAGAAAGAACGAGAAAGCTCACCGCCGCGCATCCACGGTGGCATTGGATCAACGTCTCTACAATGCCTGAATAAGGCCTTCCATTTCACTTTGTGCGGACATGTCCGTGTGAAATGTAATCGCGCGTAGTTTTCAAATAAGGATGTCATACGAAATAGCCCAACAGATAGTGCCTAATAATGTTTCACATAAGCAATTCTAGAGGAGCACCTGTCCCGGCAATTTTCTCACCACCCATCGTATTCGTACGTACGGTGTATCTTTATAGAATATTGCATGTATTCCCTGTGGGATAGCGTTGCTATCCCTTTACTCTTATAGAACAGTTTAGGCTGAGATATTGTTGGACTGGACTTAAAATACGGCCCATAAAACATGCGCTTGACGTTCTTGTATATATACTATACCACCATCTAACATCTCGTTATACAAGCTTTTCTCGAAAAATGCTGTATGCAAAAGTAATGCTGTTGTGAAAGAGCGTCAATAACTTTTTTTTTATTTGCCGACATGTTTCTGTTCGCGCATTTTTTTTCTTAGAGAGTCTCGTCACAAGAGTCCTCTTCTTCAGCAAAGAAGACTCCTTTATTAAGGGCCATATTTCGCCTTTTGCCACAACACGCACACAAATATTGCTATGCTGATGCAGAATAAAATAACACCACAGTGAAGGCTTTCATTTAAAGAAATTAATGCCAAACATTGTTATACATTTCTCCATGGTATTCGACAGAACTGAATAGATATTTGAAAATTATTTGGCAGATTGTAACCTGATGGCTTCAGTGGTCCGCTTCTTTCCCTCCCATCGTCATTATCAAAACATTGAGAACAGGCAGTAGTAATCACAAATGAACGTACTCTCTTGAAGATAATGTAGAAGCGCCTTTCAAAGGTGATTCCTATAAATAATATTTATTGCATGTACCTAAGTATATTGTAAAGACTCCAGTGCGCGCATTGTTACCCTTGCTGATGACTCTATTGCTTAGCAAACACTTCGAAGCTTCACGCGTGGGCTATCGGAAATTCGCTATAAACTAATACCATGAAGAAACAATGTTTTAATCAGGCCATTTCAATGTCCAATGAACCAAATAGTTTATTTGCATCTGGAAACTAAAAAATACCCCACCCTTGTAAGTCGGGCTAATAAACTAAGAACGCTTTTCGCCGAACACCTAAGCTGAGCGTCTCCAACGACCTTGTCGTACATTTCTCGGGCTCCGCCAAGCTCTGCAGATCAAGATTAAATTACTGGTCTGTAAAAATCTCATTGATCTTTGCATTAGCAATTGTACTATGTGGTATTGTGTTGTATTTCACTGTACAAGGGCAACTACGTTATGCATATAGAGACATCTAATATATGTATTTCGTTGAAAATGAAAGGGCCAAGTGTCATAGATCTGATTTACTACGATTACAATTCAAAGGACGTATTCTTATAATACACCTATTTTACATGCATTATAAAAGTATATTTTATCTTTATGATATCGCATTTGTTTCAAGCAGGACGGGGAACTATTTTTTGAATCATATACTTTAGCATCTCTTTTGAAACCTTTTTAAAATCTTGTTGCAGGTATGGGTGGCGTTAGGGCAAAGTAATCCACTGAGCCCATCGACGAATACGGCCAAAGTACGAATGAAGGAAAAAAGGTTTATTTGACATTAGTTGCACGGCTCTAGTTAACGAATCCCACTCCATGGAGGAGCATGTTAAACATCTGAGTTCACATCAGCACATGTCGGCCCCACTGCATGAAGTGCGCTTTTATTACCGTCGTCTCCCCTGAGCGCCTCGAATACGGAATCTGATTGTATCGCGGCCAGTCACAATCGTCAAATCGGTCGCAATATTACGCCCATGATATCGCATCGTTCCACATAGTCCTCACCTCCAAAGCATCCTCACCCCCGAAGCATCCCCCACTTCCGATGGTATGGAATATGTTTCACTCACGTTTCGCCGTAACATTTGCAGTGCTGGGCATTGAAGAAAGAGCGGGAGCACTTCGAAGGGCATCAAATGCGATCTTCGGTTGCCAATAACTACACTTCTGCTCCACGCGTTTAAGTACTTCTTGCTGGAAATTATTTCTGAAGTTATCTATTTTAACTTCATGTGCATTTCCGGACGTTGATAAAAAGCGTTTCAGTGTCCCTTCGAGTTGAAGGAAAACGAATTGCGTGAATACGCGTTGACCCTCTAGGTGGTCTTAAAACCAACTGAGCGCAGCATGTTTAACTAGTTTTACCAGGCCCCACGTAAGGGAAATGGAGCGGCGATTCGCGAAGCTGATATTTTCTTTCTGCTTGGGGAATGCAAGGATGCTGAGATGCAACATCGGGCAAGAGGCAAAGAAAGCTCACCTTCAAAAACGCCTACATTTATTCAAAGGGAGGGTGAACCATACTAACTTGGTTCCATTTTGGTATCGCACAGGTGGAGTTTTGAGGGCTCGAAGCAAGTAAGCTGACATGCTACATATGCATAGCGTTTGTCAGGGAATTATTTTTCTCTGGCATTGGCATACAAAAAAAAAAGAAAAGTGGGGGTCTATTGAATTGTGTTTCGTTTGCGCCAATACTATATAGTGTGAATGATTGTACGACGAGGAATTATTGTTATTTACGACCGCAGAAATACAGTCCCCCCCCCCACCCCAAAAAAAGAATTCACGTGGCTGAGCACACTGTCTTATGTCGCACGTGCACAGATGCGACAGCACGACGATGCTTCTTCTTCTCCTTTTCGCCTGGTTTTTCGCGCGCCCCTCTTGGTCCGTGGCGCGCCTACAGGCGTCATCATCGCTGCGCAGGCGCGGCCGCAGGTCCTCCCGTCGGCATCGGGGCTCCCAGTAGGAGCATTCCGCCGGCTGGGTAGTAGACGCCCGGTATCGGCTACAAGCGCGCGCCATGATAATTATGGGTCAGGATGCATTGTATTAAAGCGGCAGTTTTTATGGTTGTTCAGTCGAGTATGTTACCTTTTTAACGCCGGCGCCGCCGCCACACACACACACAAAAAAAGAAAGAACACGTTACCGCCTAATATTTGTCTTGTACTGTTAAGAGAATGAATATTCTTCTTAATTTAATCAAGACATGTCTACCTCTGCGCACGTTCAAGAAATCGTTACCTACACTGCGACTAGCAAGGTTTCTGTATATAGAACGAATATGTGCTTCGATATGCCTCTAGGATTACGATGGTATAATGAAGGAAATTTTCGCGCACTGTTTCTGCGCTTATACTGAGAGTCTTATTTCTTCCCTACATAAGGAATGCCTCGTAACTACGTCATAAAGCTTTATCTTTTTCACGACGAAAGCAAGCTTAAAGGTGCTGGTAAAGCGTCGTGATTTCCTGTGTTGTATGCAGGTAACCTTACTCCTTTTATACGAAAATAGTTTCATTTATGTTATTTTTTCAGAAGTGAGGAAAGCAGATTCAAGGAGAACCTTCTATTGAAGTTTCAGCAAGAGTCATTCATGACCTACGCAATGCTAACTAAAACTGCTGCATTTGTTGATGTCCCTTCTCTGTACTACATCTCTTTTAGGCAAAAAAGACGTTCGTCAATACCCAATGCTGCACGTGCGGCTCTGGCAACACCCTTCGCTCATGAGGAACTCTCTTACATGCGTCTATTGATTAACTACTACAAGTGATCCGCCCAAATCTTGAACCTGCCAACATATTGTTACGCATGATGAAAACGAAGACCAGTGAACGTGCTTGCGGTCCCGAGTGGAGGAAGGAAGAAGAGGACAACGCTCAGTTGATAAACCAGCTGACCGCTCTTGCGCTCATCTTCTCGACCTAAAGTAAACCGTCCCCTTCATCTGTAATGGTTACAAACGGTCTCCTTCGCACGCAACAAAGACTGCTAGGCGCTGCCCTCGGAGTGGCTCCTTCTTCTGGCATGTCGAAGATGGTCACGGCTGATGGCGGGAGGCCGGCAAGTCGACGGCTTTGACGAAGCTGCTGCAGTGATGGTTCCGTTGTTGTGAGCGGTACCCCGCACCTCCACCACTTTGTTGCGTGCGAAGGAGACCGTTTGTAACCCTTACGGATGAAGGGGACCGTTTACCTTAAGTCGCGAAGGTGAGCGCAAGAGCGGTCAGCTGGTTTATCAACTGAGGGTCGTCCTCTTCGTCCTTCCTCCAATCGGGACCGCAAGCACGTTCACTGGTCTTCGTTTTCTTCATGCGTAACAATATATTAAGTTGTTTGACTGCAAGGAAATTTAATCCAAATGAACGAAAACTTCCTTTATCAAATTACGTGATTGTAATTTGCATTTCAGTGTAAATGTTCAGGTTAAACTTAAGCTTAGTGAAAAAAGTGTCGGTGGCTGTCAGCGTATCCTGATCCGCCGAACATGAGCTAAAGAAACAACAGCGATAAATCAAAGTTTTTTTATTGTAATGGGAAAATAAAACTTTATTTATAAGTCGCTCGGGGGAAGAGAGTCTCCCTTGGACATTTGTTAGACACGAAGCACTCTAACCGATCCTCAGGAACAACTCATTTATTAAGACCTTGCCGATGTCACGTTACCGCCGGTAACCATCTATTGCGTTATTCTCTAACCCAGGGCTATATAAACCGACTGAGAGACCAAACTTTCAGTTACTCTGCAATGTGGTTGTAGCAACCGTTTGTGCAGCCGGTGTATCTTTCACTGGTGTTTTACGTTGTGCTATTGGCTTCGCTTGACATTTATTGCGTAGCCTTATGTGGCGAGTCAGTCGGAAAGTTCCATGTGAAGCCAGAAAATCCATTTCTCTATACAAAGCAACGACGTGCACTTTAAGTATTTAAGCCCGTGCTTGATAGTTGCCATCGGGAGTACCTGACAAACGACCCGTTCTAGGCGTTAGCATTAGGCGTGCCGGCCCAAAGCATTATACGAGCACGTCCGCTTTCTGTGACCTATGCGCCATACGAAGAGGCGTTAAATCTTGTCGATAGTTGCCTTCACCTGTACTAAAAGGAAAATAGCAAGCGATGTGGGACGCCCTGGTGAACACCCGACCAGTGCGAGTGGAACGTGACTAAAGGTTACCCAGAACGAGAGGATGCGCCATTTGTGCATTGATTACGCATCAAGTGGGGATGCGCCGCCATCCCCACTTCGATGCGTGTGACGTCATCAGCGCGTTGGTAACGTCGCGCCGGGCATCATGCAAACTATTTATCAGGAACTTCCCTGAAAGGGAACTGTCGAAGTGTAGCGTCATGTGGTGGGATGCTTGATGCGGAATTGTGCCCTCGGCAATGTAAGTACGCACATTTCTCTGCTCATACACCTTACGCATACATAAGTAAGTACCACGTACTACTTCAGCATAACCCCCGCCCCACAGATCATTACCCCTATAACGCGTTACTCACGACGCCGAGGGCCATACAGTGCTACGCATACCATCGATAGCTCCCGTTCAGGGAGGTTCCGGTTTTTCGTGTTGTTGACCCATTTATACCATTACAACACGCCATGTGCACCCAATCGCAGCCTCGAAGGCATCATACGTTTTTAGCACGTGCAGTTACTAAACACTTGTCTCAAATGTTCAACGCTTTCCTCATGCCGCGAACCATACAGTTGCAACTGTATTTATGAGGAAGACTATACGTGTGGTTTAACCGTCTGCGCACATAGACAGCTTATCAGCATGTCCAAGCTGAAAAGTAAAACAAGGTAGCATATACTCATTCCATTGTCTCGAGCAGCGCTTTGTAGGTGTGAACTTCAACAGCCGAACATCTTTCAATAATAAATGTACCACGAAGCGCTAAAATACTATTTATTCGCTGGGGCCAACGCTTCCTCCTCCCTGGCAGAGGTTGTGATGACCAAGTCAAATCATTGCGCGACGGGCTCGCGCCGTAACGCTTTGTACTACGACAATAGCGAGGACCCGCACAAATCCACATGTAAGTAGGCCACGAAGCCTATATGACTCGCAGGACTACGATGATTCCACCTATAAAAAAACTCACCTACTGCACCTGCCACAAAGGTGACCGACAGCTAAACGAATCGTGCGGACTTGGTCGCAATAATACCAGGCAGAAGTGCACAAATCCGCACTCGAAGTCTTTCAAGCACTATAGAGAACGACCAGGAACTACGTCAGCGCCAACTATTTGTCAAATAATGTCGCAGTTTCACCCGAAAGGCGAAGCATTGCGAGTGGTAGCGAAGTATAGCGTTGCACTTGAAGTCTTCGGATGGTGTTCTAAGTGTATTCTGCTGCGACATCTCGGAACGACGCAGGAGAAAATGCAAATTCTGCTAGGGCAAAGAAACAGCACCCAGGCAGCTTCCAGGCGCCTTACGACGCTGGTGTGATAAGCGTCGCCAGTGGCATTGTGGGCGTCGTACCTCGATGGCGCACGATACGAGACTGACGGAAAACCGTTGCTCAGCGTCAGTCAGCGCCCAATGTAACATGTGATGATAGCTGGATGTTTAAATTCCAGGTTTTCTGAAAAGAGCTTCAGCAATTCGGAAAAAAAAATATCTGTGGTGGATAGCGCTATTTCAGTCCTTGAGCTGGCGTACTGGAAAGGGCGGACATTGTTTGAACAAGAAATAAAAGTTTCTGATACACTAATTATTAAAATTGACAAATCATTTTTACCTAATCAACGTATGTCACATATTGCGATTTACAAATTCTAGCTCGTGAACAGCACTGCACATCCACTTAGAGAATTAGGTAGATGACATCATTATCGCAATATGCACCCTGAAACTTGCTGTAAAAATGCACAGACGTTTTACTTACTTGTTTAAGAAAATGCCATTTTATGCATTGAAGCACAAAAGTAACCACACCGCCAATGTATTTATCCGCAAAGTTCGGCCAACCCACCGTGGTTGCTTACTGGTTATGGTGTTAGGCTGCTGAGCACGAGGTCGTGGGATCGAATCTCAGCCATGGCGGCCGCATTTCGATGGGCGCGAAGGGCGAAAACACCCATGTACTTAGATTTAGGTTCGCGTTAAAAAAAAAAAAGCCAGGTATATCTGGCTTTCCGGAATACCCTACTCCGGCGTGCCTCATTTTCAGATCGTGGTTTTGGCACGTAAACCCCGTAATTTATTTTTTTTTTCAGATTCGGGAATTAATATCTCGAGACGGGTGCCAAACTCACAATTCATTCTAATTTTGTATACCTTGTGAACTCGCAGTCTAGAATTGATAAGTAACACTGTGTGCTGCAAACTCATTCGTTGAAACTATATTTAGTAAATTGTTGTTAATCATTCAGTTGTACACTTGATTCCATAGCCCAGATAATGGATAATGTCCATCTGTTTGGTCCATCCAGCTCAAAGATTGTAACTGCGCTATCTGTCACAGATGACCTTTAAAGATTCCTGAAAAACACCGCATAAATACCCGGTATACACACAGCAACTCAGCAGTTATGCTATGTGCGCTTATATAGTGCGCGTGCCTACACCGCTGGGTCTCTTCGATTGTGCCTCTCTGACAGTCATGTACTGCCACGCAGACGAGGCGAAAGCATTGCCTACAGGGCAGTCGGGGGCTGTCAGAGACGAATGACCGAAAAGGCCTATTCGTGCTGATGATGATGATTCATGCCAGCAGCGGACATAGGAACGCTGCACTGGCTTCTCCAGCGAGGCACATATAACGTTCACGGCGCTGCCACTCCAGCCAAACGCATTCCACATTTCTGGGGACTGTCTATAACCTTCCACGCGCGAGTCGTGCATGTGCATAGCTTCGTTCTTTATATACGAGGCTATGGCGTGTGCTGTTATGGGAACACCGCGAGGACGGCCATGGCTACGACGCCAACGGCGTCAATATGTCCCCACCATTCGTATATTTGCTGTCGGGATAGAAACGCTATGCACATTCATATCTCATCGAAACATGATTCGATTTTTTTAGGGGGAAGGGGATAACCAAGTTTAGGAGATTAACAAGAGGGTAAATGCCAAAAGACCTAAAGCACAAGCGCCTCTTTTGACTGCAAGCTGAAAACAGGCACACAAAAATTCCGTCACAAATTAGTGAATATTCAGTCGCAATATGTGACACGTAGAAAGCAGAAGCTGTGCAATGTATGGCACGTGTGCGTTGGTGCTTTCTTTTACTACAAACACTTTGTGAAATGTAGGCACCTGCCACAGGTGGCACTTGGGAAATCTACAGCAATATCTCGTGTTCGGCTATAAAAAAGAAGCTGGGAGTCTAGCCCACGACCATGGGCTTAGCAGCGCAACCTCATTGCCACTAAAAAACATCTTCCACTTTGCGACCCTGCTCGTTGGCTGTTAATTGCCGGCACTGTTACTTGCACCTTTGCTGAAAACATGTGAAATACCTGTGGGACTTGCTGTGGGGTAGCCGGCAGGCCAGGTTCCTCCTTCTCAAAGGTGTCCTCAAGGCCGTTAGAAGTTAGCGTTCCTTGCTGCTTGACGCCTTCGTAGTAGTCGTGAATGAGAAACAACAATACGCCCTGCGCCATGAGACGAGAAAAAAATAGATTTGGCGCAAGTAGAAGTAACAGAAATAAAGAAAGCTGCAGAAGCGCGAGTGCAATATTTTTACTGAAAATTTTGACCCGCCGACGTAGCTTTCAAGAATGCCCGTGCTTTTTTTAGCAGCTATGTATTACGCACAAAAAGCAGCTGTCATGCTCCAACTTACAGTGATGGGACATTCTTGGTAGCATGAACGTGGATGAAGTGAAACCAAACAACACCGCAGGCAAGCACTACAATTCTGTATAAGCTGATGCTGCCCGCAGGAACCTCGAACCGACACTCCTTGAAAGAAAGGTCAGCTTTCTGCGTATTTTGGTTTACTTGCAAAACCTCGTTGACTGTATGATATGGCCCAACACACTGCGCCTTGAATCACACTGGTTTCCACGTGTATCATAGCTGTAGAGAATATGGTGCTGAGATGTAACTATGATTGCGCATTTACGTGTTTAAATAAGCGTGCTTGCTTTCGCTGGGGCAAGGTTACCGACACAAATAATAGATATGGATCAGTTTGCAGCGACGTGTTGTACAGTGCGTGCGAATAAATTGCTGCCACTTTTTACGTAACGAACGAAAGAACGGTTTTGTTAGTTAGTTGCAGATTTGGGTAGCTAGTAAAAAGGGTTTGTTGGTCACCCCAATCTGCGAGGTTCTCATCGCATCCTTTTGTCTTGGCCGGTGCGATTACATCCGCCTTCGCACTGCCGCATTTTGTCTCATTTTGAATCTTTCAGCTGTCTGCGAGTGATGTTAAATTTACAATACTGTTTCCGCTTGCCTCCTGAGATATATATATTTCGGCTATTCATAAACTAATTTGATCAATTTTTGCGGTAGAAGGTTCCTTAAAGGGCACGTAGCCCTCCCCCTCCCCCCCCCCCCATTTCGAGCGTATAACCAAAATTTGCTATGTGACCTGAAGAGGGGCCCTTTAGAGGGCCCTCTTGTAGCATGGACCACAACGAATTTGCTCATGGCCGTGTTACTGCCTTAGTCGTTGAATTGTCGTCATTCCGGCTTTACCATTTGGCTCTTGCCGTGCCGTCGCAATCATGCCTTCTGTGATGACGTGGTGCCTTAAGAAGTCTTATAGTTAGAGCAACTAGGTGTTTCCTCAAGGCCATGCTGCTATCATTGTCGTGGCATCGTCAGAATTTCACCTTTGTTGTGCGATTTTTGTTCATGCCGTCGTCGTCGCGCGGTCGTCGTTATACAGTCGTCATGCATTCGCGGTAATACCGCAATCATGATGCAGTTGCAAGGCCTTTCCAATGGAGTCATGCAATCTCTGTCATACCATCTTCGTGATGCAATGGTTGTCAACGCTTCGGGGTCCTACAGCTGCCTTCACGCATTCGTTCTCACACCGTCGCAGTGATGCCGACGTGGTCGTTCCATCGTCTAAATTGTGACGTGGTCAGCCAACTCTTGTCATGCCGTCGTCAGTTTACTGCTTTCATCGCTGTATTGACGTCATTTCGTGTCCGCAATCCTAAAATCACAACGCTGTCGTATTCCGATCGTGCTTAAGCTGGCGTCGGCAAACCATCGTCGTTAAAGCCTTGCCGTCCGCCAGTCTCTCCCAGGCACCCCTTGTCGTGCAATGCAGTGATCTCGTCGTGAATGGGTGATCGTCGGCGTTCTAGGTTTGTGATGAACTCGGCAACAGTTGTCCGAAGACGACAACATTGCAGCAGCTCTCCGGGGCACCTTCCACATTCTAAGGTAAAAAATGAATAAGCCAAAAGGCCCAACCATAAATCCTCACCACACTCCGTAGTTTTCTTGAGAAGTCATTTAACAATCTGCACGCCCTTTTCGCCTTGGCCGTTTGAGCGCGGGAAATTAGGTCGTACCTTCTTGCGATGGCAGCGAAGTCATGCGAAGCGAATTAGAACACGTTCTCAGTGTAGACATGCGCAGGAATGCCATAGCGAGGGAAGATGAAAGATATCTTTAAAATCATTTCCGTGCCTGTTAGTCCCACAAACCTTTCAACCTCTGGGAAGTTCGATTGATCGTCATAGATTACCACGTACGAGATCCCTGCAAACTGGAACAGGTCAATTTCGAGGTGGTACCATGCTCGTTCGGGTGTAGGCCATAGAAGCAGGTGTTCGCTCACTTGGCTGTAGCTGTATTTCCTACACACATAGCACGTTCATACCAAGTTCTTATTATCACTGCCTAGTCCTGGCCAAAAAAACAGCCTACGTGGCCTAGCCTTGCATTTGTTCGGTTCCATGTGACCCTCGTGTATCCGCCGCGCAATTTGTGCTCATGGCTTTGGCTACGACAATCTTGCTTCACTTTAGCAGTACGCCATCCACTGCCGATAAGTCTGATGTGAACGGCTCTAATTCCCCTTTGATGGTCGCACCTTTGTTTATTTGTTCTACAATGCTGCTTAAATACGGATCTGTGCGCGCTTCTTCTTGCAGTCATTGCTTTGTTGGTTTGCTTACAAGACAAGACCGCTGGAATTGCTTGGTCATCCACGTTTCTTCAGCGCACCCAGGCAGCGTGGCAGCAAGGGACAGGATGTGTGCAAGAAACAAGTCTTTCCCAGAGATGAACGGCAAGATAAAATCGTATTTGAAAGGATGTAAGTAAAATGGTAGCAGCCTTGGTGGCATTTACGCAACCCATTTTGGGGCGATAGAAATCAGAGGCCTGTGATCAGTTTCGACCAGGATCCTGCAGCCGTACACAAACTGATGAAACTTCAGTTCTCGTCATTTTCCTCAAAAACTATAGCGAGCACATCTTTTTCAATTAGAGCATAGCGCGTGTCCTTCTCGCTCAGAACACACGATGCTTACGTGACCATGCAGGCGCCATTTTCCGTGTTTTTGCAGTCAGGCGGTGACAATGCCGGTTCTCGAGGCGTCTATTATTACCTTAGTTTCTTTCCTTCAATCGAAAAGCGCTAGTAGCAATGTGTTTATCAGTACTTGGCAGATCGGAGCCCACTCATGCAGCACGCTTTCCTTCATTGGAACAGCACGCTTTCCTTCATAACGCAATGAAGTAATGATGCCTTGGCACTGGGCTAGGGTACATATATGCGAAAATAATTGACGACGCCCAACATTCTGCGAACCGTCTGCTTATCCTTCTGAGGTGGTATAACGTGTATGCCCTCGATTAACGGTGAACACCACTCTCGCTGCTCCCTTTCCCGAAAAATGTTATCTGTTTCTAACAAAGTACACATTTTTACGCATGAAGCATCAACCAGCTTGTTCCGGAACGGAGGGAACGGAAGAAACTGGTACATAAGAAGCCGATCATTGAGTTAGCGGTAAGAGCGAAAATAGAGCAATTCCGGATCAAGCTACAGAACAGGTAATCGGCTTTAACTCAGGAGGAGGACCTTAGTGTTGAAGCAACGAACGAAAACCTCATCGACATCATTAAGGAGTGTGCAATAGAAGTCGGGGGTAACATTGTCAGACAGGATATCGGGAAGCCTTCGCAAGAGACGAAACATCTGAATAAACAACGTCAATGTATGAAAGCCTCTAGCGCTACAGCTAGAATAGAATTGGCAGAACTTTTCAAGTTAATCAACAAGCGTAAGATAGCTGACGTGAAGAAGTACAACATGGATAGAATTGAGCAAGCTCTCAGGAACGGAGGAAGCCTAAAAGCAGTGAAGAAGAAACTAGGAATAGGGAAGAATCATGTATGCGTTAAGAGACAAATGGGACAATATCATTACTACTATGGATAAGATAGTTCAAATGGCTCAGGAGTTCTATAGAGATTTATACAGTAGCAGTGGCACCCACAATGATAATGGAAAGAGAATAGTCTAGAGGAATTCGAAATCCCACAAGTAACGCCGGAAGAAGTACAGAAATCCTTGGGAGCTATTCAAAGGGGGAAGGCAGCTGGGGAGGATCAGGTAACAGGAGATTTGCTGAACGATGGTGGGCACATTGTTCTAGAATAACTGGCCACCCTGTATACGCAATGCCTTATGACCTCGAACGTACCGGAATCTTGGAAGAACGCTAACATAATCCTAATCCATAAGAAAGGGGGCGTCAAAGACTTGAAAAATTATAGACCGATCAGCTTACTGTCCGTTGCCTTCTAACTATTTGCTAAGGTAATCGCAAATAGAATCAGGAACACCTTAGACTTCTGTCAAGCAAAGGACCAGGCAAGATTCCTTAAAGGCTACTCAATAATAGACCATATTCACACTATCAATCAGGGGATAGAGAAATGAGCGGAATATAACCAACCGTTATATATAGCTTTCATTGATTACGAGAAAGCGTTAGATTCTGTCGAAACCACAGCAGTCATGGAGGTATTACCCAATCAGGGTGTAGACGAGCCGTATGTAAATATACTGAAAGATATCTACAGCGGCTCCACAGCCACCGTAGTCCTCCACAAAGTAAGAAAACAAAATCCCAATAATGAAAGGCGACAGGCATGGAGATACGATCTCTCCAATGGTATTCACAGCGTGTTTACAGGAGGTCTTCAGAGACCTGGACTGGGAAGAATTGTGGATAAGAGTTAATGGAGAATACCTTAATAGGTTGTGACTCACTGATGATATTGCCTTGCTTAGTAACTCAGGGGACCAATTGCAATGCATGCTCACTTACCTGGAGAGGCAAAGCAAAAGAGTGGGTCTAAAAATTAATCTGCAAAAAACTAAAGTAATGTGTAACAGTCTCGGAAGAGAACAGCAATTTACAATAGGTAGCGGGGGACTGGAAGTGGTAAGGGAATACATCTACTTAGGGCAGGTAGTGACCGTGGATCCGGATCATGAGACGGAAATAATCTGAAGAATAAGAAAGGGCTGGGGTGCATTTGGCAGGCATTCTGAGATCATGAACAGCAGGTTGGCATTATCCCTCAAGAAAAAAGTGTATAATAGCTGTGTCTTACCAGTACTCACCAACGGGGCAGAAACCTGGAGGCTTACGAAAAGGGTGTTATTTAAATTGAGGACGACGCAATGAACTATGGAAAAAATAATGACGAGTGTAACGTTAAGGAATAAGAAATGGGCAGATTCGTTGAGGGAACAAACTCGAGTGATTGACATCTTAGTTGAGATCAAGAAAAAGAAATGGGCATGGGCAGGACATGTAATGAGGAAAGAAGATAACCGATGGTCATTAAGGGTTACGGACTGGATTCCAAGGGAAGGGAAGCGTAGCAGGAGGCGGCAGATAGGTGGGTGGATGAGATTAAGAAGTTTTCAGGGACGACATGGCCACAATTAGTACATGACCGGGGTAGTTGGAGAAGTATAGTAGAGGTCCTTGCCCTGCGGTGGGCGTAATCAGGCTGATGATGGTGATGATGAGCTTGCTCCGCTCGCTTTAGTACGGCTTAAATCATGCTGCTCTGTCGAGCCCCACAAGGGCAGATTGTCGTCAATGTATACGCGTACTCCTGTCAGGTGTTCAAAAACTGTTAACGTTCTGGGGAAGATCTCGCACGCTGAAGAAATTCCAAACGGCAGCCGTAAGAACCTGTAGCGATCAAAGGGCGTTGTGAATGTGCACACGCACGTCGTAGCGGATGTCGCTACGACGTCATTCGCTCGCTTAATCTAATGAACACCAACGCCGAGGCGCGAGTTAGAGCTTGTACTCCAGTATGAACACTTTCTACTAATTTCATGTGTTTTTTACATCTTCAAAAGTTGTAGGACGTAATTTTTGGTGTTTTAGCGCAACATATTCAAAAAGAAAGCCTAGAGAGACACGAACGGAACATGCACTATATGATACGCTTTTGAGTCGGCATTTTTCCAATGACTTCACTTTGATATAAGCTTTGATATAAGGTAACGCGGCATTCACTTTGATATAAGGTAACGCGGCATAAAAGGGGCATTAAAGCTCGGTAGCATTTACCCTGTCTTTTCCAACATTTTGTTCCGTGTCTGAATTGCACAATGTATACGTGCTTTTTTTTAGCTTAGTTATTTCGCATGTCACGATGCTTTATATCTACCTCGGTTGAGTGAATGTTGCCATATAGTGCAGTCCCCTGTCTGCATTGCACATTGCAAAAAACATAACATTGTCCGTCATGCAGACTCACCTTAATGGCAGTGGCGATGGTAGTTCCAATTAAAAACAGCATTAAAAGAGCCTCCTGCATGAGAAAACAGTACGCAATGTTGTCTAGTGAGCACGCATCTTTGTTGAATTTTTTAATGACCGAGTCTTTTTTTCTTGCAAGCACAATAATGTCTGCCCGGCTTGGTGGTCCTATAAAGTTGGAGTTGTATATGTGAGCTATTGTTTGCACTGCTCCAAAAGAAAGCTACCAAAGCTGCTGTACGTTTGAAACACTGATCATTCATTCTTTAGGCATGTTGGAACTCTGAATGATTAAGCAAAAAAAACTTTGTTCTGCAAAGCAATACTCAAAAGAAAATGACGGAGAATCGTTTAGAAGAGCCATCTAAATTTATACTTTATTGACTGCTTGAAGCATTCTGTAAACAAAAATTCATCTTCGTAACCCACAAGAATGAGGCATAATGAAACAGCATCTTACGTATTATACGACTTTGCTAGCCCTGCACCTCACGTTGACGAGTATAGTCATGAAATTTTTTTTGTACCAATATAAGGGATGACGACTATGGTCGTCATAAACAAACATTTCTCACACAGTGAATCTGTGACGACTATACTCGTCCTATAACCTTTAGTTGCTATTCCTGACACTTGGTGACCACACTTGTCCATGTTATGCCTTTAATTATATTGCCATCTCAGACAACCATGCGTAAAGCATGGCTGCCTCCTCAAAGCGAGACAATCAAAGCGCGCGTAAAAGAAATTATTTTGACGATTCCTCTTTAGACAACAGCTCTGTCGGGTTTCGCTCGGAAGCGGAAAGTGCCGTGTTCTGACCTGATGAGTCTGATGGCCCGGAGCACCTAGCGGCTGACCGTAAGTCTACCATACGAAGACTGCTTACTAAGTGCTTTAGGAGCTGCGTAAAAGTATATGGCTGCTATTCATATGCATGTTTTTGCAACGTTTAGGTTATTTTTTCTTCGTATTGTCTGTTTTTCATAGTGCATCTAGCCGTGCGAGACGTCTTTTTGCAAGACACCAGGACAATGCAGTGCACCCTTCTTCAAGCTATATTCTTACGCAATTGGTGAAATAAAGAAACCCTATTGAATTGAAATGATGATGCTGTGCTATTCAGAATAAGAAAGCTTGCAGACTGAGGGAAAAAATTTCCGGTAAATTTGGTACAATTTTCTTCTCGCGCTAGGAAAGGGGTCAGAATATGAGCTAAACAAAATGAACACCAAAACTATGCAAGCTGCCCGAAAAGGTTCACTGCTTCAAAGTTTGGAGCAAAGGCTGCGCAGTCGCGCCAGTGATGGGCTAAGCCTACGTTCTTTCTCTTGCAGCGTGATCTGCTTCAACATCAAGAGGGGATTTGGCGAAACCTTTTGAAGAGAACGTTCGGAACTTATAATTCCCACTGGCAGAGGCTGCACACCATGCGAACGAATTCTTAGCGACGAGTGCTACGCGGCTTCCTACTGTGAAGTTCTTCAGCATTGTGAGCTACAGTGGTATGCTGAGGGATTCCGGAGAAAGAAGCAGACGTATATATAGGAGTCCTTTGCGAAACTACGCAAAACCTATTGCTGGTAGAAAGTGAAAATATCTACAACTGTTACTAATACAGCAATAGTGGTTCTTAAGTGAACTTTTTTTCGATAAAAGAGCTTACACAACCCTATAGTCAGGGCATGGACGAAAAAAATTAAGCACATCCCCGACAACGGTATTGGGGTTGTTAAAAGTGAGCACTTGAGCTTTTTAGTAACTACTTGAAACCAAGGTAAGAAGATGTAGAGGAACGCTATGCACGCCAAAAATAAAATGTGACATGAGTCGGTGAGGATTCATTCTGCAAGTATAAAAAAATATTAAGCAACACACCTTATCTTAAAGACCACTGCGGTTATTTTTGGAGCTCAACGAATCTGAATGCATTCTGCTCAGTGCTTTTTTTCTGCACGCTTCCGTCATTTCTTGAAAACATCAGGCTTTAAATGTGCGCAGATGTTTTACAAATAAATTTCGTTCATTCCATCGTACCACATTCCTTGCCTGCTCCTCAGCTGCTGGCCACATTGTGTTATGACGCAAAAGGCGATGTACGCAGAACATGCTGGCAATGAATTGTAGCAGTAAATTAGTGACAGTGAGCTAGTGTTTGGTGTGAGAAGTTGCTGTCGCGAAAGAAGTACATTCTACGTGCACGGGTAAGAGATGGGAGACAAGTGGTGCTGCGTTGTTGCCTGCAAGAATTTCAGCTCTCACCGTCGCACTCACAGTAGAGCCGATATCGATCGCGTTCAGTCGAGATTAAGCCTGTCACACCCGCCGAGTTCGTGCGACAACTGGTGGCGTACTTCAGCGACCGGCCTGAAGCCAATTAAGCCATTACGATGTAGAAAACTGCTTGTGTAGTTAACTTTTGACCATGCGGATTTGCAATAAACTATTCTTCATTTCGCACAGTGCGCACACAAAAAGTTACAGGCAGCGACACGGCGAGCTATCAACATCAGTACGTTGCTGTTCTCGAAGGCTGCCACCCAGCATTCGCCGTCACTTCCCTAGCCTAAATGTGACTACTCACGTGGGTGCATCTTTTAAGTATTGCTATGTTGAGTCATTATTTGGCTTCTGAGGAGCACTGTTTCCCTCGTATCCGAAATGGGCCGCGAGCGTAGGCCCCTTCGATACAGCAGCGTAAACAACCACCTGGTTCAGCTGCCAACGGTGTCAATACTGGCATCGGCGTTTGCGCGAGAAAACTGCGCGAGAAATGCGCGCAATGTCCTCATCTATGTCTACTTTATGAAACACAATAAATGTGTGCATGAAGAAAATAAGAAGAGCAATAAGTACGCAGCATAACAACGCTCCCGTACTACGGTCTCCCGCTCGCAGTTTTCGAAGGTGTGTCGTCACTCATGTCAGTGCTCTCAGAGTGATTCAATGTGGGTTACATGAACAACATTGGCATGTTTTGCTATGTTCTGGCATGAATTGATGTCACTGATGGGCGGCTAGCATTATATCCCCAACGAACGACTAGTGGTTGCGGTACCTGTCCATGTAAACAAATGCACCGGTCGGTGGTTTGGAATATCAGCAGTGTTTTTGCGGGATACAAATGTGGAAGGCAGTGCTGTACACTATTTTATAGTGAGCATGCGAAACACTTCCATATGGATGGGCAAAACACCTCAAATAGAAAGCAGCACACGTAAAATCAGGGGTTAGGGCTGCCCTCGGTGTTGAGAGTGCAGCCCTCTATGCATGGGCACTGGTTTTCGTGGTGGCGGGTCTAATGCGAACGGCAATTCGTGGCTCTTGAATTTTGTCGGAATTGTAGCTGTCATTGCATGGCAGATCCAAAGAGGTGGTGCAGCGTCTGCTCTTCGCCGCTTTTGTTTGCCGCACGAGCGACACCGGCATGCCTTGCGCGCCTTCCCCACTAGCGTGCCTCTCGTGACGTCACACCAAGGGGTTCATTCGCGGGCTTGGTCAGGTGTAGGTTTCGTTGTAGCGCTTTTGTGCTTACTTAAAGTTGTTTTGCTATTTGCGGAACAATTTTACTGTCAGATGCGTGACAGGGGGCTATCGGGAACCCAAATATTTCATTACCTTGATATGGTGAAAAAAAGTCACCGAACTTGTCTTTGAGCATTGCTGTCAGTGGATATTATTTATGCGAGTATGAATTAGCTTAGTACACTAAGATCAGCGCTTTCAGACTTACCCCAGCCGTTACGGTGTCGCTTGGGGGATTATTCTTTAGATACTGTAACGACAAAGGTTGCAAAAGTTGATAAATTATGTTCTTGCAAAAGGCTGAATTGATGTCCTCGCTTTCGCGCACTAACTAAATCAACAAGCTCGGTGCCATGCTCGCACAGTGAAACATGAACTCATCTCACTCGATAACCGAAGACACTCGCTGGTAGTGTGCTGGTATGATAGAGAGCGGCACCAGTGGCGAGCGAATGCCCCCTTCCTGCTGCCTCGCACTGCAACGGGAAGTCAGCGCGCAAAAGCACAGCGCACACGACGCCATCAGCCATCTTCGGTAGCCTATAGCCTCTGAGCCCACCGCAGTTTACCTCCAAGACAGGGCTGCACTGCTGCCAGTCAGATGTTGCGCGCCAGCGTGCCCGCTCCTAGCGCGCACATTTCCTTCTTTCTCCATCCCACCTCTCTAGGAGCACGTGAGAAAACGGAGGACAACCCCTCCGCCCTCTTGCCTTGCGCGGGCGAGAAGGCGCCACTGCACGAAGGCACCATTTTTCTCGGCCACACCCGCACGCTTTCCTTATCACCTACAGCATACGGCACGCGGCCACGCTCTTATCGTAATCTTCTGCGGAACATCACGGCCTCGGCGACGACGACGGCGTAAATTAGTTTTTAGTGGGCTTATAAATGCTATCACAATAAAATATTTAACTACTTTGAGGCAGTGAGTACGAGTCACGGGGGATCAATGTAAGTGACACAAGTAAGCGGGTACTGGCGCGCGTGTCTTGAATGTGCAAAACGCGAATTCTCGCGAGGGGCGGCAGGCGCAAGGCGCGGAGACACTGCCTTGCGGCCGTGCGCTTGTCCCCTAGACATGCCGGCATTGCGGAGTGCGGTCGAGTTTGTTTATGCTCCGCAGCTAGCTGCCGGCTGTTGTGACTTCGGAGTGGAGGACGAAAGACGGACTCTTTCCGCAGAAGAAGAAGAAACGAGGAACTTTATACAATATTTTGCAGAAAGGGGATAATAGCGTACAGGTAGCAGTGAGAGCCCATCAGACCAACCGGGCGGCTGGAAGCAACTCTCTCCTCTCACAATGGGCCGGTTCTGCTTTAAATCTCTTCTTCCTCGATGCTACTGGCCGAAAGAAGTGTGTTCGCACGTGTTTTCCAATTTAAATTGCGGAATTATTTTCATGCGACGCCCTGACATCTTTTGCAGTACATGAGGAGGAGTAGAAGAGAATAAAGAAAAAAAGAAATCATTGATTTCGCTTTTTTTTTGAAATCTAAGCACGGTGCTGCGAAAGATGCAGAATTCCTTACAACCACGGGAATAAATATGCAATGCGTGCAGTCTTATCCAGCGCGTGTGTCTGCTTCTTGAAACGCTTAACACGGCTACATTTGCCCATGACGCGTAATTGGTTGCCTGACGTTTAGCTGCGGCAGACGCTATCGTTTTTGCCCAACGGGCTATTTCATGCTTTCGCATCAAAATAAAAGCAAAGCAAAAAAAGTAAAGAAACGAGTTGCTGGCACTGCCATGGCGTTGCGGAGTGGCTTTTCCACTTTACATTGGAGCCATAAATGACCGACCCTCGCGCAACTCCGGCACCTTAAGAGGAGCCATATACGGTAACTCGAATAAAATTCGGCGCTCGGCGCCGCGACGCGCAACATCTGCCATCGTCCTCGACTGTTGAGCAATAAATTACTTCGCGAGTCTATTCGATTGTGACCGTTTTCGGTGCGGCGTGAGCGTTAGACGGTGGTTCCAGTCCGACAGTGAGTATAAATAACATAAAAACAAATAAATTGATATAATTGACTGCTCCACGAAAACATTCGCGTTTGCTGCTGTCTTTCTATTTCGAAAATACAGTTTTGTTCGGCAGAATAATGCTTAAGAACGGCGTAGACGTTACTTTCGCAGGGTAAGTTTTCATTCGTTTCTGACGTCGCGTGACAGACAGGCGATATAGGCACGTCCCCATAAGTTTTAAACAATAGCGGGGCAATAACAGCGACCAAGGGAAAGAATTCGAAATATGTTTTAGTTTTGGGCAACGTAAATGCATAAGCAATTTGCAGACGTCATTTTCAGATCCACAGTTTTCACGGTTTTCGCGATGTCACCTGACATACAGGCGTAGTTGGCGCGGCCCTAAAAATTTTGAGCAACCGCGGAGGGATAATGGCGCCAATGGAAGAAAAACAGATTGGAATAGCTTTACGTCATGGCACCACTGGACATATCGCACGCTCGTTTGGTTTTATGTCGGTACTAGAGGCACCACATATGCATTATTAACCAGGTATCTGATGGATACGCTAATCAGCTACCAGTGCATGCAGGGTGAGTTACATGAAGATCTGCCTTCTAGCGCATACGACATATTGCACATCAATCTCGACGGTCACGATATGATAACACTGCCTTATATGGGGCCCTACAGCTAGGCCACATTGCTAAGTTGCACACAAAATAAGAAACGCCGGACAATGCAGACTTGACATATTACAACGATCGACCAATGAAAGCCGCTGAAGGCAACGTTTCGATAATCGAACTTTTCGTCGTAAGGGAAGAAAGTTACAAACACTAGTACGTTCGTCGAACGCATGCTCCAGCGACATACGTTACTGGACCACTCGTGATCGTTGCTTAAATTGAGGACGTCATTATTGACAAATTTCTTACTTCTTGCCACTTCAGGTTGTTGCCATATAAGTACCTGAGGCACTGCAACAGTGAAAAGGATATGGTTGTAAGCAGGATTTGCAAAGCCATAGTAAAGTACAATTGTTACAAGCACAAAGGGCATGGATTCGACCAATGACAAAATGAAGATTGCTAAGTAGCCTACCTTGAAGTTTACTTATGAAAGAGAGACTTCAACTAGAAGCAGTGTTTCTCCATTGGTAATCTACCTCCAAGCTGCGGAAGGGAACCGGTAAGCAGGTGATGAGCGTTTGCACTGTTAAATAATTAGATTTCATCCTGCGATGAAGTCCTGGTAGAAAGATGGGTTATCAAAGCAAGCAAAGCAAGCGCCTTATTTAGGGAAACCTTAACTTCACACGGCCTATTGTATTGGCGCTTCTCACCTTCCTGTCCTCACCTTTATTTCGATCTTTTATTCTTTTTTGTCCCACTTCATCCTTTCTCTGCGCATAGTTTTAGGCAAGAGGGTACTAGCCGAGGCCGACTTCTCGGCCTTTCGGTTAAAAATATTCTGTCTTCTAATTCAGCGAAAACTTCCTTAAATTTTTATTGCAATATTTTTTAAAAATTTTCTAATAAGCTTGGGCCGTTTATAACTTTGTCTCAAGTGTAGAAAATCGCACATATGGGATGGTTGTTCGTAAGAGGATTAGGTGGCTAGTTCTGCCAGCTGTGACAAACATCGCTTTTCTAACGAAATGTTTATAAATATTTTGGCTGCATCAAATCATTTTTAGCACAGAAATTTCCCTTCACTCGATGTACTTATTTTTTGTTTCGGGCGTCAAACTTAATCGGGCTCTCGCTTGAGCTCTCGGGCTCTATAGGAAAACGAAAGTTTGTATACCTGCACGGTAAAGCTACACGTTTTTTATCCAGCATGGAAGCGCTGTATTTCAAAGGCTCGTGCTATAGATATTAAAGGAACAGCATCAACTGGAATGGTTTAAGTATCATTTGAAAACGAGTATGACATTCTCATAGAATTTCGAATGAATTTGACGACAAAGGCCCCCACTGTACCTCTATCACTTATTTTTTTTTATTTCACTTCTTCAGCGCTCTAGCCTTACAAGGATTAATTAAGTAGTAAATTGCTCTACATTCAGAAATACGTATCTTGAAACAATTATTGTGTGCGTCGAAAGGAAGTACGACAGTTTCGCGCACGCATTGCGGCTAAACTTACGAGAGCGTTATAAATAGGACTTCCTCATTTGTAATCAATTTGTATCTCCTAAACAAACATTTTGCTTTGTACTTCCCAGAAAATAATATTGTTGCGGAAATTAGGCGCTAAATGAGACTAAATGAAGGCATACGAAAATGCCGGGATACAATATTAGCTTCAAAAACTATAATGCAATACTTAAAAGCACTACGTGAACGCAGAAGGAAGAAGTAAAGCAAATACATTTGTTACCCGTCATCTCTCTGTGGCGTGAACATAAGAAACCACGGCACACCACTTACCACCGAACTTACTTGCATTTCTTTAGTATAATACATTTTGCGGGCATAACATCAAAAATTCAAACTCTGGAGCGACAGAGGATGCTTGCATAGAAAGAAACGAGAGAGAAACCAATCGGGAGAGGTTGAGAAGATCAAGGAACGTACTTACCATCCTCTGAAATGGAGTAAACGCTTAAGATTTTATAACTGCATTTGATGAAATTGTTTCTGCGAATTTTGTGAGCAGCAGGGGGAAGTCGTAGTGATATATTTCAGAGGTGGAAGAAACAACGTGTCTTGAAACAAACGTCACATTTGAATTGTAATCCCTCGAACCTACCTTCGGAGGAAGGTAGCTAATCATCCATTGGCTACAGGTAACAACGTGATGTCCTTATTTTGTGGTATTTAAGCCAGCGAACAATAAACGACTTCTCTAGACCGCGAAGGTGCGTTTGATGAGCCTCTCTAGACAGAGAAACTTAGCTAGAGATGCACTCTGCTAATGAATAGTCGCTATATATATCCATTTCAGTACAGCATTACTAAAAGCCGTTACAGGTGTCCGATTGTAGTTCAATCGTGCACTATTGCGATAAAACAAATGAAGGTCATTACAAAGTCGTTTAGTCTTTGCCCACATTGCGAAGAGTGATAGCTTTGATAGCTGCTTTCACCACATAAGCAGTACAGCGCTCAGCGATTCAAGCGCCCTACCCATAGCACATTGCTTCCGGGGCTTGCTGTGCACCGGTGGGCGCTGTGAAAACCGCTCACGCACCGTGGTATAGGGTAAGGTAGAGACCGTTTGTGATTCGTGTTGAGTGTATAGGGGGGGGGGAGGGGGAGGGGGGCAGGCCGGTCAGCGCATAATACGACAGGTAACCACGGGCGGGTTCTCCGCCCCCATGACGACATTTCGCGAAAGGAGTAAATCGGCAGTG
Source organism: Dermacentor albipictus (assembly GCF_038994185.2). Lineage (NCBI taxonomy): Eukaryota > Metazoa > Arthropoda > Arachnida > Ixodida > Ixodidae > Dermacentor > Dermacentor albipictus. The sequence goes on along the minus strand of NC_091822.1, from coordinate 125,863,114 downwards.
GAAATGATCCCGGTACTTACATCTTGGGCACAGTTGTAGCCGTCAAAAATCGCCGCGAAAAATTCGAAGGTAATGACAAGCGCCTTGGCACAGAGTGCCAGCCGCATTCTCTTAAGAGTCCCCTGAAATAAGGAGGCAAAAATGGCCATCGGCTTATGCTTTGACACTCAAGAGGCAGGACTCAGAGCGCAGGCATATCGAATGGCTAAAAAGCAATAAGTGTTGAAATACGCATTTATCTAGCCTGACAACCGGATGCCGGCTACTGGGATGCAACAACGTCTTTTCAGAGTTTACAAATTTATTATTTCGTATACTTTGGATATCTTATCTGAGAAGGTTGGCATTACTTCTAGCGACGAAGTTTTGCGTCCTACTTTATATCACGCAATACTTGAGAATTTCGCAGCCGTCAGCGCAAACGATGTTTCAAAAACAGGATCTATGCATGCGAGACGTACAGCGGTGCACTTTTCGCTCGTTTGACTAAACACGCATTGGTTTTGTGACTAAATATTCCCAAAGAGAGGCTTGTCCGCGCCAGTTCGTAACTCCGGAAGTGGTGGAACGGCTGGTCGCTTATATGCAGACTTGTTGGAAGAAAGAAAAAAAGTTAGGAGAAAGCATTACGTCCCGCCGCCAGCCTCGGCAAGCGATCGAGCGCTCCGTGAAGCCAGTGGCGATCAATGCCAGAGCGCTCACTCGCGGCCAAGCACGTGACCTCTTGCGTCGATATCACGGGGCAAGAATCAACATTTTCTGAGACGTTTCGTTCCCAGTAGCAATGCCAGCAGTTTTTATTCGGTGTGCGCTTGTTCGGCTGCGCTGCCGTAGCTCTGCCTGTAGGGTGGGAACGACAGACACAAGCGCGCACTTTGACGTGACAACACTTGCTGGGCCGACAGGTATGGCTTCAATCGCGTTGCGTGCTGTTCCCTGCTGTTTCCTTCCTGTATGTATTCAGAGTTTGGCCGCACCCTATTGTGGGTGACAAACTAGGGAATGTTTATCAACTGCCACAACTTCCGCGGAAGCGAGAAAAACAGACTTTGTCTGGTCTATTCGTGTATCTTACATGCGGCGGCTAGAGGTTGTGAATTTCGGGAAGCTATCGGGTGGAAACATAGATATATCTATTGCCAAAATAAGGTTGCGCAACAACAGCCTACGAACGATGTCTCTATGGTATCTGCCAAAGTTAAAAAAAAGAAACTAGTGGACAACTAAGCATTAAGTTTGCCGTCATGCGCCAGCTTGGTGTATTTATTATCATACATATCTGTGGAGAGTTCGTAACTTTGTTACGGAGCTGCTGGCTGCACTCATGCTGAATGGTTGAACCTGACCATCATTTGTGAACCAAATTCTGGCCTCACTTTCTATAAAAAGAAAGGAGTTCGGATCGTGACAGTCTGAGCGCGCCGATGCAAATGATGGAGTCGTTATTTTTCACACTTCCAGTGCTTATGTGAATGATAAAAAAAGGAAAGTACCTCAATCATAACTTCGTGCAAAGTCTATGCAACTTCGTTTAGTTGGTGTTCGTGGACACGTCATAAACCTAAGTGTATCTAGCAGGAAAGAAGAGGGGGGGGGGCGAAGGGGCACTTGTTCCCTACTGTCAGCAGTGAAGCGGAACACAGTAGGTCATTTGCCACCTCGCTTTCGAGAGCTGTCACTGCTGGCTGCACAAGTAAAAAATTCAACATAGCAACAGCGCCAAGGTATCTTTCAGAATCACTCGTAGGTAAGTATTAAATTTTCACTGCGTGTTCAGGCTCCGATACGCCAACGAGGTCGTAGAAGCTTCAGCGACGCTATTTCGGACAATACAAGATCATCCTACATACTGCTGACTATACTATGATGTCGGGCCAGACGGCATTTCGCAATCACAGCGGCACCGCGCACAACCTGAAGTCGTCCGCGTGGTGCGTTTTATGCCTTTCTGTGCCCACTGACCAACCTCAGGACTTTGTTTCTTTGTTGCTATGTTTTTTCTTCACTACGGGTACTTTAGTTTTTCGCTCTTGCGTTTGCGCGCAACATCGGTACGATGCTTTTGAAGAGGGGTTCAGCTGACATGTGAACTTGTATATCTTGCTCCAGCGACCGCTCTTCACCAGCTGACAAATGTTAAACGCAATAGTTCAGGGCAAGACGGGCCTGCATGATGTGGAAGTTAGCAAAACTGGCTTTAGGAAAGGTGCGCGCTCTTCTAACACTACGACCACAATCTGAACATACCTTAATGTAATCGTTCATTCTATCTGTTGCGTATGTTTTCTCCGAACTTCGTGGAACCAGATTGTATGCGCGGCACCAATTGTGTAGTACTTTCTGGAAGGCACGCGGGCACCAGATTAGGCTGGAATGCTCGTCGAGCCACGTATAAAAAGTGACGTGCTTTACGCGAACATCAGGTTTCTACGATCGTCGACGGTGCTCGCCGCTATGTTTACGCTTCGAGTGTCACCCGTTTTAGTGGGCAAAGGTGCGCCCAATAAAAAAAAAATGAGTTTCGAGATTTACAATTTTGCTAATGTGTTCTTCAACGTCACTACAGCGTGAAAATACCTCGTTTTTTGTATAAATTCAAGTTGCGTTTGTATAACATGTTTAATTTATTTTGTACTTTTTCACCTGTACGCACTCCGGCTAAAGGCCCTTCCTAGACTGCAGTATACTCTCTCTCTCTCTCTCACTATATATGTATCAAGAGAGAGAGAGAGCGCAATGGTAATAGGGAAACTTGCCCACTCTGTAGAAAAATTATTGTTACATCACTGGTTATAAGCCGTCTTTTCAAAGACAGCTGGTTTCAAAGACAACTATGGGTTTACGTTATCTACTAACTTTGCCTAAGCCTTTTACAAGAAAAATTTGAGAAGTGGAGAGGCTAGGAACAGTACACTTTTCTTTGTAGCTGCGTACGACATAGCACTGCGGCCCATTGTATTCAAGAAAAAGAAAATTACATCGCTGATGTAAAACTCCCGCGCAGAATGCAAGTCTGTGTAACCACGAAGGACACGGTCTTTTATCGTCATAAATCCAACATGCCTATTAGAATTTTTTTTTTATTAAATGGAATCTCAACTTACCTTCGGTATGCCTTGGTTACCAGTTGTGGCTCGTGGCATCGTTGACTGCGCACACACCCAAAATGATTAAAAACATTTGCATTTAGCAACTGCTTGTTAAAATAATTTGTAAACGCAGGAAAATCAGCATTCATAGCGTAGACACTTCGAGGGAACAGTTTGCTATGAGGTTTAGGTACATAGTAATAGATAATATAGGGACTCACTCACATTGATCAAAACGCGGAGACATGTACGCTTCAACGTCCAAACCATTACCTCGATTACGAATTTGCATTCTCGTAGGTAGGGGCGAAAAAATTCTGAATAGATTACGAAATCTAAACTTGTGTTCGGCATATTCGGTGAATCCTTTTAAATAATAAAGCAGACATGATTCAAGGTTGCCCAAATCAACGTTAACATTTTGGTAGCTGCGTCTTCACGTGTTTATCTTTTTTTAGCCAGGACGCGCAATTCAACGTAGGCTTAAGCTGACTCTGCGCACAAATGTGTATCATTATATTGAGCGCAACTGGCCTATGTTTTGTCCTTACTGCGTTTGAATTCCACTGTAAAAATAACACTGGTACTCCCAGCTAATATAAAAGAAAAATTAGGCTGTTTCTATCAGGCCTTAAGGAAAAACGTACTCCACAGGAGACAGACTTGAGCAGCATGATGTCGCTCCCGAGGCTTAGTGCGCAAACAGCAGCGGTTACGAGGTTGAAGCTTGTTGCGTTGCCTGCAGAGAGAAAACGAAAACAAATTTCATCTTGGAATATGTCCTAATCTGCCCATGAAAATGCCATGAACGCGTTATTTAGTGTCGTAAAATGTAAACTTGCGAGTTTGCAATATGCAGGTTCTTGCGGCGATAGATTGGATCAAGGCCGTTGTCCTTGGAATTAGCCAAGTGTTGGGTGCATGGCTATGAATATCGTCTGAAGTGTCTTGATGTCATTGTGCTAGGCATGCGTAAGCGAAATTACGCCAGAAGTTGATCGATCATGAATACAACTCTATGTAGACGACACTTGATGGTAAGGAAAAAATGACGTTGCTAGAACTTTCAGAAAATTAATGGCGTTATCTCGGATTACTCGTATTAGAAGCGGCACTTGTAACGGCGTATCAGTAGAAAGACTTATCAGATGGGGCCATCAGATGGGGCTAGAGCAAAATATAAAAATATGGGGGCGCTTTAACCGAGGTGACGTTGAAATTTTGCACCACGCATTCAAAGTTTTTCTACTCCGTAGTATTGCTATGCACGCGCTCGGATTCGCGCTTACAATAGCTCTGAAAACAACCTCCCTTTTTTTGCTAAATATGGTAAAGCAAGAACTATTAAAATGGGGGCAAAAGACAGCGGTATAATTGTAAAAATGTTATCTTCAGCAGTGCGCGATGCAGTGCGCCTGCTGAAAAAACGAGTCTACTCTCCTTCACGCGCGGTTTTGAAGTGGACACAACTGCTCGTGGCGCAGGCTAAAAGAATATATCGACTACATTTTACGGCGAAGCTGTATATGGCTAGCCGATTTGTCCGTCCGTCCGTCCGTCTGCCCGTCGCCTGGACGCCTAAAACTCCTCCGGCGCAACCCCATGTGAATGCGCGAAAAAAAAAGAGAGAAAGAGAGGCGTGTGATTAGTCCATACCACCTAGATAGCACAAGGCCTGTTTACCCCAATCCATGACGTCACGCTACCTGGCCCGGAATTTCCGCTGGTAAGGCCTGCGTGATGAAAGAGGTGACGTTAAAACACCGCTGCTTACTCAGGAGCATTCCCATCAGATTCTATGGCTCTTGGGCCAGGTAACATGACATCATGTATCTGAGTGAAAGTGTCTTGAGCTATCTAGGTGCTGTTGGATTAGCTGCGTCAATTGCATTGTTCTTTGTCGCAGCCGAGCGCACGCGCAGCAGTTTCTCCCCGGCTCCGAAATCGGTAGACTATGAGTCATGCGATCTCCTTAGGAGCAGGCAGCTTGCCGTCAGCAACGCCGCGAGCAGAACCGGAAATGCGTTCGTCTACGCCGTGCCCATACTGCAGTCCGGGCGCAAGAACAGGCTCGTGCAGCCGAGCGCAAGCAGCCACTGCGTATCGAGGATCCTGCAGCCTACCAAGCGGACGTTTGAGGAATCGCTGGGATTAACCCAGTGATAAACACCGTGGCCGCACGTTTCAGCTTCGCTGGTTAACCATCTCTACTCGGTGCTTGGGCGGTGATATTTTATGAAACCGGGTCCGATGACTGATGCATAGCTACTGCCGCTAAAAGGATAAGGGACAGAAAAGGAGGCACGCAGGACGGGACAAGGCGCCTGGTTGTTTTAGCGCCAGTTAAGTATGTCTCAGTTCTAAAATACGCACATATTATTGCAAATTTAGTTTTCTAGTTGTAAACGAGGTGCACCAGATCATAGTATTCGGTGTACAGTTCTGCAGTTTGTGTGAAGCTGTGGCATTGGCGAGAGCTTACATATATGAAGCCCGCGTTTGCTTGACGTCAAAAATACAAAAACTAGAAACCTAACAAAAATCTGTTTTTTTTGTTCGGATGAAACATTTATTTCTGGCTCAAACATTTTCGTGCACTATCATTTATGCCCTTGCACCACCTTCGAACAAAATTTAGAACTAGTGTTTGGCTGCAAGCAACGCACTTACGGCCAGACCATTGGGGGCTATTGATAAGATAAGAATATAAATAAAGAGATAAGGCGTTGCAATATGATAATATGGTACTGCTTCCTATTTCCGAAAGTGCCTCAGAGATAAAACACCTCACACACTAGGTGATCGACTACGTAGGCACAGCTACTTACGTATGTAACCACCGCTAGCAGCATACAGTTCGAACGCTATGTAGGCGCAGTTGAGTACCTAAAAGATAAATAGTAAAAAAAGTGTAATACATAAGCTGCAGTCGCATGTTCGATGGCGAGCCCTGAAATTTTCATACGCATACTATATTCGCTTTTTCACATTCGCCTGTTTTGTTATCAACTTGTGACTTACAATACGCTTGCCATTTCAGATTTATTCCTTCTCCTCTAGTACCTCTGTGGCTATACGCGCTGGTGTATTTATGTTGCGATAATTAAGCACAAAATAAAATTTTGGGGCTTTGCGTATCACAAACAATATAAATATAAGGTGTACCGTAATGGGGCACTCTGTACTAATTTTGACCACCTGGCGTCCTTTACCGTGCGCCTTAATCCAAGCAGACGAGTGCTTCTGCATTCAGTGCCCCATCGAAATGCGACCGCCACGTAGAGGGCCGAACCAGTGACCTCGTGCTCAGCAGTGCAATGCCATAGGAACTGTGCTAGACTAGGAGAATGCCAGCAAACTTGAAAGGAGAAAAAAATCGAGAAGCAGACATAGACAAAGCGAGAGGAAGGTGGCTGGATCAAGAAGCAGACAGAAGGTTTGCTGCTGGGGGGGTATTTCTACTTAAAGCATCAAACAAAGACAAACGAATAATGCAAGGCTTGATGGTACGTTAAGTCGAAAATTTATAATAGCAGTATCTGACGGAGTTGTTGCGTAGAAACATCGCACGTAGATTGGAAACTACGCTGCCCTGAAACACGCGTGGGGTGGGACTTTATGATCATTCTTTTTGTGCATAGAGTTGCGTGGAAGTTCGATAAGTAGTTGGATGTGTTGGATGTTCGACATGTTTGATGTGTTAAGGAGTTACTTTGGACACATAATATTCCAGTTGCTTCGATGATCAGCGATCTGGCGAACATAACGGACAGACACACCAGTTTATAGAACATATTTTTCGCGGCCAGAGAATGCCTCGGTTATAAGGGAGGTGCCTATGGCTTTCCACCGATATTTTTTCCTCCTGATTTCTCTCAATCCTTGCCCCTTGATGAGCTCTTCTTAAATATTTAATGCGATGTTGTCAGGCTCCGACGTCACTGAAGCAAGGTAAAAATGGTTATATGTAAAAAAAAAAAAATGTGGTCAACTTATTGTGTAAAATTTAGCAGTACGAAATTGAACGTTATATAATAGTTGGTAATCGAAGTCACAAACTGATTAGTTACGGTTATTGGCAGTAAATTAGCAACTGTGTGGTGCTCATGGATTGCTAACAATATACTAGTACGTTGCTCACGTTATTCAGCAAATGAAACATGCGCATCAGGTGCGAGCTCTTCGCTGACTTTCTGTGAATATTACTTGTGCCATATATAGTGACTACTGTGGCATCATTCTGAAATGGATGGCGAAACTCACACAAAAAATGTGAAGCGCGTAGCATGCCCTGCCAAATTGGCATTAGTTCTATGATGGAAAAGTGCTTCTACTTGTGGCAGCATGTTCCTGCTGCTATGTAATACTAGCAGTCCAGGCTCGTAGGTTGCTGCTCATGGGCAGCTATACGGTCAAGTGGTCAGTATCCGGTGCGGTCGAAATATCCACGTTGTCCTGCTATATATAGTGCGGAATTTGGTTTTTAGAAAATTGTTTATATATCCTTTTTATCTGAAACTATAGCACAGTTTTTCTCTGCACCAAGGGAAAATAGTCAAAATATAGTTCATGATATTTGGGATTGAATTATACTGGTCTGCCATGCCGCGGCACTGTGGGAATATTGTGAGCTCTTTTTTGCCTCTTGAAAGATGCCTGCATTGCCAGCGCGAGTATATAGGCACAGTCGTAGACTCTGTGACCATGGCACCGATTTGCTTTCTGTAACACTAACTCGTAATACATGAATTCGGATCCTACGTGTTAATGCACCGCAAGCACCTTTTAAGCCAATGATTTAATATCTCTTATGACTTATGCCGGCCTACGTTTCTTTAGACACTACGCCCTGTTGAAGGCAGTGCTAGTGCTACGTTTCACGCTTGTTGATGTGATGCGTCGTTCTCAAAGACTCGCGGATCCGTTGGCATGTCAAAATTTAGACGTCCTATATTTGAAAGTGATAAGGTGTAGCTAACGAAGACATTAACTGGATCAGCTTACCGCGCAAATGCTGGATATGGCGGTGACAACGCTTTCATCGACCATTTCGCTTTTATCTTCGGCCCCTCGTGATCTTCTTCGTTATCTTCTTTGTGACCCTGCGAGTTTGGTGTTGCGTAACATGGATCGATGCACTCCCAGGATAGACCAGCAAATCAGTGGCAGTAAACAAAGAAACTAAATATATATATATATATATATATATATATATATATATATATATATATATAAACGAGAAGAAAGGGGAAGGGGAAGAAATATATATATATAAACGAGAAGAAAGGGGGTTTACCGAGGGACCCGCTATTTATTAGTCATATAATGAGAAGCCAACAAACACTGACACCAATTACAACATAGCGGAGATTACATGTGCTTAATAAATGAAATAAAGTAATGATAAATTAGTCGAAATTAAAGTGGATGAAAAAACAACTTGCCGCAGGTGGGAACCGAACCCACAACCTTCGCATGTCGCATGCGATGCTCTACCAATTGCGCTACCGCGGCGGCGTTTCCCCAGCCACTTTCCTGGGTATTTATGTGTACTAGTAGAACCCTGGGAGTGTTAGCCAGCGCCCCCACTCACAGACCTTGGCGGCGGACGTGGAACGTCTTTTTTGCCGCAGGCGTCACGAGAACGTGATCTTTTCGGGTGAAGGCAACTGGTCAATAAACCCACATATGCTACCTGAATACATCAATGTTGCCGGATTCGAGACCCTCGTAATGTAATAAACGAGAAGAAAGGGGGTTTACCGAGGGACCCGATATTTATTAGTCCTATAATGAGAAGCCAACAAACACTGACACCAAGTACAACATAGGGGAAATTGCATGTGCTTAATAAATGAAATAAAGTAATGATAAATTAATGGAAATTAAAGTGGATGAAAAAACAACTTGCCGCAGGTGGGAACCGAACCCACAACCTTCGCATGTCGCGTGCGATGCTCTACCAATTGAGCTACCGCGGCGGCGTTTCCCCATCCACTTTCTAGGGTATTTGTGTACTAGTAGAACCCTGGGAGTGTTAGCCAGCGCCCCCACTCACAGACCTTGGCGGCGGACGTGGAACGTCTTTTTTGCCGCAGGCGTCACGAGAACGTGATCTTTTCGGGTGAAGGCAACTGGTCAATAAACCCACATATGCTACCTGAAGGCATCAATGTTGCCGGATTCGAGACCCTCGTTATGTAATAAACGAGAAGAAAGGGGGTTAACCGAGGGACCCGATATTTATTAGTCATATAATGAGAAGCCATTATATGACTAATATAATGGCTTTATTTCACTTCATCCACTTTAATTTCCATTAATTTATCATGTCTTTATTTCATTTATTAAGCACATGCAATTTCCCCTATGTTGTACTTGGTGTCAGTGTTTGTTGGCTTCTCATTATATGACTAATAAATATCGGGTCCCTCGGTTAACCCCCTTTCTTCTCGTTTATTACATAAAGAGGGTCTCGAATCCGGCAACATTGATGCCTTCAGGTAGCATATGTGGGTTTATTGACCAGTTGCCTTCACCCGAAAAGATCACGTTCTCGTGACGCCTGCGGCAAAAAAGACGTTCCACGTCCGCCGCCAAGGTCTGTGAGTGGGGGCGCTGGCTAACACTCCCAGGGTTCTACTAGTACACATAAATACCCAAGAAAGTGGATGGGGAAACGCCGCCGCGGTAGCTCAATTGGTAGAGCATCGCACGCGATATGCGAAGGTTGTGGGTTCGGTTCCCACCGGCGGCAAGTTGTTTTTTCATCCACTTTAATTTCCATTAATTTATCAATACTTCATTTCATTTATTAAGCACATGCAATTTCCTCTATGTTGTACTTGGTGTCCGTGTTTGTTGGCTTCTCATTATATGACTAATAAATATCGGGTCCCTCGGTTAACCCCCTTTCTTCTCGTTTATATATATATATATATATATATATATATATATATATATATATGATGAACCATACTATAGGACGGTAGTAGCCGTTGGCAGCTATCACAATCCTTGCTCATGAGCTCGTCTACTCGACGTGGCGGCCAATGTTGGCGCAAGAAATTGAAATGCAAAATGGACTAATTAATACAAATCACTAATTAAGTGCTTAACTGATTTCATTATGGCCCATATTCCAATTTGCTAATTCTAGCCGTGGAGTTCCCAAGGCGGATACACTTGGAACGAATTCTCAGGTCGACACCAGTTTCGATACCTAAATTCCCGAATTTTACGGAGAAATGCATTCCAGTTTATTTGTTAACAAAACGTCGTTTCATGCACTGAAGCACATAAGTAGCTGACACCGTCCGACTCTTCCATGCTAAGGACGTTGTTGAAAGGAGGAGCGTGTTCTCGTCGAGAACGAGAACTACGCGGTTTATTTACGATATCTACATGAGGAGTGGAGAAATTACGTCTTGTCAGTCTAGCATGACTGAATTGAAGCACACCGAGGAGCCGAAAAAAGCCTGCTTAAACCCTTCTGTCCTGCCTAGATATTTAGGCCAGGCAAAACTGCCAACCCACCTTCGTCCAAACGGGGCGCCCGAAGTCGCCCAAGGAGCCGCTTTGAGCGCGAGGGTTCTCACAATCACTCCCGCATCTTTGTTCACTAAACACACAGAAAGGAGGGAGGCTTCGTAGGCGGGGATTGTCGCGCTCGACTGAAAGTGGTGCGTCTCATGCAATTGGTTCCTCGGATGACCCAGTAGTTAGCGGGCGCTTCTGTGAAATGTCCGTGGCGTTTATCGGAATCCGCGAGGAAACGCCGTAGAGCAGCCTTTTCCACGAGGTCTGCCTCCCATTGGTACATGAAGGCGACAGTGAAGCAACAAACGCCACTCAATCCGCCAAGCATGTATCGCCTTGCTGCCTTACTGGTAAGCAGTTCTGTCCGAGGTGGGCGCATCGTTATCTTCCGGGAGCGATTCGTCGCAGTGGCGCAGGAGAGGCCAGAAAGTCACTACCACCGCCGGCGGATCGTAACAATATAGTAACTGGAAATACGTAGCTGCAGCAGATAAATTAACTTCGTCCAAACATTATTTACTGTCTAAAGTGACTATTTCATTGCAGTCAGGATTCCACAGCTTGTCTCCGAGTCACGGATCTCGGTTTCGTGATTTTGAAACCGCACGCGCTGTTCCCGCCAATTAAAAAAAATATGTTGACCTGCATCACTCTCGGACCCACTAGTTGTGGCTGCTCACCCACGCATACATCTCAAGCCAGTCGTCGACGTTGGCGCCATCGGTGCCGCAGAAGGTTCCCGGATCACGCGGATGCGTGAGTATAAGAACGAAAAAAACCAGTCAAAAATACAAAGGACAAGAGGAGAGGTTCACACCACAACGACTGGTTCACACCACAACGACAGTCGTTGTGGTGTGAACCTCTCCTCTTGTCCTTTGTGTTTTTGACTGGTTTTTTCGTTCAAGTATGTACCAACTGGCCCAGATTTCAACCCTTCTGAGTATAAGAGTCGGCGCAGTAAACGGAGGCTTTGCGAAACAAGGCCCCGTCACCTGCAACATCGGTGAAGAACCCAAGCGGCGGCCACTGCGAGGCGCAGTTCTTAGTCGTTACCCCGCACCTCCACCAGATGTTACCAAGAGGAAGCCCGGCGCACAAACGTATGTAAAACTAATTACATAAGAAAAAGCTAGCGGTAAACGCACAGACAGGTACAAAGGTCACAGTTCCAGTAGACAGTCTACCACACCCTCTTCGTCTCCCTCTTGCGCGCACGGTGCTCTCCAAATGCACGCTAACAATACAGACTGATCCGGCATATACAGACGGCCCCAGAACAGATTAGCCAAGCTGTTTAAAGAAATATTAAAAGATCAGGGTGCGAAATAGGGTTATAAGATTTGCGATGTTAAGTTGCAGCTTAAGATGGCAAAGATCGTTCGGTTGTTAGACCTCTGTCAAGTCAGCGGGCTGACGACCGGACACCATAGGTTTTAAAGTTGCATCTTGCGGCACGTTTCTTCAACCTCTTTTGTTTTTTCTTTTTCAGCAGCTTGGCTAACGCTAGTTGGCACGCTCTATCTCTGTGTTTGCTCCAGTAGCGCGAAAACACTAGTTCAATATGACTGGTGTTTTTCGTCATCCGCAACCGTACCGGAAGAAGGAAGCGGCGGGAGAATGGAGTATGCCACGCACACTTTCGGACACCCCCGCGCTCTCGTGAGACAACGTGTTTGGATTAAAAAAATTATAAAAAGGAAATGGTGTACCAGTTGGCATCAGCATATATGTATCAGGGGCTGAAAGTGCGACCTTGACCGACCACGAAAGCCGCCAAAAGAACCAAACAAAGCTATTCGCTGTAAAACCAAAGGTAACTGCATTGAGCCAGCTCATCGCTAGCTTAACGGGACATAACTTGAGCCTGCTGGGCTCAATTTCCTTTCGCTTCGGTGGTTTGTACAGCATTCACGGCTTGCACTTCGTGACAGTTGACGCCATGGTTCGGACTTTGTGGTGTCAATTCATCAGAAACTGTTGCGTCAAGAAAGCGCAATACTGCAGCATCCTGATGCACAAACAATCTATGAAAGGTCCAGTCAATCTCTTGTACTAGCGATATCAGAAGTTTCCGAAGAGGTATTTAACTACCATTGAAGTACTCAGCGATCTTTGTTCTTTCTTTTAAAAACAAACTCGGGCGTTATTTTGAAGTTGCTGGAAAGTTCACGTCCCTGCAGATGAACTATCTCCACGGGTGGTCATTGTCCGCGAGAAATACATGCAGAATTTATTCACTAACCAAAGAAAATTCAATAATCAATTTCTTAAATACAAATTGTGCGGCATATGTTTACATTGCAATGTTGAAGCACAAGGATCTTCATTACCGGCTAGTCACGTGTTTCTGCATTTCAAGATGACAATGTACACTGGAATAACGTCAAACTAGTTGTGTACTATCCTGATTACGTGCGCAGCAAGAAGCGCGGCCCCGTGGTGCAACGCTCTTTTGACGTGGCAATGTGGCGTAACGTGGTTCTTGGCTTGTACAGCGCGAGAAAGCGACGAGTGTGGAGCCTGTTGCTGAAGCGACTGTGCATCAAATCGGGAGTTGCACACTACGCCAATTCTAATAAGCTCATGGGACGAGGTAAGTGCGATGGCATGCTCATTTTACGCCACGTCGTTACGCCACATAGGAGTTTGGGCATAGAGTCACCTTTCGCGGTGCTGCGTGCGTAATCAGGTAAATTGAACGTATAGTTTAACCCCAGTTATTTTGGTATGCATAGTTATTTCCCAATGTAGAAATATGTACCTAAAGATCAATGGCGATACCCTCCAACTTGCCGAGGTAATGTCGTGAACTTTGTGACTAAAAGATAATTAGCTTAATTAATTTGCCAATTCACACTGTTGCTTTGGTGGGTTTTGCAAATGATGTCTACTTGGGCCTGTACTTCATCTGTAGTCACGGAATTATCGATTAAATACTGTAGTATTGTTCTTTAAAAAAAATTGTTCGAAGTAAAAAGCAGCGTAGTGCAACCGTCAACGACACCACCATACAAAACGCCAAACACCGTAAATACCTATTTTAGCGCTCGCTTTAAAATGTGAGATTTCTCGGACAATTGTTTGAGTTTTTAATTTTATTAATACTTGAAAGGTCCGAGGCCATTACATGAGAGATAGGTATTATCATCACCAGCCTATTTAATGTCCACTGCAGGACAAATGCCTCTCCCTGCGATCTCAAATCACCCCTTCCTGCGCTAAGCGATTCCAAGTAGTGCCTGTGAATTTCTTAATTTCATCACCCCACCACCTACTCTTCTGCCATCCTCGACTGCGCTTCCCTTCTCGTGGCACCCGTTCTGTAACCCTAAAAGTCCACTGGTTATCTAACCTACGTATTACATAACCTACCCAGCTCCATTTTTTTTTCTCTCAGTGTCAATTAGAATATCGGCTATCCCATCCACACTGCTCTGTTCCTGCCGCTTACCAATATGTCAAACATTATTTATTCTGCCGCTCTTTGCGCGCTCCTTAACTTGTTCTCAAGCTTCTTTGTCACTTTCCAAGCTTCCGCCGCCTATGTTAGCCCCGGTAAATACACTGATTGTACACCTTTTCAATGATAAGGATAAGCTTCCAGTCAGGATCTGACAATGCCCTCCGTATGCACTCCATCCCGTTTTAATTTTTTTTGTAAATTTCCTTCGGCTGATCAGGGTCCCCTGTGAATAATTGACCAAGGTAAACCTACTCCTTCACAGACTCTAGAGGCTGACTGGCGATCCTGAACTCTTGTTCCCTTGCACGGCTATTGATCAGTGTCTTTTTCTTCAACCCCACTCTTACACTCTCTCTGGTAAGATCCTCAATCATTTGTTTTAACTCGTCCCCAGTGTTACTAAACAATGTCCGACGACAAGTGAAAAAGGCATTCTGGATAAAATCCGGAATGATTTCCGGCACCGGGGGTTGTTTTGGTCGGCAGTGCATGGCAGCACGAAAAAATTTAAGGGGAGGGGGGGGGGCGGGTGGCTGAAGCCCCATAAGCTCCCCCGCCCCTGGCGACGCCCCTGCTCCTGGCCGCTCCTGGCTAGACACTTTGCCAGATGTAGCTTTGTAATGGGTTGTTGACTGCGCTTTAAAATGCGCAATTTCGAACTGGCTAATATCAGCCAGTCAAGCAGGTGCACGACAATGCTAGTGCACGTCACGTAGCACGGTCAAACAGGGGCACGTGAGTGCGAGCGCGCACTCTAGTCCTGTCATCGACATGGCAAGCGCTTCGTTTGCAATTTGCACTACAGTTCCTTGTAGCTGCGTCTGCTGCCTAGCGTGGGGGCCGTGGCTGCCGCGGGGTGGCGCGAAGAACCTGCTCACTGTAAAGGACTTGAGCTCACTGTAAGGTCCCTGAATTAAACTAAAAGCTAGCGACATTCCTTCTCGCCGGGCCTCTCCTTCTCGTGGCCTTCTCACAGGTCGCTCTTTTTCTCGTACCTCGCCATCGCAGCTTGGTCGTTCGTTTGTAAGCCGCCCATAGAGTTACACGAGATGAAACAACAAAATTGTTGTTGGGTATTTGCGCATGAATTTTTACAGTACTTAAGGCTTGATTATTGTGTACTGGGCTAGGAGCGAAGATGGAACGCTATGAAACTGGCCGAAGCGGATGTTCTTTGTGCTTTCTCGGCGCGTAACTTTGCGCTTGTTTTGTGGTTTCGGGTTGGCTGCCTGCTTCCAGTTAGAAGAATGCTTTTGAGGCTAGTTTGGTGGACAAATTTGTTTTGGTGTCTTGTACTAGCACAAAAATCAGAATTTTGTCTTGCCAATAATGTATACGCAATGTTCACGATGTTTATAACATGCCAGAGCTTTGTTTGCGTCTCATGTGGTCCACGGCCATGCATTGTTCTGGTAGGCAAGAACACTGTCGCGGCTTGCACAGATAAACCCGCTTCAGGAGTTATTTCTATTTCATTGATCAGATTCTTTATTTGGCTTTGTAAGGACACTTGCCCGGCGTGAAAGAGCTGCGATGAAGGTGTCGCCGGTACATGCCAAAGGCGATGCACTCGCGTGTGTGCAGCACTGTGTAGCTGCCGATTCAACTCCGATGCGTTTGCGGTGCTCAAAGAGCGTACCTGTGTACGTTCGTGTACCCAGTCGACTGCCGTCTGTACAGCTTGTGTAGCTTCACAATTTACTCATTTTAGTAGCATGATGACCGAACCCAAGGCGTGTGACATATTCGCCTGAATAACACGAGCGCCATGTAGAAACGTGCGCGATCAACGCGGAACCTCTCAGCTATTCTCGTCGTTTCATGACGCTGGCATGTCTTTATGCAGTGAACCTGGTCCTACGCTTTTATGACAAACTGGTGCCGTTGACTCTCAATCGCAAACATCGCAGTGGAACCTGTACTTCATTTTTGAACAAAGCGTATGCAAGGACGAAAGTTACACATAGAAATAGTTTCCATCAATGAGCACTTTCCCCCTTTTCCTTACGCAGTTCCAAGTCAATATGAGCTAACAAACTCATCAACGTCATCATCACCAGCCTGGTCACACCCACTGCAGGGCAAAGGCCTCTCCCATATTTCTCCAACAACCCCGGTCATGTACTAATTGTGGCCATGGCGTCCCTGCAAACTTCTTAATCTCATCCGCCCACCTAACTTTCTGCCACACACTGCTACGCTTCCCTTCCCTTCGAATCCAGTCGGTAACCCTTAACGACCATCTCTTATCTTCCCTCCTCATTACATGTCCCGCCCATGCCCATTTCTTTTTCTTGATTTCAACTAAGATGTCATTAACTCGCATTTGTTCCCTCACCCAATCTGCTCTTTTCTTATCCCTTAACGTTACACTCATCATTCTTCTTTCCGTAGCTCGTTGCGTCGTCCTGAATTTAAGTAGAACCCTTTTCGTAAGCGTCCAGGTATCTGCCTCGTACGTGAGTACTGGTAAGACACAGCTGTTATACACTTTTCTCTTGAGGGATAATGACAACCTGCTGTTCATGATATGTTAATGCCTGCCAAACACACCCCAGCCCATTCTTATTCTTCTAATTATTTCAATCTCGTGACCCAGATCTGCGATCACTACCTGCCCTAAGTAGATGTATTCCCTTACCACTTCCAGTGCCTCGCTACCTATCTTAAACTTCTGTTCCCTTCCGAGACTGTTAAACATTACTATAGTTTTCTGCAGATTAATTTTTAGGCGCACCCTTCATCTTTGCCTCTCCAGGTAAGTGAGCATGCATTGAACGTGTTCCCCTGAGTTACTAAGCAAGGCAATATCATCAGTGAATCGCTAGTTACTAAGGTATTCTCCATTAACTCTTATCCCCAATGAGCTCGTGCACTACTTTATACTGCTGAGACGGCGAAGCGGAGAAGCCAACTCAGAATTGTCAATATCATTAGCTTGACCTCGCAAAATATATTTGCAGCGCCTAACAAAGCATGGACTGACAAAGCTATGCACTTTCAGTACTACAGCAATAACACGTGTTACGTTTCTGGCACGATATATGACAGAACACAGCCTTCGCACTCAATAGCTTCATACACCTGTCGAATATAGCGGGATCAGGAAATCAAATCTGAACGAGCACGCAGAATAGCATCCGTGCATAAGCTTACTCATGCCTGAGCTCCGTATCACGTCAACAAAGAAAAAGGCTCCGTCCATACACGTTTGAACCTCCAGTACACTTAAAATCAATCCCTAACATAAAACAAAAACTGTGTTCTTCAATGACGCGGTTAGCCACGAAACTTAGCCAAAACATACGAAACCCCTTGCGAAAGCCTCGCCGTGGAAACCCGACGGCCAACTGTCATGGTGGTGTGTGCGCCGAGACGCGGAAAAAACGAAAAAATATAGAAAAAGGCGCGAAAAATACTAGATGACGGCGCTCAGCCAATTAGGAGACGCAGACCTCTACTGCCTCCTTGCATACTCCTGGCACCAGCGGCGCGGCAAGATAAAAGCATGTCGCTACCTTTTAGTTTTATTCATGGATGTTAGCTCGCTGTAAAGATCACTGAGCTCTCTGCGCTTCGCTAATGATAAACACGTGCTCCGACTAGTATCTGGGTGTGACGATATGGCTCCAGCCGCATGGCGAGCCGGCATGAACATCCGACTGGAGCAGCTCGTCTACTTCCCGAGTTGCACATCTTCGAGGTGCGTCGCCATCATGGTAGACGCTCGTTAGCTTAGAAATCTTTTCAACCCGAGTCCACAGTACGGCATCCGTCGCTTGCTCAATGTAGCAATGTAGGCACTGCTGAGGTAGTCGCACGAGCGAACCTAATTACGGCGTATCGTTCGACCCTCAAAAATGCAGTGATTACTGTAACGATAACTACGAAAGGGAAATCTGCCAGTTGCCTCTCGGTGCGAGGAAACATAGCCGCACGTAACCATCTAATACTCTGCAGCAAAGCAAATGAATGAGACCCTGTGTAAGTTGAGGGATAGCCTTCAAGTTAGGCGTGTGCCAAATTAAGTAGCAGTGGTATCTACGGGGACTTATAACATCAAATTTGACTAGCCTGCCCCGGTAACGTTCAGCAGGCGGAGCGTTTCACGCATGCCCCTTCCCGTCGTAGCATTAGTATAGTGCTGGGCACCTAGGTATTGAAGAAGGAGCGGGAGAACCGCGAAGGGCAACAAAAAGCGATTTTTAATTACCAGTAACTCTGTGTCTGCTAAAAGCCCTGAAGTACCTCTTGCTGCAATGCATTTATGAAATATTCTAGTTCAACCCCATATGCATTTCTCGACCGCGATAAAAATGATTTCAGGGTGCCTTCGAATGAAAGGAAAACGTAGTTCGTGGATACCTGTCAACCCATTAGGTGGTCTTGAAGCAGTCTGAGAGCAACACGTTCAACTAATGTTACCAGGTGTGACGTAAGGATCATAGGGGGGATGTTTGTGAAGCTTGTATTTTTTCCCGGCTTGGGGAATGGAAGCACGCTGAGATAAACCTCGGGGAAGAGGCAAAGAAAGCTTCACTTTAAAGCCACATGCATTTTCTAAAGAGGGGAGATCACAGTATTAACTTTGTTTCATTTGCGCAGCGCAGAAGTGGATTTCTTAGCGGTAGAAAATCAACGTCGAGAAAGACAGCGCTACCCTCCACCACACCATGAGGAAGGTGCAAGGGGAGTGTAGGAGTAGTGCCGCCTGCGCCAAAATACATACCTGAACCTAAGATTGAAGCATGCCATCCATCTCACCGCATACGTAGGTGCTTGACCGTGGTGTAGAGGCCAGCCAACTTTCGCCCACATTAAGTGAAAATGTGAGCACAGACTATCCAAAATTAATACGCCTTGACATCCTCGCGCAAAAATTCAGAACGGAGCATTGGGAGCAAGGATATCGCCACTGAATGCTACTTACATTTACTTTTCGCACGAATTGAATTCTGGAGCTTTACGCGCCACAGTAACAATTTCATTATGTGGCATGCCGTATTGGGGCGTGCCACCACGTCCGATCTTTTCCTGCGCCATCGTGCCTTATAGTACTTGTAGTTATCCCGAGAAAGTGTTCGTCAAGAAGATCTTGTACAAGTAAGGGACTGCGTTTGCGAAATGTAGCCTGTACAGACTCGCCAACTGCAGTTTACATGCTTTGTGTGCGATGGTTGACCCGCGTCGGACTTACCTGCTGCGCTCCACTCTTCCGCCCTCAAAGGTAGGACAGGAAACATATGTTGAGCCTTCCTCACTGCGCAGCCATCGTTCGCCGCCCGAGAGCTCGACGGCCACGCAACACGTCCGCACTCTTGCAACAGCTCAGATGACGAGCGCAACAACGAGAAAGCACGCCGAGAGAGACACCCGTCAACTAGCATATGTTGGGCAAACGATGCGTCTGGGTGCCTAGATTCAACTGAGGAACATAATTCGTGTGCGGTTCTGGTACTTTCGCAATATCCGCATCGCTATCGCTCACCATCACGGGCACGCGTCGTCCGCTTAGGGACTATTTAAAGGCTAATAATAAGAAAATTAGACTATTAGCAGCCCTGCAGCATTTCCCACATTGTATCGATATTATATTATTGCAGTAAATGCAGCCGCATGAATGAAAGGAGTACTGTGAGCGCAGGGAATGAAAAAAGAAAGAAATTGGAGGACGCTTAAGCTTCGCCTTTATGAGTGGAATGCGATAGCATTCAAAAACCCTGACTGCATTTCACGCTTCCCGGCAACTGCAGCTTATGTAAGCTTAACGTTTACTGGGAAACGCTGTCGGCGAACCCTATGCACGAAGGCAAGCTCTCTATTAAAAACGCTGCCTCTTGAGTGGGTCGATCTCCTGTTATTGCTTCCCACTCGTATCCAGCTTTTCTGGACACGAGGGTTTAGTTCGCGTGAATGCCACCACGTGGCGTACTCACCTTAAACTTTTCAAACTTCCCGCGGTGACGCGTGATGACGTCAACCAAACAAAAATAAAAAAAGTAAAAGCTATCCCTGTGCATTGAACTTCGCCACAATGCTTGTCCCGCCGGCGTTATCAGTGTTCTTGATCAAGCGTATTCGCTCGTCGCCTGGAAATTGCTCGTCATCCAGCGTTTACTCGCGACGAGCAATTGTTGATTCTGGGCTTTTGATTCGGTTCTTTTTTTTTCTCTTTTCCTTTTCTTTTTCTTTTTTTTTTTCATTCTACGGAGTAAAGAAGATAGCCTAACCGTCAGAAGCACTTCGGGGCAGCCTTTCTTCAATCGGCATACATTGTTAACGTCCGAACATCGCACCGCGCCTACTAGAGACGCCGTCGTGGATGGATTTTGATTTTCCCTTATCGAATTCGTTAAGGTGCACACAATTATTTCACTAGCGACTTTGCAATGCGCACTCATGGGCTATCGACGCAGCTGCAAATCTAGATGTGCTTAAGTATCAGGACATATACATGGATATGTCGGTTTTTCACCTTGACACAAAAGTCACGAAACAAGAGTTGAGCAAACTGTCCCTGTGTCGTCGCAGGGTGTGAGAGGGGGCTAGTTGGTATTCCATGCTAAAGTGACTAGCGCAAGAGTGGACACGGGACACTAAAGAGGCGACAAGGATAAGCGCAAACTTCCAACTGGGCGCTTGTCCTTGTAGCGTCTCTCTATTGTCCACTCTTGCGCTAGTCACTTCAGTCTGTGTCGTCATCCGTTAGCATGCTATGGCCGAAGCTGCTCGCAATATTACGTCACATTTACTGGCCACCAGGCCAGGTACACCCTTGGGTACGACATATACAGTACTTGCAGTTAGTTTCCAAAGTAGTCTCCTATGCCGGCTATCCACGTGTGTGAAGCAAGAACGCTATTTAAAATTATTGTGGAATAATATATGCGGGATTTGTATGTTCTCCACATTTTCTACCATGTTGCCGTTCCACCTTTATTATATAGCCGCAATGTAGACTAGCAGCTATCGAACGCCATAAAGGCTATCCACATATTCAACCCTTAATGACCATCGGTTATCTTCCCTCCTCATTACATGTCCTGCCCATGCCAATTTCTTTTTCTTGATTTCAACTAAGATGTCATTAACTCGCGTTTGTTCCCTCACCCAATCTGCTCTTTTCTTATCCCTTAACGTTACACCCATCATTCTTCTTTCAATAGCTCGTTGCCTCGTCCATAATTTAAGTAGAATCCTTTTCGTAAGCCTCCAAGTTTCTGCCCCGTAGGTGAGTACTGGTAAGACACAGCTATTATACACAGACTGGATTCCAAGGGAAGGGAAGTGTAGCAGGGGGAGGCAGAAAGTTAGGTGGGCGGATGAGATTAAGAAGTTTGCAGGGATGACATGGCCACAATTAGTAGGTGACCGGGGTTGTTGGAGAAGTATGGGAGAGGTCTTTGCCCTGCAGTGGGCGTAACCAGGCTGATGATGATGATGCTGATGATGACATATTCAAGGACCTCACGTGCAACTCCTGACACTTAATTGTATTCAAATTCAAGAGTTGTGCGACTGCCCAGGACATCCTCAACGAATGTTACATAACGTATTATACGGTTTTACTTGCCAAAACCACGATTTCATTATGAGGCACGTCGTAGTGGAGGATTCGGGAATAATTTAGACCACTTGGGATTTTTAACGTGCGCCTAACCCTAAGTACGCGGGTTTTCGCATTTCACACCCATTGAAATACGGCTGCCGTGGATGGGATTCGATCCCGAGACCTCGTGATTAGCAGCCGAACCCAATAAAAGCTAAGCAACTATGGAGGGAAAGGAATGTTGGCAGTAGGAGGAAGGTGACGGCCGGCCCGTGAGACAATTTGTTCCCATCCTCATTGCTGGAGAATGGGTACCATCTGTCCAAGAATGACACCGTAGAATGCACTGTATTCAATGTGATGGAGTCCGCGTCCAATATTTCAGACCTGAATCATACTGTAATTACTGACGACCAGGCATCTCGCTAACACGTGCAGTCGTTTGACAGCTGCCGAGCGCTGGCGTCGGCCACAGGACCTACTTGACCTTTTTTTAACACTTGCCGACATTCTCGCCTTATTTCGCACTTTTGCGTTTCAGCTTAACTGCTTCAACAGCCGATTTATTTGTGCCAGAATTTGGCCACCCTGTCAACGTTATGGTTTCTTATGTTAAGTCATCTTTTATATTGACACGTATACTTATCTTTATCGGGCAACCACGTTTCGCAGCCTAAAAAACGTAATCGCACAGCGTGGGACGCGCCTGTATGTATCCGAAGTTTCTGGAACGTTATCGATGCTTCTATCCGCTGTCTGTTGTCGCCGAACGTTATGTTATCTGATTTCATCATCTGACGCGAATGGTGCAGAACTTTGTGGAAGGCACGCGGGTCCGAACGATTAGTCTGCAACATTCGATGACTGCTCTAAAGAAGCCGACGCGCTTGACGCGCTGATCATATTTTCGACGATCGCCGAGCGTGTTCGCCGCTATCGTTGTGCTATAAGTGTAGCCTGTTTTGTGGGCACAGGTTCGCCCAATAAAAGTTAGTTTTGTCGTTCACAGTACTGCTACTGTGTTATTCAACGTCACGACCACGTGACAATATTTAGGCTAAGGCTGTCGTGAAATTTCCAGCGGTTTCACCTTTCCCAAAATGCCCGCATTTTCGTCGGCCTCTTAATATTTTGGAGGATTTTTAATAGACGTGGAAACCATTGCATGGCCCCCTGGCCAAGCTGCTCAAAAAGTCATTTTATATCCCTGAGGTCATGCGCAAGCTTCCGCCTTCGTGCCGTTCCTCAACCTCCTGATTTCCCTGTCACCTGTATTCCATTTTGACGACTCCATTCCCACGGAAGTTGGCGAAGATATGTCCATGGGATTAAAGCCATTTAAATCAATTCTACTGTGGATACGACAGCCGCTTATGCTCACTGTGGATGGAAATGTTGCGCTAATGAGCGCCATTCTGAGGAACCTAAATTGATAGTCACAAAATTATGCGGATCCCACGTATGTGTGAATCGATGTAAGCAAAGCTTTCTGGGTTTGTTGTCATTGTTAAACGTAATCTCCACAGAGTAGTCAGGCACCCTCTAATGAAATGCTGTCAATGTTTGCCTGATTACGCCCACCATTGTGATGCAAATAAACGTAACTCCAACTCATTTTCTCAGAAATAAACGCTGAATGAAACGCTGACGTCATCCTGAACAAGATCAACAAGCGCCCTAGTGCTCGATCTTATGATGCCCCTATTCGTAAGCTTATATTCGTGATTTAGTTACTTGGGGGGGGGGGGGGGGGGGTGCGAGAGCGATGTGTTCTTATACCGTAGGAACATCCCTCGGACCTCTCTGATGTGCTCGTTTTTATTCTCAAGTACCCAATGAAAACTGTAATCGCTGCAACTTCATGATGTCCTGGTGGCAGGCCACCATGGCATGTCGCGCAAGTATGACCGCGCTGATTCATTTGGGTTGGCATATACTATTTGGTGCGTCATACTTCGCCACATGCATTTTTCAAGCAGAGCTTGAAAAGGGCGGCCAACTCACTACGTCCCTTTCCTCTGTTTACTTCCGCAAAGTGTGTGTCTATCGCTGTGGTTACCAAATACGCCCAGCGGTATGCTACCACTCAAGCCTTTCTGTCGGCTGAGCAACTGAAGTCGCAGGCTTTCTTCAACACGGCGTCGACGTTCAATACGGCTATCCTCAATTACTTTTCGCGGACTTCGCTCACCGCCTTCCCTCCAGTGTCATCTCTTACACTACTCGCTCCTGCTAGACACAACACAAACACGCAACGACCTTAATGAAGTATCTATAACACGCTAGTTGACATGCTGTCGACGTATATTTCCGCTGAGCACCGGGATTGGAGCGTGGTCATGTCTATGGTGACATTATCGGTCTACAGCTTCGCTCAACAACACCGCTCGTTACTCATCACTTTTTTTTTTGCCGACAAGAGTATAGCGTATCTCCTCTGAATGTACTGCCGCTTTAAGTGGGACCTTGCACGCCCGCTTATTCTGTTGCGTTGACGGCGACCGTTGTCGTCAGGCTGCCGCCTAATTCTGAGCGTCGCAGTCACCAGAGTGCACAGAAAGCTGTCTTCCCAAACAAACCACCGGGATTCGAGCCCATCTCCGAAATGCAGCATCTTGCATTTGGGAGATGGGCACTCTAACCATTACGCTACCACCTGCCTCCACCAATTTCCGTTTATCTGCCTTCCCACTTCTCGTTTTTGCCGCAGACGCAGGAAGAACGGATGCAGAAACGAAAAAAAGAAGTAAAGATTGCTTGAGCCGCCAGTGACGCATGACTTTAACTTTGGCAGGTTACCTTCATTGGATCGCATGTAGGCTTGCGGCTTCGTGCAGATTGTGGGTCGCCTTAGCTTTAATGTAAATTTGCTTTCACCAACTCTTTTCAGCTAGAACTGAAACGCCAGACAAAAATGAGACCTATCGTTGAATATTTTTCTTGTTTTCAAGGTTTAAAGCAAAAATGCTCATTAACACAAATAGTGATTTGTTTAAGAAATGGCATAAGGATACTGTATTTCAAGGTCATGTTTTGTCAATACGGCCCGGCACCACGTATCGACGAAAGGGCATCACAGTGCCGATGCACGCGGCAGGTTACTGAATGAAGAAAACAGGAAACGACTGTTTTTCAGTTCTCGCAACACATTGTACACAGAACACAAGGCACCCACCATCATGACATTCTTTTTTTTTTACAACAGCGACACACAATGCCGGACTGATATACTTCCTAAAAGGGTCTCATTTGA
Organism: Dermacentor albipictus; assembly: GCF_038994185.2. NCBI lineage: Eukaryota > Metazoa > Arthropoda > Arachnida > Ixodida > Ixodidae > Dermacentor > Dermacentor albipictus. Next base: position 125,838,218 of record NC_091822.1, on the reverse strand, counting down.
TTTTTCATCGCAGAACTGCAAGCACAGTTGCGTCGCGCGTGCTTGCAGCCACGTACTGTAGCCAAATTCCTTTTCCTCTAACAATATGGCCGCCGGCGGCTTCAAGCGCTCCCGTAGGTGGCCGATTGGACTGTCACTCGAGAAGTTTAAATACATAACCTCTTTGCATAGAAATGACGGCATGATTGTTAACATCATTGCTCTCCAGACTGATCTTGATGAGCTAACTCATTGGTGCGGTAGGGCAGATGGTAATTAACGCAGACACAACTATACATCTCAAGTTTACTTCCGCTGCTAAGACGATTCCTAATGCCCACACAGTTAATAATACTATCATTGAAACTTCAGCTGCGGTAAAATACCTCGGTGTAAATTTTAGCTCTTATTTATCCTGGAGCACTCATATTGAACTGATTACTACCAAAGACTTAAAAAAACTTTGTCTTCTTAAACGCCGACTACGCCAAGCCAACCAGGATACAAAACTACACGCATACAACGCGCTAATCAAGCCTGTGATAGAATACGCACCCGTGATCTGAAACCCTCATTATATCTATCTTGTTAACATGTTGAAATCTATACAAAACAAGGCTGCTCGATTCATCCTTTTCCGTTACTCTCGGTATCAAAGTGTAACGGTACTGAAAATATCGCTCCGTCTCCCGCCTCTGGTCATGCGCAGAAAACTCAGCCGTTTATCTTTTATTCCATACTCTCTACCACAGCAACACACCATTCGCAAGTTCACATCTTCTCCCGGTGCCGCACACACCGGCTCGTCTAGATCACATGAAGAAGACTAAACCCATTTTCGCTCGGACAGAACGACACAAATACTCACCTCTGGTCCTGGCTATTGAAGAGTGGGATTCGCTTCCTTCTAGCATTGCGGCTATCGCTGGAACATCATCATTTCAAACAGCTCTTTGGTACCCCCCCCCCCCCCCCCCATACTTAGAACATTCCACTGTACAATGATGTGCGTTTTTTTTTCGTTTTTTTGCAGTGTGTGCGTGTGGGCCGTAACGTTCCGTGGAATGTTAGATGGCATGTTTTGTAACTTCTGAAGGTGCGATTTTTGTTTTGTTTTGTGGGATTTCCTACATGTGCATTTTTTCAGCACCTGTTCCTAACCATTTCTTCGCCTGTCAACTTGTACCTGGCTTATTAACTTGTTTATTCCTGTCTTCAGCCATTTATATTCTGTGTTGTATATTGTTAAGTTTCTTTGATGAATCCCCCCCTACGTAACGCCCGCATTGGGCCTTTAGGGTATTGAAATCAAATAAATATTGTTGGCTTGGATATGTTTGGCACGAGGCCCAAGTCGGTACCCTGTCTTCTAACGCGTTCTTTTATTTTTGTCTCTGTCTTGAAGGGACGCGCACCGTAACATGCTGCAATGGTGATTGCGTTGCGCGTATGTAAGGTGAGAAACGCGGTTCTAAAATGTCTGTTCACTAACTTGTGTAGTAAACCCATGTTTATAGTATTCGCGCAATAGTAAGAGTCACGAGTATGGCAACCGTAACCGCAAGCGCCACGTTATAGTCGTAACTTGTCGTGACAGCGTAGTTGAAATCCACTGACCCTGCCACTAAGAAATACGTGGCGAGGTATGGCTGATGAATAATTAATTGCGAAGATTGGTTTTCAGTAAACGTTTGTTACCAAGAACGGCGGGTGCTTATACTACCGCAAATGACGGATGCTTGGCGGTGACTCCAATCATTTACTCGCCACATCACAGATCTACACTAGAATTCAACTGGTTTCACCAACTCTTGCTTATATTCTCTCGCCCCTAAACTGCGACTTCGCCTACCACCCGGCCTCCAGCTTTTCCTCTTTGTCCCCCGCTTCTTTCCCAATCTGCTGAGACGTGCTTCCACTGATGCTTGGTCTTATTTTTTCTCAATAAATGAAGGCATTCATTCATGCTTTCATCTGTTACTGCAAAAAATAGCGTGTCTTTATCTACATAACCACCCTGCCTCTCACCTGGACTCTCCAATCGCGAAACAAAGTTGCGGTGTTGCAAATGACTGGGCGTCACATATACAATTTTCTAGGAATGGCCAGTAGCACGGCGGGCAATTTTCAGTGGGTGACGAGACAGTATATAGAACACTTTCTCTGCAATATCCACACTCAGTGCTCTGCTTCGTGAGCTACTATTAGCCGCTACTACGAAGTACGAAATGAAAGAAACCTAGCTGGGCTGGTCACGGACAGCTCTTTTTGGATTCGTGATGCGTCAATATAAAATATATATATTTCGTATATAATCCTAAATGACAGCGATATAAGCGAGGTGAGTTACGCTAGCTCGTTGGTTTTGACTAACGACACTCTTCATGCAGCACTTTCGTCTTATGCGTGTTTGCGAACGGGAATGAAAGACAGGAGGGTAACACGCCTTCCTGAAATTAAACATTCGGAATAACTCTTTGTTTGACGGTTAGACATATGTTGAGGGCCCCGATACGAACCACCTGCAAGTCTGTATCAGCTTGCAAAGAGGAACTCAGATTAAACGTTGTCAAGAGGATAGGCTTTTAATTACCATAAAGATATCTTTATTGAAATTCCTTACCATGAGGTGAAAGCCGACTAATAAGCATTCATATTTTCTGTGTTATTAAAACGTCCTGTTAATAAAAGGTTGCAGTGTTCTACAGCCTCCTAAATTAGGGCATAAAAAATAAATTGATGCGGGAAGTGTGTAAACGCAGACGCAAGAAAAGGCCGTGTCCGTTTCCAAGTATTCACTCAATGAAGAAGGAGCGCCTCTATACTCTCACATTGTAGGGATGTCAAGAACAAAACACTTCCAAAGAGTGAGTCACGAATATAAGTCATTATAAGGTGAGCTTGCGCGGGAAAAGAAAACGCTCAAAGCGCAACGATGGCTGCGCGCAAAGTGCTTGCTCTGATTCCGATCTACGGATCAAGGCGTCAGTTCGTCAGACTGAAATTGTCGTACATTACAGCGCAATCTCGGGTCCTCAAATGTGACGGCGAATGTAGGCCCGTATTCGCTTCACGCGCGCAATCTGATAAGATAACGCTCTTTCGCTATTGAATCCGTGACAACATACTGGATGTTAGAAACACATGCAGGCGCATCTTGAGCTAACTGATAACTCTGGAACTGTGGTTAGACGCTAAAAAAAAGCCTCCCCCCTAAAAAAAGAATACAGTTGCTTTCAATATTAGCTGAAAAATAGTGCTTGTCGTTTAAAAAGGGCCTCCAACACTGCACAGCGGCACTGACATACAGGAAATTCAAGCGCGAACTATCAAACCAGCGTATCGTGGTTCAATGTATCCCAATAGTTCAGGGGCCAGTTCCACCACGGGTACTGTGTCGGAGCTCATATTTCATGTCAGCATTAATTGTCACAAAATCACAGTATTTTTTCTTTAGATCTTATCATTACACAGCTAAAATACATCCAGCGAAATCCTCATCTTAATATTTCAGTACTTTTCGTTCTAACGTACACATCCGTGCTGATTCATATGTTACAAAGTACTGAAAATGTACCCTATGCTTTCCTCCAGGCAGCAGTTTTTATTCCATATGATGCCAGGAAACCGAGCCTGATGCCACCAACACTCAGGAACCTAATCGGGAGCGCGCACAATGTTCTCGCACACCTTGTGGGATGTACCGTAACGCTGAGGTGCGTCTTGTATAATATATGAGAATCGACTGTAAAGGCAGTCGTGCAAGGTTTGACACATGCGCTTAAGCTCATGAAGTTGATTTGTGTCAAGATAACCTGTCCAAGCTTTCACACTTACTTTATAAGAAGTCTACAACACCATCAATATGCCGGCTGCTTTTAACTGCACGAAACAAAACTATTGAAATGATACAAACAATGTTAACATCATTTTATCATTCGAGTGTTCAGATTGGTAATCTCTAGATGCGGAGTAAGTTGAGAAGTTGTTTGCGTAATTAACAAAGCTACGTTAATTAAATTTTCAGTAATGGTTCTTACGTGGCTAAAGAAAGTGAGCAGTTTGGAGCCCGTCCACGAGATTATGCAGCCAATCGAAAAACTTTCGACTAAACATGCTTCTGTAAGAGCCATGCGAACAAAAATTTTCCATGTAAACACTCTTGGAAGGCGTAACTGACACAGAAAAGGAACATCTGTAAAGCGACAGAAAGAACAGCAGTTCACGACGGGATACAAAAGAGGAACCACACACAAACTGCGCTAACCTTAAGCGCTGTTCTTTATGTGATAATGAAGCAACTAGACCGTCAGTCATTCCTTCCAAACCTGTAAAGTCAACCTGACCACATCTAGCCTTTCGGGATGCTGTCATCAATAGTATTGCCCCGCGAACATATTCCCCGTGGCCTTATAGTCACGTTCCATTTTTATTCATGCTGTTTTCTCGAAAGCAAGCAGTTTAAAGTTTTGGTGTCAATGCGGCATTGTACGTGTGCCGCAGAAAGCTTGCTTGGTCGCAGGAGTGATGCATGACGCAATGATGGTGCAGATTTAGCGCGTCGCTGGCATCAAGACAATGCGCTGCCGCCGAGGGAAGGAAGATAACGAAAGTGAACAGCTTGGTAGCTGCTCACGGAGCCGTGCCGATGGGGACGGTGCCATCATGACGAAATCTGAGCCGGCGATATTGATGGCTGCAGCGTTCTTGTTTTCTTTTATTCTTTCATGCTCTTTTTTTACAGCGAAGTCGTTAAGAGGAAGCTTTAACACGGGCCCTACTCCGACTCGGCCTATTCAAATAGATGTAAAACGCCGAAACGCTTTTCTTAGATAACCCCTGGACCGATTTTAATGAAATTTGTTGGATTCGGGAGAGAAACGTAAATTCTAGTGACTATTGGAAGCGGAATTTCTATTTAGGGCCTGAATTTTGGTAAAAGATATTCAACAATTCGAAAGTGCGAAAAGTACACAAGCACGAAGTTTACAAATTATTAACTCCACATCAAGAACTGATATCGCGGTTCTGTAAACAGCATCCATTAGACAATTCCAATATGCCGAGTTATATCTTACGTGAAGTCGTTACGTTGTGAACAAGGGTTGTGGAAAAGCTGTATTTCCATATTACTAAATTTTTTGAGATTCATGCGTAATATATCAATTTTGTCTGCTTTAGATGTGCTGTTAGATCCAATGTACATAATTTTGATATCAGTTTTCATTGCCGAAAGAGAGTTGTAAACTTGATGGTTTCGTTTTCTGAAAATGTGCAATTTTTGACAATTTTGAATAAACAAATGATGACCTAATTCAAGAATTCGAAACGAACAGACACTAGATTTTAAGTTTTTGTTTTAAATGCAACAAAGCTTGTCAAATTAGATGCAGTGGCTTTCGAGAAAAAAGAATTCTCCTTTTACATTTATTTAGACAGGACCACCAGAGCTAAAGCTTCCTCTTAAAGGCTACTTTCCCCACTATCGCGTCCGCGTGTAGAGCCAAATCCCGAAGATAGCGTAATACCGGCCCGACCCGCAGTGGTGGTGAAGCATGCGTTCAGCGCTCCTCATATGTGGGCTGATCCCGAATGTAACGCCATGCCGGGGAGACCCGCGGCGGAGATGAAGCAGGCGTTAAGCACTCCCCATACGTGGGCCGATCCCGAAGACAGTGCAATGCGGGGCCGACATACGGTGGAGGTGCAGTTCGCCATTAAGGGACCCACATACACAGCTTTGCAGATCATGTTTCTCCACAGAGTGGAAGGGCACTGAGATTTTTTAGTTATCCGCGTTTACCCTGCATGCGTCTGCGATGAAAACAAGAAGCAGGTATGCCTGGAAAATCTAAGGTGGTGGAAGCAGGTGGTAGCGGAGAGGTTAGCATACTCAGCCCCTGCACGTACTTATATCTGCATTGACATGGGTTCATGGTAGTGATAGCGACCAACGCTCTACTTTTTCTTCGTACTCTAGTCATTGTGAAAATAAGGATGCGCTTAGCATCCTTACGAGTGGTGAAATGTGAGTGGCATCCTTACGAGTTACGAGTGGTGAAATCCCACTGGGGCTGATTGTGAAGAAAGCTTCCTTCCTCTGTCCACTCTCGCGATGGTGAAGCTAAAAATGAGGAGGAGGCCTGACGGACACAACGTTGATCGTCACCATAACAGAATGGATGGACGACCTGCGGAAAGGACAAGGCACACCAAGTTTTTAGCACTTAATTTGTCCTACAGTAAAGCGCTACAATGGCTAGTATGCCCTCATGGGAATGGTAGACCGAACTGCTGCTCACTGCTAACACTGGACTGATACTAAGAAAATACTCCGTCCGTAGGCACCACGCTACACTGAAACTAGTAAAACAATGTCAGTTTATAAACTGATATTGCCAATTATCTGGTGTCCTTCTTGTGTGTGTGGAGGGCATAGAGGTCCTGGCAATGAAATGGTATTATTTTCGTTTTTGCTGCAGTTGCACACAAACAAAATTCTTTGAAGTTATCCGACAGCGATCTACCGGTGGAGAAGACCAACCCACAAATTAAAAATAATTGCTGGTTTCAGATCTTCCAATTTACTTCGCGCTTAGCTACCATCTGTTATATTCTTCTTTTTGTGCTCTTATAAAGAAGAAAACTCCACATTACTACAATATCAACAACCGTACACAAAATAGACTGGCTTTGAAGCTGTGACCACGCACCGCACTTTTCTACATTTAGCACATGTAGTATTGGGGCAACACGTTTGAGCAAAATGATTAGGTTTTCGGTCAAAGCACTGTGACAGGCGGGAAAAACTCGTTGTCATGCCCGGTCGAAACAATACCATCTGAAATCTTATTTATTTATATTGATTTTTGAAAAATCACTATAACCGTTTATACATTTGCTTCGTATGAGTTATATACTAGCTTGCCTCGTCAATCTCAAAAATGTATTCTCTTTTCGGGAGACGGCCTTCGTGAAAAACGACGCAACACGACAGTAAAACATCCAGCAAGGCTCTATCCAATGATTGGCGAAATAGTGCACTGAGAGCGTGTCGACTAGCGTGCAATGGAAAGTTGAATTATGATCGTTTTAGGCTTGTGTTACGTCTAGCACGCGCGAGTAGTGTTAACAATGACATTGGTGTGAAAATGGTCAGCTCTATCTGCGATTTGTTCTTGTGGATCTCCACAATGAACGTCGCAGTCGTCACGATGAGAGCACTCCTGTGACATTATTAGCTCAGTGGGCTGGGAAGGCTCGAGTGGTAGCTCACTTTGAGGGGTATTGGCTAACAATTATTAATGTACGTACTTTGCGATGATGAAAAAGATGCAGAAACACCACTGGTGTTGTCTAACTATTCGTAAACAGGCCCCCAAATTTCAATTGGCCCACCCCAAACATTAAGTAGGCTCACCCCCGAATTTCAAGTTGGCACACCCTCAAATTTAAATTGGCCCACCCCCCTCAAATTTAAATTCGGCCACGCCCGATTTTCTTTTCGCCCAGCCTTAGAGGAAGCTTTAGCTCGAGTGCTCCTATCTAAATACATGTATAAGGAGAATTCGTTTTTTTCGGCAACCACTGCACCAAATTTGACGAGGTTTGTTGCATTTAAAAGAAAAACTTAAAATCTAGTGACTGTTGGTTTCGAATTCTTGAGTTAGGTTGTCAATTTTTCGTTAAAAATTGCCGAAAATCGAAAATTTTCAAAAAACGAAACTATGAACTTAACAACTCTGTAACTCAACCACTAAATATGATAATACAATTCTGTGAATTGCATCTAGTAGTACATCCAAAGCGGACAAAATTGATATGTTACACATGAATATAAAAAAATTTTAATCATAGGGAAATACAACTTTTGCAAAACCGTCGTAACCAACATAACAAATTCATGTAAGATGAAAAATGACATATTGAATTTGTCCGCTTTGAATGATCTAATGGATGCCGTTTACAGAACCGCGATATGAATTCTTTATGCAGAGCTATGAATTTGTAAACATCGTGCTTCTATTTTTTTCAAACGGTAAAATATTTGAAAATCGTTTCAAAAAAATTCAAGCCCTAAATAGAAATTCCGCTACAACAGTCACTAGAATTTAACTTTCTCTTTCAAATGCAACAAATTTCATCAAAATCGGTCCAGGGGTTATCTCATAAAAACGTTTTTGCGTTTTACATGTATTTGAATACGCCGCGTCGGAGTTGGGCCCGAGCTAAAACTTCCTCTTAAACTCAAATCGCAATCCCAAATTTCAATTGGGCCACCTCTAATTTTCAAGTTGGTGCATGCACGCACGAATTTCCGTAAATCGACGTCCAAATTTCGAGTCGGCGCACCCCAAAATTTAGGCTTGTCCACCCCCATATCGCCCCCAAATTCAGATTGGCCGACCTCGAGATTGCCCCCACATTTAGGTAGGACCAACCCCATATCACCCCCGAATACAAATTGTGCTGCCTCCACAACACCACCAAATTTAGGTTGGCCCACTCCAATACCACCTGCAAATCGAGGTTGGCCCACCCCCATATCCGCCCCAAACTAGCGCTGGCCCACCCCTCGATCACCTCAAATTTATGATGGCCCACTGCAAATCACACACCAATTAAGGTTAGTCCACCCATATATCACCCCCCAATTCAGCTTGGCGCCGCCGCACATCACCGCCGTGGTCAGGTTAGCCGGTCCCAATGTCACCCCAAATTTAGGTTGGCCCACCCCCATATCATCCCCGAATCCAGGTTGGCCCACCCCCATATCAGCCCCAAACTTAGCCTGGCCCACCCCTCTATCACCTCAAATTTAGGATGGCCCACCGCAAATCAATCCCACATTTAGGTTAGCCCATCCCCATTACACCCCCGATTCAGCTTCGCCCAGCCCCATGTCACCCCCATGGTTAAGGTGTCCCACTACCCATATCCCACCAAATTTAGGTTCTCCCACCCCCGTATCATCCTCAAATCCAGGCTGGCCCACCCCCCATATTCCCCCAAACTTAGGCTTACCCACCCATATATCACCTCAAATTTAGGTTGGGCCACCCCCATATCAGGCTCAAATTCAGTTTGACTCATTACCATTTCACCCCAAATTTAGGTTGGGCCACTCCCATATCACTACCAAATTCAGCTTGGCCCATCCCTGTATCACGCCCAAATTGATGCTGATGGCACTTCCAATTTCAAGTTGGCCACCCCAACCCTTTTTATGAAGACCTATGTATTCATATGGGAAATGCGTCAAGTTTTTTGGCGTTACAGACACGATTTTGCACGATTTTGCTACCAAATTGCTGGGGTACTCGCCAACGAATGCTGCGCATTAAAAGCAACTGCACCGAACGAGCGACGCCATGTGTTGATCCTAAATACTGACGGCTAGCCAAGCTAGCTTCTCTGTAGAGCGACCGGGGCAGCCACAACACGGGACATTTATTCAAATGGATTTTTTACGGGCACACCTACACATTCATACCACTTGGCTGTAGGCAACACATTAACAGTAGCTATTAATCTACACGCTGCACGTCTTCTCCTAGTTGGCGCATTTTTTATTTGAATGAATCTTTAGAAATAGTTAACGTTCGGGCAGCGACTCAGCTTAGCAGACCCTTTGTTCCGCACGAATGTTGCATAGGAATGGCACTGGCCACCGGGTGGCATTGTGGGCCAGGTGGACCTAATTCGCTCGGAGTATGTGCCATTAAGGACAGGCGAAAGTCGTGAAAACGGACCTTCCAGAAGAACGCAATAAGAATAGCCATTTTGTTCTCCCAGGTTCCACGCTACAAAGCACTAAAGTGTTTTTTTTTTTTTTTGCATAACACAAAGCTATGCGCAAGCTTCTAGTTATGATGTCCAATGAATAAAATATTCATAAATGCGGTGACCTAACTAATGAACATAACACTGCTATGTTTTAGGAAGGAAAATAGAAAACATAATATTTCAAGAGAACCACTGGAAAACTAGAACCGAAAGCAAACCATGAGCTTTGTGTTTCTGCCATCTGTTGGGAGACTGTAAAACTAAGTCCTATGCGGCTTCTAAAAAAAAAAAGAAACTGCAACGCTGCAAAACCAGAACCGAAAGCAAATATTGGATTTTGTGTTTCTGCCATCTAGTGACAGACTATAAAACTAGGCCCTATGCGGCTTAAAAAAAAAGTGCGAAGCGGGAATCGAACCGCGGCTACCGCGAAGGGAGACGAAAGGTGCGCGCGATTCTACCGCTCGGCCACGGCTTCCGAGGCTTCGCCCAGTGTTACGCTTATGTTTTTATAGATACCACGTGAATTTTCACGACAGTGTTTCAAAAAACGCTTTTGGGAACAATGTTGCGCCATGTGTGGAGAGTCGAGATAGGCATCAATCGAAAGCTGAGTCTCCGGACTACATACGCTGCACTGCGTATTACGATAGACGTCGTAGGTTAATTACAGGCACCGTTCGTGCCTCGAAAATCGAGTACAAATTTTCGTCGTTTCCATAGGCTCCCATTGCTAAACCTTTAACCGCTGTGGGAACAAAATTCTTACGTGCCATAGCGTGATCACTGCATTTGGCTCGTGTGGATTGTCTTCCAGAACACGTCTGTCGCCTGCGTTTTTCAATAATCGACCTGCAGCTTTTGTTATTCGCGAAAAACCCGCTCGTTCCATTGAAAACGCGCTAGCTTCGTGCCGGGGCCGCTTGGGGCGCTAGTTGGTACGTGTCCAGAAAAGCTGGATATGTAATTTGTTTCGGTGTGAGAAGAACTAACATAAAAGATGTGGGCTGTGGGCGTTCTTTTTTCGTTATTTGTTTGTGGGCTTCCGTTTTCAAAATTTCGAGTGTAACTTGTAAATATTGATTAGAAAGGTACGAGTAAGTTTGGCGGTAGAAGAGTGGTTAGGCATGCATGGTTCGGAATTTCGTTCGAAATACTATGTGCCGAAGCGACGACTGACGCGGGACGCCGACGCCTATGCCGCATTTTCTGCGGCACGGGGGCCCTTAACGCTATCACGTTAAAACGGACGTTTCGCCTGTCCGAGGCTCAGGCTGGCACTCATGCGGCTGCATTTACCGTAATAATATGCTATGTATTTATTGTCTATTCGGCCCAAGTGCAGTTTCGTTGCAGTGGGTCTTTAATAATTTAGTACACTGGCTACGTATGGATGACCTCTAGAAACATACCGTAAGAGTTTTATGGTGGGCATTTAAGGCGTGGGTTATGTAGCGTGCCATCCCGTCGTTTCACCTGGGTCCGTCCGCCCGTCTTCTGTTAGTCGGTCGCTGGCCGAGTTCTTAACGAGTTGATTTCTAGATTCTTTCTCACCTTTCAAGAAAATGAACCGCGTGTGGTGGCAGTATTCCCAACATGGCATCCCAGCACAGCAAATCGATGGTTTAATAGTTACGTCACAAGTTCCTTTTTGTTCTATTTTTGCTCAGATAAATATGATGCATAAAAAATACGGGTCATGTTATGAGCAGTACCTAGGTAGAGCTCAAGGCGTGCGGAGTGATTGCAGGCTTTGCAGTAAATTATGTATGCGAAAAAATGGCTTTTACAGAATATAAAAAGATGCTTGATTCAACAGCGATATTAGGAATCATGGATGCATTGCGTAATCAATGAGTACAGGAGGCATACAAGAACATTTCGGGAAATATTTGCGTTTGTTCCACAGTTACCTTGTTTCTCCACAAGAAAAGTAAAAAAAAAGAATGGAGACATCATCTCTCCAATGCAATTCACTGCATGCTTAAAAGAAGTATTCAAGCTGTTGGACTGGGAAGGGTTAGGAGTGAGGATCAGCGTCGAAACATTTGGTTTACAGATGACCCTGTCCTGTTCAGCAACCCTGCGAAAGAACTGCAGCAAATCATTGAGGACTATAACCCAGAACGCATAAGAGTATGGTTCAATATTATTGTGCAGACAACAAAGGTAATGTTCAATAGCAAGGCACGGGAACAAGAATTTATGACCGCCAGTCAGCCTCTAGAGTCTGTGCAGATGTACGTTTATCTAGATCAATTACTCACAGAGGACTTTGAGCAGGTGAACGAAATGTACAGAAAAAATAAACATAGACGCAGCTCATAGAGCATGCATTTAGAACTATAGTCGGGGAACTCACCACGGCTGTAGAAAATAAAAGTGGTTAATCATTGTACTCTACCAGTAACTAACGTATGGGAAATAAACTTCGAGGATAACAATTCTTGAACTTCGAGGACAAGTTAAGGACCACTCTAAGAGCAATGGAAGGAAAAGTGTTAGGTGCAACATTAAGACACAGGTAGAGAGCGGTGTGGATCAAAGAAGCGGGGATAAGCAATATTATAGTTTGTAACAAGAAAAAAAAACGTAACTGCGCAGGCCATGCGCAGCTCCATTAGAGTTACGGAATGGTGCCAACGAAAAGAAATCGCAGTCGCGGATGGCACAAAATTAATTGGGGTGATGAACTAAGGAATATTAAGGGCGCAAGTTGGGATTAGCTGGTGGAAGGCAGGGATAATTGGAGATCGCTGGAAGAGGCCTTCGTCTTGCAGTGGACATAAAAATAAACTGTAAATAGCGATTGCGATGATGTATGGAAGTGCTCTGCAAAGTTATGCGTTTTACGAGAGGCACAAAATTTAGCTTGCTTTGCTGCCATAACTAAAACTGCCACCGAGATCAAACATGGTGCTAATGGGGGAAATATTAGGGCAAGTTTGTCTGGCGAGCGTGCTCAGTGAACTTGTTTATTTCTGTTTAAAATTAGGCGCAGAATATTGGTATATGCAAAAGAAGTTCGAAGCTTGTGGAATACATTCGCAGCCTTACATGTAAATTAGGTATGCGCGCAATCTGGGGCAATCTAAGTGTGTTTAACGAACGCCGAATTTATCCCTCTGCTCTGGGTGCACTATGAACGAAATGAAAATAAATTCAACTCATAGGTGGTAAGATTTCACTTGTCCGAGGCGGGTGGGGGGGGGGGGGGGGGGGGGTGAAGGGCTGTGGCCCGACCAGATTTCCGCACCCCACCGATATACAAGGTGTACTGCTAAACTTAGTGTCTAAGTATATGCCAATGCAATCTGGGGGAGACGACGTGACCAAATGCCAGTTGCTAATTCTTGTATGGGGTTAGTCACACTATATTGTTGTAATCTCCTTCATTGCATAATTCGCAAAGCTTATTTACCAACCTTGGAAGCAACGAAGTTAGGCCCCAAAAATTCCTATTACAAAGTTGTGGAGCGCTTAGCGCAACGTCCGATTAAGCCGCTTCTAACTTTCTATCTATTAGGCATTTGCGCTTTTCCGCTTATCGCAGGTGCCCGCGAAACACACACACACACACACACAAAAAACACCACACCACGCGACATGTCAGCTTGCGCGCTGTGACAGGAGCGCTGCCAAACTCTCGGCGTACAAAGGAACACAGCATTTAGTCGGGTGTGCTGCCGCTGCGCCTGTTTATCGCTATCATGAACCGCCGCGAGGGAAGCACATCGGTGGCGTAAATCGCACGGGCCACACCTGCGTCCCTTCCTTGTCACCCTTTTAAGCAACAGCACACCTTAATACACCCTATGTTCATTTGTACGAGAAACGTTTGAGCGTGCTGCAATCACGATGCACAAGCGGGCATGTCACGTGGCATTTTTTTACTAATTACAAATACTAATTCCTAATAGATAGAAAGGTGGAAACTATTTAATTCGACGTTTTGCAAAGCGCTCCGCAGCCTTGTAATTGGAACTTTGCCCGCCTTCGTTCCTTGAGAAGTTCGTTAATTAACGTTCACTAATTATGCAATTAAGCAGTATACAAAAACGCGACAAACATTTCACTCTGTAAAGATGTAATGGCAGCGAAAGCTGACGAAAGTCTCAAAGCTCTAAAACGAAAAGCAAAGCGCTATCGCTGCCATTCCTTCACAGAGTGGAATGGTTGCCATTTTTTGGGTTGCGAGTCTGGTGTCGTGGCTCTTTCAGGGGTGCCTGGGCTCGCAATTGCCGTTTTCGTTCGGCATCACGAACGAAAAACAAAACGAAATTGAAACCGTGATGGTTGCTGCGCCAAGTAGCGGCGAAAAGAGAAAAGCGAAGCTGGTGTACAAAGTAGCTGCCTATGAAAATACAGGTCGTTCCTTCAACATCTAGGGCGGCTCAAGAAATGTGCGAGACAACCCAGGGGCACCGGCGGCACATTGGAAAATTATTGCAATTTTTCGATACTCCTACTCGGCCTTTTTGGGAGAAAGTGGTTTTAAGTGCCTGGGATGATGCCGGTATTGACATACGTTTAGCATAAGCTAGGATATGTCCTCCGAGGTAACAGCTGAATGCCGCCTGACAGCCCGAAAGGATATGAAGCTATATCGATATGCCCCAGCCGGGATGGCCATGGCAATGAAAGCCTCCTTCGATGCCGTGGTGGTGGTGTTCTGGAAGGGCGCCGAGTTTACTTCCTTCAAGTTAACAACGCTCACCGTGTGGCCGCCATAGGGGTGCTTGACGGCTTGATCGCGGACGCGTTGGCGGTAGGAGCGACGCTGAACGTGTATGTTGCGGGGAACAGCAAGAATGCGAAGGAGTTCTCTTGCGTTTGGTTGTATTCGTAGGGGTAGAGGAGGCCGTTGTCGATTACCGAGCCATCAGCCAAACAAAAACATGATATATTTTTTTTCAAGTGTGTATTTGAGTGCTCGAGTGATGGCGTATTGCTGATTACTATCAACCATTTGTTGCACGGTGTCGTGTTCAACGACTGAGCCTCGGTTCGGTCAAAGGGATAGGTCGCATGGTTGGGTTGGGGAATGACTTGCCCACCTAGAACCACTGTATGTATTACGGATGCCAGTGATCTTTAAAATGAACTTGAAAAGCATGTTACCTGATATCTGTATTCTTGTTTTTCTTTCCTTTTTTTGTTGCCACTTTCTACTGTAACGCCCTACGAGCCCTGAACATATTCAAATAAACAAACAAACAGACACTGAGTAGATGAGGGTCTGCCAAAATCACCACGTTAAAGAGCGCATGCTACAGGACTGGCCTTAGGGGGAAGCTTTTGTTGGATGCTAAGAGGGTCGTAGTATGGGGGGAGCGGGGAGGGCTGTCTCTGCGGGTCGTTGCTGTACGGCATAAAAGAGAGGCCAGGATGCAGTTATGCGTGCGCTCACCACTCCGGGTTTTATTTCGACGTTTTAGATTATGGTGTAGTAAACATTAGCAGACGCCCCCTTGACATCTATATATAGGATTATCTTTGTGCCTGGCCAGGTGATGGTGCCCAAAACTTCCTCAATGGCTTCAAGGAAAACGTACTGCGTCGATGCATGCTGATTCTCTGTAAGCCCCTTTTAGCCTGATTGAGGGAACATGGGCAAGTAAGCGAAATGGGGTCAGGGGGGGGGGGAATTTAGTGAGTCTGGTAGTTCTTATACGCATGGGGAAAGGAAGCCGGCTGAGACAAACGCCTAGAATATGAGGTAAAGAAAGCTCCATGTAAAAACACAAATACATTTCCTCAAGAGCAGAGTTGGTTTCATTTCCGTAGCGCATATGTGGATCATTTAAGACTTCGAATGTTGGATGACACACTCTATACGCATAGCACCTATCAGCGCAATTCTTCTAAGATGGTAATATGAAAAATTCACAGGCCGGCGCGGCACACCAAGATCAGTCACAGCGTAAGCTGGAAAAGCGACTCCATAGCAGCTCTATTTCTGGCAGCACGCACTAGAGGGTCTTCACGACGAAGTCTCTTTGCGTCGTTTTCAGGAGAACGACCTGAACTGTCCACGATCCCACAACCTTCGCAATTCGCGTGCGATGCTCTACCAATGGAGCTTCCGCAGCGTCATTTCCCTATCCACTTTCTTTGGTATTTATGTTTCCTAGTAGAACCCTGGGAGTGTTAGCCAGCGCCACCACTCAAAGACCTTGGCGGCGGACGTGGAACGTCCTTTCTGCCGCAGGCGTGACAGGAGCGTGATCTCTTCGGGTGAAGGCGACCGGTCAATAAACCCACGCATGCTACCTGAAGGCATCAATGTTGCCGGATTGGAGACCCTCGTTATTTAATAAACGAGATGGAAAGGGATTAACCGAGGGGCCTGATTTTTTTATTAGTCATATCATAAGGCAGGTCGCTGAAAAGATCAAACTAGAACGCCTCATTCGGAAAATATAGAAACTAGCCATAAGGCTACCGATCAGTACCAGCACGGACAAGTTGCTACAATTAGGCCTCCACAACACGATAGACGAGTTCATTGAAGCGCTATGTACAGCACAATATGAACGCCTCTCTAAGACTAGAGCGGGCAGACCCATCATAGAAAGACTAGACATAGGTTACCACACAAAGAACGGTGTCAAGGTGGACATCCCGAGAGATACGAAGGAAACAATGGTAATACCCCCAATACCAAAGAACATGCACCCAGAACACAATAAGGACAGACAAGAGAACAGAGCGAAGCAGATACAAAAGAAATTCAGCAGAGACAAGAACGCAGCCTTCGTAGACATAGCTCGATACAGTCGCAGACGAGAGTTTACTGCAGCCGTAATCGATAGCGAGAAACAGTGTAATACGTGCGCGACGATAGACACCACAAGTAACGAGACAGCGGAAGAAGTAGCCATAGCGCTTGCAGTAGCTGAAACTAACGCAACCGTGATAGTCAGCGACCCCTCAGACGGCAACAAGAAACTTTGCCAACGGCGGAATCTCCCCGGAAGCACTACACATTCCACTGGCAGGAGGTCAAAATTTCAAAAGAAAGGTGAACATCACATGGACACCCGCTTACACCCTCGCGGAGGACGGCAACAACGAGGCGGCACACGACGCGGCTCGAGGGCTTACGGACCCAGCCGCAGTCGCAAGTGATGCCCCGACACCATCCGGACGTGATGGTGCAGTAAATGAGTGGGAGTGGGAGGACAGAATGACAACATATAATGACATTACGAAACACTCTAGGTTACAGAGGGGCATATTCCCACGACCTCGCCCAATATTGACAAAAAAGCAGTCTGTCGCATGGCGGCAGTTACAAACTAGGACGTATCCGAATCCTGCGCTCTCGCACATCATATCTGCGGATATATATCAAACGGACAAATGCAACACATGCGAATCCAGAGCCACTCTGGAGCATATATTATGGGAATACATAAAAATAACGAGAATGCGGCCTCTAGCAACAGCCTTTGTAGGCGCTGGGAAGCCGCGCTGCTCAGCCACGCCCTCGAGGATCAACTATGGGCCGTCCAGCGGGCAGAGTATGCCGCCAGGACTCACGAACTCCTGGGCATCATCTAGGCGGGGCCTTTGGCCCTCCCCACCAACTCGCAGGACACGAAATAAAGTTATTTCCTCCTCCTCCTCCTATCATAGCAAGCCATGAAACACTGACACCAAGGACAACATAGGGTAATTACTTGTGCTTAATAAATGAAATAAACAAACGATAAATTAACGGAAATGAAAGTGGATGAAAAAACAACTTGCCGCTGGTGGGGACCGAAGCCACAACCTTCGCATTTCGCGTGCGATGCTCTACCAATTGAGCTACCGCAGCGCCGTTTCCCCATCCATTTTCTTAGGTATTTATGTTTCTATAGTCGGATACAACTTTAGAAAAAAAGGGGGCGTTTACTCCTCCGACGCGCAGGCACACGAGCACCCACCTATGGGCACGCACTCTGGACTAACATCATCAGCCGGACGGCCGGTGAGCCCGCCGACGGAGAAGATGGCCGCCCGCGCTTCGAACTGGCCGAGGTTACGTTAGGTGTGTGCTTCAGCCCCTCGTCAGAGTGAATCCCAGAACTGTTAGTGGTGGTCTATCATGCCGGAAATATTACTACGAGTTTACGATGCGGCATTTGGGTCGCGTGCGTTTATTCTGAGCCGTGATCCGGCGAAGGAACATTGCAGCGAGCATCGCTGGCGCTGCGCTACGCTTTGCCAGAAAACAGGATCCCGTGGCGACCGCTACGAACACACATCCTGCGTGTTTGTTCCACGTTGTTTTCTTTCGCTCCCGTGTGACGTTACGACGAGAAGAGTTTTCCAAATACTGGTGCCTACTTTTAGCGGCGGGTGTGCTCGTGTACTGTGTCGCTGCGTTTTTCGTCGGACAGGGTGAAGTGATGGAGAAAAACCATTCTCATGAGAAATGAGAAAAGCCTGCACGCATGAAACAAAGCTACGAGTGTCTCAACAGAAAATATTTGCAGAAGAAACCTTCAACGCAAAGATTTCTCGCCGTCAAGTATTACGCTATTTAAAACGAAGAGTATTTATTTAAAACGATGAATGAAGCATTTTTGTACCTGCCTGCCTCGACCGTATTCTCGCCCTAGGTTTGTAATGGTTGCAATAAATGCATTGTTTTATATAAGTACTTTTTCGAATGAAGCTGATTCATTTTAAGCTCGCAAAATGAGTAGCAGATACACCGGGTACATGTAAACAAGCGCAAAAGCTATGCAGAGCTGCTCTTTCTACTTTTGTCAGTTGCAATGAAGCTAAAGAGCAGACGACGGGCAGCGTTGTAGAAGGCATGGGGTTATTTTTCTGTCATTATCCGGCATGTGCTGTAGCACATGAGAGCTCTACTAAACCAGTCATCAAAATACAGAAGTCTTTATTTACGCCGAGAATTACGCGTTTCAGGAGCACGATTTTTCGAGCGGGACTATTTTAGTTGCGGAGGCAATCGGCTGTCGCGCTTCAGTCATGTGGGCGGGGCCTCCCTTTTTTCTAAAGTTGTATCCGACTATAGTAGAACCCTGGGAGTGTTAGCCAGCGCCACCACTCACAGACCTTGGCGGCCGACGTGGAGCGTCTTTTCTGCCGCAAGCATCACAGGAGAGTGATCTTTTTGGGTGAAAGCGACTGATCAACAAACACACACATGCTACCTGAAGGCATCAATGTTGCCGTTTTGGAGACCCTCGTTATTTAATAAACGAGAAGGAAAGTGATTAACCGAGGGGCCCAATTTTCTTATTAGTCATATCGCAAGAAGCCATCAAACACTGACACCAACGAAAACACAGGGGAAATTACTTGTGCTAAATAAACGAAATAAAGAAACGATAAATTAACGGAAATAAAAGTGGATGAAGAAAGAACTTGCGCAGGTGGGGAGCGAACCCACATGCTTCGCATTTCGCGTGCGATGCTCTACCAATTGAGCTACCACGGCGCCGTTTGTCCATCCACTTTCTTGGGTATTTATGTTCCTAGTCGAACCCTGGGAGTGTTAGCCAGCGCCACCACTCACAGACCTTGGCGGCGGACGTGGAACGTCCTTTCTGCCGTAGGCGTCACAGGAGCGTGATCTTTTTTGGGTGAAGGCGACTGGTCAATAAACCCACACATGCTACCTGAAGCCATCAATGTTGCGGGATTCGAGACCCTCGAGACCCGCTGCAAGTTATTTTTTTCATCCACGTTCATGTCTATTAATTTATCGTTTCTTCATTTCATTTATTAAGAACAAGTAATTTCCCCTATGTTGTCGTTGGTGTCAGTCCTTGATGGTTTTTGTGATATGACTAATAAAAATATCGGCCCCCTCGGTACATCCCCTTCCATCTCGTCTTCTACCTCAAGGCATTCCTACCATATCTTGGCCAATGTCTCATAGTGGGTAGGAGCCTTGTCATAGCAGCGACGCACACCAGCGCCGGTGGCGCCGACGGCACCGGCGGTCAGCATGGCCAACCCCAACGGCTATTTGAATGAGACCATGACAGCTTACTTTATAAAATCATATCTATATAATTGGGTTTATGTTTGCACCAATACTATAGCACGAATGAAAGTAGGACGAATGATTGTTTCTATTACCGCGCAAGTGTTTCATATTGAGTATGCACCCATGCGTGGCGGGAGAAAGCTACGGTATCTTAAGCCGGTTTCTTGGCGTCCGCCTTTTTAGTCCGTATCGCGTGGATATTTGGCGCGCGGTTGCTCGGTGACACTGCCTTTCTTAGAACGACGTCTTGTGGGCAGCGGCCAAACGGCGTCCATTTTACTCTGCGATATCGGGGCCTCATTTCCGTGAGTCACCGTCGGGGCTCCTGGTGTCGCCATGCCTCCGGCTTGCTGCGATTCCTGCCCTGGAGCTCCGGGTTGTAGCATCACGTTGCCGGCTGGGTAGGAGCCCGGCCCCAGCGTTCCTGGTTGCGCCATCATGCCGGCGGCTGGGTAGGAGCCTGGCCCCAGCGTTCCTGGTTGCGCCATCATGCCGCCGGCTGGGTAGGTGCCCGGCCCCAGGGCTCCTGGTTGGGCCATCATGCCACCGGTTGGGTAGTAGCCCATTCCAAGGGCTCCTCCTGGGTTCATCATGCCGCCAACAGGGTAGACACCCTGCATCGGAGCCCCTGGTGCCATCATGCCAGCGGTTGGGTAGGCGGCTGACATCGGAGCTCCTGGTGCCATCATGCCGCCGTAGGAGACTGGTATCGCCTACAAGCCCGCGCCATTATAAGTACGGATCAGATTCTATCGTACTACAGCTTCAGTGTTTTGTTTTTTTTGGCTGAGTATTTCTCCTATTAGTCACCGCAGTCAAAAAAGCATCCATCAGCCTAAGTTTTCCCTTGCGTCGTTAACATAAGGAACAGCACACATCCCAAAATCATGCAGTCTATATGACTTGTGAGGTCTCTGATGCATATGTGCTTTAAAACATTACCTTTGCTGCGTTAGTTGCCATTACATTGCCTCTAGCAATATGATGCTATAATTGAGGTGATTTTCGGTACTGCTTCTTCACCTATACTGTTTTTGTCTATTTTGTTAATTAAAAAGTGGGCAGTTGAGGGGTCAGTGCGAAAGAAATGCGGAAACATTGCGTCAAACCTGAAAGAGCTCCGACGTAATGCTGATCCATGACATAACATTTTTCAGCACAGTGCAAAGCCTCTTTCAGATTATATCTGGACACCCGTCCTGCCTGTGCGAGGAGCGAAGTGAAGTGCAACTGACAGTGATCTGGACCAATCCACAGTGAGCCATATATATATATATATATATATATATATATATATATATATATATATATATTCGTTAGAGCATCTCACGCGTAATGTGAAGACGTGGGATCGTTCCCCAACTGCTGCAAGTTGTTTTTTTCATCTGCTTTGATTGCCATTAATTTATAATTTCTTTAATTCAATAAGTAAGTACTATTATTTCCCCTACAGGGCAAATACTATTACTTACTAATTACTACACTACACTACTAATTACTACACAAACGAAAACATATATGTTTTCGCTTGTGCCTATATTGGGGCCCAAACTCCTGCACCTCGTATTCATTGTACTAACTGGCGAGATTATCATAGAGTGGTGGACAACGCTTGCTCAGAGCTATCTTCGTCGGTTGATCTAGAACGTATTATTACCACAGCTCTTCATGAGACGACAAAATTCACACGGATATCGGCACCTAGAAGCTCCACTGACATTGAATATGAAAAACTACGAGCTGTGCATCGCCGCGTCGAGCAGAAATACCGAAGAACGGAATCTACCTCATACCGTACTAAGCGTCGCCGAGCTCAACGACATGTCCGTCGGCACCTTGACAAGCTGGCCACTAAGCGTTGGAGAGGATTTTCTACTTCCCTTGATCCTTGCAAACCACTCTGTAAATTATGCCAGGTAATGCGCAGCTTACGATTTCCCCCTCAAGAAAAGTACCCATTCCGGGCTCCGGCAGTGCTACAATGTAGAAGCGAGGTGGAGGTTGCAGAGTACTACTGCAAAATGCAAAAGGGTGCAGCAGTGGCGTAGAGGTAGAGTATCCGCCTCGTGTGCAAGAGGACCGTGGTTCAAACCCTTGTGCCATGCTATTTTCCACCGGATTAAAAAAAAATATCCACCTGGTGATAAAAATTGCGTAAGCAGGTCTGGAGTGCGGCCTGACCCCGGTAACCAGAACCGGTAACGCACTCCCTCACCAGAGCAGGATTGGACACCCTGGTGCAGTACTTGGCCACAACCTCCTATATGAATACCAACAATCAAATGCCGGCCCTCAGTCCCCAGCGGCTGCGAAGCAACGACGGTGGTCAGGCCTGGTCAGGCCTAAAGCACCATTTGTGGAGGCAATAGTCGGAGAAGAACTCGCTAATTTAGAGTTCATTCTGCATGTGCCGTTGCCGCTTCGTAGCTGTCTCACACTCCAGGTTCATTGACTGGTCCGCAGAAAATCGCACGCTACCAAAATCCAGCCGAGTGGCGAACCACAGACTATCGGCCAATATGTTTTGCCTGCTGGCGTATCGGTCACGTTGCTCACCATTATAACAACCGCACTGTCTTCTTCCCTCTGCGATCGCCATTAACCAGATATTACCGCCCAGAACAGAGCGAGCGTTATTACCAGCCTCCATTGGCACCGCAACCACCAAACAATGACGCTCGTGCTCCTCGGAACAGTCCATCGTCATCAGTCCGACGTCACCAGTCCCGTTCGCCACGTGCTCGTCGACCATCGCCCCTATCGCCGCAGGCTCGTCGCCCACCGTTGCCAATGCATCCCCGACGCCCGTCTTCGGAAAACTAAGTGATGCCGCTCCTTGAGGTAACGCTGCTTGACGGCTCGACCAGAAAATCCTCTGGTCATTTTGCCGAACAAACACCACTTGATGTATGTTTAGTCGATGGCATTCAGTGCGCCAGCACTCAATCACTGGTGCACACGTATCCGTGATTGGTGCCCAATTGCGCCGACCCCTGGAAGTCACACAACCACGGTTATGCTCTCCCGAAGACATCCGCCTGTCGCCTCAAGCCACTACGTGCGTCACTATACTGTCGTTGTCATCTGTTCCTGACTGAGTCTACGTACTATGTCCCTTCGCTGACATATAGCTTGAAAGAAATTTGGCCGTTCCCCATACCCTGCGCACTGTTACAGGCAATCAGGCTTCGCTCCCTCTCCTTAATTTTAACTACTCCACTCAAATTCTTGCCAGAAGCATCTCTTCGGGAGACAGCTCTGCTGTGAACGATTGCGAGATATCGGCTTTTGACGCCGAAATTCCGTCGCCCTCTACATGAAGCTACGATTCACCGACTATCACGGACAAATTTAGCAAACGCGACCCGGTACGTGAACACGGGAGCTTTGCGCACAACCTGTGCAACTGAGGTGGCAGGCTTTCTTTTGCATGACGTCAACCTACATGACGGCGCACACCGGCAGCTCCTCACTGATTGCGGCCGCACCTTCTTGTCCCGAGTAGTTAAAGACCTACTTCGCTCCTGTTCTGCGAAGCAAAAGCTTTCCGCCGCCTACCACCGCACACAAACGGACTGACGGAGCGGCGCAATCGTACGTTGACAGAAATGCTGTGCATGTACGTTTCTGACAAACACAGTGATTAGGACAGCACGTTGCCCTTCGTGACCTTCGCCTAGAACTTGTCCCATCACGAGACCGCTGGCTTTTAGCCCATTTACCTTCTGTTTTGCTGCCACCCTTCTTTGCCCTTTGACGCACTGCTTCCTTCCTCAACGAACACTCCCCCTGAATATGCTCAAGATGTGTTCGCCCGAGCTCACACGGCACGCCAGATTGGCGGCTCCCGGCTCACTCAGTCTCAGGCCGCGCAGGAAATCCGGTACGCCAGCCTACATCCGAACTTTCGACTTCCTCCTGGTTGAGTTGTTCTCCTATGGACACAATGTGGCCACGTCGGCTTGTTCGAAAGCTGCTGCCGTGTTATACAGGGCCCTACACGATATTGTGTCAGCTTGGCGATATCAACTACGAGATCGCTCCGCTTGACTCTCGTGTCCCCACGGACACTGTGCATGTGTTCCGGATGAAGCCTTACTTTGTCGCGAGTTCACTTCCTTTATAGTTAGCGCCGAGACGGCGACATTAAATATAATAGGGCGCAACTAGGAGCGGCGCCAGCACAAAGAAGACGATTTGACGTGTAGAGGTGGAATCAGTCTCGACAGCCATCTTGTTAATGCATGGTTGTCCCTCTTGTAAGTATTGTAATTCCACCGTTATATGTGACTTCTGCAACGTGAGTATATATATATATATATATATATATATATATATATATATATATATATCATGTGTCCATGCTTCTTCTAATATTAGTATTACAATCGGGCCCCGCGGGTTCATTCTTTTTGTTCATTATACCGGGTGTGCCAGCTAACTTTAGCCAGAGTATAAAAATATGCCTATGCCACGTAGCTGGACAGAGCCAAGGTAGTGTTTGCCGTTGCTTGGAGACACTCGGATAAATTTTTTTCATTTTAGCTGATTACATAATTTGTACTAATTATTAATCAACTTCTGAAACACTATAATCAGATGAAAAGTGTGAATGACAAAATTGTACATCGATATGAAAAACTCCCGATACAGTTTTTTGTGGACACAATTTTCTCATTCACGCTTTTCATCTAATTATAATGTTTGAGAAGTTTGTTAATCAATTACGAGTAATCATGTAATCAGGCAAAATGAAAAAAAATAATTTGAGCATATACCCAAGCGCCGATAAACATTATCTTGGGTTTTATCCAGCTACGTGGCATTCGCATAGTTTGACACTCTGGTTAAAGTTAGCTGGGACACCGTGTATATATACTCATACACACACACACATGTGTGTGTGTGTATATATATATATATATATATATATATATATATATATATATATATATATATATATATATATATATATATATATATCCCCAAATAAAGCTTCCTGGTAACAATGGGTGTAGTAACCCTATATATATACACAAACATACGGCAGGCAGATGGCATTGACGCGGCAGTCAACACTTACACGAAGGTAAACACGCCTTGAGGTTTAGACGAGGACACGCTGTCAACACTACTTCGATTATTACTAGAGTATAGCACCTTCGAATTTTACAAGAAACATTCACTCCAGATCATCGGAACAGCAATGGGTACGAAGATGGCTGCGAATTATGCGAATACATTTATGCCATCGCTTGAAAAATCCTTTCTTGAGACCAGATCTTTGAAGCCGCTCATATACAAAACGTTCTTAGATAATATATTCTTGGCACCACGACGAAGATAGTCTCCTTAGATTTGTAGCAGATAATAATTTAGTTCACTCGTCAACTTCTTTCACATACAGCTATTCTAAATAAGCTGTAAGGTGTTTGACATTACTGTACAAATTAAATATAATCGCATACTTATAAGCTTACCTCAAACGCCAGCAGACATCCACAAATATCTTCATTTCAAAAGTAACTGTCCTCAATACTCAAGTGGGGTGAAAAATTCGGGAATCGCGCGGCTTCGCATGGACGTGGCATTATGTGCTAATTGCAGTTTGTGTGAATTTCGCAAGCCAGAGAAACGAGCGCAGCACTACGTGACAACGACACTACTAAAATGCGAAAGCGCGGGCGGCGCAGAATTAAGAAAGGGAAACCATTCAACCGCAACGTTGCTGTCAAGGGCAACGTCGACGAGCTATTTTTGCTAACAAAAAAAGAGAAAAAAACTAATAGAACAAGACAAGCCGCAGTTTCTTTCTTCTTCTAATGCAATGCAATGATATTTTTATTACGAGTGGTCGAGGGCAAGTGAGAGAATTACAGTGAGGAGTGTCTCCGTCATCAGGCTAATGCATGACTGTTTCGGAGTGAATCTCATTGTGCTGCGTTTGCCTGAATTATTCGATTAATAAAGCTCTGCTCGCGATAATATTAATGACTTGGACGTTCTCAAGCACTAATCTATTACTTTAGCTGGACCTATTATTGGCCTCCAGTGTCCCTTTAACTTCTTTTGCGTGTCGATAAAGAGAGAGAATGGAGGAAGTAAAGGCAGAGAAGGCACCTACTATGTCGCTAATCATATGGTTGCAACTGTATATAAAGAGAAACCTATACGTGCGGTTTGTGGGACTGCTTACATAAACAGCGTATGGGTGCTTCAATGTTTAAAAGCAAAAGAAGAGACTATATCTATTCGTGTGTCCTCAGCCATGCTATGGGTGTACGTACTCCGACGAACTAGCACGCCGCAATACTAAATCTACCACTCAGCACCAAAACACTAATGAGTAGAATCCATACTGTCTATGTTCTGACCCAGGACATGATGACAATATGACGTCATAGGAAGAGCCAGCGCCATCACGCCTTGCACTACGGCAATAGCAAAAAACTGGACAAACCCGGCATGCAAGTAGACAATCACGCCGATGCAGCGCAGTACCATGACGATTCAACCTCTAAAACAATGGGCGCCTACTCAACGTGCCGCAAAGGCGCTCGACCGACAACTCAACACATCCTCCCAGTCGGAGTTCCTTGGCGGCCAGAACGTCAGGCACAAGTGCATCCAGCGAGACATCAAGGCTTTCAACAACGGCAGAGAATGACCTAGAACAACGTCAACGCCAACAGTTTGTCGCGGTTTCAAACGACGGGCGAGACACTGGCAGTGATAGCGAGGTTTAGCGTTGTACTTGTACGAACTCCGATGATGTTCGAATATTACGTGGCTGCAACAAATTTGGCGCAAGGCAACACGCAAGGGAAGTTCTGCTGGGCCGAAGGAACAGCGGGTGTTAAACAGCTCCTATGAGGAGCAGGTCATCGGGGTTCAGTGCCAACTACGAGAGTATGCTACAACAGCGCTGAAACGAACGCATAACATCATGACATCTTTATTCTTCTTAAAAAATACCACTTTCTCATTGGTACAATCAAAAGGAAGCTGATAGGTCATATAATAGAGTTCTAACGTGGTGATCCGCCTTTTTTGGTGCGCTTGTGAATAAATATGTCGGCTGGTTTTATCACTGCTTCTTCGGAAATTATCATAGGGGATCTGATCATTTCAAGGAAGATGGCGATAAGTGCTAAGCGTCTTTATAACTGAATTTGGTGACGGCAAAAATGAATTCGCTTCATTCTCTCTTTCTAATACTGTTTATTTTCTAGTCATGTGTGAATTATCTGTACATTGACCGTAAATCTTTTATTTACCAGATCCACTGCCTGCATTTGCTGTCGCTGCCAGTCATTAACGTCCAGAAGGCCATTGGAGTCCAGTGATCCTTGCTGCTTAACGCCCTCGTAAAAGTCGTGTATAAAATACAAAATCACCACCTGCACCAAAAACAAAAAGATGAAAATAGAAGGAAAAAAACGATAGCAGGACAAGCCCTAATGTGACGGTCATCCTAACAAATTTCTGCAAGCCGAAAAATGTTCATAGAAATGAGCGCAATTTTTCAGCAGCGACATATTGTGACAAGCTGACGAAGAAGATGTTTTAATCATCGTCGGAAGAAGACGATGTTCGGGGCTTCACGCGCTGTCTACCATCTTGTCAGCCGATATAATTGCTGTAAATATTCTGTAAATACACATCTGACTGTTTTTAACCCCGTAACATTTTTGGTGGAGGTTACGGGATCATTATCAAGACGGATTTACGCAGCGGGCGCTCCTTAGCTGCATCTACAATGCCAGCTCAAGGCGAGGATGCTTCGGGCCCGTCGGTATTCACGCCCACTTTCATTCTAGAACAACCCCACGACTCGGGAACCTTCTCTGGCACCGACGACACTGATGTTGAAGACTGGCTTTAACTATATGAGCGGGTGAACGCCAACAATCACTGGGACCTGATCATCACGCTCACGAATATATTTTATCTCGTGGGCACGCACGCGTCTGGTTTCAGACCCACGAGGAGGAACTTACCAGCTGGGACATTTGTAAACAGAAACTCAAACATTTGTGTTGGACGTCAGCGCACCGCCCAAAAAGACCTCGCTTCGCCTGTCCAGACGTGCATAGAATCCTATTTCACTTACATCCAGGACGTGCTCGCTCTGTGCCGCAAAGTGGATCCAAAATGTAAGAACCAGACAAGGTTGTAATCGTCATTAAGGGCAAAGCAAATGATGCCTTCTATCTCCTTGTCTTCAAGAATTCTTCCACTGTGCAAGCCATCATTACCGAATGCCGGCGGTTTGAAGAAGCCAAGACTCGCCGCATCGCCCAGCCATTTTCCCACCTTCCCAACACGGCTGCTACGTCCACCTGCGAAGACCTCCACAGTCCGCTAACACCCAATCGCTCTGATGACATCCTGCATGTCATCCGACGTGAAATAGAAGCCGCATTTCCTGTCATGACCCCAACCCATGGCCCCGACAATTGCCAGGCGACCGTCTCATTGATACAGTGCATCATGCGCCAAGAATTGGCGAACGTTGGCTTGACCAATGTCTGCTCAGTTAATCGGCCTGAATACACTCTGTCCAGCACTGTCATACGCACCCGCAGCCTGAATGCCCCAACGCGGTATCGCAACCCGGCCAAATGGCGTACTCCAAACGACAGGCCTATATGATTCACACTTGTGGCCGTATCGGCCATATTTCACGTCACTGCCGGTCTTCGTGAAATTCGAACCCCTGGTCCTAACCACCCATCCCACGGCCCTCATGCTGCTCCTCGGTTCGCCCCGCAAACGCAGCCAGCAAATTCTCGCGACACTTCTCGTCCTACCCGCTCTAACCGCTCCCCTTCAGCACGTCGCCGCTTCTCCCGATCGCCCCCATCTCGCCGATCACTGTTCCCTAATTCCTTCCTGCGCACCCTCCAGGAAAACTAACGGGTGCAGCACCTGGAGGTGATGCTGCCAAACATATCCTCTTTTGACCTTGCCCACACATTGAATCCTCATTAACGTGAACGTGGATGGTGTACCTGTTACGGCTCTAATTGACACTGGCGCGCACGTATCCGTGATCAATGCTCAGCTTCCGAATCGTCTCAAGAAAGTCCTCACTCCTGCCCCTTCGCCTGTGGTCCAAGATGCCGATGGTGGAACACCAGCTGTTATTGGCATGTGTCCGGCTCGTGTGAGTGTCGCTGGACATCATACTTCTGTTTTATTTTATGTACTAGAGCACTGCCCTCACGACCTCATCCTGGGCCTTGACTTTCTGTCTACACATTCGGCTTTGAGAGACTGTTATGCTGGTGTTGAGCAACTTGCTCTACCTGCTGCTATTGACCCTCCCCATAGTGCTCCGATACGGCTATGTTCCACAGAGAATATTCACCTCCCTCACCGTGCCGTTACCTACATAACGATCGCGATCAGTTATCATGGTGAGACTTGCAGTCGTGGTGCGTTTTTGATTGCGTTGACGTCGTAACATTTGGAGCCAATCATGATAATGATGATCTATGCATTTTATTGGCGCAAGCACCACACATGGCCACAGAGTGCCAAGGAGCCAAACATCGCAGGTATGAACTACTGTCGTAAGATGTTGTAGGCGTAATTCTGAAGCCGACGTTAAAGAGAGTGAGACAGATAAATATTGAATCATCATATTAGGGAAAATCGTAGGGTCCTTCTACGGGTTCTGGGCGTGGGTGGAGTCCTCCGTCCAGGAGCTCATGAGCCTCAGCCGCCCGGCGCGCTCTCACAAAAAGATTGAGATGAGACGATCACAACAAGATTGAGAACAAGACGACCGAGCTTGGTACGATCCTAAAATGGGTCGTACCAAGCTCGATCGTCTGCTTCGGAAAGCACATTTACAATATGGCCCCGCCACTTTCGGTTGTATTGTGTCACGGCCTGCAGCAAATATCGGGCGCCGAAGATTTTTTCAGGGGTGGCACGCTGCGTAAAGGCAAGAAATTATGCAGTGCCGAATACATGTACGCCGTGGAAGAATTAAGCGGCGAAGTTTTAGCGCGGTGTCAATCGCAAGTGAAGCGAGTCGCGTACGAAGTGGAACTTCAGGTAAGGTTTGCACGCTGCTAGATTCAGGCGCACAAACGCGAGGAAATGCTTGCTATAAATGAATCCACAGCAGCGGTAAGCAGACATCGTGTGTACGGAACTGCTCGAGAACACGACGGTACACGCCGCGATGTACGAACTGCTCGATCGCACGATCGTACGCGCCGCGACGGCAGCGGTCTTTCGACATGCCGCGAAACGGCGGGCCTCCTGCAGTCTTTGTTGACTGCATGCCGCTAAACATGTAGTTATGCCTGCGTTGTAGTAGCAGCCATCTGTCCCTCTTAGTAAATGTTAATAACTGATGCAATGCATATGAGCTCGCACGTACGTACGAATCGCGCTGCAGCGCGAGCTCATGCGCAGCTCGCTTGACGTAGCTTTTAATTACAGCGTTCGAACATCGATCTGCTGTAATCAATACTACCTTGCTGCGCTGCCTCAATATGCCGGCTTGAGGTCAAGCATGAGCACTTTAACTCTCTAACCTGTGCTGCTCGTAGTGGGGTAGTGAATTGTCACCGAATCAGGCCGGCCATTTGTGGTCACTTGCACACACCTGGTCACTTCACCACTGCGCATCGGTCGAATTGTTAATTAATGGCTGTGGCCAGGTCTCGAATGGTGACTTACCAGCCATGCCTGCTGCCATGTCGGTCTGCTGTCGGCACTGCAGGTGCAAAAATCGAAATTTAGAACGCAGATAATCAAGCAAGCTTTAAGACAGGCGAAGCAGTCAGCATGACGCGAAGTTTCGCTTACTCAGCGCAACGAACTGCAGCTATGCAGCGCGCCCGTCGCTCCACTTCGTGGGGCCTTGGAGGAAAACCGTAGAATCTGATGTTGGGATTCAGGCCTTCTTGTTCATGGCAGCCCACGACGCAGAAGTAATGACGGTGACGCCTTTTCGAGGCTGGGCTAGGTCCCTCCGGATCGGCGCCACCGGTTCCTTCTGCTCCCAGCATTACGGCACACGGAGAGTTCGTTTTCGTTAAACTATAGGCTGCGGCGAGCTCGCAGCGTGGTTGGCATGGTCTGTGAGAAGAGACGAGCCTTTTTGCACTCGCAAAAGGGCAGAAAAAAGTGCGAATCGACGCAAAACTCGTCTAGAAGCGTGCTTCGCCACAGCCACGGCCTAATACGCCCCAAGCTGGTACGACCCAGATGTCGTTTCCCGCGCCGCCACCAGGCGCCGCTACTATACCTCAACCTCCAGCGCAAGACGCCCATACGGCAGTTGGAAAAGGGATTTGTGTTTGAGCTTCCGCGCAACAGAATTATGTCTTCTCGTAAATTCAAATTGTAGATCGACGCTATCATGTCTGTAGGTTGTGCCTAAGTCGTCCTTCAGGAATCTGCTTAAGCATTTTACTTTTAGAAATTCAGTTATTTCAGTAACGCCTATGTGCCACGCGGAGGGCCTGCCTGGTTAACGATGCGTGGTTCAGGGTAATTCTCCTCTCACAGACGACGCCGCCGACAACCACGCGGGACCCGGAACGCTATAGCGCCACCTAAATAAATTGGTGGCGCAACCTAACGTCCCTTTTCGTTGAGGACATTGATAGCATCCGTCCATCCAGTGAAAACTTTGTACATATGCACACGGGAAAAGCAGGAGGAGAAGGATTTGGTGAAGATAAAGGAGGAGAGCTCGGCCGGGAGAGCGTGTAGATCGCCCGCCATTTCGCACTGTGATAAGGGGCATAGTGGGAGATACAAGGATAAGAAAGAGGTAGACGACAGGCGATTGATATATTACAATGGGGATCCACACACGCTTTCCGATCACACGGATTTCACCCAATACATTCTGTCGCAAACGTATTTCTCACATATTCACGCTACATATGTTCTACGGGCGTGCGCCTAAGCCCATCTCACATAGAAAGATCAATGATTTTACGGCGCGTTCAGCTTGGTCAACCTGTCTCTAAGCGACGAAAATTTTCTCCTTCGAAAAGGGGTTGGAGTCCAAACGGTCTGGAGTAAACTTAAAGGCCAACTGCATCGAAATTTTCGAACGCGTAAAAAGCCCACTTTGAGATAATTTAGAGATACAATAGCCTCTGTGAAAAATCTTACGCTTGAAATACAAATCAATCAGTCACAAAGAGCTCGCAAAAATCCGTGTTTTTCATACGGAAAATGAAAAAAAAAAAACGACGTCGTTATCACTCGGCGGAAGTGACGCACAGTGAAGAATATGGAGAACCAGCACCCGTACCAAGGTCGACCCAAATAGGTCGCCAAGCTTCGGCTGAAAAGCGGTTCAGAACAAGTTGTCGCCAACATCAGCAGGGGTGATTATGAAGGCAGCGATTAAAGCGCGACTATGCTTGGAGGAAACAAACATTGGCAAAGAAAAAAGCGTTTTTAATTAAAGCGAGACACAATTATATTTATTCAGCGAAAATGAAATTCCTAATCAATTTTACATTTCCCTGACGAGTAAAGAAAGGCAATTCTATTTTATTTTATTATTATGATAAATACATCTTTTCAATGCCCATTGTAAGAGTGGGCAGGGGCGTTGACGCCGCTATCGCTTGCAATGCAATGCAGCTCTTGAAGTGTGCAGGAAGGAGCACTCGTAAAGTACACCTGCTACGATACGCCCCCTTCACACGTAGCGTTGTTTTGCTTGTCGACGTTTGTCTGAAATTGGTGACACGGGTAGCTTCATCGTTTTTTAACCTGTTCAGTCAAAAGCAGCGAGTTTCGATCTCCAGTTTACTTTAGTTGTTTCCGTGCGACTGCGCTGGCCGATGGGCTCGGCGCCGACATAGGATCAGCACTCTACACCTAAAGCTTTCGTCCGCCTGCAACTAAATTCTGTCATATGCAGGAGCACGATTTCGACAGCCATGCGGCTGGCCTTTTTCTAAATTGCTTTTCGCGCTGAAAGCTCCAAAGGCTCTAATGGCAGGCGATGAAAACAAGTTTCGCGCCTTCGAGAACGAAATGACGTCACCTCTATATTTAACGGATATGACGCCACATTATTTTTCTTCCCACCGGAAGTGTTCCCTCGTCACATAGATGGCGCTAAATCCCGCGAGCCACCGTCGAACCGCCACGTTTTGAACGCGTGCGCTTCTATGGAATCGTTAGCGGGTATATTTACCTTGCCCGTGCTGTCTCCTTGCTTTGCTTGCATTTCGTTCTGGTGTGTCAGCTAACAGGTCCCACACGTCCGTTAACCACAGAGTTAGTATACTTTGTTAGCAGCTTCGTGCGCTGTGGCAGCGCTGTTGCGCGTCCGCGATGTTCTCTCAATTCAATGTATTCGCCGAGTCTAGCCGGTTTTCTCTATGCGGTTGTCCACAGTCAACAGCAAGGCCTCGATGCGTTCTGTCTCCGCTCGAATAAGAGCGTATTGGGGGTACGCTACATCGGCGAAAACTGGACGCACTACAGTCTGGTGTGGCTGCCGCGGGTACAGAACGTGTCCTATCGCACGCCGGGGCAGCTGCAACAGGGTGCATTGCGCTCTAGTTTCGCTTATCAGGAGCATGATGTTCGAGTTCACACAAGCGAGCTGTTGCGTTTGCGTCTTCGTCAAGAGCTCGTTCGCCGCGCACTTGG
Organism: Dermacentor albipictus; assembly: GCF_038994185.2. Taxonomy (NCBI): domain Eukaryota; kingdom Metazoa; phylum Arthropoda; class Arachnida; order Ixodida; family Ixodidae; genus Dermacentor; species Dermacentor albipictus. The sequence continues at coordinate 125,804,782 of NC_091822.1, read as the reverse complement.
CCGCTGGCGCTGCGACAACTGATCGCCGCGCTGCTGCGGGTCACGTTTAAAGCACAGGGTTAAGTTTTAGCGATCTTAGCATCTCCGGCATGACGTATCCGAGCTTACCGGCTGCCACCTGGCACGCTGAAAGCGCCTGACTCGTCGACTGATCAGACCGACCAGACAACTACCGCCATCTGTGCCAAGGATGATAAGTAGCTGAGGCTTGATACGGCGGGGCTAGAGTGGCTTGGTGCTCAACGTGCATAAATTCACGGCCAGACGCGGACAAGCGGGACTGCGGCCGTGACAAAGCTTCGCGCATTTCGCTCTGGCGGCATTGAATTCCTGCATCGCTTGCCGCCGCGTCCACACAACCACCGCCGCATCGCGTTCTCCTTCGTGACAAATGCAGCATGCGGTTGCTGCTTGCTCCCGGTGCTGTGTCAGAAAGGACTTCGTCTACTTCGACGCGTCCCATGTTGAGATGCTACGGAATATCTTGAGGGTGATTCGCTACCCGAAATGATCGCTCGAGAATATCGCGCCAGCTTCGTCAACTGCAGTTTACATGCTTTGTGCGCGTTGGCTGGTCCGCGTCGCACTTGCCTTCTGCACCTGGGTGCACGCTTTCGCTCCGAAAGCTGGCACAGGAAAGATCTGTCCCGCCTTCCTCCACTCAACGTTGTGTAATGCACAACCATTGCTCGAGCTCGAGTACGTATTCGAGCAACCGACGACCACGTAACGCATCGGCATTCTTGCAACAGTCCAAACCACGAGTGCAACAGGGAAGAACGCACGCCGAGAGGGACGCCTGTCAACTCGCAAATGACGAGCGAGAAATGCGCCTGGCTGCCTATGTGCAACATGGCACTACTGAGCGATCAACAGTTGCGTACAGTTCTTCAATATTCGCGAAGAGGCATCGCTACCACTCTGCCACCAGGTGCACGTAGGTGCAGGTCTCCATAGGCGCTGTTTAATAGCTGTTAATAACAAATTAGGCAATTACCATCCCTGTGGTTTGGCCAAGCTTACCTTGAGATTTTACGCTAGTCATTTATAGTCAATTTTGCCCGAGTAAAATTTCGTTGCAGTAGGGCTTTAGGTGTCATTCGCTTACTTTAGTGTCCTTTTTTGGCACATGCGCGCGACTAGCTGATGTGTTGTAGGCCAGAGGAAAGCCGTAACGGTAGCTTATGGGGAAAACACCACGTGCGTGTTGCAAATGGGTTCAGCTCTCTCCAGCGGCAATCTCTCTTTTCCTGCACTTTAATTTCTCTTTTACTATTTATAGATTTTCCATGAAATAATGTATAATTTGCTAATGCTTTCATCGGCTTCATTGCCTCAGGCTCCGTGTGCTTTATATTTTTAAAGCAATAGAATATGCTCTAGCAACCATGTAATAATATTTCGCATGGAGCAGTCATCGCAGAACCTGATTTTTCACAATTGCTAGCCAATACGGCTGGTATACCGGCATTTAGGTTTGGCAGTAATCATACTTCAGTTTCCTAGTATTTTCTCCCGTCCCTTATTTGCGCAGGATAGAAGCTTTTTGCTTTCTGTTGGTGTTTAGGCTTGTGGCATGTTACACCTACCTATATCCAGCACGGTTGAGCTAAGTGACACAGTGTTATCTGTTGTCTGCGTCGCACATGTGACGAACAATATTGACCGCGTTGTGGACTCACCTTAATGGCGGTGGTGATAGTAGTAAATAACACACTGAGCGGTACCCAAAATGCCTGCGAGAGAAAAACACCGTGCAACGTTGCCTTGTGAGCACTGATATTGATCATTTGATTTTCTTGTTCGTGCCAGTATTTTTCTTTTTTATACAAGCTTCATACCTGCTACGCGGCGTGGTGCTAATATAATAAAAAATATTTCCTTTTCTTTTTACTAGTGGCGCTGGTTGTGTGAGAAATTGCAGAAGTGGTTTTGTATCGTGAACGTGGTGCTCTCCGTCTTTAGCTAACTTTAAAGGCTGAGCCGGCAAAAATTGCTTTAAACAGCAAAGTATTTCGTTGAAGCAATGCACCCTACAAGTCACGAGTACCTACGCGCAGGAACACAAGGCAGTTTTCGTAATTGTCGCACACTACAGGGCGAATGGCCAGTCTTGAGAGGTCCAAACGCGGGCCGTAATTAAGAGGAAGCGTTTACTCGAACCCAAAACCGATACCGCTTATTCAACTACATGTAAAACGCCTGAATGTATTTCTTATCTAATCACTGGGTTGATTTTAATGAAACTTGTTGCAATTGAGGGAAAATGTTAAATTGTAAAGAATTTTGAAGCATAATTTTGATTTAGCGTCTGAATTTTTTTTCAGAAATTACTGTAAGATCGGTAAGGCAAAAAGGGAAATAGAAGCACGAAGGTTAGAGATTCCGAACTCTGCAATAAGAACAGATAGCTCAGTACTTTTAACTCCCTTCATTAGAACGTGTAAGGCGAACTAATCTCCCATCTTAATTTATATCTTACGGGATCTAGTTGCAATGTTTGCAAAGGTTTCCGAAAGTTCGACTCACATATAGTGGTGCGTTTCAGAGCCATGTACAATGCATTAGTTTCGTTCGCAGCACATGTGCTCTGAGACACAGTGAAGAGAATTGCGTGTGACATAATTTTTGATTGCCGAATTGCAGAGTGGTAAGTCCGACAGTATCGTTTTCTAAAAATGTTCTTTTCTACAATTTGCATAATACATTTGAAGGCCTAAATAAAAAAAAACAATAATGTTGCATGTTTTAGGTTTGAGGTCTCATTTCCTAAATTAACAATTTGAAGCCGTCTCAGGACGGAACTTGGCACATAGAATCCGTTCGTAGAGCGCCGTAACAAGCGTCAGTACTGTGCCATTACAAAAGCAAGCCTGAGCTTTTCATAGTACATCGCACACTTTGGCTGCCGCATTGCTATCAGCGGGGTTTAGGTTGGAGATTTTCAGCAAGATTAGCTCAGTAACCCTAGATTTACTAAACTTACCCCATCTGATGGTGTGTCCATTGATTTCTTTCCCTTAAGATACTGTAAAAGCAATAGGGTGCGCGAGCTCAGAAAATACGTTCAAGCAAAGTACTGCATCGAAGCTCTCAGTGACTCTTACTCATAAATAAAGGCCCTAAAGTGTGCTAACGGCATCGATGGATGATAGAGAAAAAGCAATTACTACAACGGAAATGATGCCAAGGCTGTCAATCCTTCTAGCCAATGTGACGGATATTCTACACGTGCGTTTAAAGACTTGGTTTTACCCTCTAACAAAGAAGGAGCTTTGATGCTGGGAATGCATATGAAAAGCTGTCGACGATGAGGAAGTAATTCGTGAGAACAAAGCAATGCGCTTGCACCGGTGTTTCGGAAGACGAGTGACGAAAGACAGCCATGCAAGTTCAGCAAGAAGAACCAGCCGAACAAACATTGAAGGCAACAGCATTGCTCGCAGCTTGAACGTCCGCGTCTCAAAAAAATTTAAAAAAGGCTCTTCGTCAGTGCATCCACAATCGCACGTGAAAAGAGCGGAAATGGCCGTGTAATTCTTAGGTACGCGAGTGCCCAGCACCATATAGAATTGACACAGTTCGAAATCAAAGAAAAAATTACAAATAATATTCACATCAAAATGCAATTTCCGGATCGGCACAAAGCGATCGACCCTATAAAACATACTATACTATAACACAAGCGCAGCAATGTTGGTACAAGGGGCGCATCGTTAAAATTGTTTCATAGCGACCTCCACGATATAGTTCGCCACTCAACGGTTAATTCTTCCACTTCAGCTGCCGGACGGGTGGCAACAGGTGTGCTACAAAGGTGCCATTTCAGGGCCTGTACCAATTCTGCTTAAAATAAGCGATAGATTTATTATGCCCAATAATAAGGACATATTTGCAAATGATACTAACGTCTTCTTTATAGGAAATAGCCTTTGCGATACAAGATATTGAAATAGTAAGCTTAGCGTACATCCGACACGGCTACAATCAAACGAATTTGATTGATGTGAAAACTAAATACCTGATTTTACAGTGTCGATCCAAATTATGATTTGAGAATTAAATATAATGGTGCCGAGTCCTCTTCTTAATTAGGAAAAAATCCATTAGGAATCGGACATTATATTGCAGAAGCACTTGCTCTGGTCACAGCACGACGTGTATATTCGCATCAAGGTTGAACGCTCCTTGGCACCGGATTAGGAATCGTCTTACCTTAACTTTATACCCATAGTATAGTGCTCTGGAAACTTGCCCTCCAGTATTGTAATGCATACACATCATGACAATACCGTCAGCATTGCTATCAAGTGTACATAGCCCCTATTACATATATATATATATATATATATATATATATATATATATATATATATATATATATATATATAAACGAGAAGAAAGGGGGTTAACCGAGGGACCCGGTAATTATTAGTCATATAATGAGAAGCCAACAAACACTGACACCAAGAACAACATATGGGAAATTGCATGTGCTTAGTAAATGAAATAAAGTAATGATAAATTAATGGAAATTAAAGTGGATGAAAAAACAACTTGCCGCAGGTGGGAACCGAACCCACAACCTTCGCATGTCGCGTGCGATGCTCTAGCAATTGAGCTACCGCGGCGGCGTTTCCCCATCCACTTTCTTGGGTATTTATGTGTACTAGTAGAACCCTGGGAGTGTTAGCCAGCGCCCCCACTCACAGACCTTGGCGGCGGACGTGGAACGTCTTTTTTGCCGCAGGCGTCACGAGAACGTGATCTTTTTCGGGTGAAGGCAACTGGTCAATAAACCCACATATGCTACCTGAAGGCATCAATGTTGCCGGATTCGAGACCCTCGTTAAGTAATAAACGAGAAGAAAGGGGGTTAACCGAAGGACCCGATATTTATTAGTCATATAATGAAAAGCCAACAAACACTGACACCAAGAACAACATATGGGAAATTGCATGTGCTTAGTAAATGAAATAAAGTAATGATAAATTAATGGAAATTAAAGTGGATGAAAAAACAACTTGCCGCAGGTGGGAACCGAACCCACAACCTTCGCATGTCGCTCCCACTCCCAGGGTTCTACTAGTACACATAAATACCCAAGAAAGTGGATGGGGAAACGCCGCCGCGGTAGCTCAATTGGTAGAGCATCGCACGCGACATGCGAAGGTTGTGGGTTCGGTTCCCACCTGCGGCAAGTTGTTTTTTCATCCACTTTAATTTCCATTAATTTATCATTACTTTATTTCATTTACTAAGCACATGCAATTTCCCATATGTTGTTCTTGGTGTCAGTGTTTATTGGCTTTTCATTATATATATATATATATATATATATATATATATATATCATATATATATCGGGTCCCTCGGTTAACCCCCTTTCTTCTCGTTTATATATATATATACATATACATATATTTAATTAGTTGAAGAAACGAAGAAGCACACTTACGAAAATTGCACTTTTATTGCTTTTACGTCTCGGGCCGTGGCCCGGTCTTCGTCAGAATTAGGTTGATATTCTGACGAAGGCCGTGGCACGGTTAAAACGTAGAAACATTAAAATTGCAATGTAGTAAGTGTGCTCCTTCGTTTCGTCAACTACCTATGCACCGGACCTACAGAACTTTCCCTTGAAACATACATACATATATATATATATATATATATATATATATATATATATATATATATATATATATATATATATATATATATATATATATATATATATTTATACTTATATACATACACACATATATATACACATATATATACAGAGAGAGAGAGAGATCATGTATTGCAGGTTTCAAGTTAAGAAATATACGGTTTTAATAAACTTTGAAGGCCAGATCTCTCTCTCTCCCCCTCTCTCTCTATATATATATATGGAGAGAGAGAGAGAGATCGGGCCTTCAAACGTTATCAAAAACGTATATTTCTTAACATGAAACCTGAAACACATGATCTAGCTAAACAAATGTCCGAACCGCTGTTTAAGCTAGTCATCGAAGCACTCCCTACCACATAATCCGTTTATGTCATCTGTTTCATTTACTTCTGGGGATTTTGTCCTTGCTTGTTCGGCGTAGTGCCTGAATAAATACTTAGTGTTTGTGTATTTTACCTATGAGTATACTCTTGTTTGTATATCCTGTCTTATGTACCCATGTAGGTATATGTTGTGCGCGATGTACCGTAATTACGTATTTGCTTTAGTCTGTTAATACCTGTTAGCGTCTCTATACTGCCAATGTATGTTTCCTACTGCTTTTTGGTGGGCACGCCTTCGACTGATCTCCATAACACCTTTCGCCTGCGTTTTCGTGGCTTCTTAATATAAGTGGACCAAAAGAATCAATACCGACGAAGGATACCGAATCGAAGTAATTTCAAGTATTTTACGCCAAGCTACAATGTACACCCGCTAAAACCGTACATTCAAACCCAGCAGCCTCTTCGCCACTGACGAAAGGGATATTAGTCAGCAGTAATACACAACACTGACAAGCTAATTGCTTCCACGTTGCAATAGTGATAGCTTTAATCACGGTTATCACTGGTTTGTTTGGATTTATGTCAGTGTGGAAGGTAGGTAGGTCAGAAGGTTGGCTTCTTATGATATGACTAATAAAAATCGGAGCCTTCGGTTAACTCCCTTTCTTCTCGTTTATTTTGAGAAGTAGGGAATAGCAGTATCTGTTAACTATATAACTATGTTGCCAGTATACGCAGCGTGAGCTACTTAAAGAGGTGTTTTCGGCGTAAGACATGGTCCTAACATTATCAAATAGAACAAAACAGCGCTGTATATTATGGCTCGTTATTGCTATACGTACAGCATCATGCATGTTGAAAATATGAGAAAAGAACCCAAGGCGATGGAGACTTAAAACGCCACAGTGGTCGCAGAAGTGCCGACACAGCCAACGTTTCGAAAAGTGGGCTTGTCTTCGTTAGGGCGCGTAACACGTGACAAAGGCAAGTCCGTTTGTTAAAACGGTGAATGCGGTCTATAAGGAAAACCTAAACATAACCGAAAGCATTCCTTACGTCTTCCCACTTCTTCCATTTGCCTAGTTTCCTGATGCACTGGAAAAGGTGAAATATATATGGCTATTAGCAGCACAATATCAACTACTCTGAGGTATAACAATTATTGGAATAAAGTGGCACAACCAACAAGCGACAAGTAAGCAGTTGAGCAAGGCTAAAACTGCCAAGTGGAAGTTTACTAATAAAGTAGACAGTGCAGGCCGCTCCCAATGCTCTGCTATTATTAGTCTGCATCCAAGCTACAAAACGCATTAGTACACAACCGATCACTCCATCCTGGAAAGTTTCGCTCTGTTGGTTAATTCGCCTTCATCCTGCTATAGCGTCATGGTATCGAAAATGCTGTTGGCAGAGAAATATTGTACCGAAAAGGCCGCGGTACCGATTCGTGCCCACTCCGGCTGCATACTTGCATGTAAATGTGAAGCTTCGAATTTCTTTTATGAAAGTAGTTTAGGCAGTGCTCCACGTTGCCGTAACCATAAAACCTTTTTGTATGGTAGGAAAGCGGCATGGCACATTATTTTATGATGATGCCGTATGTGGTTACATAATTAGAGACGTCTAAGTGGCAAGTCATAGCATTGTCGGGGTGGATTTCGTTTACGAATAGGTGAACGGCAGAGCAACAATTCTCACATTTTTTTGGATCAATTTGCTGCTAAACAACCGTACGTAGTGAGAAAAATCCCTGCAATAATTTGCGTCTGGTCATGGAACTTCCCCGAAAGTTTAATAAAGGGACAGAAGGTGGCATCAGGGCTGCTTACGTAAGTACAAGGTTTTGGCGGAATGTAGCTTGGACCAATGGAAAAGGAAACCTGCTATGAGTAACTACTTAAGAGAAAAAAAATGAAAACAGGAAAGAAACAATTGATGATAACTCGAAGGGAAGCTCATAGCTTTAGATACAATATCAGGATGCCCCGGAACACGGACTTATAAAGCGACAGATGAGAATGACGAAGAAGCATGTGCTTGCTGCGGTAAAGGAGGGGAAACGATGGTGCATGTTTTATATAATGTGAAGATATCTGCCCAGCGGTCGATTTAGCTAAGTCTGGCCTCCTTGAAAACCTTTGGTTGAGCGAGAGTAGGGGGAAAGTAAACATATCCGCTATACAGTTTAGTAAAAGTTGATTGGAAGATTGGTGGAAGTAGGCAAACGACAAACCACGAAGGCTTACAAAAACAAAGTTCCCAGTAGGGGCTCAGAAAATTTCTGTGTGAGAGTTCTTCGTAGGATATTTTTTTAAATTTTGTTTTATTGACACTGCAGGCGCATTCCTGCCGACGGCGTCGCCGTCGCCGTGAGGTTCCATATGAGTGAAAGCGTGTGAGCGTGAGCCAGTGCACGCGGTTCCATCTAACGTGCGTGAGCAAGGAACACGGCCCGGATGCGTGCCCTCTCCCATAGCGTGCAAAGCAGGGAGGTGTTCTTCTCCAGCAGCTGATAGGGTGTCTGAATGTCCTCCTCGCCCGCCGCTCCGTAGAGTGGAGACAACCGCGGCGTCTACTATCGCGCTAGCCACGCCAATCGCGAACACCGTAGTACACGCCTTTGGCCGACGCCGCAGGGATGCGTTGCTGGCGCTCGTGTCTTTAAAGCGATCTGCTATGCTTGCAGAGTTCGCGTAGTGCCGATAGCTTGCTATGTGCTGTGCTTTTGACATTTCGTTCGCGTTGGAGACCACTCAGGACGCCTTGGCATTGAGCTCCGACCATCTCACGCGTTTGGTCATTTTTCCTGCTACCAGCCTATCGACGACATTATGCTCGGACAGGACTTCGCTCTAGGAACGCCTGGATGTCCTACCCTCCACATGTGAGCCCATCTTTTGAATTTGAGGAGAGTTTTTTTTACCCGACCACGCCGCTATGCCTAACGCCGGAGCTGAGACGCAATCCTGGGACCTACTCTCGCTCCCGTCGACGCCGGCCTCGCGCCACCTCGTGCGGCGGCGTGCCACGAGCTGTCACGAGCTGTAGGCGCCCACGTGAAGTCCGAGACATCTCGCTCACTTATAATGGGCCTTACCCAGCCTGGCCACGCAACCGAGCAAGCCCATGTAATGGACACTCAGCAAAACGAAAACGCTGCTGAAGACGGCTGGACATTAATTCCATACAAGAAGAATCTTACCACCCCCTGCACCCGGCTGCGCTTCACCCAGTCGTAATTCGACCTCAGAGCGATGTGCACCTCTCTCAACATAAATTGCACCACATCTCACAGGCCGTGCGGCAACAAACCCCCCTCACCCCACCCGCAGCTATGGATCTCTCACTGCATGTCAAGCCACGAAGCAATATAATCGTGATCAAGGCCCCAAGTTCTACAGCAGCGGAGAAAATCGCTGCCATCTCTCAACTCGCACTTGGGCCAACCACGCACACTGTCACAGCATGCATAACCACGCACGCCAACTCCTGCAGAGCGGTCGTCCACGGAGTGGACGCCGGCACACCTTCGGAGCATCTGATGCAGAACTTGGACACTTTTGGACCCACCATACTAACCGCCCGGATGATGGGCCGTTCAGACACTGCTGTTATTACATTTGAAGGAAGCATTATCCCCAGGAACGTCCTCTATCATGGAGCTATGCTCCGATGTTTGCCCCACCACCCCAAAGCACAGTTCTGTTCCTTATGCCTGATTTATGATCATCGTGCTTACAACTGCCCCATCAAATCAACTATTATCAGATGCCCTGACTGCATGAGACAAGCAAGCAGGAGAGGAACACCAATGCTTACTCCTCTGCCTGCACTGCGGTCCATAGACATCATAGGACCAACGACCGCAGCTGCCGAATTAAAAGGCAGAACGACCATAACAAGACAGAACGAGCCTACTTACAACGCATCAAAGTGCGCAACCAGCAGCGGCCTCCACTTGGTTCCAGCACCCCGAACACACCAACCTCGACTGATTAACATCGCGAATACCCTGCATTATTGTCACACGGACAGCAACGGCAAACAAAACAGACGCAACAGGCCAAGAAGAAGCAAGATGACATGCGACCTAACGCACCGCTGCCACATCCGACGTCATCGGCAAAGGCTACACCGAGCGTGCAAAGACCGGCCTCGAACAAAAGCCCTGCGCGCACCCCACAGCCTGGGAGAACCGACACAACCAAGGCGCCGTGTAAGCCAAGCACTCCTATCATCCTACAGACCCCATCCTTCAATACCCTAACGTCACAAGCGCATTCTACTGCTCCCGTTTACGAAGCACCACAATATCAGCAACACGTCCTACACGCGCATTCCCACAAGACACTCTCAACACTAGAGTCTCGTCTAAACAAATCAGAGACCCTGTTATCCCACTGTGAAAGCATAGAAAAGAAACTCAACCGCCTCACCGACATTGTCGAAAAACTTGCCTCAACCTACGAATGTCCCGAAACACGCCTAACCGTGCTAGAACAACGAGTACACCGCATTCTTAAGCGCCTTCTTCTAGATGAAGATCTTAGCTACGAAGACATGGACCACATGTCTCATTCGCAAAAGAGACAACTTCCTGATGACCCAATCGACATCTCCAGCAACCAGTCTAACACTGCATAGGTCGCTAATCCATGGCAGAAGTAAGGGACGGAAACTTCTGCGTTTGGCAGTGGAACTGCCGCGGTTTCAGTAACAAAAAAGCAATAATGACGCGATACTTAATAAAATAAAAACTCCACCACATGTGTTACTTCTGCAAGAAACATACGAAGAACAGAACATCTCAGGGTACAAAGCTACACATTCAGTGCACAACAAACCCGAACAACCAATAATTTCGACGTACGCAAAACATAACTTTAAACACTACACGGAAATAGCACCAGACTGTTTAACAAAGTATGCCTTAATAGTTACAATGCACCCGGACAACTCACAACGACTTGTCAAGCTATACAACGTCTACAATCCACCAAAATCCCCGTACAACCTTAGTCACATGTGCACGCTAAAAAAATGAGAAAGCACATGACATTTACATCATGGGAGACTTCAATACGCCCAACACATCATGGGGATACAAGGTGAACACGAAAACGGTCAGGTTGCTGGAAGACAACATACACAGATTTCAGTACACAGTTCTCAACACTCCGGGGATAACAACTCGCACAGGGGCGCAAAATTAAGTTCCTACTACACCAGACTTCGCGTTGCACAAAGGTGAATGTGCTATGAGCTGGGAGAACAGTCGCAAAAAGCTAACTAGCGAACACGACATAATAAACATCACTATACACATGACACCTCGAAAGCGGCGTGCTACAGTCAGCTTCACAAATTGGGACAAATTCCGGAAACTGAGGCATAATATCACTGACACGTTTCATGACTTAGGCACGTGGGATATAAAGGCCTTATAGAAACTAAGAAAGCAGTTACAGACACGCATACAACTTCAGCGCCGGCAGACCGGCCCGCCCCGCACCTCACACGCGTCTGGAAAAAAACGCAAAATGCTTTTGAGAGCCTTATCCAAGCAACCGCATAGCAATGAGCTTCGTGAAAAGGTTGACGATATAACTATTCAAGCGATCAATCATGCCCGGTCGCTCGAACAGACAGAGTGGAACCATATTTCCGATAGCATCCAGAATACGTTAGACAAAAATACACGTGGCATCTTTTCCGTGCTCTGCTCGGCACAAAGATATAAGTGATCCCTACCAGAGCGAAACACGCCAGCACCCAAGGTATAAACAAAACATTTGATGAACTTCGGACCGTTTACATACCTGCGGCACATCAGTGACTGTACACAGACTATACAGGCCCCCCTCCCCCCCCCCCCCCCCCCCCCCGAACGACAACATCGATGCCGACTTCTCTATGGCAGAACTAAGCATAGAATTGTTGCAAAACAGTAGGGCGACGGCGCCGGGTCCTGGTGGCATCACATATACTAGTCTGCGTAATCTACCCGATGGAGATAAAGAAACGGTTCTCTGGCACATAAATGAGCATTGGAACACGGGCGCCCTCCCAGACGAATGAAGAACATCACACATTACCATGATCCCAAAACCAGAGAAAAAAGCCATGCATTGCAACCTCAGACCATTATCCTTAACATCATGTATGGGCGAAAAAATGGAACGGCTTGCATTGAACAGACTAAAACAACATTTGGATAACACGAAACATTTTCCGCACCAGCTCATAGGCTATCGCAAGAACGTTTTCACACAGGACTTATTTCTCATAATGCAGAACACGCCTCTCCACCCAAAACAGCACAGACCCACTTGATAATGTTACACGCGATCACATACTGAAATCGTTTCCCCACACTGGATGCGACGCCAACATGTACAATTACGTACGCAGCTTCCCCAAAGGTAGAACAGCACGCTTCAAGGCAGCGCAGTCTCTTTCCTTCTCCATCAATGTTTCCCGTGGAAGACCTCAGGGATCGATTATATCTTCCACCCTCTTTAATCTTCGCATGACAGCGCTATCAAGGCACCTATCCACAATTCCTAACATTCACCACACTTTCTACGCCGACGATATTGCCCTAAGGTGTGAAACCACATCTCAAGGGAAAGCCGAAACGACCCTCCAGGAAGGCGTCGACACCATAACTGACCACTTACACTAATCCAGGCTCCAACCTCCAGCAGAAAAGTCGGAGCTTCTCCTCATGAATCGAACACAATACCAATAGGAAACACACGCTCTGATACAACTCTCCCTATTAGGCAAACAGATACCAAAGGTTACATCGTGCCGAGTGCTCAGATTTATCGTAAATCACAACAACAATGCTAATTCTAACATTATACAATATCAAAAAGACTGCCGAAATCTCACGCACCTTATGCGAAGGATAATTTGCAAAAAACACCGACTGAGGGAAGAAGAAACAACACAGCTCATGACTGCACTCGTGTATAGTAGGCTTTAGTACACCGCCCCATTCCTGACACTCAATATTCACTCAACACCCTTCACAAGGCCGCCCTGGGTCTACCGATATACACCTCAAATCATCGCCTTCAACAAACGGGCCTCTTTCACACTTTCGCACAACTAACACAACACCGAGACAGACAAGTAGCGCGCTTGTCTTGTACGGAACAAGGATTCGACATCCTGAAACGAGCAGGGATCGCCCCTTGCCAGTTGACATCAGTTAGTCAAAGCCCTCCGTACCACGCAATATTGCCTTTACAAACATAGCAAAAATTATGACGCCACACCTACATGACGGTCGACGTCAAGCGCAAGCAAAACATCACCAGATAGACAGGGAATGCATCACGATATACACGGACGCCACACGCTCTAACATAGAATCATACGCGTATGCAATGTATTGTCACGTGGTAGTGATGGTTAAGAAGGCGACAAAACTGTGATTAACGAAACGAGCGTTTTATTGGGCAAACTTGTGCCCCAAAAAACAGGCGACACTCAAAGAACAACGGTAGCGGCGAACACGATCGGCGGTTGTCGAAATATGATCAGCGGGTCAAGCGCGTCGGCATAGATAAAGAAATTCAACAAGAGGGGACACTCTTCAAAAACTGGCAGCAGGAAACACGTCACGCCTAGTTTCAACAACATCCGTTAGTTGACGCGAGCATCAGAAAAAAAGAATGTGAAATAAACTTCCAGACAACGTTTTATGTTTCTTATTCCTTCCCTCTAAAAGTGAAAACGTTTTGCGTGTAAATGAACTTATACTTTGCAACTTTTTGTTGCGTTGCCTAGCAACAAGCTAGCGGCACGCCAGACGCGCGTACATACGTCATGTGCCAGACAAGCCGCAGGAGTGAGCGAGGATGGTCGTATACGTGCGAAGCTCGCGTGCTCGGCGACCCGTCTGTTTTGGATATAGCCCATTTTATTGGGCTCCCGGCCTTCTCTATGCTTCTCTTGCGTGTCGTCTGTATTTCGACACGGCACCACTGCACTACTGGACTATACGGCAAGGTGAGAAATTCTGTTTGACAGTGTGCGGCTCATTTTAATCACATTAAGGCTTAGTTCGAGTGGCGCAGTTAGCGAAAAACAGCACCGCCGTCCTGGCGCAGTTAATTTGAGTTAATGCCTCGTCCTGGGAGATGCTTGCGACGCTTTCTATGAGGCCCAACATTACTGTAACTTATTTCGGTAGCTTTTGGGCACGCTTGCCGCGCCCAGCTTATTCACGCAGTAAGCGAAAACCGGCTCGGCCATGTGACGCATTTGCGCGTGTACTGAATCTTACTGGTAGAAGTTCGTGACGCATTCTCTGAACCGAAAAAGTATTGTAATTTATTTGGTAACTTTTTGGGATATCTTGAGGCTTGCTCGCCGCGCCTTGGGTTGTGAAGCTGTGAGCAAATAAGCAAGCCGGCCATAGTGAGTTACTTTTGCGTGTACTGAATATTAGTGGGACAAGTTTGTGACGCATTTTATAGCCCCGCAACAACATACACCTTATTTCGGTACTCGCGCTTCTCGAAAACGCGACGAGCGATTGCCGAGAGTGATAACACGGGAGTGTTGCATGCGCCGGCAGGACGCGTAAAAGGTAACACGGAGGAGCTCAAGAACATGACATGCATGTATTCTGAGCGACTGAAAACGGGCTTTGCACCCACGAGTCCGACTTGAGTGCGATTAGAAGGCATTCTGCGAGCGTGTAACATGGTCTGGCTGAGCCTGTGTTGTAGCCACCTTTGTGTACTTGGCGCACCATCGTGTCGACAGAGGCCAAGTTGTTTTGGAAACGCGCAGTCACCCGTGTATTTGTGCACTTAAAGTGCAGGAAATAATGCCCGGGAAAGCAGGGGTGCTTGAAAGTCGGATGTTCAGATTTTATGGCATTGTTTGGGAGGAGTCTTTGCTGCGAAATGTACCTAAAAGTGAATTTATCTGTAATGCCGCTCATTCACCACTTAGCACGTTTCGCCTCTACACGCAATACTCCTGTTAGGTCAATATACCGACATGATACATGCTTGTAATTTACTTTCTTTCAGCTGATGGAATCCGGTGGGGCATCGTACGGCAACGACTGCTGCTTACCTGATGTCACAACTTTGGATGAATGCAGAAGCCCGGAACGAGCATTTATATAGAGCAAAATAAACATTTCATCATTTCAGAAGACGTCTTTCGTTTTCTTTATGAAATTGCGGCCGACAGATTCGGCGCAGTCTTGTAAAGGTCAATCGCAATCATTTCTACTTAATAATGAAACGATTCCACGGCAAGGCCATGCCAGGTTCAGCAGAAGCGAAAAAAAAAATGAATGCCGCGCCGAGCAGCGGAGCCGGCGCGGCGTGTACCAACAGGTGTTCAAAACGCGCGCGCTCAAAAACGAAACCGGAAGGAGTCAACAACATCCGCTTGGTGCGCTACAGTCAATTCGGCCGCTGGGTCTATGGGAGTGTCCGCTCTTGTTGAAATTTCTTTCTCTATGGGCATTCTGCGAGCGTGTAACATGGTCTGGCTGAGCCTGTGTTGTAGCCACCTTCGTGTACTTGGCGTACCATCGTGTCGACTGAGGCCAAGTTGTTTCGGAAACGCGCAGTTACCCGTGTATTTGTGCACTTAAAGTGCAGGAAATAATTCCCGGGAAAGGAGGGGTGCTTGAAAGTCGGATGTTCAGATTTTATGGCATTGTTTGGGAGTAGTCTTTGCTGCGAAATGTACCTAAAAGTGAATTTATCTGTAATGCCGCTCATTCACCACTTACGCACGTTTCGCCTCTACACGCAATACTCCTGTTAGGTCAATATACCGAAATGATACATGCTTGTAATTTACTTTCTTTCAGCTGATGGAATCGGGTGGAGCATCATACGGCAACGACTGCTGCTTACCTGGTGCCACAACTTTGGATGAATGCAGAAGCCCGGGAACGAGCATTTATATAGAGCAAAATAAACATTTCATCATTTTAGAAGACGTCTTTCGTTTCCTTTATGAAATTGCAGCCGACAGATTCGGCGCAGTCTTGTAAAGGTCAATCGCAATCATTTGTACTTAATAATGAAACGATTCCACGCCAAGGCCACGCGAGGTTCAGCAGAAGCGAAAAACAAAAAAAAAATGAATGCCGCGCTGAGCAGCGGAGCCGGCGCGGCGTGTACCAACTGGTGTTGAAAACGCGCGCGCCCAAAACCGAAACCGGAAGGAGTCAACAACATCCGCTTGGTGCGCTACAGTCAATTTGGCCGCTGGGCTCTATGGGAGTGTCCGCTCTTGTTGAAATTTCTTTCTCTATGGCGTCGGCTTTTATAGATCGGTCGTCGAATATTCCTGAGTAATCGCTGGGACCCGCATGCCTTCCACAAAGTTCTACACCATTCCCGTCGCACGTACATGCAATCAGATTACACAAGGTTCGGCGACAACAGACAGCGGATGGAACCATCGATAACATTGCAGAAACTTCCGACACATGGAAGCACGTCCTGCGCTGTGCGATAACATTTCTTAGGTGATGAAACGTGTCCCCGATAAAGACAAGTACACGTGTCAATATACACCTTGACAGACAGCACCGATCATCCATACAGCTGGGCCATATTCCAACCCTTCCAACATAGTCATTCTGGATACTCACGCGATAATATATGCCATACAAGAAGCCTCTGTACTCTCTAAGCCCAATTTCAGTAACATCAACCTTCATACCGACTCCGGCAAAGCCATTCCCAACATAAAACACCGACTGTTGGAAACACACCTACATGACATTCTGATAGAATCCTGTAACAGCAAACCGAACATTACAATCACCCTGCGTTGGGTGCGTGGTTATCTTCGCATCGAGGGAAATAAGTTGGTTCATCAACGTGCCCGCGAAATTAACTTCCGGGCGCCCTCAATTCCCTGGCCAAATCCAATAAAGGCGGAAGATGCTGTTACGTACAAAGAGCAAATAGCTGAATACTACAATAAAGGAAAACCGCACTATTTTGCTACAACCTAATCCTTCACTCAACACGGAACAAGTACATGTCCTTCGCAAAGTTCAAACGAACACTCTTCTCGCGCCACTAATGCTCTACAACTTCGGTTGGCGTAGCACAGATCACTGCCTCAACTGTCTGGAGATAAGGGCAGGTACATAAGACATTCTGTACTCATGTAACACTGCTATTACCTCTCCTTATTTTCCTTATCTTTCCCCTGCTTCCTGAAGTACTTGGCTGCAATCAGACTCGGCGGATGAACAACGAGCCTTAGCGGGGCAAGCGCTCTACTTTACTGGGCCTTAGTGTTGGCACTAGGCGTCGAAGGGAACTAGGCGTCGGATTCCTGATTAATAAGAATATAGCTGGTAACATACAGGAATTCTATAGCATTAACGAGAGGGTGGCAGGTCTTGTTGTGAAACCTAATAAGAGGTACAAAATGAAGATTGTACAGGTCTACGCCCCTACATCCAGTCATAATGACCAGGAAGTCGAAAGCTTCTATGAAGACGTGCAATCGGCGATGGGTAGAGTGAAAACTAAATACACTATACTAATGGGTGACTTTAATGCCAAGGTAGGCAAAAAGCAGGCTGGAGACAAGGCAGTGGGGGAATATGGCATAGGCACTAGGAATATCAGGGGGGAGTTATTAGTAGAGTTTGCGGAACAGAATAATATGAGGATAATGAATACCTTCTTCCGCAAGCGGGATAGCCGAAAGTGGACGTGGAGGGGCCCGAACGGCGAGACTAGAAATGAAATAGACTTCATACTCTGCGCTAACCCTGGCATCATACAAGATGTGGACGTGCTCGGCAAGGTGCGCTGCAGTGACCACAGGATGGTAAGAACTCGAATTAGCCTAGACCTGAGAAGGGAACGGAAGAAACTGGTACATAAGAAGCCGATCAATGAGTTAGCGGTAAGAGGGAAAATAGAGGAATTCCAGATCAAGCTTCAGAACAGGTATTCGGCTTTAACTCAGGAAAAGGACCTTAGTGCTGAAGCAATGAACTACCATCTTGTGGACATCATTAAGGAGTGTGCAATGGAAGTCGGTGGTAACTCCGTTAGGCAGGATACCAGTAAACTATCGCAGGAGACGAAAGATCTCATCAAGAAACGCCAATGTATGAAAGCCTCTAACCCTACAGCTAGAAAAGAACTGGCCGAACTTTCGAAGTTAATCAACAAGCGTAAGACAGCTGACATAAGGAAGTATAATATGGATAGAATTGAACATGCTCTCAGGAACGGAGGAAGCCTAAAAACAGTAAAGAAGAAACTAGGGATTGGCAAGAATCAGATGTATGCGTTAAGAGACAAAGCCGGCAATATCATTACTAATATGGATGAGATAGTAGAAGTGGCTGAGGAGTTCTATAGAGATTTATACAGTACCAGTGCCACCCACGACGATAATGAAAGAGAAAATAGTCTAGAGGAATTCGAAATCCCACAGGTAACGCCGGAAGAAGTAAAGAAAGCCTTGGGAGTTATGCAAAGGGGGAAGGCAGCTGGGGAGGATCAGGTAACAGCAGATTTACTGAAGGATGGTGGGCAGATTGTTCTAGAGAAACTGGCCACCCTGTATACGCAATGCCTAATAACGTCGAGCGTACCGGAATCTTGGAAAAACGCTAACATAATCCTAATCCATAAGAAAGGGGACGCCAAAGACTTGAAAAATTATAGACCGATCAGCTTACTGTCCGTTGCCTACAAACTATTTACTAAGGTAATCGCAAATAGAATCAGGAACACCTTAGACTTCTGTCAAGCAAAGGACCAGGCAGGATTCCGTAAAGGCTACTCAACAATAGATCATATTCACACTATCAATCAGGTGATAGAGAAATGTGGGGAATATAACCAACCCTTATATATAGCTTTCATTGATTACGAGAAAGCATTTGATTCTGTCGAAACCTCAGCAGTCATGGAGGCATTACGGAATCAGGGTGTAAACGAGCCATATGTAAAAATACTGAAAAATATCTATAGCGGCTCCACAGCTACCGTAGTCCTCCATAAAGAAAGCAACAAAATCCCAATAAAGAAAGGCGTCAGGCAGGGAGATACGATCTCTCCAATGCTATTCACAGCGTGTTTACAGGACGTATTCAGAGACCTGGATTGGGAAGAAATGGGGATAAAAGTTAATGGAGAATACCTTAGTAACTTGCGATTCGCTGATGATATTGCCTTGCTTAGTAACTCAGGGGACCAACTGCAATGCATGCTCACTGACCTGGAGAGGCAAAGCAGAAGAGTGGGTCTAAAAATTAATCTGCAGAAAACTAAAGTAATGTTTAACAGTCTCGGAAGAGAACAGCAGTTTACAATAGGCAGCGAGGCACTGGAAGTCGTTAGGGAATACATCTACTTAGGGCAGGTAGTGACTGCGGATCCGGATCATGAGACAGAAATAATCAGAAGAATAAGAATGGGCTGGGGTGCGTTTGGCAGGCATTCTCAGATCATGAACAGCAGGTTGCCATTAACCCTCAAGAGAAAAGTGTATAATAGCTGTGTCTTACCAGTACTCACCTACGGGGCAGAAACCTGGAGGCTTACGAAAAGGGTTCTACTCAAATTGAGGACGACGCAACGAGCTATGGAAAGAAGAATGATAGGTGTAACGTTAAGGGATAAGAAAAGAGCAGATTGGGTGAGGGAACAAACGCGAGTTAATGACATCTTAGTTGAAATCAAGAAAACGAAATGGGCATGGGCAGGACATGTAATGAGGAGGGAAGATAACCGATGGTCATTAAGGGTTACGGACTGGATTCCAAGGGAAGGGAAGCGTAGCAGGGGACGGCAGAAAGTTAGGTGGGCGGATGAGATTAAGAAATTTGCAGGGACGGCATGGCCATAATTAGTACATGACCGGGGTTGTTGGAGAAATATGGGAGAGGCCTTTGCCCCGCAGTGGGCGTAACCAGGCTGATGATGATGAGTGTTGGCCTTTAATAAAATTTTTCCTCCTCCTGCTCCTACTCGTTCACGTTGACGTGAGAGATGCATGAAGCTCATTTCGCTTGCTGCTGCCACGATTGCTGACGCCTGAATTTTGACAGCGAGTTTCCGCGCTATGCGAGCAATATGTGTCGATGTTTACCTGTGCGCGCGTGACACCATGCTGGCTACTCTAGTTAAAACACTTTCGTGGGCTAGCTAGTTTTAATCCATGATGGAATGTGTAAGCGCCACTGAACAAGGACGTATAAAGAAGCAGACACACATTGACAGCGCTGTCTGTGTATCTGTTTCTTTCTACGTCCTCGTTGAGTCACGCGTACACATTCTATGGTTGCTAATTTAGTTAGTAAGCGAGTGTTTACGAAGTTTATAAACCCAATAAAATACTATCTTTACTTAGTACAGTAATCTACTAATTTGCTATCGTAATCGGTGCTTCGCCTTTTGTGGGGATGTCCGATTTTGTTTTCTCTTCTTTTAAACATTGGTAGCCCACAGCCCCGTCCCAAGGGGGGCGCTCATAGCATCCATCCATCCATCCCTCCGGTGAACAATCCG
This sequence comes from Dermacentor albipictus, assembly GCF_038994185.2. Classification (NCBI taxonomy): domain Eukaryota; kingdom Metazoa; phylum Arthropoda; class Arachnida; order Ixodida; family Ixodidae; genus Dermacentor; species Dermacentor albipictus. The sequence continues at coordinate 125,784,229 of NC_091822.1, read as the reverse complement.
CGGTGCCAAATGGCCGGGCTGCGGGATCATGCAAATTTCTCACGAGAGAAGGCGCCTCTCCCACACTTATTTCAGAATGTTTGTAGAGTGAGCATGCAACGGTACCTTTTGACAAATCAATTTAATGCGAGATGCGCTTGTGTTTAAGTTATACACGGCTGCGTTTTATGATTCACGTCGTCCGCCTTCCTGCTAGTAGCCTTCCTTGCACAAACTGTATCGTTCGACTGTCTCTATTCGCACTTTGTCCAGTTAGTTAGTTGGATAAGTCAGTTATGTATTATTAGCTAGTTTAGTGTGTTAGTTATTAGTTGATTAGTTAATAAGTGATATATATTTGCTTAGTTAGTATATTTAGGCAGCTCATTAGTGAATAATTTTGCTATTTCTGTTAGACAACTTAGTTAAGTTATCTATTAGTTAAATATTAGCTTTGTTAGTTTGATTGGGTAATTATGTTTGTAAGTTACGCTATTTATTTAGTTCCCCTGATTGGTGTATTACTTTCTTATTATTACGTAATTATTGTTACTGTAGTTTGTGACATTACTCCTTATTGAGTTTAGTTTTTAAAACAGTTGGCTAGCTTCGTCAATTTATCAATTCACCAGTGTTAGTGATTAATTGGTAATTATGATAGTAATTCATCTGGTAATAATAATAATTATTTGGTAATTTATTACAAGTTTAGTAATTTGATAATTAATTTGTTATTAGTTTAGTAAATATTTGGCTACCTTTGTTCGTTTAGTAATTACCTATTTGATTGGTTTGTTAAAGTGTTGCCTAGCTTGGGAAGTTTGAAACGCAGGTTGCAAACGAGCAATTACATAAAAGTGGGACGTGAACTTGTTCTGTAGTCGATTTCTAACGACGGAGTAGTCCAAGTGTACAATTTGTATCGTGAATTAAGACGCTGTTGCAAACGAAGTTGAAGCTTGAAGTCAAACAAGTGGTTGTAGTTGCTTCGAACTCGCTTAAATTGAAGTTTCTCAACGCTATACAGAAAGATGGCGGCGATTCGCATGTTGCGTCGACAGTATTCTGACGCCGACGCAGGTAGTCGACCATTGCGCAATAGCGAGCGTAAGCCCAGAACGCCACTGGCGTCTGTTCGACTTCCGCTACAGCTCCACCTTCTATTTGCGCCAGAACCTCGGTGCGTCCACTGTAGGCGCTACATGAACCTCTCCTGCAGCATTACACGGAAGTTTTTTGGCCAGATAGAACGTATTTTGAAGGACCTTATGTAGTAATCCGTAGCCCTCTACTAAGGCGTTCGCCGTAAACTACCTTGTAGTTTTTGGATGGTAAAGCCCACAATTTAACTTTATTGTCGTAAGCTTAACAAAGTGAATGTCATTGCTTTAGCCTAGGGCTAAGAAGCTTGTAAAAACTTTTACTTTTAATAACAACGAGTACAGAATGTATTTCACAAAGTCCAGCTAAAGTTATGTGTTACCGCCCAAGAATAAAGTTGCGTGTGTCAGAAATACGACAAGCTCTACGTATTTGACACGCTGTGCTTCAGAAGCATTGCCAAGTGCTAGATTTTATACCATTGAACGGATACCACTCACCTTCGAAGAGCAAAAGTATTGCTTGCATATTTCTCATTGAAGAATGTTGGGGTAAAGCGTAGCAGGAATTCGCATGTGGGAAATAATACTCATGTATAAAAAAAGTGATACATTAATCCCACCCGTTTGCAGAGCACGGCACCCGGTTCATTACTTAGCGAAAGCAGAGCCTTACGCGATTAACTTATACACGGGACTTCCCAATGATCCTGTCGTCAACGTTACTTTTGTTTAATATTTTCTAAGTGAAACGTTCTGCAGTTCGGTCTAGAGGTGCACTTGCTAAAACGGCGTGTAACGAAGACATGTTGTACTATTATCGCTTACATCTTTGCAACCATACTGTCCACACGCCTTACTTTTCTACTGTTGTGTACAGCAAGGAAGCAATTACACGATCAAGCATGTGCGGCATGTGCTGATCCCGCACTTGTCGGGCCACGCATAATGCAATACCAGAACTAAATTTCATCGCCTTGCTCATTGTACAGAGAGGCGTTGTTCAGCTTTCCGTTTGCGAAACCGGGGCGGGAGTCTTCGTTATTGGCAGTGGTGACTCTGCCATAGCAGGTACTTATATATATATATATATATATATAAACGAGAAGAAAGGGGGTTAACCGAGGGACCCGATAATTATTAGTCATATAATGAGAAGCCAACAAACACTGACACCAAGTACAACATAGGGGAAATTGCATGTGCTTAATAAATGAAATAAAGTAATGATAAATTAATGGCAATTAAAGTGAATGAAAAAACAACTTGCCGCAGGTGGGAACCGAACCCACAACCTTCGCACGTCGCGTGCGATGCTCTACCAATTGAGCTACCGCGGCGGCCTTTCCCCATCCACTTTCTTGGGTATTTATGTGTACTAGTAGAACCCTGGGAGTGTTAGCCAGCGCCCCCACTCACAGACCTTGGCGGCGGACGTGGAACGTCTTTTTTGCCGCAGGCGTCACGAGAACGTGATCTTTTCGGGTGAAGGCAACTGGTCAATAAACCCACATATGCTACCTGAAGGCATCAATGTTGCCGGATTCGAGACCCTCGTTATGTAATAAACGAAAAGAAAGGGGGTTAACCGAGGGACCCGATAATTATTAGTCATATAATGAGAAGCCAACAAACACTGACCCCAAGTACAACATAGGGGAAATTGCATGTGCTTAATAAATGAAATAAAGTAATGATAAATTAATGGAAATTAAAGTGTTTGTTGGCTTCTCATTATATGACTATATATATATATATATATATATATATATATATATATATATATAATCCATCCAACTGAAACATGTGCCCATGTGAGGTGTTATTACGTCTTCAAGTTAGCAATTTTCTGCAGAAATTTCGTGCTTGCTTCGCTATGGCGCCCTTGCTTTCGTGGACCCTGCAAGGGGCAATGTTTAGACCCGAAAGCACGCCTTCGTGCATGGCGTTTGCCGCAGTCGTTTCCCGGTAAACGTCACGGTTACATATTCTGCTGTTGCCAGGAAGCGTGAGAAGCAGTCAGATGTTTGAATGCTACCGGCGTTCCACTCTTAAAGGCGAAGCTTAAGAGGAAGATGTAGCTCCGCTGCTCCTGTCTAAATACATGTAAAAGGAGAACTCGTTTTTATCGGCAACCACTGCACCAAGTTTGACGAGGTGTGTTGCATTTGAAAGAAAAACTTAAAATCTTGTGACGGCTGGTTTCAAATTTCTCATTTACGTCGTCAATTTTTTATTAAAAATTGGCGAAAATCGAAAATTTTCAGAAAATGAAACTATCAAGTTTACAACTCTGTAACTCAACAAAAAACATGATAAAAAATTATGTGAGTTGAACTTAATAGTACATCTAAAACGGACAAAATTGATATGTCACACATGAATATCAAAAAATATTGTAACATGGCAATACGGCTTTCGCAAAACCCTTGTAAACAACGTAACAATTCATGTAAGATGTAAAATGACATATCGAATTTGTCCGCTTTGAACGATCTAATGGATTCTTTTTACAGAACCGCGATATATAACCTTGATGCAGAGCTATAAATTTGTAAGCTTCGTGCTTCTATTTTTTTCACACTGTCGCATATTTGAAAATCTTTTTAACAAAGTTCAATCAAAATTTCAAATTCCGCTTCCAACAGCCACTAGAATTTAGCTTTCTCTCTCAACTGCAACAAGTTTTATTAAAATTGGTCGAGGGGTTATCTAAAAAAAAACATTTTTGCGTTTTACATGCATATGAATAGGCCGCGTCGGAGTTAAGCCCGAGCTAAAGCTTCCTCTTAAGCGTTGTCCAAATGTTTTCTGCAGTTTTATAATGGCCAAGGATTTCAGGAAGATAATCTTGAACATGCTATCTTGCGAGCATGTCAAGATTTTTTTTATTGAACAAAATAAGCCGGGCACCAGTCAGCTGAAGCGCACGGGGACGACAAATCTACTTACCAGCTTCTGAAATTGAGTAAAGAATGAAATGGTAAGTTAAAAATCAATGAATGATTCCACCATTTTCTCGAGTGCTAAAAGCAAATCCAAGTTATCCTTTTCAATGATGGCACAAATGTTTGGCGTTGGACTCGCGTCGAAGACAACTTAGAAACGCTCAGAGTCTCCCTCGCAGCACGCTATGTTACCAAGAGTTAATTTGCTGAAACAGAGCATTGAGCGACGCGTTACGTTTGCGCGTATTCAAAGCACGGATAAAAAAATGCTTTCTTTTAATTAGGAAAACGTGCTTTTAATGAACCTATGAGCAGCCCGGCAAGTCAGCCTGTGTTGATTAATGCAGTCCAGCCATAACACCGAAACCTTGCACTCTTTTTCGATAGGAGCTCCTTCGCTCCACTAAAGTACGGAAATAAAGACAAACAAAACAAAACAAGCCTACAGAGATTTCCGCTCCGCGATGAGTCACGCCTGAAGACGCCAAGACGAACGATGTTAATATTACGAAGAATGTCGCTGCCTAACTGCTGCAGGGCAATCCTTAGGAACCACAGTTTTAATAGAATAGCCTTATAATTTAATAATTCAAGAGCAGGTATAATATTATCCGATACACGTGTCTTACTTTGCTGCTTTTACTGCACACGCTACACATTTGCGGCGTGGAATAATTGTACCTGAATCCAAAAATTTCTCTTTTATTCATTTGTCGGCAACACCACTACAGTTTTTTGAGCACTGATATTGGCACGTCGGCGCCGGGTGGGCTCAGCTTGTTCTTTCGGAGAACTTGGGCCCTATAACGTAAAACTATTCCAATATGTTTCTATTCCAATCTCCTGACGTCAAATTTGCGTAACCACCAACGCAAGCACCGGGCGGTCACCCGCAGGGTTGTCTGAACAGACGTATCAAACGCTCTCCTCCTTCATAGGAGGTCACTTTTGTTTGCTTGAAAAACGAATAACATTGCCTACAGTGAGCGGCTTGTCGTATCTAATTGGCTGACAAGAGGCGAGGAGAACGCTCAAGTGTAGAGGGATTCGATGAGGCTGAGCCACTGCACTGAAAGTCGATAACCGGATGAAGAGGGTGGTGCCGGCGTCTACGATAGGTCGGCTTTCCCTTACTTAGCTTGCGGTGGCTGGTTGAAAATCGCGGCGGCATGCAACGGAAGCTCAAGAATGACACTAAAACGGACCCTCAGCAGAGAAGAGTTGGCAGAATGAGGGGGTAAGCGTGCCGAAAGTGCTCTAAAACATTACACAGCCACGTAAGAAGTTTTATTATTCGCAAATACACCCATGCTCTCCGGCAGGTGCGAGTAGCCAGCGTCTGAGCGATCGGCGGCCGCCATCTTCTATTCCTTTCGGAACGGGGCAGCCTGCGGCTATTCCGAAGAAAATTCATTTTTGTTCGGCACAATAATGCATCTTTATCGCGCACACGTCACTTTGACGCGGTGAGTTCTTGCGGTTTTGTGACGTCGCATGACAGGCAGGTGAAGTGGGTGCAGCCCGAGAACTATTTACCAATAGCCGAGGGCTAATGGCGAAAAGGGGTCGAATCAGAAATAACTTTTTCTTTTTTCTGTCAAATCATGAATAATCAGTGTGCACACATCATATCAGATGGGTAGGTATCGCGGTTTTCGTGACGTCGCGTGACAGACAGGTGAAGTGGGGGTGGTCGAAAAAAGTTTTTGACCAATCGTGGAGAGCTGATAGCAGAATTGGAATAGAATTGTTTGGAATAGTTTTACGTTATAGCGTCCCTTAACCGGTGAAATCACTTTACCCCGTAATGCGCAATGTATCATATATATGTATGCCACGCTTGTTTCGGTAACTCACGAATCTGATGTAGGGACGGGGAACCTAACGCATAGCCTATAGTAGCGTGTTTGATATGATGGAACAACTTTTCAGTTAAGGATAGTTCAGGAAGCGAAGACCTAATAAATGTATTGGTATAGTAATTAGGTTTTACCGCTCATAACACATCGTTATATGTCTTTATACAAAAGTGCTCTCCATGGCCAAATAAAAGCTTTTTTCCCCCTTCATGTGGAGCCAGTTTTGGCTACTAGAGAGTAAAAGCAAGTACACTTTGCCTCCGGCTCCTACATTTTTCATGGTGCGTGGTCGGTGGCCTGACTTTCAGCGTGTTCGCGCGCAATCAAATTTCGGGACGCGTTTTACGCCTAAAGACCACACGTACGCTTGCGGGCGCGCGCAAACTCGCGGCCACGCACCCGGGCATGCGCAGACGGTACGACACGCCTCGTACGCATCGAAGCGCTGCGCGCAGCTTCTTCTGGGCGTGTTCCAATCGTGGCCAGCATGGGAGCAGTTTACGTAGACCACTAGGAAAACAGCCAAGGCAGCTTCAAGACCATTCAATGGAACGCGCTCCAACCGTGTGGAATGCGCAGAACATGTGTGGAAGGTGATGCGAAGACGCCTCTGCGACATGACGCCACCTCGCGGCGACGAGGAAAATTTGAGAAAAGCACGCATGATTTCTATATTTTACGTTTTTGTGCCTGCAAACCTGGGAAAAAACACAAATGTGACGTATAAGAAGGGTGCAGCAAAGCGTTTTCACGTTTTCTTGTGCGCAGATGCCCTTCCTGTCAGCTTTCCAAACGTCCTGCCCCGCCACAGTCTTGTTTGCACAGGAATGTAGCCTGCTTCGTTATCGACTTCGATGCTGCCTTCGCGAAGCTGTGTGCTTTGACGTCTTGGTGAGAATTGGAACGTGACTTAAGATGGCCCCTGTACCCTCAGGCGTCTACGTTGCCGTCTACGGTGACTATCAGAACAGAGCCTCTGTAATGGCGCGCCTGGCTACGCAGCTACGGCGCGCTACATTCAAGTCTCATTGAAGCAGCTTTATATCATGCAAGAAAGTGTATCTTCTTTCTTTTTTGTGCTGATCGAACAGCATTGAGTTTATAGGCATCAAGGCATTTTGAAGCACAGTCGATAACAAAGTACGGAGTGACGCCTGCCAAGACGTCGATGAGTGAGCCCAGTGAGCGCGCGCTGTCGCGCACCTTTATGGATGCGAACCGCCATTCCTCGTGAAGCGAGGCAGGCGCAATGCGCGTAGACGTCAGCTTGCACGCGTCTGCAAGCGTACGTGTGCTCTAGGTTTGATGTTCGCGCGTGAGCTCTGGGGCGTCGTTCAGCTACTGGAATGAAGCGCTCACGGAGGTGGCAGGCCATTCTTCCTTATGTTCAGTATACGAAATGCTCTCTGCCATAACTACAGCAACTACATACTTGCAGAACAGGCCTTACTTCAACCTTGAAGTTCCCGATCCAAAGTGCATTTGTTATCCTTTTATTACTTGAGGTTTTTGATTTGTGAGCGTCAAACCTAGCACATAGCCTGCGTGTAGTATAGCGCACTTGTTACGCAGGAGAAATATTTGAGTGGCGCATAGATGCGCCACGCAAACTAACAAAAACATAATTAATGCACTAACCACGTTTCAGCTCTAATTATATTTCGTTTTATTCTTTTGTGCAAATGTACTTTCCGTGACAAACATATACCTTAATTGCACTTTTCTAACGGGCACCTTTTTTGAGTAAAAAGTGCATTTGAAATAAAAGGGTAGTTCCTTCGGCGTCATGCCGTCAGTGATGAGGATAACGCGGAGAAGCATGATACGAGGCAACGAGTCGCTAATTAACAAAAATCTAATTAATAACTTTTAACCTTTTAGTTTCAGCGGACGCATCGCAACTGGGAAATTGAAGACAGCTCTCCGGTACAAGCCATATCTACTTTCGTAACTGTAAAAATACGTTTACCCGCGTAGATCTAGGGGGACGAATCATCGGAGCGCGCCAAACCGGTACTGGTAACGTGCAGTGGGAGCAAAGCCGTGCCCTTCGAGGCGACGTTCTGCTTACGTCACCCAGGAGCGGGTAGCCAGCGCGCAGCGGCTGCGGGTTCCTCGCTGTCACAATGCGCTGGCATCCCGCTGCTGCGTGACGTGTGAGAACGTCGCTTCGGGGGGCCCGGCTGTGCGCTCGCTGCAGCCTCCCAGTTTACGTTTCGCGCGCTCTGATAGCCAAAATCCATTGTGTCAAACTTCCGTGGTTAATCGATTTTTTTATGCGAAGCATATTACGAGGGCTCAACCCAGCTCCTCAGGCGCGGCGGTGTCGCCTTGAATACCACGTGACACCGTGACGTCACGACAGAGGAGAAGTGGCTTTGGCTCAACTCTTGCAAGATGGGCTGGGTGGGAATCGAACCAGGGTCTCCGGAGTGTGAGACGGAGACGCTACCACTGAGCCACGAGTACGATGCTTCAAAGCGGTACAAAAGCGCCTCTAGTGAATGCGGTGTTGCCTTAGGCTCAGGCGTGCGTCGCTTGCTCAGGCGCACATTTCATTGCAGCGCCGAACGCTGCGTTGCTCGACGCTCACCGCGTCCAATGCGGGGCGTCCAACGCGAAGCAGAGTAACGCATGAGTTGTTTCTTCGTCTAGCCGAACCAAATATAGCCAAGCAACAGCAGTTCACCAAGCTAAACAGTGGTTCAACAACTAAAATAAAGGCTAGTATGCTTCGCATCCTGGGCTTAACCTTACCTAAGCCACAGCCATTTTTTTAAAAGCGCAGCTCTTTGGCGCCCTTTCCCGCGTTTCGCGTCGCCAACTCAGTCATAAACTGCGTGCTGCTCCAGCTGCTCGCGCTCCTGCTGCCATCTCTCGCGCGCGGCGCGAGTCTTGCTCTTCCCTTGTCCTGCAAGGCCGGATCACGTGTTCTCGCCTATCCCCTCGCCCATTTCCTCCGCGGAGCGCCGTTGCGGTGACCCTCGTTGCTACCGTCCACTCCGCTCTCGCCGTCGCTTGTCCCGCTGTCGCGGCACTGCCGCGGTGTCGGTGGCGGGCGCTCCTTGCCGCTTCGCGCGTGAAACTCGGCTCTCCGCTCCGCCGTCTTCACGTCGCATGGCTCTACGGCTCTCAGCCGTGTCACTCGCTTCCCCGTTGGCGGGGCGCCTTCTTCAGTGTAATTTGTCGCCTCTGGCAGTGCTTGCGCTTGTCTTTCCTTCTCCCGCCTCCACTCTTGTCCTACACCTCCCCTTACCTAGCGCAGTGCCGTTGCGCTGACTCGAATGGCACTTATAGCGTTTCGTCCCCTTATTCTACATCCCACCCCAACCTTGCGCGGCCGCATTTAGACCTGTCTCCGAATGAATGTGAGTGTGACCTCTAATCATCACCCCTGTTCTCTACCTGTTTCCTCATTCCACCTGAGAAGAATCATTAAATAATAATTGCTAATTCCCCCCCCCCCCCCCCTATCTTCGCGGCGGTGACCCGCTATAAAATGACGTGATGGTGACTCGCCGGAGCCCTCTCTCGATGGCGTCGGGTCGCGGTGTGTACTGCCGAATCCGAAACGCAGAACCGCCTCCGTTCTGCACTGCGTGTTCTGTATACGATTGCCTGTTGTTGAAATAAGGCAGCAGCTGCGCTCCAAGTTCGCATCACCAAGAAACGTAATTGTCAGCCACTTCTTTTCAGGTCGAACATTTGATATGGCTTATACAAAGAGATCTCTTCGAATTCCCAATTACGAGGAACCCGCTGAAACTAAAAGGGTAAAAGTTATTTAATATATTTCGTTAATTAGCGACTGATTACTTCGTATCACCCTTCCCCACGTTATCCCCACCACTGGCGGCATGTCTCTGAAGGAAGAGTCCCTATATTTCAAAACGGCTATTTTTAAATATCAGTTCCTTGTGTTGTCGCATGTGCCTTGTATGTCAATGTCGCTCTGTTTAAGCTAAAATGAATTCGAAGGAGCAGCGCCTGTATGACGGAAAACTATTCCAATATGGTTTTGTTCCAAATCCGCTATCAACACTCCGTAATAGGTCAAAATGGCTCGGGTTCTGCCCATTTGGGCGTGGCACCTACCCCTATGGGATTGACCTATCGCTGACGGCTAATTGCGGTTTTGTATCAAAAGCATACTGAATAATTTTGCCTTAACGCGGCCAAGATGTATATCTCTATCTGTGCGCGCATGCCTTTGCCGATTTGTCGAGCGCTACCACCAGCCCATCTTGTCTTTACCAACACTTTTTCTGGCAGTGCGCATTTTAATGGTTTTTCTCGGGTAGTTTCTCATAGCTTTTCTTTTGTTCATTTGTAGCCTGTATAAATATTTCTGATTTCTTCTGTTGTGAATGCGTTAGCTACTGTTTTAATTCTACGACAAGATACTGACATTATATTATTTGCAGTTTGTACTACATTTACTTTGAATAATCTTCCGCTTAGTGACTACTGCACTGCTGTTTTATGCTGCATACTTGCACAATCGCTTATATTTTCTGACAGGAGGTGCCCTTTCAGTCAAATGCCCTGGATACTCCTTCCGTATATTTATGTAAGCATGTATCGACTTATGAAAAAAATACACTGAAACGGAAATTGACATATGCCTTCACTGAAAAAAAAAAGCGTGTGAAATCGGAATTCCTTAGATACTTACGTCTAGGTAGCAATTGTATGAGTACATAGGTGACGTGAAGAAGTCGAAGATGATGACGAACACCTTGATGCAGAGTGCCCATAGCATCATCTTTAGGGTATTCTGCAGGAAGGAGCGCAAACGTATAGACATACGGTTTGACTCTGAAGATGCCAGGTTCAACGTAGACAGACACGAAATAGCAAAAATAAGGTTAGCCATAAGGAATACTCATTCGAACAGCTGGCGACATCGATGTCGGTCTGTGTGTGTGTCGGGACCTTGTGCCGTTAACCAGTACTATATGTTGTGTGAGTGGACCTCCCCACCCCCCTCCCTACCACCACCGACGTCGTTCAACAGCAGTGTACGCTACACATGCAGTAGCAGGGTGTTCCTGATTCGATACCAGACAGTGGTCTTTGCTTCAGTGACATTAGCGTTTAACAGGAGCTTCTCGGCTGGCGTTCTCACCATTAGGACGCAAAGCATGTTTGCGCGATGTGAGGGATGCGGCGCTTAGCTGCAGAAACCCTGCACCGACAGGTACTACCATGACGAGTATGCGTGGAGGAAGCTATGGCACTAGCTGGTACCATCTGCATAGCTGCACTACAATTCGTTGCAGCAAGGAAAGCTGTTTTAGAATACAGCTGCTTCTGTGCACCAGTCTGTGCTATAGAAGCACGAACATGTCTAGCCATAACTCGCCCTCTGGCGCTCAAGGTTTTATGCAAACGGAGAACGTACAGATAATGCGAGTGTTTTGCTTCAGAAGAAGTATTGCAACTTAGAGATCGGTTTTGTATTATGTACTTTTTGACGACGGCAGAAGACCGCGTGAAGTGTTGATATGACATAGCAATAAAACGCGGGCAAGCCCCTTCCCGCGTTGGCTTGCAGGTGAAAAGTGCGCAAGGATGTCTACTCTGCCTGCTGCGGCAGGGGCGCACGCGTCCCTGGTCTAATGGCTAGAGCATCAGGGCGTTGAACTTCGGGATCCTGTGTTCGAATCCTGCGATCATATATATATATATATATATATATATATATATATATATATATATATATATATATATATATATACACACACAGCGTGTCTCAGCTAACTTGGACTAAGATTTTGAGAATACCCAATTGCTCTAAAGAAATCACACCGACTGCATAGTGGCCGTCGTCGTATGTACTTACGGTCGGCACTTTTTTCATACCGAAGTACTACTTAATAACTTACTTTTAACTAGTGAACTTTTAAACTATTGCTTGAATCTCAAACATATCAATTACCAAGTTGTGGGGCACCTTCAATAACCTCCGAATCAAGCATTTATTTCGTGCTGAAGTGGTTGCTTTCTCCAAGAAAAAACAAAAGCCCGCGAAATACGTGAAATGCGAAATAGATGGGCACTCGCACGCCGCTACTGAAGTGCCTACAAGCAACCATTGAAAGATATGCGGCTGCATTGTCTTATTGCCACATCGTACAAGGCTCCGCAACGCTTATAAATGCGTCAGCGGCGTGTTCTCTTCATTCCGCGACCATCCCATAGCGTGAAGCCCTGTGTAGAGCTTCCGCCGCTAGTATAGCCGTGTATCCGTGGCGATTCGCTGGGGAGCGCTTGAGTAGCGGCGCGCGAGCACCTATCTATTTCGTATTTTGGATGTTTCCCGCGCTTTTGTTTTTTCTCCGAAAAACCAACGAGGCAAAGCTGAGCAACAAACAAATGCTTGATTCGGAGGTTATGTGAGGTGCCCAAGAACCTCGTAACTGATATGATTGCGATAGAAGCAATAATTAGAAGGTTCAATAACAAAGGCAATTATTATTTCTTGATTAAAAAATACTGGCCGTAAGTACATACAACTGCGGCTGCTATGCAGTTCGTACGATTTCTCTAGACCTCTTGGGTATGTTTAAAATCTTGGTCCCAGTTAGCTAGGACACCATGTATATATATTGATACGAGCCGCCTTTTTGGCCTAACGAAGACGACGACGATGGCCGGAACGTTGTGCGTGCTCAGCCATCTTGTCCATCCCTGTAAATAGTCTGTTGAAAAATCGTGCATCACTTTTATTTGATGGCCCATCATACACTGCTGGAGGTGCGGGGTACTTCGCCACACGATGGAGCTTCGAAGCGGTCCGCACTGTGATGCGACCACCATGGCAACACCGGCCGGTATTTGCGCCTGCATTGCGTACCATGAGTGCTTCAGTTCACCCTCCAGAACCTGGAATGCTCAATGGGACCGATGACACCGACGCAGTGCGGCCTACACAATACGAACGGGTGAGCGGTCAGAATAACTCAGACCTGACGGTCATGCTGGCCAATGTGGTTCTTTATCTGAGTGGAACGGCGAAGTTGTGGTATGAAAATTATGAGGCCGAACTTGGGAGCTCGGATACAGTTAAGGAAAATCTCCGTGGTCTGTTCGGTAAGGCCTCCTGCCGAAAATCGTGGCGAAGAAAGAACTGTTGACGCGAGCTCAAACGTCCACGAAGTAGTACAGCGTGCAGGATGTGCTGGCACTGTGCCGTAAAGCAGACAACGGCATGCCAAAGTCTCACAAAGTTGACCACGTTCTGAAAGGGATTGCGGACGATGCATTCAATCGGCTCATCCACAGAAATTGTGCTACCGTCGATGCCGTGATCGAGGAGCGCCAGCGCTTCGAGCAGGCCGAATTCAACAACTATTCACCTGGCTTCCCAACACCGCCGTGACGTCTTCGTCTGCAGAGAGGCCGCGCTCTCACCTTTCACCACCTTCGGCCGAATCGACGAGGATTGTCCGTAGCGAGATCGAAGCGATGGTTCCAACTAGCCTCCTTGCCAACTCTAACGCCGGCGACTCGAACGCACCAGTGGTTTCACTCGTCCAAACCATCGTACGAAGCGAGCTAGCGAATCTCAGGGTTCATGCTGCTTGCGCCATGGATAGTCGTGCGTTCCCTTCTGGGACCCCGAGATCGTTCCCACGTTATGAATGGTTCGTTCCACAACATTGAAACCTTGCTGATTAGAGAACAAAATACGATCGATTTATCTGCTTTAACTGCCTTCGTGTGGGCCACGTTGCTCGCTACTTTAACAACCGCCGATCGTTCCTGCAACCTATTCAATCCTTTGCCCATGCTCGCCACCTTGATCGCAGCCTTTTCGAGCCACCATCTGCGGTACATCCATAAAATCCCGACGCTGCCACGGCATGGTCCAGCCGCTCTCAGTCACCAAGAGCTCACCAGTCGCGTTCGCAACCTTCCCGCCGTCCATCTTCCCGCTCGCCACCACCTCGCTGCGCGACGTCGCCGAGCAACCATGGTTCCTTCATACCGGAAACCTAGATGCAGCAGCCGGGGGTAACGCTGAATCCCCGACTCCACTCCAAAAGCCTCTAGTTACTCGGCCGGCTCTACTATGTATGCTGGACGTTGACGTCGATGGCGTGACCTTCTCTGCACTTGTCGTCACTGGAGTTCATATTTATATCATGAGCTCTGGTCTTCGCCGTCACCTAAAGAATGTGATGACAGCTGCTGTATCCCACTTCATAACAGTGTCCGATTGACGAACTCCCGCCATCCCCGGAATGTGCACCGCCCGCATCACCATCGCCGGTCAGCCAACTTGTGTATTATTTGCCGTTCTTGAACGATGTCCTTATGAGAGTTACATTTGGTACGGACTTTCTCACAACTGATTCTATTGACGGTGCGACTTCCATCCTACAGCTCGAACTAACTCACGTAGCTGATGCTGCAACCACGCCTTTGGCCCATCTCTGCTCTCTCGACTATGCGCGCATGCCCCGGGCCCCTCCCAAAAGCCGCCACGTATATCTCCATGACCTTGAGCTCTCCTGCAGCCGATGGTAATTACGTGCTCTCGCCAGTAGCAGACGTTCTACTCGGCAGAAAGGTCGCCGTGCATAACACCCTCGCGACTGCAACCGGCAATCGCATCTGCATTCCCATTTCAGCGCCTCTTCTCAACTGATTCCAGCTGCCATGCCACTTGCCGCCATCACTGCTGCCGAAGACTGCGAAATTTGCGTGTTGGATTTATCCATTCCCTCCAATTCATCCTTCATTCTACTTCAACCAATTCGCCGCACGATGCCTTTGACTGAATGATACCTGCTGAGCTTTCTCCTGCTCTAGCTGCCGACCTTCGACTCCTCATGGAGTCGTGCCATGATATTTTCGACTTCAACGATCGCTCTTTGAGACAAAAGTCTGTAGTCCAGCATCGAATTGATACGGGACGCGACCCCTATCCACCACCGTCCCTATTGTGTCTCCCTTGTTGAACGTCGGGTGATCCGGCGAAGTCTGCAAAATGCTCACGAAAGGCGTTATCGAACCTTCTTGCACTCCATGGGCGTTCTCTGTGGTGCTAGTAAAAAAGGACAGGAGCTGGCGCTTTTGTGTTGGCTACTTACACTTGAACAACACGCGCAAGGATACACCCCATTCTCTGAATCGATGATGCCTTGGACTGCTTCCACGGAGTTACGTACATTTCCTCCACCGACCTGCGCTCAGGATATTGGCAGATTACCGTTGATGCAATGGACCGCGAGAAGAGTGCGCTCTTCACACTTGATGAACTTACCACTCCATGGTTATGCATTTTGTAGGGTTTATTACCCCCGCAACCTTCGAGCGAATGATGGATTCTCTCCTTAGGGCTACAAGAGGTCTACCGGTCTTTGTTATCTATATGATGTGATTGTCTTCTCGTCTGCGTTTGGGAACCACCTGACCCGCCTGTCAGCCATTCTCGATGTGTTTCGCCGCGCTGGCCTGCAATCTAACTCCTCTAAGTGTCGTTTTTCTCAGGGTCACATCACCATTCTTGGTCACTTTGTTAGTCCTAGTAGCGTCCAACCTAATCCCGACAAGTTGCGTGCCGTCCGAAACTTTCCTGTACTTCGCTCAGTCAAAGACATCCGGAGCTTTGTCGGCTTGTGCCTTACTTTCGCCGCTTTGTCAGAATTTTTTTCAGGGCATTCCCCAGCCGTTTACTGGCCTACTCAACAAGGACGTCCATTTTTCTTGGGGCCAAGAGCAAGCTACCACATTCACAACCCTCGTCGGCTTACGTACATCATCGCCGATTTGGGCGCATTTTGACCCTTCGGCCCCTGCAGAAGTTCGCACCGACGTTAATAGCCACGGCGTAGGTGCAGTCATCGCCTAACGCCAGAACCACGAACGTGCCATTGCCTACGCCAGCCGCAATCTCTCGTGGTCGGAGCGGAATCTTTCGATAACTGAGCACGAATGGCTGGCTTTAGTCTGGGCTGTGGCGAAATTCCGGCCTTAATTATATGGCCGCACATTTTTTTGTCATCGCGGACCACCCCATCTTTTGCTGGCTCTCGTCTCTGAAGGATCCTACAGCAAGGCTTGGTCGCTGGGCTTTACGGTTACAGAAGTACGCATTTCACGTTCTGTACAAGTCTGGCCAGGCTACCCTGTCGAACCTCGCGACACTGGCAAACGGGATACTGGTGGCTTTGTTACAGCTATTTCAGATCTGGCAAACATTCGCGCCGAACAGAAAAGCGACGAGACGTTACGATCTATGGCTTCATGACTTACCATACAACAGCCATACAGTTTCTTTTTCAAAAAGCAAACATTATACCAGTGAACAGTGAAAAATCTTTATGACTATAGCTAACACTAACCTTCAAACGCAAAGTATTTGAACATAGAACGTTTGTACGCGACTTATCATCAATAAAAAAGAACATTCCCATACACATTACCCGGCACAAAGAAAAATGGAGTGTTATAACTCCTCGGGCTAACTACTCTAACGAAAAACTGTCCTTCAGCCTGCCCACTTTCCTGAATAATTATAACAAAGGTACCACTGACATTTTAAAAATAACTAATGCTGCAATACGGCAACACTATGTATAAGGTATCTAGTCTTTCTCATTGGGTGATTTTCGTGTTCATTCTTAGTGTCCATTTCGGTGCCTATGTATGTTTTCGATGTTCTTTCCTGTAACCTTTTTACTGCCGCCTTGTAGAAGGGGCTGCGGGCCCCTGTCAAGCTGCCGTTTGTTCGTGCAGATTTCACCTGCAGCCTCCTTATCTTTCTTGATGGGAAATAAACATTATTATTATTATTATTATTATTATTATTATTATTATTATTATTATTATTATTATTATTATTATTATTATTATTATTATTATTATTATTATTATTATTATTATAGGCTGCCTCCACTCTCGTCAGCTCGACCCACCGCTCCGTCTGTGTGAGCTTCACGAAGCTATTCTTTACCGTCGTACCACTCCCGATGGCCCGGAGCTTCTGCTTGTTCTCCCCAAAGCAACTTCGCGCTGCTGTTCTGAAAGAACTCCACGATGCCCCAACCACTGGCAATCTTAGGGGTCCCGCACATATGACCGCGTGCGTGCAGTATCGGTTTTTCTGGTCTCATCTGTACAAACCTTCTAGACACTACGTTGCCACGTGTGACCTTTGTCAGCGACCGAAACCGTCCTTGGCGTTACCCGCAGGTCTTCTACAGCCCATTGACATACCAGCGGAGCCGTTCTACCGCGTCGATTTCGGCCTCCTCGTCCAATTCCCTACGTCTACTTCAGGCAACAAGTGAGTCGCAGTTGCGACTGACTATGCTACGCGGTATGTCATCGTGCGAGATTTGCCGACTAGTTGCGCCACTGACGTCGCCGATTTTCTACTTTATCACCTTAAGGTTCTTCATGGCGCCCGTACGCAACTGCTAATAGACCGAGGCCGCTAGTTCTTGCCCAAAGTTGTCGATGACCTCCGTCGTTCCTGTTCTGTGAAGCACAAGCACACTACTTCATACTACCCGCAGACCAACGGGCTCACTGAGAGGCTGAACCGCACCTTAACCGAGATGCTGGTCATGTACGTGTCGGACGATCATCGGAACTGGAACAGCAATTTGAAAACTCATCTCGTCACGACACCACCGGTTTTTTTTTGCCGATCTGCGCACTCTTTGGCCGCCACCCAGCATTGCCTTTCGACACGTTGCTAACTGGTATCATACAAAACAGCACAGAGTACGCCCGTGATGCTGCCGTGCGAGTGCATCTGGCAGGTACGATCCTCATGAGCGATTATCTTACTCGCAATTACTTCAAGGTGACTGCTATTACAGGAAGAATTGACACCTCTACTTTTCTCCGGGATCTCTTGTACTTCTCTGGACTCCATCTCGTCACGTAGGTCTTTCTGATAGTGTTTGTTCGTGTTACGTTTTGTCGCGTTTTGTGACTGGACAATTGTTCACCGTCTGCCCTCTCATCTCGGGACGTTCATGTATCCCGGTTCAAGCCGTGTTTTTCCGCCGCCTCCTCCTCTTGTAATTAGGCTGCGCCGAGACAGCGCTCCACCCACCCGGAAGGTTAGGTGTTACAACCCCATCATCCCGGCTGTCATCGTCTAACGAAGACGATGACAGCCGGGACGTTGCGCGTGTTCAGCCATCTTGGCCATCCATGCATATATTCTGTTTATGAATCGTGCTTCGCTGCGATCTGCTTGACTCCCTATAAGAATATATATATATGCGTGTGTGTGTTGGGAACATCACGGTGACTAGCGGCCCTAATGACACATATCGGCCCACATTTTTATGCTGCACAATCTGCGGAATCGTCCCACAGTAAGATGTTAGAAACATGCACGATACCGAAAGGTGTTGACTCGCTAAGAAATATCTTGCCTTAAAATGGGGCAGTACAACCCGAAGAACGAAGGAGTGACATTGATAGGCAGCTTGGACTCAAAGGGCAATGTTCCGACTTGACGTGGTTGCATGGCGGTTGACGTGAGGCAGCACGCAAGGCAGCTAACTCCTTCTGAGTGGAAAAGACAGGGTCCTGGCACCTACCCAGCATCTCAAAATGCGCGTGTGGGGCAAAGCATCACCGTTGCAGGCGTCGCTCCCTTATGGTGTGTGAGATTGGCCCGCTGGGATATTGTCGTAATTGGATTAATGCCCGGTAAAATATTAATCCTATTGAGGTGCGAGAAATATACTCATGGTTTCTGCTATACTTTTCCGAAATGAACTGTACCACAATAAAGAACCACAAAAAGATTATTATTTATTGTCTGAGCATATCATCTGAAAAAATCAGCGGAATAACACCTGTTCCACAGATACCTTGAAACGGAAATGGGACGCACGTTTTCCCTCTGCAGACCTTAGGCTTCGTCTTTTCCGGATCGGGGATGATTACGGCTTCTTTTGAAAGGTGTGAAAGCACACAATGCGAAGAGCTACTTGGCAGGCTCTACACGCAAGCTTTGTGCGTTTTTACTGCGAAGACATCCAGCACCATCGGCACCTGTTGCGTGTAGTGGTTCTGCAACCTTGCCCTTGCCCTTGGGGCCGAACGTGTCTAGGGAACCCCTGTCATAGCTGAGCAGTTTTGCTGCCGTTCGTGTGATACACTAGCCTGCACCGACACTTGCGAAAGCTTCTCCCATTGATGAGCTGTCTGCCCATTGTGACCCCAAAAGAACAGGTATGTCACGCTGAGTCTGTAGCAGATCTGGGCATTTTCAACCACTATGATCAGCATATTTGTAGGCAACTAAAACAATGGCTTACTTTCACGCCATATTGGTCTATAATTGATCTAGTGTCATTACTGGAGTGCAAGAAGCAACTTTTCTACAAACGAGACATCTCATTCGTGGCGAAAGAGCGAGCAAGATCACGCACTTGAGGTGCCATGACAGCCAATAAACATAGCAACAAAGAAAACAACTCGAACTACTAGTGACACCTACCATTTAAAATAAAAACTTACGATTTTCCTTGCTTTATCTTCTACGACATGTTGCTACCTATTTCTGTGGGGCTACGTACTTGCCTTTGAATACGTGAGGCAGCTTTCGCTTGTGTTTGCAGGTCGGACATATATGGCCCAGTGACCAATGAGAGTCAAGTAACGGGCGCTCACGTTAAGTTAAGGGCACCGTGTACTATTAGTTTCGCTCACAGCAGTGCATTCATACCGCAGATCACCAAGAACGCTAGTGCGATTATAGCAGCATGTGCACTGCGCTCACGCCTGCACCTGAAGGCAGACTCTTACCGTAGCCCCGCCATTGTAGCGCTGACAGTGCGTCGACTACATTTAGAATTTGTTGGCAGCCAGCCGCTGTCCGTGTCTCTGGAGGTGTTCGCTAACACGCGAGCTCTGCATGTACCGTCCAGAGAGAAAGCACAACAACGGCGGAAACGCCGTTTTTGCGTCCCGAGCACCCTCATACATTTCTTTCGCACTGCTGTAACTTACGCTTGCAAGCCAATCTCCCCAAAGTAGGTCAGGGACGCGGTCATCACCACCATCCACAGCACGTCTATTCTTGTAATATGCTACGTATCTTGGCGTTCACCGATTTCCACAGAGTGTGGAATCTGATTTTGTATTTGCTAGTCAGGCCTCGTCCTTGAATACAAGGAAGGCCTTCCAAAAATTTGTACTGACAATAAGACAATACTCGCCAAACGCACGTCATGCAATAAGGGGGGCGTTCATGCTTCGATCACATTGCGTTCCAGGTAACGCAGAGATGTCAAGCGCGTCGGTTCTGCGAGAAATGCAGGTTACTTGGTTTATTGCGAATAGTGACTTCGTGTTTAAAATGGCATTTTTGTTTCTTTTGTAGCAGATTATGCAGTAACAACACCAATCACATAGAACTGATATTCGTGAGTGTCGGATGCTGGGCAGTCTCACAACGAATAATATATCTCCGTGGCAGGAAACTTACTTGGTGGTACTATTCTCTGCTCCTCGAATGGCAGAGCACAGGGCGATGCGCTCATCTAGCTCCGCGTCTTGTTATAACGAAATCGGAGCTTGACCACATTAGGACATCGCGTGAAGATAACACAAAGACGTCCTTATCCGTTTTAGCCGGCCCTATCGAAGAGGCACCGGGGATATGAATTCTGGGATTGTACATCCATAAGCAAATGCGGGTGGACACAACACTGGACAAACTCCACAAGATTGAAGACCAGGTGGGCAGTATGGTGAGCCGCCTTTCTAACAAGTAGCGGCGTTTACAGAGCAAAGATGGCTGACATTCTTTTGTCTTTAGCAGAATGCTCTACTCGGTACTCTATCTTCACCTGCGCAAACACGAAAACGACACGATAGACGTCATAATAAGAAAGCTGATAAAGATAACATTTCAACTTCCAATAGCCACGTCGAACACTCGCCTTACGGCACTAGCGGTAGTGAACACGCACCAGGAACTCAGGGAAGCTCGCCTTACAAATCAGTACACACAATTACCCTAAGCTTGCTGTGGTGAACTGCTCTACAGGCTACACATGCAACATGACGTACATATACCGGAGAGAGTGCGGATATCTCGACTATGGCACCGTGCCACATTAGTTCACCCTCTCCCCACGAAAATGGATAGAGAAGAAAATGAGGGCCGACGTGCGGTGCGGACGCATACCCTTAAGCGCTATTATGCATGGTGGACAAGACAGCATATATTGCGTTGGCATTGCTGTCCCAAACCGAAGAGGGCGAGATACGGCTGTAGTACTTCACAACCGATAGGTGGACGGCCTCACCTTCAGAGTTCCTGGCCCAACACAGGCGGAGGAAGTGGCCATTGCCCTGGCTGCTTCCAAGCCTTCTTCTATATATATCATTACGGACGCGCGAGGGGCGTCCCGTAACTACGCGGCCGGATGAATCACACGTCTGGCGGAAGTAATGTTGGGCTGGAGCATGAAGAAGTCAGGTCATCTAAGAAACCATATTGTCTGGCCTCCTGGTCACCAAGGCTTAGTGGGAAAAGAGGCCGCGAATGCGGTCACCCGAGCACTCCTCTCCCGGGTACGTCCCGTACACTCCATTGATTGTGTCTTTGTTGTAGCCAGTTTGCGTTGGCTCAGTGCCTGTTTTTGGAAGGCAGAGTGCCCGCATTATAAATCTACTGCCGTAATGCTCTTTTTTTTTTACGTTTGCAGCTGCGACACTTCGCTCGCCATAGAATGATGAAGTTTGTGGCTTTTTCCGGTTTAGAGAGGTTTTGTCATGGTAGAAATATTGAGCCTTGGAGCCTTTCATATGTTGAACGATTTTTCTAAGACGCCCTACATATTATTGTGGACTAGGACTGCATTATGTCAAATTTTTCCTCAGCCAGCTTCATGGTTTGTGATTTCGGACTGTTGGTACGTACCTGGGCCGCTGTCTTGAACACGTTCGAAAAGCCGACGTTCGATTTCGCCTCGCGCGATTGTCCAGGCTGCGCCGATATCGCGGCCGAGGCCAGTCTAGTCCAATTGGGTAAGGCGAAATCGAACGTCGGCTTTTCGAACGTGTACAAGATAGCGGCCGTGGTTTCCATTTCCTATATAGTGCTTGTGGAGGTATTGCTCCTGGCGTTATACTCTATTCTCGCTCAGTTCCGAAATCTTCGCCCATAGTTGCCAATTTTCTTCGTGCAATGTTTATTTTCTTCATTGTGCAACTTTCAATTCTGGCATATACGTTGTAAGAGATCATGTGGACGGCTCTTACCTATTTTAGTTTGGTTTTCTGGAATGTAGGGATTTGTGGTTTTTGAGTTGAGGAGGAAGGAGAGTGATGCTGCCCAGCTCACACACTGTGCTACTGGTCCAGCTTCTCCTTGAGCCTGAAGTTTGCTTTTCTTATTTTTTGTTTGGGGGAACCTGGGCCGGAACCAAGATATTGAACAGCACGCAGGTTGTTGCGTGGCCCGGGAACGGTATCTCCAGTGGCATTCCGGTTGTTTGGCCAGCGATCAGGATCTCACGCACGTGTTTAGTGCTTGTCTAGTATGGCGCCGCAATTTCGAGCTGGTAATGTCCCGGTGACTGGTTCGTTGTTGCAGAATCGAGTCTTGTGGAGGGGTGTGTTTGACCATCTTAGTCGGTGTGCGCAGTTCTCGGAGGCCGTCTGGTGCAACCCTGGCACAGGGTACTATTGTTTTATTTGGAAGGTCTTCGGTGTGGTAATTAGCTGCGCTGTGAAAGAATATTTGACAGCTGGGTTGCGACATAGGTTTTGCGATTTGGCAGCAAATACGACAAGGCTGTTTTTTCTGCCTTCATATTTTTCACCGTAATTCCCTGATGATAATAGAGTACGCCACGGCAGACTCGTGTGGTGTGCCGACAAAATTAATCACCACTGCGTGCCTCTGCCCAAGTATTCTGACATGTAGCACTTAAGGACCAGCTCCATCTAATAGTTCTTCTGTGGTTGTTCTTTGTGTGATCCCGTGTATATTTTATTTTCTTTAATAACAAATGTGTACATGGAGAAGTTCGTTTCTTGCAGAGTGACGCAGCTCGCGTGTATCACCAAGTAACGAGGATAATTTCCACGTATGTCGTGGCTGGCAGCACCTCGGGATCGAAAGTTGCATCAGCACCGATGCACATATTGTGCGGGTTCACGCCGTCGCAAATTTCAACTTTTCCTTTATGCCGAAAGTGATGAAGGATCGAAAATCCGGTACATGTACGAAGGACGAAATTCAGGACTTCTAGCTTGTGCCGTCACACAGGTCGCAGGACCGTAAACCTGCGACCTGCAAGTTTCGAAGTGAATGCTGAACACAGAGCGTGGTACAAGCGAGGGAAGCGAGGTATCGAGCAATGGCAGACGGTCCGCAGAGGCGTTGGATGTGACGTCACGTGCAAACTATACTCCTTCACTGTGGCACTTTTATAGAGTGTGAAACAGTGACTGCTTGATTGTTGTTGAAACAACAGGCAGCATTGTGCGATGGCCATATTGAAGTTTTCGTTGATTTCCATCGCCACTTCAGCCTTCGTGAGATTGAGAGTTTTCATTGTCTCAAACGCCGTGGAGTCATCTAACCTAGCACGACTTCGCTCACGAGTATGGTATAAAATGGCCACTAGCGGCCATAGGTAGGTGCTCGTTCGCAATAGCGTGGTGGACTCCGCTCGCCAAGTTTGAAGCAAAAATTATTTTCAGCAAAATTACCTCACGATTAACATTTTGGTGCCCCTGTCATGCACTTGACAGAAGCAACCGACTAGTGACAGATGATAGTTGAGTCCGCCTAGAGTTTTGATGCTATAAGTGATACAACCCATACATGACGCGCCCATCCTGGTCAGCCTCTGCCGGCTTTTTACGCATTTGAAGCTACGCTTTTCTTGCGGAACCTCCATCAATTTACTGGCTGTGTCATGCTGATACCTGAACTCAAAACAATGCATATATAACAGTCCGGGTTGCTAGAATTGCAAGCATGTGTGCTACATATTGACATGAATGAGACCGCGGTGATGCCTTTTTAGATATTACGCAACAAATCAAACTTCAATACTGAAACGCTTACTTTTTCACTCTATGCACGGGGACCGCATTTGACACACTGACATCTTACATCTGAGAGCTACCGCTCAGCGCAAGATGCGCCTGCATGACTGGTACTTATTGCAATGTTATCGATGGTTCTATGCGCTAACTGTTGTGATTGAAGCTCATGTAATCTGATTGTATGGATAACGTCAATATTGTAGTACTTTCTGGAAGACACGCGGGGCACCACCAATTACTCTGGAACATTCGATGACTCTTGTATAAAACCCGACGCACTTGAGCGGTCGATCACATTTTCGACGATCGCCGACTGTGTGCACCACTGTTGTTGTTCTTTGAGTGCAGCTTGTTTTGAGCACACAGGTTCACCAAATAGAACGGTGGTTTCGACATTCACGGTTTTGCTGCTTTCTTCACCGTCACTACTACGTGGCAATATTCTAAACGTATAATATGCGGTTTGAAGCAAACCGTTCATCTACTAAAATAAATGGCTTTGTTTTGATCTTTCTCCTGTTTTGGGGGTCGGAGGAGGTTTTGGCAGCAATCGCATCTACACTTCCCTCGTGCGAATGGCAGGTCTTCAAGCCGCACATGCTTTCGCGCGAGAGCCTTCCTTGTGCAGCGCGAAGTTGAGCGCTGTGCAGCCTTTGTCCATTAACTATGCTGGCAGTATAACGGCGCATTTGTGCCAAAGTCCGCTGCACAGCTGTTGTCGAGATACGCTATTTCTACTTGCCGGCATACTATCAGCTTCGCTTAGACCTGCTGCCACAGTGCGAATGTTTTGCTTAATCCTAAAGAGAATGGACAGAGGAGGACTTGGGCTTCATCGACAAAACAAGCTGTGAAGATTTAAGGCGTAGGTACGGAGCCATTTTCATGCTATCATCGTCCACTCCGGTAACTCCGTTTCGGCAAGAGTCTATAGTGCTAAAATTTGTTTTCGAGTGTAGCCCGGATTTTCTTGCCATCTCTCTATTTGAGCGAAGCAGTTATCAAACGCCCAAATCTTGCCCGATATATCGGTAAACGTGAGAGATTGTATATCGCTTCACAAATCCGCTCTTGAGTTCCAGGAAATGTGATCCGGAATCTTTCCTCAATTCAGCGGTTGTTTACGTGGACGTTAGCCCTAGTCGTATTGCAATCTAAGGGACATAGGACGGTAGTAGGCGCATGTAGGTGACTTAGAACTTCCTATGAAGATAGCGCGCTCCTTTCAGCTTCTGTGCCCCCTGGTAGCGCCTTGATGTACAAAGCTAGGTACACATTCTTCTTCAAAATTAGTCAGCCCAAAAAGCTTTTCACTGCAGCCGAGCTGGAGGAACGAAAGCGTAAGCGCACAAGAGACGCACGTCGTCGTTCTGGGGCGCGAACGCCTGAAGTCCGTGCTTCCCTATTGGAACGAAATTGGATCGCGGAACGTGAACGCCACAATCAATCAAAGCAGTGAAGGCGGTGAACCAGCGGAAATTGAACACTATTACGTTAAAGTAATGTCGTACATATTTATCATATTTTATCATAGTGTACACCATCATGAATTCCAGTTAAGCGAAATAAAACATATTTACTAGAAAAAGCACCGTGCCACTCCCGCAGCACATTACATCACATCGCTCCAGCACTAGAACTTTGGCCGCAATATCACTCCATAAAACTGAAAGTTTGTGAGAGCCCCCCTCCTCACAAAAAATGTTTTGGATGAAGTCACGCTCGGATGGTACAGCGGCTGATATAACTATTTCCCTTTTTGTGCAACTTAAGTGACAATAACTACCTTCTTAAACAAATGCACACCCTGTGGGATGTATATTTGCCACACTACAATAATCGTCATATTGTCTTGCTTGCGTTTCCTTTCTTGAAAACGCTGCGTTCGCTACTTTCCTATCGAGAATGCTCTGTCATGCTGATAACGCGCATGCCGTTCGTGACTTGGAAGTACCAGGCTCGCAGCGTAAAAGAAAGGAATTGCGAACAAGACAGATGACGATTACTGTGTGGCAAGATACCACCCAAAAGGTATAAATTTGCTTAAGAATGTAAGCATGGATTCACATCATCATATTAAGAAACTATGGACATTAACATTGAGTTTGGCCACTGCGTTAACACGAACTACACATCTATCTATAAGACACGGTCTTCTTAGACCTTAATTTCGAAAATTGTAGGTCTGCTTGTAGCGCACAAAGAAATGTAATAATTAAATTGAATTACTGAAGGAGCGTTTCTTTCTACAAATGAGGAGCCATCATTGGGAAATTTAAAAAAAATTGCTGTAAGCATTATGAAAATTTTTCTACGTCATATATTGTAGTTTATAAATTGTAGACAGTGAGTTCTCAAATCAAATCCACTTGGAACGAACCCTGACGATGGCGCAAGTTTCAAGATATAAACCATAAACTTTGCGGTAATAATGCAAGCATTCCCTTTACCTAGTATGAAAAAAATTGGCAGTGGCTTAGCTCGGCTATTCCAGGATATACGTACGAAAGCTTAGGCATAGCATGGTTAGCCTTAGTTAATCATGATTGCAAGTCCAGATTACTCTGGTTGTCTAGCTATGATGCGGCGTTTAGCCAGTCGTTCGGCGCGCTGTTCGTCTGTTTCCTTGGCGATTAGTTTCCTCTTCATCTCGTTCCGATGTCAATTCCAGGCCTCCTCCTGCTTATCAGAAATGTCGACGTCCATACTGCCGCCTCAACTGTGGCTGCGGTGCACGCGAGCTCTCCTTTTAATCCTCCGACATGTCAGGCATGCGAAACAGCTGGCGAAGCGAGCGGAGGTGAGCGCAACGACGAGGTACGTGGTGTGACGTCATACCAAACGGCGCACGCGGAAAGGCGAGGCGCTGGGCAGCGGCGGAACACTTGCGGCTTGGTGCTACTAGTAGCGCATGCGCAGTAGAGACTAGGGAGCGAGAGATAGATAAATTTCGGCGACGAGGGCGCGTATTGTCACGTCATGTGCCTCCTCAGAGCACCGCCACGGCAAAATCCCAAGTTCGCGGCCAGTAATGCTTTCGCTTCAAAATTCACCGACGAGTACGATACTCGCGATCTACTCGCTGGCGCGGACAGTAACGCTACCGAGAACAGCGATGCCCCCACGTTGCACGCTTATAGCGGCAGAGGAACGTCAAACGCTGCCTGCGTTCCGCTGGGAAACTGATTTAGCGGAGCGTCAGGGTGCGTCTAGTTGTTTTGTTCGTCGTTTCACAGCCAAGCTGAGAGCACGTCACTGGCGACTGTGGGAGATGCGGTTGTTAGTAAGCGAAATCAATGCAGCCTATGCAGCCACCGGTGCGCGTGAACTGTGTGTGGAGCGGTGCGTAAGCAACGCTGTACTAAAACTGTACAATATGTCTTGCATCGGGATTGGCTGAAATTTTTATTTCGATGAATGAACAATAAGAAGTTTTTGTGAATTTGAGCCCAGAATCGCACGTTTCCTAGAACATGCTACAGTTCTCTCATTGGAAGTTCATTCGTAAATATGACGCTTGCAAAGTTGAGTTATTAGTTATTATGAGTTATGAGGTATTAGTTATTAGAGAACACAAATATATTTGTGATATTTTCTAAAATGTGCTCGACAACATGCTTTTAGCAGTGCACCTCTGTAGCGCAGCAGATTACTTTTCGTCATTGCCAAGCGTAACAGTGACACCGTGTAGATGAAAGTAACCTGCTTGTGAGCAGGCGCATCAGGCTGAGCAGTTTCGACCTATTCTACTAACGTTGGGATCGACGACTGCTGCTCAATTTGCGGTGAGGTCTGAGTTTCCTTGTTACACTCCGGTGTAAGGCGCATTCATTTCTTCTTTGCTGTAACTAAGCTGAAATCACTGATTAGAATAAACAGTCATCTATACACGAATGGTTCCGTCAGTGTGGCACTTATGCGAAAACAGGTTGTTGTAGATGCGATATTTGTTGGAAACCTTTAAGTACCGCCTGTACCAGAATTCTACTTCATGAAGTGCATTAGTCGAGGAGACGCAGATGTTTGTCCTAGAAATCGAAATTTATTAACTGCTAATGAGGGGGTTTAACAATTAAGGTGTTCAACCAGATTCTTTACAACACAGACTACACTTTTAGAAATTAGCCGGTGAGTAGTTCCAAGTGAGTCCACATTAACCGAATTATGAGAATAACACTAGCTTTGAGATATTCAAGCTGGAAATGTGTAACAAAATACATCGGCCAGTTGTTCTCTTTTTTACAGCGCAGCTCTCAATTAATGGCCCGCTCCTGCGGCGAGTGTCGGCGGCGGCAACGGCGGCGGTGTAACCCAGGGAACAAGCCAGCAGAACAACCAGCGCAACAGCGAAGGATGAAAGAGGAAATCGTAGTGCTGCCTAGTGCCGCACACGACGTGTTCCGAGACGAGACGATCGCTACCAGATGGCCCCAGAATACCGCGCGTCGTCTGTTGAATTTTTTTTTTCTGTCACTGCTTTTCATC
The DNA here is from genome assembly GCF_038994185.2 of Dermacentor albipictus. Taxonomy (NCBI): domain Eukaryota; kingdom Metazoa; phylum Arthropoda; class Arachnida; order Ixodida; family Ixodidae; genus Dermacentor; species Dermacentor albipictus. The sequence goes on along the minus strand of NC_091822.1, from coordinate 125,755,801 downwards.
GGCTAACGTGCGTTAAATGTTATCCCTTGACGAACGACGCGTCTGCAAGCATCGGAAGTTTCTGGAATGTCATCGACAGTTGCCGCCAAGGCTTTTTGTAATCTGATTCTATGCGCGAGGTGAATTGTGTAGTGCTTTCTGGAAGCCACGCGGGCACCAGCGATTACTCTGATCCTTCTACGAGTCATGTATGAAAGCCGACAGGTTTGAACCACAGACCATATTTTCGACGATCGCTGGCTTTGCTCGCCGCTATCGTTGTGCTTCAGTGTTGCTTGTTTTGCAATGCTTCGCTCCGTTTGCAACGTGCCACACGAGAATCGACAGTTTTAGCAGATGACTTATGGTCCACACCACTCAGGACAGGCGTATCGTAACGATTTTAACACAGCTGTCATTATTAACGAACCCGACCCGCCAATGCCAAAGAGTACTAATGAAAGAAATGCATAGTGAATTCTACCCCAGTAGTAATTATTCGTGCCTAATACATCTCAATCATCTTTAGCGCCATAAATAAAGCTCACTAACAATTAAAGCACCTACGTGATACCGTGTTAGTGGCCTACTATCGCGGTGTTTTCAAATGTGCTACGCATGAAGGAAAAATTTGGAGGACGCTTCAGCTTCGCCTTTAAGAGTGAGAAGCGATAGCATTCGAAGATCCCATACTGCGCCTCACTCTTCCCGGCCACCGCAGCTTATGTAACCGTAATGTTTACCGGAAAACGCGGGCGGCGAACATTATGCACAGATGCGACCATTCTGGTAGAAACGCGGCCCCTTACGTGGGTCGCACTTGTAATTTTTTGCACTTTCAATATTTCAGTCCTACAAAATATGTGCTGTCGGTGTATTATTTCCATGGCATTTGTTTGTGGCTTGTCTTTCTCAAAATTCCGAGGAATAACTTCGTAAAGAATGAAAGACAAGGGCCGAGTAACACTCGTGATAGAAGAGTGGTTGGGTATGCGTGGTTCGGTATGACTTTTCACGAAAAGGCAGTTGACGCTGGACGCCGACGCCGGATTTTCTGCGACACGGGGTGGCCCGCTCCCTTAACGCTGTCGCGTTAAAAGCGTTTCCACCTAGCGCACCAACGTTGAAAATGAGCCAGCGCCGGGGCAGAGCCATCGGCTTCGATTTTCAGGCGTGTAACTGGTGTTGCCTGATTGCACTGAGGGAACCGACAAACGGGCTCAGCAACGACTGTGGCAAAAACATTATAATTTTACATGGTTGCGGTCGTGTAACTTTCTTTGTGACGGCGCACTTATTTGAAACGTTTTTCCTTCATGCGCTCCGCGGCAGAAGGGACTGCCATCGTGCCAGATAACGGGCGTAATCACATCTGAAATTTCAAATATCCCCGGCTTTCTTTATGGCGCTGCAATATGATAGCATAAATGCGTCTTTCCATACTGATGAATGAGATTTCCCAGAACGCACTAAAATTTCCTCATTTGAAGTTTGCCTATAAATAAAGTGAGCATTTATATTAATATGGACGTCATCTTTTTCACCTGTACATACGATCACAATAGTTTCGCACCTTCATCTTCGGCGCATTCTCTCGTCTTATTTATTCATTTGTTTTATATAAAGCGTCGGTTCAACCGTTCTTTTGCCCTAAATGGGCGTGGATATATGAGCACAGCCGAAATCTTATCAGGATCGGGTTGATTGCAGCATTTGTTAACAACCTGGCTCTAATTATAATATTCGGTTTAGTGAATCCTCAGTGCTTGGTGCTTATTTGAAGCCCACCATTTGCAAAGCCCGAGAGCACTTCGTTGAGACGCTACAAATGCTCAGGGAAAATCGAAGACAATACGACACGTCGTCGAGAAACCGTAAGCAGGTTTTCCACTTGCGGCCGCGAGGAACAAGGTGAATCATTCTTTCGAACGTGGCTGGACGATCACATTAGCCGAAAGGCATTGCGTTGAAATCGTGAAGGCCATCAGGAGTAGGAAAGGCGGCCTTTCTTTGTCAGCTTCGTGCACTGTAATCTGTCGATAGCCACAACGTAGATATAGGCTGCAAAAGTACAGCGCCCTTTGCAAGACATGAATTCCGGAGATGAATAATAAGGTTTGACTAAATATATGCAAATATAGAGAGTGCAGAAATTTTGTAATCTGTTTCACAGAGTGCCTGTAAAGGTGTTTTTCATGTCGTGTGTTCCTACCGGCACAATCAAATATTTATTTTTAAACCTTGGCTAGCCGAGACGACTTTTGTATAACATAGCATGTTAAAAATTCGAAAGCATTATATGAGGTATGAGGCAGAAAAACTTGCGTTGTCCCCAACCATTGCTAACAAAAATCATCATCATCAGATGCATTATCAGCATATTGTATGATGTGAGTAGTAATACAGAAATAACGTTAAAACAGGTTAGAGTAAGGTGGAGTAATGTGAATTAAGATTAAGTATTGTGATTGAAGGTGACTTTAAGTGGATTAGGGCAGGTAAAGGGTGATACAAATTAGAACAAGGTGGAGTAAGATGTACTAAGGCGGATAAGGTTGGTACAAATTGGAACAAGCTGTGCGTATGGGTAGTAAGGTGGATTAAGGTGATATAAAGTGAATTAAGGTTGGTACAAATTAGAGCATGGTGGATTCTGGTGTATTAAAATGAAATAGTCCTATAGAATTTACAGCAAGGTGGATTAAGGACCCTTGGTGGATTGAGGTATAGTTGTCAAGAACAGGTGAGAATGTATGACGTCACGTAAAATGGAAGTAACAAATTAAATAGAGAAATTATGCTTTCGCATGCAAATCATGTACGAATGCTTAGGTGAGTGTCAATATTTTTTCTGATTGTGTCATAAAATCAGCAAAGTTGATGCATTTTCGTGGTTTTGAAAGGCTATGGTGCAACGTGATGATAGCAGTGTCATTGAAATATGCGAACGCCATGAAAGTTCCAATCAACACCCCTACATTTCCTGCGTGAATCATACTTCCGTGGGAAGAATGTATCAAAGCTTCGACGGTAATGCTTATGTCAACTCCTGGCCCTCAAGCTGTTGGCCAGAATACGCAAAGGGAAATAAACAAAATAGAAAAAGTAGAAGTGACAGCAGTTCCACTCCCGCGTCGCGTGCAGGCAGGAACTTAGATTGTTGTTTCCAAGTTCTTGAAGTCATTGTCGCTGCGCTTGATTCATCAGCGTTAAGTGCTGATGCCTCCTAATGTCCTTATTTCCGGAAATCGCGCTATTTCTACATCTGTACTTTCAAATTCAAAGAACAGGAGAAATCCGTGAAAGCGAGTGTTAGCGAAGCTAATTGGTTCCCATCAACTCCATTTTGTGCATGCGTATATAGCTCTCTCGAGGGGAGCTCGTTTGACACTTCTTCTGAGGTGGCATGGTTGCTCTGACTGGTTCTCAATAAAACTTAGAGCAAATCTCACTTTTAACGCGAAAAAGGGGACCCGGCGAATGACAGTTCAGAATCATAGACAAGAAAAAGTAACTTACTTTCAATGCACCGTCAGTCCCCATGGGGTTTATTGGTGGGACCTGAGGAAAATTAGAATATATATATATTCCCACTCCGCTGGTCGTACGCCAGGGACGTGTGCAGCACAAACACCATGTTCAAGAACTGACAGCAGCGCCGGTCACCGTTGGCAACGGATATGTTGACTTTGCATTTACTGCCATTATATAGCTAAAAAAATAGGGGCAAAGACTTCTTGATTCGCCCTCACATATATACATATATATATATTGGAAGGAATATAAGGAAGGTGAGCGCAGAGTCAGCAGCATCGGCAGCATTAAGCGTGCGGCAGAGGCTCGAGCTAGGGGACTATGCTCGGTGCATCCTAGAAGCGGCTGTCAATGCGAACCTCAATCAATGTCCCTTAAAATTTATATATATATATATATATATATATATATATATATATATATATATATATATATATATATATATATATATATATATATATATATATATATATATATATATATATATATACCAGAAGAAAAGCAGTTCTGGGTCCGGGTAGATATTCACAGTGAAGTAGACGCGCGTATGAAGCGCTTTATTGACGTTTCGGCCTTCATCAGAATACATTGCATGGTGTCAGTACAGTTAATATACCTGTGCCTATCAACCAAATGAAGATACGTTTACATGAAAAACGAATAAAATGGGCGAACAAAATGCATCCGAATCGTTCGAAGGATAGCTGACGCGTGTATAGAGCGATTGCGATTGCAAACATATCTAAAATACGAAGCAAAAAAAAAACTCACGGAAATTAATTGTAAAAACCAATCGCCACGTGACAACAAAATGTCAATATGTGCTCAATATGTGCTATGATATCAAGCAAACACAGACACAGAAAAAGGGGAATAGCGGCATACTAGTAAAAGAAGGGACAAGTGCCGGGCTACAAAGACAGGCACTCAATTTTCCTACACATTCATTCGTACCACACGCGACGGTATCAAACTTACATATAAGGAAGGATTCGCGGGCTTCTCTATCATAATTTGAACGAAATCCAGACTCAAGCAACGTGACTCTCATTTAATCAAATGAGTGGTCAGGAAGATGCACGTGTCTTGAGATGGGCAGGTTGGGCAACGTGTTAGCGTGGGATTTATGATTGTTAAAGCGGAATCTGTAAGGCACTTCTGTTTGTCCGATGTACCGTTTTTTGCAGAGCGTACATTCAAGCATGTATATTACGTTTTTCGTGTCGCAGTCAAAATCGCCTTTGATTTTTAAACAAAAGTTTGAAGACGTATACTAGCTGTACTGACACCAGCAATGTATTCTGATGAAGGCCGGACTCCGGCCGAAACCTCAATAAACCGCTTCATACGTGCGTCTGCTTCACTGTGTGTGTGTGTTTGTATATATATATATATATATATATATATATATATATATATATATATATATATATATATATATATATATATATATATATGTGTGTGTGTGTGTGTGTGTGTGTAAATAAGCCACATCCATTATGCGGCACGAAGAGAAGAACAACGATTTCGCGTATTGCAGAAGAGAAGACGCGCTCTCCCTGCCTGATCATCTTCAGTTTGCCTAGGTCAATCAAAGCATGTGAATCGTGACAATATCTATAGGTATCTATGCTCATATTTGATACACTTCGTTAAAATATATGGAATAACAAGTAATGCACCACTGCATCAACAGACCCGGCTCACCGTCATCTCACCTTTGTCAATGGTGCCGCGATGAGAGACTACAACAAACGACACAGGGTGCAATTATCGTATTCACGTGTTTACCTCAAACGACTTTTTATGCCGCGTCTGCACACTGAGCCGAACTTGTGTCCCTAGAAACCTACAACCTGTCACTCGTTAAGATAACCACTTCCTACCCAAACTCTTAAGAGGATGGTGTGAATCCTTACCTCTATTCTCTTTCTCTCCCTTTCACACACACACTACATCTTTCTTTATTGTTCTTGCTCCCTCGTATATGTGGAAACTAGCATGAAATGATATTCAGCATATCTTGTTTTCTATGTTGAGAAAGGTTGGCCTCCGGCCGAAACAGCAACATTCACACCATAAACCATTGTTTGCAAATATGAATTTTTTAATCATATATATACCTTCAAGTTTATCCACGTCGTTCGAAGCACACCATTGTTCGCAAAGTGTATCAAACATTAAATCACATATATAAAATGTCAAATTTCATTGAAATTTGGCAGCATATCACTCGGAGCGAGACAGGGAAACGTACAAACTTTCTTCGATCGCCTCAGCTGTGTGTGGCCTGCCCGAATGACTATTAGGAATTGCTTTGCAAATTATTCTTAAGTTGCTTATTCTCTTTTAATGTGTCTTCTTTGCGAGCACTATTTGTAGAGGTCCGTATCCCAGCCACTTTATCGGGTGTTTGTTTCGCTTTTAGTACAATAACCGTAATGATGCTTTTGAGATCACAGAGGGTGTTAGAGCGTTTGCTTTCAGCGAGTTTGGTCTGGCGTTGTCGAGAGCATTGGGAGGGTGCTTGCTTTCGCCGAAGTGGTTGGCGTTGATTTTCGGTCACACCACAAGCTTTCTCAGATCCAAGCAAAGGGAAGACCAGGGGATGAAAGGGCGGCAAAGTCATTTCCTTAACCCCATCAAGGGCGTCACTCAATCAGCACGTGGCATACGTCGAGCCCCGTCGAACAGCTCGACTTCTGGATGTATTATAAGGCGGCGTGCCATAGCACGTGTCTATCATCGAGGTGAAGCTCCCAATTCTCCACGACAAATTAAGAATTCGACGAGGGGGACTTCAACATGCACCCAGTCATCTCTGCGACGAATCATGAATCGACGCGAGTGACGTCAGCACCTGTCCCGACTGGTTCCTGAAGACGAGGAATCGCCATTGGGGACTTAAGGAAGAACAGGCCCATTGTGAAGGAGAGAGTCGCCTCCAGCCACCCAGTCGGTCTGATGCTCTGTTACAGCTATATGTAAGCTACCATCCTATATCTAAGTATTGCACAATGTTTTTCGTTTCTTCTTCGTCTGCGAAAAGAGTCCGTCTCTCGTCCTCCACCCTGAAGTCGCAACACATCACGCAGGTCGCAGGACCGCAAACGTGCGATGTGGAGGAGTCGAAGCGAACTTTAAACACAGAGCGCAGTACAAGCGAGGCAAGCGAGGTATCGAGCAATCGCAGATGGTCAGGACAGATATTTCATGAGACGTCACGTGTAAACTATGCATTGATTCACCATGGTGTTATTGACTATGAGGCAGTGACTGTTTGATCGTTGTTGAAACAACGGGTAGCATTGTGCAATCGCCATATCCAAGTTATCGTTGCTTTCCACCGCCACTGTAGTCTTCGCGGGATGGAAGGTTTCATTATCTCAGACGCCGCGGAGTCGTCTAACATAGTACCAGTTCGCTCACGAGTATGGTTCAAAATGGCGATTAGCCGTGCTACTCTTTAGGGCTAGCGCTGTGGACTCTGCTCGCCAAGCTGGAAGCAAAATTATTTTCCGAAAAATTTCCTAATGATTACCATTTTGCTGTCCGTGAGATCCGCTTCACAGATGGACCCGATTAGTGATAGCTTTGGCAATGTAAGTTGAGTTCGCCTGGAGTTTTGATGCTGTAAGTAAGACAGCCCATGCATGATGCGCCCGTTCTGGTCGGCCTCTGCTGGCTTTTTGCGCATTTGAAGTGTAGTGAAGAAGAAGAACACAAGAACAAGGCAAGCCAGATCGTCTCTGCCATGCCTGCTGTGCAACCAGTGGGCCAGCCGGATCACCAGTATTTGGCACGAGTGTGAGCCGTTCGGGCAACCAGCTGTTCCTGCTCTGCGTCACCTGCCTCCTCGGTTACGAAGAGACGTTACCCTCGAACTGTTCAGTGCACCCATTACAATTGGTGGAAGGTGCGGGGTACTCAGGAACACTTTTCTTGCAAAACCTCCATCAATTCACTGGCTGTGTCATGCTGAATACCTGAACTCAGAACAATGCCTATATAACGGGCCGGGTTGCTGGAAGTATGCGTGCTACATATAAAGACGTGAATGAGGCCGGTGATGCCTTTTTAGATATTACGCAATAAATCAAGCACTACTTCAATATTGATACGTTTACCTTTTATTCTTTCATCGGAGACTGCATTTCACCCACTAACAAGGTAGTTACCGCTCAGCGCAAGGTGCGCCTGCATGTTTGGAACTTATTGCAATGTTATCGATGGTTCTATGCGTTGTTTGTTGTCATTGGAGCTAATGTAGCCTCATTGTATGGACGACGCGAATTGTGTAGTACTTTCTGGAAGACACGCGGGCACCACCGACCACTTTGGGAACTTCGATCACTCATGTAGAAAAGCCGACGCACTTACCGGGAGATCAGATTTTCGCCGATCGCCGACTGTATTCGCCACTGTCGTTGTACTTTGAGTGCAGCTTGTTTTGAGGACACAGGTTTGCCCAATAAAACACTGGTTCCGTCATTCACGGTTTTGCTGCTTCCTTCGCCGTCACTACTACGTGACAATATTCTGAAGGTGTAATATGCGCGTTGAAGCGCACCATTCATTCAATGAAATGAATGGCTTTCTTTGGATCTTCATCCTGTATTGGGCTTTTGATGCGGTTTTGGCAGCAATCGAATCTATACTTTCCTTGTGGGAACGCCAGGTCTTCGAGCCGCATGCGGTTTCGCGCGAGAGCCTTGTGGAAGCCGAAGTTTGAGATGTTGCGCTTGGAGGCAGCGCTGTACCGCCTTTGTCCATTTCCTTGGCTGGCACTATAACGGCGCGTTCGTGCCCAAGTCGGCTGCAAATCTGTTATCGAGATGAGCTATTTCGACTTGCCGGCATGTGTTCGTGCGTGTGAATGTGTCTGTAGCAGAAATGTTTTTCTTGGCGAGTAATGTGGCGCATATTTCTCTTCGATCGTAGTGTTAACACTTTGCGAGTTTAGACACGGTTTTTCTGTATTTAACTTTGCATTGTACACTTTATTTTTGAAAAGACGGAGCCAACTGAAATGAAGAAAATTTCTACACTGCAATACACATGAAACTTTAGAGAATATAGTTATGTTTTATTACTAGATGTATTGTAAACTTCATGGATATTAATGTAATCTGATGTTACGTATGTGTCACTATATTTCGCGAAATATTATTCAGTTTGTCTTGGAACAGATATATAAATATTTTGACCTATTAAAAGAAAAACTGTTTGAATTTAGTACCTCGGCGGCTGCAGATTACATCCAGTTCACCAAGCATAAATGTAGGAGCTGCTTATGAACGAATCAAATATTCCCAACATGTAAGTATTTGGAATCCCTTCTAATGTGACCTAGGCTCTACGTAGTGAGTGATTTCACAATTTTGCAAAGAGTACTAGCACTCTGTTCTGAAGGAGTGCAATCTCTCTGTTAGGAATACAAGGACTCTGTTTGGGGGAGTAGAAGCACTGGGTCTGGGAGAGTACTATTACCCTTATGGGGAGAGTATTAGCACTCTTCGGAAGAGTATCAGCACTGCCTCTCGGTGGAGTAAGAGAACACCATCGTGGGGAGTTACTCTCTATCAAAGGGGGTCGATCTACTCTCGAAAAGGGAGTTAAATATTGGACAAGGAGATACTCCCTCGAAGAGAATTTCCGGAACTCTCTTTGTTTTTAGAGCATGCGGATCGTGTTGAATGCCGCATTTCTTAACAACCAGGCTCAGAAATCTATTCTTTGCGCTAATGAATCGGCAGCTCTTGGTGTTTCGTTGAAGACCGGCATTTGAAAGGCACGAGACAACTTCGTTGAGACACTGCAAATGCACAGGGAAGATTGAAGAATATGCGACACTGTCGTCAAAAAAACGTAGGCAGGTTTTCCACTTGAGGCCGCGAGGAATAAGGCAAATCATTCTTGCAAACGTGGCGAGAACATCACATAAGGCGAAAAGGCATTACGTTAAAATCGTGAAGGCCATCTGGAGTAGAAAAATGGCCTTTTCTCTCAGCTTTGTCCAGTGGAATCTGTCGATAGCCACAACGAAGGTCCAGACTGCAAAAGTACTGCGCCCCTTGCAAGATATTGTTACGTGTGGAAAGACACAGACGAAACAGGCTATTTACAGGCTATTTACTGGAGCCAGACAGCCAGGCCGACACTCGCTCGCGCCAAGGGCACAGACCAACTTCGTCGTTCTCGCGGCGGCTTGTCTCTTGAGCATCTCTTGACATTTATTTATTTATTTATTTATTTATTCATTTATTTAGGAAAACAGAAGGCCTTCAAAAGCCCAAGCAGGAGGGGTACACACAAAAAAAGAAAATACAATGGATTGACGAAGGTGTAGAAAAAGCTCCGGAAAAATGTAATAGAAACTAGCAATACATGATGAGTACAATATCTAAATAATGCAAAGGGAGTGGCAGATACAAATTGAAACATTGTTTCATAAGCACAATTTCCAAGCAATGGAAATGCAGCAGAGATAAATATGAGTGTATAATACGAAATTATTACAACGCGCGAATCAATAAATATTGATTGATAAGGATATGAATTCCGGAGAACAATAATAACGTTTGACTAATTATGTGCAAATATAGGGAGTGCAGAAATTTTGTAATCTGTTACAATGGGTGCCTCTCAATTTTTTTTCTTGTCGCGTCTTCCTACAGGCAAATTCAAATGTCTTCTTTTAAACCTTGTCTAGCTGGGACGTCTTTTGTATAACATAGCGTGTCATTAATCCGAAAGCATTATAAGTGCCATGAGGCAGAAACACTGGCGTTGTCCGCAACGAGTAGTAACAGAGATCATCATCATCAGATGCGTCATCAGCGTCTTGTATGATGTCAGTAGTAATACGGAATTAACGTAGAACAAGTTAGAGTAAGGGGGAGTAAAACAAATTAAGGTTAAGTAATGTGAATGAAGGTGAATATATGGTATTAAGGTGGATTAAGGGTGGTTCAAATTAAAGCAAGGTGGATTAAGATGTAATGATGTGGACTAAGTATTGTAAATATTAGAGCAAGGTGTACGAATGTGTAGTAAACTGGATTTAGGTGGTATAAACTGGATTAAGGCTGCTACAAATTACAGCAAGGCGGATTTAGGTGGATTAAAATGAACTGCGGTAGGTACAAATTAAAGCAAGGTAGATTAATCTGGTGGATTGAGGTAAAGTTGTCAAGGACAGGTGAGTATGTATGACGTCACGTGAAATGGAAGTAACAAATGAAATAGACAAATCATGCTTTCGCATGCAAATCATGTACGAATGCTTAAGTGAGTGTCAATATTTTTTCTGATTGTGTCATTAAATCAGCAAAGTTGATACATTTTCGTGGTTTTGAAAGGCTATGGTGCAACGTGATGATAGCAGTGTCATTGAAATATGCGAACGCCATGAAAGTTCCAATCAACACCCCCACATTTCCTGCGTGAATCATACTTCCGTGGGAAGAATGCATCAAAGCTTCGACGGTAATGCTTATGTCAACTCCTGGCCCTCAAGCTGTTGGCCAGAATACGCAAAGGGAAATAAACAAAATAGAAAAAACAGAAGTGACAGCAGTTCCACTCACGCGTCGCCTGCACGCAGGGACTTAATTCAATGTTTGCAAGATCTTGAATTCATTGTCGTTGCGCTTGATTCATCTATCAGTCGCGAGGCGTGCTAGGTGCTGATGTCTCTTAATGCCCCTATTTCCTAAAATCATCCTATATCTACATGAGCTCTTTCAATTTTAAAGAACTGAAGGAATACTTGAAAACGAATGCTAGCGAAGCTAATCTGTTCACATCAATCCGATTTTGTGCATGCGTAAATAGCTCTCTCACGGGGAGCTCGTTTGACGCTAATGCACAAGTGATATGGTTACTCTAACTGGCTCTACATAAAACGTAGAGCAAATCTCGCTGTTAACGCAAAAAAGATGACCTGGCGAATGAAAGTTTGGTATCATAGACAGGAAAAAGTGTAACTTACATTCAATGCGCCGCCAGTCCTTATCGGGTTCGTTTGCGTGGCCTGCGAAAAATTAGAATATATGTATCATCCCACTCCGATCCTCGAACGGCGTGGACGCGTGCAGCACAACCGCCATCTTGACAGCAGTGCCGTACCGTGGAGCTACCGGCAGATAAGGCCGAGCCGGTCCAAAAAAGGTTCACCGCTGGCTATTGATTGTTGACTTCGCATTTTGCCCGTAATATAGCTAAACAAATAAGGGCAATGACTTTTTGAGTCGAGCTTATATATATATATATATATATATATATATATATATTAGTCATATAATGAGAAGCCAACAAACACTGACACCAAGTACAACGTAGGGGAAATTGCATGTGCTTAATAAATGAAATAAAGTAATGATAAATTAATGGAAATTAAAGTGGATGAAAAAACAACTTGCCGCAGGTGGGAACCGAACCCACAACCTTCGCATGTCGCGTGCGATGCTCTACCAATTGAGCTACCGCGGCGGCGTTTCCCCATCCACTTTCTTGGGTATTTATGTGTACTAGTAGAACCCTGGGAGTGTTAGCCAGCGCCCCCACTCACAGACCTTGGCGGCGGACGTGGAACGTCTATTTTGCCGCAGGCGTCACGAGAACGTGATCTTTTCGGGTGAAGGCAACTGGTCAATAAACCCACATATGCTACCTGAAGGCATCAATGTTGCCGGATTCGAGACCCTCGTTATGTAATAAACGAGAAGAAAGGGGTTAACCGAGGGACCCGATAATTATTAGTCATATAATGAGAAGCCAACAAACACTGACACCAAGTACAACGTAGGGGAAATTGCATGTGCTTAATAAATGAAATAAAGTAATGATAAATTAATGGAAATTAAAGTGGATGAAAAAACAACTTGCCGCAGGTGGGAACCGAACCCACAACCTTCGCATGTCGCGTGCGATGCTCTACCAATTGAGCTACCGCGGCGGCGTTTCCCCATCCACTTTCTTGGGTATTTATGTGTACTAGTAGAACCCTGGGAGTGTTAGCCAGCGCCCCCACTCAACTATATATATATATATATATATATATATATATATATATATATATATATATATATATATATATATGGCCCCAGCAGACGAGGTCCCTGCCTAGTCGTTTTCAGTTTGCCTATAATCAAGGTGCTTGTGAATCACGACAGTATATATATATATATATATATATATATATATATATATATATATATATATATATATATATATATATATATATATATATATATATACACATTTGGAATATACGGAATAACAAGTAAAGCACCTGGAGCTGGCTTACCGTCATCTCACCTTAGTCACCTGCGCCGCGGCGAGAAGTTCTACACTCCAGCATTCAATAAACGGCGCAGAGTGCAATGATCGTATTCACGTGTTTACTTCAAACCACTTTCCGTGCTGCGTCTGCGCACTTAGCCGAACTTGTGGCCCTCGTAACCTACCCTCTGTCACTCCATAAGATAAATACTTCCTACCCAAAGCCTTAACTGGCTTACATAAATTCTTACCTATACTCTCTTTCTCTCCCTTTCACACGCACACGTCCTCCTTCTTTATTGTTCTTTTTCTTCATGTGGAAACTGGCAAGGTTTGTCTCCGGTCGAAATGTCGACACCGAAAACCATTGTTTGAAAAGTGTATCGCATTTAAAATATATGCATAAAATGTAGAATTTGATGTACTCCTTAGTGAAAGCGGGCGAGAGTGAGCCGACGATCGCGGCTCTATTTCGTACATGCAACGGTGGAAAGCAAGGAGGAAGCGCGTCACCTTCCGTCGCGCGCAAGACATCGGGCGGAGGTAGCCGGGGGAAGGGGTTCTACTCCGAGCAGCCCAGGAGGCCGCGGGTCACTGTATGTTGAAAGCCATCAGCGACTGGTACAGAATGAGCGCTGCGCTGTGTGTTCAAGGCGTAGTTCGCGTTGAAGCGAGGGGCTGTACGAAGGTCAATTCGCTCGCTGTTGCGAGCGAATAGATCCCTGCATGGGCCCGAGCCGATCCGAAAGCTCGGACCCGGCTGGATCCGACTTCAGTAGTTTTTTTGCGAGGCTGGGCTTGAATCCGTGGGCGCGTGCAAGCTCGGACCCGCTCATTAGAGGGTCTAAGTCGGGCCGTCAAGCGCACGCGAACGTTAGGCACACCCTGGTCCAAGACATTCTGCGCCAAGCTGAAGTGAAAAAAAAAGATAAAGTTCAAATTTTTTTTTTAAAAATAAAAAGTGGAACACCGTACCCATGCATGCAAATATACTCCTGTTACCGCTTTTGCGCTTGCACAAATAATGATCTTGATACTATAATATTATTTTGGCCATAACGCAAGGAGTCTCTTTTCGTGCTTGTGCGACTATATTATGCAGTATGCTCGTTAATTGGACTATATATATATATATATATATATATATATATATATATATATATATATATATATATATATATATATATACCAGCGGCAAAATACCAGCACGGGCAATGCGCCAAATGACTGTTATTGCCAAGAGAGAAATCAATGTTTCGGTCGTATATTGCTTATACACTATGTGATTAGACCCCGAGAAGGCGTGGCTGACACACAGCAAACGCAATTTTAGTGCAGCTGTGTACTTATGCCAAGAGAGATATTTTGTGCCAGATACGATTCCTGAGTGCTCGATAGATTGCTGTGTTTTACTTCCAAATTTCGTGTGTGATTGGGCTTGATTAACCTACATAAGGCAGGCTTGTTGCGGAAATAAACTTAGTTGTGAGTGGCGCCTGCCCTGTCGTTTGTGTTCTTCTTGAGTCCTGGTCTTCTGCGCCTTGCCTTTACTAATTCAAGAGAGGAAGACCTGCTCGCAGCGAAGAGCCTGGACAAACTGCTGTCTTTTTGCCCAGAGCATGTAGGTTTCTGCCTTTTGCTGGCTTTCGCACAGCCTTACTTTTGGGGCAACCTTTCCACGTGCAATCTTTTGGGTCACTGCGTGTTATCTTAAGCGTGCTTTCTGTCTATTTAAAAAAACGAGGAACCTTTTATCTAGAATACCTTGAAGTATCGTGCGTGGCGACTTCATTATATGATTTATATTGCACGTAGTGATTACGTTTTCCCGTCGCCGTCAGAATGTGATTGATTTGCAATCAATTTCCGTTTTTTTGCTGTTCACGATATGTAACCTGTAGGTTTTTACCTTGGTGCAACAAATTATTCATCAAGAACTTTTTCTAAGAATTTGTGTAAGTGTTGTTTCCAATGTAAAGTGGAGAGAGAGAGAGAGAGAGCGTAAACTTTAATTTCAAATCAGCAAGATTTGAGTCCGGCGTCTTTTAGTGGGTCTGGGCACCCGCCGCGGACGCGGTTCCGAGACCTTGTCTCGAAGCGGCTTCCTCGGCTCGCTGGACGGCCCAGAGTTGTGCTGTCAGGTCAGAGCTGAGCAGTGCGGTCATCCAGCGTGACTGGAGGCTGGCGGTGGAATAGACGGAGGGGTCGGCACTGCCCGACTTGTTTGTTAGGTCCCGACACTCCCATAGCATGTGATTTAGTGTGGCAACCTCGCCACACGATGTGCATCTGTTTGTAGTGTACATGTCTGGATACATGGCGTGCATGAGTCTGGGGTTTCTGTAAGAGTCTGTTTGTAATTGTCTGAAGTGTACTGCTTGCGTCCTGTCTAACATAGCGTGAGGGAATGGGTATATGCGTCTTTGTAATTGGTAGTGTGCCGTGATGTCGTGAAAAGTGGTCATACGATCCTCCCATGCCCAGACGTTTGCAGTACCCCGCGGGGGCTGTTCCTCCGATGCTGCTCGGTAAGTCAGGCCTCGAGCAATGTAAAGTGGAGACTACGGGCATTAATGATAGTGCCCTGGGTTTGCTTCTGTCCGCTTTTTCAATTTAGTTGTCCACTTCGCTTACAAAAAAAAAACGTTTTGCAATGTTTTATTGTCGCTGAACCTTTCGTGTAATGATTTTTCATGTAAATAACCAGCATTTATATTCTTGCGCGTTACGTGCCAAAACCACGATATGATTATGAGGCAGGCCCTACCGGGGACCGGATTAACTTCAACCACCTGGACTTATTTAACATGCACCTTAATGTAAGTACACCAGATATTTTTGCATTTCGCCCCCTTCGAAATGCGGCCGCAGTGTACGGGAATCGAATCCGTGGGCTAGAACTTAGCAACAGCAACAGTCTAGCCGCTAAGCTAGACTTGCTAGAAAAGAAGAAAATGAAGAAAGGAAAAGAAAACTACAGGAAAAAAATAAGATGTATAAAATATAAACATGAACGAGTATAAAATAATTACGTAGGCAGTAATAACTAGGTAAGTGTAATCGCTGGAAGCATTTGTCTGTGTGCGCTGGCCGGCCACGCTACATCGAGTGCGTACAAGTTGAGCCCTAGAGCGGGGGACGTGTATAGATAAACCAATTATAGATGAAGAAATTGAAAGGCCAGTTGGTCCAACTATCTTCACTTTCAATCTACCCCCGTAGGGGCGTCTGCTTCAGCAGGCGCTTTATGTGTTGTGACACCACGTACCCGACCACATGAGAGTTGGCCTCCCCGCAAGCAGCGGTGTGCGGCTAAGCCGTGTCTGGAAAAAGGGGGATCCTGGGTGTTGAAACGATGGCGGGTGTTTAGACCTTTAAGGCCCCCGGCGGAGGCAACACAGCTATTTGACCTCTGCTTCCCCTAGACGGCACTCCCAGACTGACCCACCCGGCTAAAATTTAGTTGCCTTTTCCTAAATTATGGTGTTTACGTGCCAAAACCACTTTCTGATTATGAGGCAAGCCGTAGTGGAGGACTCCGGAAATTTCGACCACCTGGGGATCTTTAACGTGCACCCAAATCTAAGTACACGGGTGTTTTGCATTTCACCTCCATCGAAATGCGGCCGCCATGGCCGGGATTTGATCCCGCGAACTCGTGCTCACCAGCCCAACACCCTAGACACTGAGCAACCACGGTGGGTGGTTGGCTTTTCCTACCTTCCTCTCCAATCTTCGTCTTTCTATTACTTTCGATCTTTCCTGTCTTCTTTTGGCTCCCTTTTACTTCCACTTTTTCAAAGCAGCAAGGGCTAACCATGTGTGGGATAGCCAACCTTGGTTATAACAGATCGTGTTATAGTAGTGTCGCACAGCTGGCGCATGCAGGACCTGTTTTTCTATGGTCCTGCAGCGTCCCGCGTTGGGCTCCATGGTGGTGGCTGGTGGTATTGACGAGAAGTCCACATACATATATGGCATGTTCTTTTCTCTGACTACCTCATCGCTCCCTGAAGAGAGTGCGCACCGGTGAAACGTTTAACTTCTCAACGAAACCCGTAGAAACATCTCCCAAGTACCTTGTGATACATAGTCAACATGAAACCAAGACTGTGGTTGCGATATCTGTGGTTGAAAAATCTCAGACAGACGTAATCAGCACAGGTTACGAAGCAACCAAAATGGGAAGTGGCGAGCTTCTTCTGGAAGTGCGTGACAAGCTCTAGTACAACAAACTGTCAAAACTCGTGGCGTTCGGGGACATTTCTGTCTCAGTAGGCCCACACAGATCAATGAACACTGTGCGCGGTGTCTTCTCTGATGACAACCTTCTTGAATTAAGTGAAAGTTGACTGCTAGATGGATGGCAAGACCAGAATGTGGTAAAAGTACAAGGACTTAAAGGGAAGCTGAAACGGTTTTCAATTTCCATGAATTGCTGGGATTGGGAAGAACAGACCTAATAATTTACGGTTCCAAAATTTTTTCTTTGTTTTGTTAATATAAGGGGCGGAAATCTCTTTCAAAATCACCCCCGCGGACACGCCCCCATCGCTTCCCGGAGCGCCGGGTGAGGTGGTTGCCAGAGGAGAGAACCGGTGAGAGTGATGTCATTCGCGGGGACCGAGCTGCCGGACCGGCGTGCTGGCATTTGCTGGCATGCCTCTTTCCGTCCTGCGCTTTACTGAACGACGCTACGAGAGATCTGCCACTGCCACCGCCCACGTTTGTTTTCTTTTGCGATTTTCGTAAACTGTTCTTTCGTGAAGCTGCCCGTCGCGGCAGCTTCACGTGCATGCTCGCACGAGCAAACGCCGCTGGCACGCTGCGAAGCATAGACGGAGACGCGCGCTGTAATAAATTTTTGTGACCGGACTTCGTGCGTAGCTTCCACAGCGTTGCACCTGAGGTATGAAATGGAGTATAGGCTTGCCTAGTGACATTCGACGTACAGTTGCAGTTATCGTGCTTACCACACGGCAGTGCTAAAACTGCCCAATATCTTAATGTCAGCACTAGCATGGAGCACTCATACCGATTCTTGATCGAGCCACAATCGCAAAGTTGTCGAACCATAGTATGAATATTGCACATATAATACCTCTCACCAGCTCTGGATGTACCTCGCACTCTGGATGTACCTCGTGACTGTACCTCGCAGCACTGCATGTGCGCGCTTTGAAACGCGGCACTTATGTTCGCGATCGTGTATCAACACTAAAAAAACCACGGGACTTTAGTCAAGCAGAGGCAAGGCGCTTGACATCGCGGAATTGCACCCGTGTTTACAATCTAATGAGAAGTTAGTGCTTCGGCATTTTTCCAGCAGCAAGTTCCCAGTGAAACTCTAGCGCATTTTTTATCGCGTCATTGGAACGTGCAGCTACATGAAAAAAAAAAGACATACGTACCAGCTAACATTTCCAACATGCGAGAAGGTGCACAAATCGCTCTCGCTGTTGAGAATTACTTCTTGTACGTCCAGCCAAACTGTCAACTCTCCAAAACAGAACTTGAACGCTTTATTGCACAACTTCCGGAGCCCTACATTGTCGTTGGAGACCTAAATGCACAACGTACCTTTTGGGCGACTCTCAATGTGATGCCAGAGGGTGTTGAATTGAAAATTTCCTCTTAAGTACAGGTGCGTGTTTGCTAAATAAAAAGAACCAACTTTCTACAGCGTCGCAAACAAGACATCTTCATCTATCGAGTTAACCATCGCAGCAAGTACAGTTGCGCAGTACTAAGAGTGGAAGGTGCTTGAGAATTCATACGAGAGTCGCCATTTCCCGCTTGTTTTAAAGTCAATAAAACGGGACGAATGCTCTCGCCATGCGCCCCAGTAGAAATATGACTCAGCTGAATGGTGGCGCTACAGAGAGCTGATATATTTGACCTGAGATGACATTTGCATGCTTAGTATTGATGAGACAACGTCATATTAAACAGCATCTATTGTCGACGTAGAGTAGATATCTATACTGCAAACAAATGCATCGGCCGATGAATGTAAGCAAGCGCGAAAGAAACAATATGAGGCTTGGAATCACCTGCGTGACTTTCCAACTGCAGAAAGCCTAATCACCATTAAGAAAATAAAATCGGAAGGTAGAAGAATGCGCCGCCGTGCCAAAAGGGAAAATTGGCAGAAATGCATATCGGACAATAATTTTTATAAAGACAGAAGAAAAGCATGGAACAAGGTAAACAAAATAAATTCTGTGAAACTAATCCTCTACTATTAGTAAACACACAAGCAGACACTCTTAAGAACCAGGCTCATTGTCTAGCACACATTTTGAGCACATTTCGAGTACACCCAATTACACGGATACACTTCTAAAATACCAGCGACAAACAGAACAACAGCCTCTGAGTCAGGAAAGGCACAGCCATCGAAACATACAATCGTCCATTTAGCATGGTGGATTTTCAGGCTTCATTAAATTGTTGTAACAAATCGGCCTTACGAAGTAACAGAATACCATATGAAATGATTAAAAACACCCTGAAACCCAAAGAACACTACTATAAAAATTTAGATGCATTTTCTCTGCCGGCTACATTCCGTCCACCGGGAACGAAGCAATCATAATTCCTTTTCTTAAAGAGGACAATGACCTTTCTTCTACCAGTAGTTATAGGGCTATAGCTCAGACTAGTCGCCTATGCAAAGTCTTTGAGAAGATGAATAACCAGCGACTCCTCCATTTTCTTGAAAGAAACAAAATACTCGATCCCTTTCAGTGCGGTTTCAGGGAAGGTAGTCCCACAACAGATCCCCTTGTCCGCATCGAGACAGATATCCATGATGCGTTTGTGCAAGAACAGTTTTGTTGTCAGTATCAAGGACTCACAACTATGGGCCGTCCAGCAGGCCCGGGGTGCGCTCGAAAAGCACAAGCCTCATGACCCACTACAAACGGGCCCAACTGGGCTGCGGCAGAGTAGAGTATAACCCCGGTTCGCCGCTTAGCCAGCGTCACGACTCGTTAAATTGTCATTTGCCGGCACTTTATTAAAGTTATCCCTATCCTATTTTTATATCTGGAGAAAGCGTATTACAGAACTTGGCGCTTTGGAATCCTCCGTGATTTGCTCGAAATCGGAGTCTGAGGCAAGTTACAGAATGTGATTCAGAGCTCCCTCTCCCATCGCACGTTCCGTATTAGAGTTGGTAACGTTCTGTCTTATCCCTTTACGCAAGAGGCTGGTGTACCAAAAGGTGGCGTGCTCACCTTACTTGTGTTCAAGATGAACTCGCTCCAAACTGTCATACCACGTACAGTGTTTTACTCTGCATAAGTGGATGTCATCCAAATGGCCTACAAATCATGTAATCTCCGTATCTGCGAGCGAGACGTATAGCTTGGCCTAAATAAGTTGGAGTCTAAGTGTGCAGGCAAGAACGGTTTCAAACTGAACCCCCAGCAAAGTAGGTGTGTCCTCTTCACCAACAAGAGAGGTTGGCTCCTTGTTATTCCTCCTCATCTGCTCTCGCACAGTTGCAGCGTTTTCCACGGTGGGCCCCAATGTGGCCACACTGGCACATTCAAAACGTACTGCCGTCTTTGCCTGCGGTACCAGTGGCTCGGCATGTATTGCTACATTCGCCAGTATGTTCGGTCATGCCCTACGTGTCAGCGTCGCACGACACCTTCTCACAGCACCGCTGGTCGTCTACAGTCATTGCCTTGCCCTGCGCGGCCGTTCCACCGCGTTGGAGTCGATCTCTTCGGTCCCCTCCCGAACACTCCTGGTGGCAACCGGTCGGTCATTGTGGCCATTGACCGCCTCACGCAGTAAGCTGAAACATCTGCGCTGCCAACCGTCACCACGAACGCGTTACTTATTTTCTTTTTCATGACGTCATTCTGCCACATGGTCCACTACGTCAATTACTAAGCGACCGTGGCAGCGTTTTTCTATGAAACGTCAACGAAGACCTCTTAAATGAATGTCACATTGTATCGTACCACCTCAGCCTACCAACCTAAAACTAACGGCATGACCGAACGTTTCAACCGTACCCTTGCCGACATGCTGGCGATGTACACTGTCGTCCTTTGTGAAAGGGAGCATGCGAGCGCGTGGCCTGCGCCCTGCGGTGGCTGCCTACAGCACCATCAACCGACAACTTAAGAAAGCAAGCCCGCTTTTATCGTCATCTTTGGCAAACAAAATAACGAATCATGGCCGGTCGACAAGCGCTGCTGCATTACGCTCCCTCTTCGCTCGCGCAACGGGCGATGGCTGTAGCGCCTCGTCTGCCGCCAACAAATTGAGCGCGGTGCGGAAGGACGGTCGTTATTTTGTTTGCCAACAGATGACGACAAAAGCAGACGTGTTTTCTTTAGCTGTAGGTTGACGGCACTGTAGGCAGGCGCCACAGAGCGCAGGCCACGCGCTCGCGTGTGCCCTTTTATAAAGGACGACAGTGTACGTGCCCGACGATCACACGAATTGGGACCGGGTACTTCCATTCATAACCTACGCTTATAACTCTGCCACCCAAGCTACCACTGGTTTCTCACCTTTCTTTTTTCTCTATGGACGTGAACCATCATACTCCACAGACACAATTCTGCCATGCAGACAAAACGTTTCTCAAGCGACACCTGTTTCTGAAGTGGCTGCTTATGCAAAAGAATCCCGTCAACTGGAGCATTCGTTTACCCACATTACCAGTGTCGTCAAGAATCTCGGCATGATGCCTCTGCAACTACTGCCTACTACTCTCCCACAACGGTGGTTTGGCTTTGGGTTCCATTCACCACTCTAGGCCTTCCCACAGTCCTTAGAGAGTCCTCGAACCAACGTCACCCGTGAACGATTTCATTGAGTCGGTCAAGCCAGCCCCCGACAATCGTTTCCGAGGGCGTGAGACAGTTCATGCGGCAAGGCTTAAGGTGTGCTACGACGAGCCTGTGCTGTCTTCTGCCTAGGTCGCCAGGTTGGCTCCTTTCTACCCGGGGAGTGTTGCACCAGAGCACTTCGGCGCCAGTTCTGTGCCAGCACGGAGGAAGACGTTGACTTTCGTGTGTGTCTCGCTAGGGCAGTTTTTCGGGCTGTGGCGGCCTGGCCCTTTTCCAGTCGCCGTGCCCACATTTCTGAGACCAACACGCATGTTACAATATATATTAATACATGCATATTGCTTGCTACGTGTGGTCGATGCAAGCGGGCGCCGACGCGAAGACGACGAACGCTCTCGAGCTTTCGGCTGGAGTGGCTAGCGCTGCATTATCCCTTGTAGATACAAGTCACCAGTTCTAGCTTCTTCATTCGCGCAACATTTTGATGGAGGGTGCCATTCCCCATTCTCGCCATGCAGCTCCGCAGCGGTCGCACCGTCCTGCTTTCCGCAGTGGCTCCCGGTGACACCTCGTCTGCTTCTACTCCTGCGACCCCACCAACCACGTACGTTACGGTTACCATAGCAACCCCCACGATCCTGGCATATTTTCCGGCCAAGATAATGTCGACGTTGAGGCCTGGCTGACCCTGTATGAGCGTGTTAGCCAAAACAACGGTTGGGACCCTACCACTATGCTAGCGAATGTCCTATTCTACTTGGACAGAATTCCTCGTGTCTGGTTCCAGACACACGAGGACGAGATCTCTAACTGCGATGCTTTCAAGGAAAAGCTCGCCGACCTCTTTGGAAATCCCACCAGTTGGGAGCTGGCTGCTAGGAAAAAGCTTGCTACCCGAGTTCAGTCTTCTACTGAATCGTATATCTCGTTCATACAAGACGTGCTCGCTCTTTGCCAGAAAGTCGACGACAATACGGCCGAGATTGACAAAGTCGGTCACGTACTTAAGGGGATCACGGACGACGCGTTCAAATTGTTGGTCTTCTACAATGTGTCCACCATCGACGTCATTGTGAAGGAATACCGCCGCTTTGATACGCCACTGGTACCGTCATTCCACAGAACTCCTCCCAGTTGAAAAACACAACAGGAAATTTTACCAGTCTGTTGTATTTTGGGACGTTGTTTCTGTAGTTCTGTTGTCTGTAGTTCTGTTGCCTGTAGTTCTGTTGCCTGTAGTTCTGTTGCCTGTAGTTCTGTTGCCTGTAGTTCTGTTGTCTGTAGTGTGAAGTCCTGTAGTAGAAAGTGCTGTAGTTCTTGATCAATATTTAATTAAAAATTGACAGAGACGTCCGTAAGATTATGTAAATTTGTTAGCACAAAAAAGAAAAACATAAAAGTAAAAAAAAATTTAAAAAAAAACGTCTTTGCCTAGGATTCGAACATGCGACCTCTCGATTTCTAGCCCGGCATCTTACCACTGCACCACCCCTGACATGGTCTTCGAGTGTACGTTTTGGCCATGTGAATAGTACGACGTGCTGATGCGCTGATGTTTACATTTGCATTTTGAGAGCCAAGATCCGCTATCACTCCACCGCGTCAAGTGCCGCATCTCTAGAAGAGCAAGAGTGTTCGTACCATCGACAAGTACATCGTGCAGTCCTAGAACATCGATTTTGATGTACGATATCCATATTAAATAAGAAATTCAGAAATAGACAACGTTGACTTTCAGGGTTATTACTGCTAGTTTCGACAGTTGTCTCTCGTTCTTTACACTTTTGAGCGCGCATATAATTCGTGTGTTCAATGCAAAATAGCTACATAAACATTCGTGGATGCGAGTTCTTTCTGACAGCATACTGACTTCTCACGGCAGCACTGTATCAGATTAATGAGACCCGAGCGAGACAGCTTTTCACGCAACTTTGTGGAACAACCGAAATCTTCTTTTCCGCTTCGCATAGGCTTGTGAAATATTCCTGGGAAATTAACTAATGTGTCAGTGTAACAGCACATGTAAGTCCACAGGCCTGTGTGCCACATCTTACCAAAAAAAAACGGATACGCAGCCATTCCCGCAGATGGTATGATTTTGATCAGCGGCCGATTTAGAGGAGGCCGGTAGGGCGTTGCTGGTGCCGCGTCGTCACGGCACAATTATAACTATTCGCCACGTCGACTTTAATACCAGTGTCGGTGCCATCGGTGTCAGCATTGCCGGCTTCAGAGAAGTGCGATTGAATACCGCGCAGGAGAAAAGTACAGTGTACACTACCGATGCAAAAACATACAATTTTAAAGGACCGCGACGGGAAGCGCTTCTGTTGCGACTTCGGAACTCTTGGCCGTTGCGACCGAATGTTTCTGCTGCGACGTCAGTCAGAATTGGTGTCGTAACGTCGGAGTCGCTGTCAGGATATAAAGCTGTTGTTCCGACTTCAGAACTCTTGTTGTCGCGACAGAATGCTTCTGTTGCGAAATCAGAATTTCTGTCGTAACGTCAGAAATGTCTCCCAATTAAGAAATGTCAACAACTTCTGTCGTACAACAGAATTTCTGTAGTTGCGACAGGAATTCCTTTTGTCTTTTTCAACCGGGCACTACAGAAGCTTGTCGCATCACACAATTTCAGTGCACTTCTGTTGTCATCATTGGGTATATGTTGCGGCGATAGGTTTCCGTTGTGGAACAGTTCTGTGTAGTACAACAGAAGTTTGTCCATTACTTCAGGAACACTTCTGTTATGACAACTGGGGGCCTGTTGCAATGATAGGTTTCTGTCGTACAACAACATTTTTCTGTAGTACAACAGAAGTTGGTCGCATTACATCAGGAACACTTCTGTTGTGACAATTGGGGGCCTGTTGCCACAATAGGTTTCTGTAGTATTTCAACAGCTCTCTGTAGCACTACAGAAGTTTTTCGGGTTACTTCAGGAGTATTTCTGTTGGGACAACAGGGTGCCTGTAGTGATGACAATTTTTTCTGTAGTACTACAAAAATCTGTTGTAGAGCTTCAGCTTTCTGTTGTAACAACAGACATACGACAGACTGTACTTCTGTAGTAGCAACAACAAATGTCTGTTGTACATCAGAAAAGTCTGTCGCTCCATCAGGAATCTGTAGTTACTACAGAAAAATCCTGTTGTACAACAGAAATTTCTGTAGTACTACAAAAATCTGTTGTAGAGCTTCAGCTTTCTGTTGTAACAACAGACATACGACAGACTGTACTTCTGTAGTAGCAACAACAAATGTCTGTTGTACATCAGAAAAGTCTGTCGCTCCATCAGGAACCTGTAGTTACTACAGAAAAATCCTGTTGTACAACAGAAATTTCTGTAGTTGCGACAGGAATTCCTGTTGTCTTTTTCAACTGGGCTGGCTCTATAACACGGCTGCGACGTCGTCTTGTATCGAACTTACCACGTCACCACCCTTAAATGAGCGCGTCACCCTTATTGTTCGCCGGTAGCTCGAGGCTACAAGTCCTGCGCCGTTCCATCCACGCCAACTTGACCCCACCATTGACCAACAAGCCCCAGCGATCTCTCTTATTTAGGCAGTTGTGCGGCGAGAATTCGCCAATCTCGGTTTTCCTGCTCCCTGCTCTGTCTCCCGACCTAACACCCGACCGGTTCTGCCCGTACACCTCACAACGACCGGTATTCCCATCCCAGATACCGCAACCTTACCGAGTGGAGAATTCCGGACGACAAGCCCGTCTGCTTCCGTTGCCTCCGCATTGGCCACGTCGCTTGTCCCTGCCGCACCTCCTGGACGTCATCGTATTCGAGCTTCTTTCCCCCATCTCCTCGCCCATATGCCGACCCGTGCCGTTACACCCCTCGCCGCATGCCTTTTACCTCAGGCGTATCCGTCCATAACAGTCATCTTGCTCGCTTCCCGTCACCTTAGCGTCGTCGGTCCCCCTCGCCCGAGCCACGCCGCTATTCATCGCCGACCAATTATGAACCTTCCCGGACGGAAACTAGACAATACAGCTCCTGGGGGTAGTGCCGCATTATCTTCGTGGTGTAGAAATCCTCCATTGACGCTCCCATCGGACAAGAACTTACTTGATGTTCACGTCGATGGTGTCCCTTTGATGGCGTTAATAGATACTGGAGCCCAGGTATCCATAATGAGTTGTAACCATCGTCGACTGAGGAAGGTTCTGAAGCCTCCTACTACTCGAGCCGTACACGTGGCCGATGGTAGCACTGTTGGCGTCACTGGAATGTGTACCTCCCGTATCAGTATCGGCGACTGCCACGTTCCTGTTCTTTTTACAGTGCTGACCAGTTGTCGCATGACCTAATCCTCGGACTCGACTTTCTTACGGCGCATTCCGATTTGATCAACTGTTCTTCCGGTACCCTTTGCCTCGAACTTCCTCTACTCGCGTATATTCGTGTCGAACTGCCGAACAACTTTAGCACGACCGCCTTCGTCCGCCTGCCCCCTAAGGGCCTGACTTTCATCGTTTTGCTATCATCTTTTCCTGTGCCCGATGGTGATTACGTCACCACACCTGTTCCTGATGTCCTTTTAATGCGCAATATCACTCTGCCCCACTCTGTCGTCAACGTCGCCGGTAACCGGACATGCCTCCCCGTCATCAATTTAGGCCTGTCAAAGGAAGTTCTATCCAGAGGCAAATCGTTTGCAACGCTCTGTCATATCGGCGATCGCCACGTGACGTTTTCCGTTGACGTCAGCTGCGATTCTCTACCATGTCCACAGGGTGCTATTTGCCCTGACGCAACATTGCGTCCCATGATTGCTGCGGACCTACTGCCTGAACATGCAGCAGCTCTGTTCTGTCTTTTGGGTTCCTGCCACATCTTCTACTTTAAAAATCGCCAATTGGGCTATACGCAAAAGTGACATAGGGTAGGGCAAGGTCACAATCAGTAGGGTCGGACGGGACATACTTTGCAAGCAAGTCTGTTAGGGTAGGATTCAAATGCTCCGTGAGGCCATTACTCTGCGGATGGCAGACGCAGTCAGCTTGTGCTCGGTTGAGCATGACCGCAGGATGTCGGCGATGACTTTAGAAATAATTGTCAGACCATGCTCAGTGAGCAATTGATGTGGAGCGCCATGCTGCAGAATCACGTCGGGTAAAAGAAAATCGGCGACTTCTGTGGCGCACCTTTTTGGAAGTGCTCCGGTGATGGCGTAGCGCGTGGCGTAATTTGTCACCACAGTGATTCACTTGTCGCCAGATGTGGATAGGGGGAAGAGCCAAGTAGGCCCAGGCCAACGCGAAAGAACGGCTCCGAAGCAATGTCGAGCGGTTGAAGGCACCCGGCAGGGAGCGTCGGTGGTGTTTTTTGGCGCTGGAATTTCTCACACGCCTTAACGTATTTCCGGACGGAGCGGGCAAGGCCTGGCCAAAAGAAGCGTCGGCGAATCCGGTCGTAAGCGTGGCAGATGCCAAAGCGACCTGCCGTCGGTAAATTAAAGTTCTTGGAGAACAGCTCACCGGAGGTCCTTAGGAATGACGAGGAGTAGGGCAGGACCGTCGAGGCGTACATTGTGGCGATATAATACACCATACCGGAGGACAAACAGGTGAAGGGACGAATCACAAGACGAAGATTCCAAGCCATCAATGACGGTGCGCAAGGCGGCATCACGGCGTTGCTCGTCGACAAAGTGTAGCAGCTGAGAAACGGAAAAAACGCAAACGTCAGCATCAAGGTCAGGGTCGGTGAGTGGTTCGTCCACTGGATAGGGTGATAAACAGTTTACGCCTTAATGTAAGCGGCGTGACTTGTGCATTACCGCATAGAAACATTCTTGCAGCCGTAGAGCCCGGTGACCAAGCCGCGGGGTAGGATCCTTGAATGAGGAAAGCCAGCAGAGTGCGTGGTGGTCCGTCATTACAAAGAAGTGCGTGCCATACAAGTACGGGCGGAATTCGGAAGTCGCTCAGACGAGAGCCACCCATTCATGATCTGTAATCGAATAGTTGCGCTCCGCTGCTGTGAGGAGGCGGCTAGCGTAGGTGATAACACAATCTTGACCCTGTTGGTGCTGGGCTAAGACAGCTCAGATACCGCTGCGGCTGGCATCGGTACGTACCTCTGTTGGAGAGGACGGGTCAATAAGGGTCAGTATAGGTGGCGTGGTGAGAATTTCGGTAGACTGGGCAAACGCGGCAGTTTGAGCGGGGCCCCACGTAAACGGCACGTTCTTCTTCCGAAGATTAGTAAGAAGTCCGGCAATCACTGCGAAGTGTTTAACGAAACGTCGGAAGTAGAAGCAGAGTCCTACAAAACTTCGGACGGCTTTGACAGACTGAGGTACAGGAAAAGACGTGAGGGCACGAATTTTCTCCGGGTCTGGTTCAATACCGGAAGTGTCGACGAGGTGGCCCAGCACTGTAATATGCCTACGACCGAAGTAACACTTCGATGAATTTAGTTGCAGCCCAGCCTCGCGGAAGACTTGAAGAACAGCTGATAAGCGCTCAAGGTGTGTCTCAAATCTTAGTGAAAATACGAGAACGTCGTCTAGCTAGCAGAGGCACGTTGACAATTTGAACCCTTGAAGTAAAGAGTCCATCATGCGTTCAAACGTTGCTGGTGCGTTGCATAGACCGAATGACATAACTTTGAATTGATATAGGCCATCAGGGGTGACGACCGCGATCTTCTCTTGGTCCTTTTCATGCAAAGAAATTTGCCAATAACCAGACCAAAGGTTTATTGATGAAAAGTAATTGGCACCCTCGAGATAATCGAGGGCGTCGTCAATGCGAGGTGAGGGGTAGACGTCTTTCTTGGTAATGCAGTATAGATGACGATAATCTACGCAGAAACGCCATGTGCCATCTTTCTTTTTAACAAGTACTACGGGCGACGCCCAAGGGCTCGACGAAGGTTCGGTACCTTTGACAAGCATCTTGTTAATTGTCATCATCATAATCATCATCATAATTGTCATCATCAGCCTGGCTGCGCCCCCTCCCGGGCAAAGTCCTCTGCCACACTTCTCCAACTACCCCGGTGATGTGCTAATGGTGTGCATGTCCCTGCAAACTTAATCTCATCCGCCCAGCTAACTTTGTGCCGCCCTCTGCTACGCTTCCCTTCTCTTGGAATCCAGTCCGTAACCCTTAATGACCATCGGTTATCTTCCCTCCTCATTACATGTCCTGCATATGCCCATTTCTTTTTCTTGATTTCAGCTAAGATGTCATTTACTCGCGTTTGTTCCCTCACCCAATCTGCTCTTTTCTTATCTGAACGTTACACCCATCATTCTCTCCATAGCGCGTTGCGTCGTCCTCAATTTAAGTAGAACGCTTTTCGTAAGCCTCCAGGTTTCTGTCCCGTAGGTGAGTACTGGTAAGAAACAGCTGTTATACACTTTTCTTTTGAGTGATAATGGCAACCTGCTGTTCATGATCTCAGAATGCCTGCTAAATGCACCCCAACCAATTCCTATTCGTTTGGTTATTTCAGTCTCATGATCTGAATCCGCGGTCACTACCTACCCGAAGTAGATGTATTCCCTTACCACTTGCAGTGCCTCGCTACCCATCGTCCGGGACTGTTAAACATTACTTTAGTTTTCTGCAGATAAATTTTTAAACCCACCCTCCTGCTTTGCCTCTTCAGGTCAGTGAGCATGCATTGCAATTGGTCCCCTGAGTTACTAAGCAAGGCAATATCATCAGTGAATCTCAAGTTACTAATGTAGTCTCCATTAACTCTTAGCCCCAACTCTTCCCAATACAGGTCTCTGAACACCTCCTGTAAAGATGCTGCGAATAGCATTGGACAGATCGTATCTCCCTGCCTGACGCCTTTCTTTATTGGGATTTTGTTGCTTTCTTTATGGAGGACTACGGTGGCTGTGGCGCCACTGTAGATATCAGTATATTCACATACAGCCCTTCTACACCTTGATTTCATAATGCCTGCATGACTGCTGAGGTTTCGACTGAATCAAATGCTTTCTCGTAATCAATGAAAGCTATATGTAAGGGTTGGTTATATTCTGCACATATCTCTATCACCTGATTGATAGTGTGATTGTGGTCGATTTTGAATCTTGATCACTTAATCTTGAATAACGTTGCACTCTGAAGCAGAAACTCGATATGGCCGGTGATGAATTGGACTGGAATCACCAGCATTTATGTGATGCTTAACAATTCAAGTCTTCTTCGCGTCACGACACTGCCGGTTATTCCCCGTTCTTGCTGTTGTTCGGCCGAGAATCCGCATTGCCACTGGACGCATCCCTTCAATGACCAGTGGCAATGCGGATTGCACTTGAAGACCAGCGATTATGCAATTGAAGCCACCACAAGGGCAGCCCAAGCACGAGAAATCGCCCGCGCTCGCCTCTTGACCTAGCAAGATGATGATTATGAAAAGCTTTATTTATCCCTCTTTAAAGGGAAGGGGGCAATGGAATAGAGGGTGGGGGAGGAACTACTTGAAGTAGGCCTCCTTTATCCTCTCAGCCCACTCCAGGATGGCCTCCTGAAGATCGGGCCTGGAGCTGCGCAAGGCAGCCTCCCACTGCTCCTCACTAGATATGCAACGGCGTTTGTACTATTGCCATCACGGAGACGTCCACCTTTCGCCTGGACCTCTGATACTGCTGTAGGACCCGACTCGTCACGTTGTCCTGTAAGAAAAATTCTTGTCTCGGTGCACAGGCCCATATCGGGTGCTGCGTGCCGTGTCTCCAGCTACGTACGAAATCGCCCCAGTCAGTACCAGTGCCTCATCTGCACCAAATTCCACTGACGTTGTGCATGTCACACGCCTTAAACCATATTACTCTCCTCTTACCACCGATATTTAGACGCATCGGGACGGTACTTCCACCGCCGGGGTAATGATACATGCATATTGCGTGTTTCTTGTGGCCGATGCACGCGGGCACCACGACGAAGACAACGAACGCTCTGGCTCTCGAGCTATCCTCTGAACTGTCTAGAGCTGCATTATCTTTTGCAGATACAATTTGTAAAAAGTCTCCAGTTCTTATTCCTTCGTTCGCGTAACAATATTGCAACAGGCGTGCGTGTTCGTCTATAGAATAGAATTCTATTGAAATAGGATCCGTTGTTGGACGTATCTCTGACGAAAACATTTTTGCTTTTGAAGGAATATGGAGCATTTCAAGTGGTTGTCACTGGATGTCCATCTAATATAGTCAACAATTAGCTCAGCGAAACATCGGTTTCGTTAAAATTAAAAAAGTGCACAGCACTCACAATTCCCTCACACCGCATTCTGACGCAGCGCCTTGTGTTGAGTGTTTGGCCATATTAGCGAACTTGCGAACTTTAATACACGTAAACATCCTTCGGGCGCAAGACCAGAAGGGAGCGAAAGTAGCACCAATTCATTTAAAGCTTGCTAAGAGCACGCGTATTTTATGGGATACCTACGCATTTTATTCATGCTAGTTTCGCTTCAGACACAACACCCACGCAGCAGTAACAAAGTTGGAAGAACCGAGACTGACGAGTAGTGCATTGCGCTTAAATTAGAGGAAGTATTTCAATGACTTTGCGTTTGCAGATTGCTGCCTGCTTCAGGGACGTGTCTGTATCAATTTGTTCGAAGCAAGGGCCTTTCTGTCATCATTTCACAATAGAAATATTTCCACGGTAGGATCGAACGACGACCATCGCAACTTATTCGCGAACTCACAAACACCATTCTTCGTAACATTTGACGCAACGTTGGTAAATTTGAAAAAAACGATCCCAAATTCGTAAAGTTTACAAAAAATTTCGGGAAAGTTAAGCTTATGTTATTGGAAGGTTAAGCATATTGATGAAATGGCGCTCACAATTGTGGGCACGGAAGGACTGGTACAGTTAGAAGTCCATACATATACATTATTTGCGTTGTGCCTTGTTCGCAGATTGTGATAAAAAGCTTGTACAGATTTCGAACTTTAAACGCATTTATCTTTGGTATTAGTCAGTTACCTCCATTCAATATCAAAGCACCCCTAATTGAAAAGTGAGGAAAACAAGAATAACCCATTACTTATGCATCAATACATGCCTTTGCTTGCCCTAAACAGCTACTATTGTTACTTAGGACTAGCAGTTCAGCGGACGCGTAAGCTAACTGTACGCTCTTTGTTATATAGCATTAATGCTCACCAATGGCCCATACTATGACTCAGTTTGTTTTCCTTCCTCTGCAAAACTAACGTTTTTATGCTTACGGTAATAGAAAAATAAACCTTCAGGTGTTTCTACACGTCTTAAGAAAGAACGTACTTTAGTTCCGGCAGATATGATAAGCAAGATGTCACCACAGATGCTCAGTCCGGTAACAGCGATGCTGGCGACGTTGAGAATAGCTCCGTCGGCTGCAGAGGGAAAAGAAGACGCAACCCATTTTAGGGTGTTTCATATTCGGATTATGAAGATACAGTTAGTGAATCAGGTATTGCGCCAGAGTGCAATTGAACGAAATTACGAAAAAGTGCAGCACATTGCTTCAATCGTTTGAATAAATGTGGCGTTTTTAAAATCTTATGCATGGCGCACAAAACACGAGTATCAAAACAATATGGTGACATACGACGCAATGACTTTCAAAGGAAATTTATTTGGCGATAAAGCTTGCACGCGTGCAAACACAACCATACACACGCGCGCACTCACACACGCACACACACATAGATAGATAGATAGATAGATAGATAGATAGATAGATAGATAGATAGATAGATAGATAGATAGATAGATAGATAGATAGATAGATAGATAGATAGATAGATAGATAGATAGATAGATAGATAGATAGATAGATAGATAGATAGATAGATAGATAGATAGATAGATAGATAGATAGATAGATAGATAGATAGATAGATAGATAGATAGATAGATAGATAGATAGATAGATAGATAGATAGATAGATAGATTCAGCCGCCCATGCTTCCCGTATTCACATCTCTACAAAAGAATTTAGCTTGTTTTCAGATTGTGCGATGGATGGTTTTGGCACACAAAATTTAACCAGCTTAGCTTCAAGCAAATATTCTATAATCCGCCTGATCACCTGGTTACAGGTGCTCTAGACAATAATTGTTATATTTAAAAATGATCGGGAGCCACACACTATGCACTAAGATCAAGGAATCCTTGATTTGTCTTGCCGATGTGTTTATCATATTTATTCAGTCGATCTTAAATGCATGTAGCCGTTTCGTCCACACAGACCAAACCACATGACAAACGTACGGGATAAATGACCGGCTCTACTCAGCCAATAAATTTGTTCTTGTGAGCTACTTCCCAAATGTGAATTGGGGGAAACAAGGACTTGGTGCAGCGGGCATTGTCCCTGTAGCTTATCGGGAGCTGAGGACATGACCTTCAGTGAAAGCGCATTGCAAGGCTTTCACCTTGCCAGATACGATGTGAATAAGAATATCACGGCGTATTTTTTTTTCTGTAGCTGCAGGCGTTTCTGTAGCTGCAGGCATAATAACGTTTCCCACAATGAATCTCCTATAGAAGATGCCATATGCGACTTGGAACGTGATCAGAATAACTTGCAATCAATAAGGGTGCTGTCTTTCGTCATAAGAAACGCGAAGAAGAGGTGAATGTGATTTTTGAAAGGCATTCACGAAACACAAATTTACAACGGCTCTTTTTGTTTGATTTGATAACCTTCTGTATTTATGTAGTATGCATGTTGCAGTATGCATATTGTAGCATGCATATGTAGGGGCCGCATAACGTAAAACTATTGCAAAATGTTTTTATTTTAATACCTGGATGGTAAATTTGCGTAACCGCCGACGCAAGCATCAGGTGGTCACCCGCAGGATTGCCTGAACAAACCAATCAAATGCTCCCCTTGTTCACAGGAGGTCACTTTTGTTTGCTTGAAAAACGAATAACATTTCCTGCACTGAGCGGCTTGTCTTATCTAGTTGGCTCATAAGAGGCGAGGAGCATGCTCAAGTGGAGAGGGATTCGATGGGGCCGAGCCACTGCACTGAATATCGATAATCAGATAAGGAGGGTGGTGCCGGCGTCTGCTTTCTCTTGCTTCGCTTGCGGTGTGTCGACGACAATCGCGGCTGTATGCAATGGAAGCTTAGGAATGGTGCTAAAACGGATCCTCAACAAAGAAGAGTTGGCAGAACGAGGTCGTAAACGTTCAGAAAATTCTGGAAAACGTTACACGGCCACGCAAAACATTTTATTACACCCAAATAAACCCATGCTCTGCGGCAGGGGCGAGTAGCCAGTGCCGGAGCGATCGGCGGCGGCCATATTTTATTCCTTTCGGAACGGGGCAGCCTGCGCCTATTCAGTAGAAAATTCAGTTTTGTTCGGCATATTAATACATCTTTAACGCGTAGGCGTCACCTCGACGTGGTAAGTTATTGCGGTTTTGTGACGTCGCGTGAGGGGCAGGTGAAGTGGGTGCAGCCCAAAAACATTTGACCAATCACCGAGGGCTAACGGCAAAAATGTGTCGAATCAGAAATGACTTCTTTTTTCTTCGGTCAAATTATGCATAATCAGTGTGTACACGTGATATCAGATGGGGAGCTATCGCGGTTTTCGTGACATCGCGTGATCGAGAGACAGGTGAAGTGGGGGTGGTCCAAAATGTTTTTGACCAATCGCAGTGGGCTGATTGCAGAACTGGAATAGAAAAGTTTGGAATAGTTTTACGTTATAGCGCCTAATATGCATAAAGCACTGTCAAAGGCGGCCGAGACGCCTTATACCTAGCCGGGTTCTCGGCCTGCTGCGCACGCACGATTCCGGAACTACGAGGCCAGAACCGTTTATAAATCGTTCTATATTGAGTTACCCATCGCGAGCAGCTAAAGACATCTATCGCGGACAAATCAAGAAAATTTTAAGGCACGTAACATTCACGAAGTAGGCAGCAAAAACTCTTGAAACGCGCCGCCGAGGCGTGCCAACTGAGATGCATGCCCCCTTTTTGTGGTGAAAGCGAGCATATAGTTGACGTTATTGCTGATATAATCATATTTAAATGAGAGTAGCGCGTTGTGAACTGCGTGCCGTAGAAAAATCCGGGTTCGCAGTATTTCGATTCGCTCGTGAGCGAAAGTTTTCGTGTATACAGGTGTATATATACGTGTGTGCATATATGCGTGTGTGTGTTCCGGAGAAGGCGTCTCAGATAAAAAAAAAAACAGCATCTGCGAAATGCACAGAGTGACTTCCATATGACCGCACTATTTCCGTAGCGTCTGCAGGTGTCGCCAGTGAGGTATGAAGCGGAGTAGAAACCACATGCACGAGCTCAGGGTCTTCGCAACAGAACTTGTATTTTGTGAGGAGCTGTAGTACGGCGACCATTTACGCTTATGGAGCCAGCGCTTGCTCGAGGTTTACAAATACGTAAGCCAGGAACAAATGAGAACATTATTTTTTCTTAATGCCACATCCATTTCAGGGGATTTTAACGCGACAGCGTTAAAGAGCTCGTGTCGCAGAAAAGCCGGTGTCGGCGTCGGCGGCGTTGGCCGTGAGCGATAAATCCCAGCAGGTCCTTCACGAATAAAAAACAACTTGCAAGATGGGCTGGGTGGGAATCGAACCAGGGTCTCCGGAGTGTGAGACGGAGGCGCTACCACTGAGCCACGAGTTTTTTTTTTCTTTATTGCCGACTTCGACGTTCTAAATCATGATTTACAAAGGATAGAACGTGTGAGCCACACTTTGGTCAACACGGTACTAAAATCTTTTCAACATCGCTAATTCATCAAATACAGAGATCCATTGCGGTGGATCAGGCAGCGCTTTGAAACCATCTCTCACACACACAACACTCTCAATGAAATTTTCCCGAGTCGGTCGAGCAACAATGTCTCCGTTTTGGAATTGCAGTCTAGTTTTCCACATTGCGTGGAGGCTCAGGACCATAATAAGGTCATACGGGACATCCTCGGTGTTATCAATCGGTAAGAAGCGTATTCCATATGGGTCTAAGGGTAAGTGTTTTTTCAATGTTCTCTGCAGAACATCCCAGTGAAAGATGGCGTCCGAGCAGTCTAGGAATGCATGTTCTATTGTTTCCGGTTTTTTGCATAATAAGCAGTCGGTGGTCCAGGGGATGAATATACCCTTTTCATGAAGCCAGGTCTTAACGGGAAGTGTGTTTGTGTGTAATTTGAAGAAGAAAGATTTAGCTCACGGCCGTATTGGCATTTTTTTCACTCTCTTTAAGACATCTTGTCCTGGGCCTCCACGGTGTGGAAGACGGTACAAAGGTGCAGGGAACATCGTGTCCACGAGATCTCTGTATAGTTTTTTTCCTTGTAACGGTTGACAGGTATAGTTGTGAAAAACGTACATTCAACATCCTATATGACCATACCACTTCACTCAGGTAACCAGTCACAGCTCCTGGCATGTTGTGAACAGTCGAAACAATGAATCCTGGAATTTGTCTACACAGCCGTACCTGTATCACTGTTCGGAGAAACGGATCTTTTTGATCCCGTAAAAACACAAAACGTGACACGACTTGTCGCAGAAACAAATGAGCTAGACCAAGCCCACCTTTCTTGACAGGGAGGAACAAGTTCGTTCGACTCATCCTCTCCCAGGTAGACGCCCAAATAAATGTAGCGAAAACTCGGTGAATTTTTTGTACGCTTACCCTCGCAGCACACAACACATTCATAACGTACCATATCTTAGATACTAGAAAGAGGTTGCAGACAGTGGCTCTAAGAAACGTTGACAATTGCTTTCCTCTCCACCCGTCAGCCTTTTCCTTTGCTTTCGAAGCTTGATCGAGCCAGTACGATTCAGGTTCACGGTAACTTCCGAGAGGCACACCCAAGTACTGCGTTGGTAACGACGACCACTTCAATCGATAAAGGGCCTCCGGCGTGTCTTTCCAACTACCATGCCAGAAGCCGTAACTCTTATCCCAGTTTATCTGGGCTCCAGTTGAATCGCAGAACTTTTCAACGACAGTCGTGGCCTCCTTAATGCTGGCTGTGTTTGTGCAGAAAATCACGATATCGTCGGCATATGCCAAGATTTTTACGTGTGCTGCCTGCAGCCGATAGCCTGCTATGCGCTCGTTATTTCTGATCGCCAAACAGAGTGGTTCGAGATAAGCAGCAAATAGAAGGGGCGACAGCGGGCATCCTTGCCGCACAGACGAACGCACGCGAAAGCTATCGGTGAGCTCCCCATTAACAATAATGCGCGTTGAGCATTCTCTGTACGCCATCGTGACGCCTTCCGTTATGACGTTGCCAACATTCGCATGTTCCAGTATGCAGAACAAAGCCTTGTGCGAGACGAGGTCGAATGCCTTTGCCAAATCGATCTGCATCATCGCGACGTGGTCGCCAATCGCATCGCAACACTCAAGCACACTTCGAGCCACGTGCACATTTGTTGTGATACTGCGGCCTTTAATGCCACAAGTCTGGTGCGGCCCTACCAATGTTTTAATTACACTTTCAAGTCGTTTGGCCAAAGCTTTCGCGAATATTTTATAGTCGACGTTGGCTAGAGTTATCGGGCGATATGACCCTGGCAACAAAAGTTTTTGCTCATCATCACTCTTCGGAATTAGCACGATATATGAGGTTGTGAAAGACAAGGGCAATCTTTTTCGCTCAAACGCTTCACTTATAACTTCGTGAAGAACGCGGGCCAATGCAGACTTGAAGGTTTTATAGAAAGTGGCTCCCAAGCCATCGGGCCCAGGTGCTTTACCGATGGACAACTCATCTATTGCGCACTCTATCTCACTCAGGCTTATTGGTAGTTCCAGACGTGTCCTAACTTCTTCATCGAGCTTTGGTATCAATGAGAGAAATTCTTTTTCGTAGCTATCTTTAAGGTCCCGCGGGTGACCTAATATTGCTTTAAAGTGATCGGCGATCCCTTGTTTGATGTCATTTTTGTCGCGCGTAACGTGATTGCCTTTAGCTAGCTGGCGGATTTCTTTCCGACATGCGTACCTTTTCTCCTCTGATAAGGCTCGTTTCGTTGGAATTTCTCCCGCCCACAACTTCTCAGACCTTGATCTCACAAGTGCTGCTTTATATTTTTCTGTATTTATCCTTTCTAGTTCAGTTTTCACTTTCTTTAATTCGTCAACATACACACCAGGCTCGAGACTTTCCATGCTGATAAAAAATTGCAGTTGCTGGCGAAGATTTGTTTCTGCTTGTGTCTAATGACACTGCTTCTTTGAATGGCCAACATTTTGACTCTCTGTTTCAATTCTTCCCATTGAATGGCAAAGCTTACTGGCTTGGCTGAAGTCAGGTTTTCTAGTTCCTTCACTACAGCATCGACAAAAACATCGTCATGTAACAACTGCGCATTCATTTTCCAAAGATCCCAGTTAAAGGTGTGTTTGCTTTGTCTTTTCCCGAACGTGGCAGTTACCAAACAGTGATCGCTGTATGCTACAGCTTGCACATCATATTCACAACATAAGGGCACTAATTCGGCTGACACGTATAATCTATCTAATCGAGCGTGGCTATCACGCTGAAAGTGGGTAAATCGCGGGCGAGTACCGCTGGCAAAAACACTACCCACTTCTTCCAGGTCATAATCATGCACCACTGCATTTAGAAATTCGGCACTCTATCACGAACGCGTGAACATTTTGCTCGGTCTTCGGTATAGCAAACACAGTTAAAATCTCCCAGCAGTATTACGACCTTGGAACAGTTTACGTACGCTTCAAGACGCTCAAAGAAAGATCGACGATCCGTTTCAACATTCGGCGCATAGATACAAATAGCACGATAATCCACATCACGAA
Organism: Dermacentor albipictus; assembly: GCF_038994185.2. Lineage (NCBI taxonomy): Eukaryota > Metazoa > Arthropoda > Arachnida > Ixodida > Ixodidae > Dermacentor > Dermacentor albipictus. The sequence goes on along the minus strand of NC_091822.1, from coordinate 125,717,363 downwards.
AACAAAAATCAGCCACCAAGAGACGCCCACTTTCACACGAAAACACTGATTGCACAGAAATGCCAAAATGATTTCGTAGGAATATAGCGCAGCCGCCTTATCCACCAACAGCGTGACAAACGCATACATCAAAGTGAGCACGAAAATTGGACACCATTATATCTGTTACCTCTTGGCTCTCAATTTTCGTTTCTTGGATTCCCACTATATGTAAGTCATTATCCAAGAAGAGACGACTTAGCTGACATTGCCGCCTTCTTGCACTGAGCCCTCTTACATTTAACGTGGCCACACGTAGCGTTCCTTCAATATTAACCGCCATGGCTACACGGTATAATGGTGCCCATCACAGTTACACAAGGATGAGTGCTCATAAAGGTGCACCGGTAACCACGTCTAATGCCTCTAAAGGAGACGCAACTCGACCTTCCGGAAAGGGCACTCAAGTGCAACTTGGGCCCCCCCTCCTGGGAATGTTCTAAAAAACTAGCGCTCAGGATGACGGCCATTGCACTCACCAACCCCCCTACCCCACTCGAACCTGACAGCACGGAATTACGGAGGCGGTTTACCCGCCTGCCGTGGATCGACCGTAATGTTCGACCGCAGTTTCAAGGTCGACCTCCTTATACCTGGCGCTTTGGGCGGTGGCTCGTCTCCGCCGCTGTCATCCTGTTTCGCCGTCCGGCTAACGGTCTGGTTGTAGGGCCGTTTCCCCGTCGTTTGGCTAGTTGGGCCGGTGAGGGTGTCCATGCCTTCAGGTTCGACGAGGCAGGAGGACACCTCCGTCTCAGGTGGGATCTTCTCTTCAGCATTCGGCATGGCCGCGGTGCCCTCTGCAGTCGCTTGTTGGTGTCCTGTGGCAATAGCCTGAGCGACTTGTTTCTCCTCCTGTTCAAGACGTACCGCCGGCTTTGCCACGACGTCAGCTGCTTCACCCGCCGCGGACGACGTGTCCTCCATGTCCGCCTCGTCCATGAGTAGGGCAGAGTTGTCCTCGTTGCCCACAGGTCCGGTCACGCTGGCATACGTGCGCTCGCACTGACTGTCTTCATGACCGAAACGTCGGCAGGCACCACACCGTGGAATACGGCACTCGCGACGAATGTGGCCCGTGCCGCGGCAGCGTAGGCACAGAGGAGCCCTGCCCGGCACAACCACGAGAGCCAGTTCCCCGGCGACGCTCACCTGATGCGGAAGGTCGTCGAGCTTTACGCCCGGCTTCAACTTCAGCGTAACCAGCCTTGTTGTTGAGTTCTTATCAGCCACACCGTATTCCCGCCAGCGCTCGCGAACGACGTCGGTGACCTTTCCATACGGCGCGAAGGCAAGACGTACGTCCTCGTCTGGAACGCTGGGCAGCAGCCAATGCACTTTCATGCGTATGTCCTGGTTGGCGGGGTCGATGACGAGACACCGGCCCTTTTTGATCTGCAGCTCTCCAACGCTGACTAACTTTTTCACTGCGTCGCTGTCCTTGAAGGTCACGGCCCATACATGGCTCATACGGTAGGCTCCGAGAGCAGCCACTTCCGGCAGGAGCGATAACTGAGCGAGTGCATCGCGAAAATCTTCCACCCGGTATGGGCGGGCCCTGATATCACAGTGTAGAAAAACGGTATTCAAAACAAAACGCCCTCTTGGCAGACTAGGCAAAACAACTTGATACTCGTCGTCCGAGGCAGAAAACCTGTTACCGCGGCCCGTCTGGGCCGCTGAAGCCGCTCCTACGGAGCTCATGATTAACACGTCCGTCACGCTCGGTGGCCGGAAGCGTTCCGTAACTGAGCCACGAGTTCCATGCTTCAAAGCGGTACAAACGCGCCTCTAGTGAATGCGGTGTTGCCTTAGAGGCGTGCGTCGCTTGCTCAGGCGACATTTCGTTGCCGCTCCGAACGCTGCGTTGCTTGACGCTCACCGCGTCCGATGCGGGGCGCGTAGTCGCTGCGCCGAAGCCCATTGTCTTACATCCCTTGGCGGGTCGACGGGAACGCTGTCGCGTTCCACTCTTGAAGGTGGTGGTGGTGGTGGTAAACATTTATTGCTTGAGCCTTTTTGCAACATTACTTGTGAGGGGGCTCAGGAGCGCGTAGGGTGTCCGGGAGTTTGTGGCCCTCGGCGACCCTCAGAGCCCAGTCCACCAGCCGTATTTGGTCGGCTGGGTTGGAGCTAGACACCGCGGTCTCCCATCCCTCGACGTCGGTGAGTTGCCACTCAGAGGGTGGCTGGAGCTCAGGGCATAGGAACATAATGTGATGGAAGTTAGCTCTAGGTGCGCCGCAGAGCGTACATTCCTGTTGATATAGGCCTGGATGAACCAGGGCGAGAAAAGCTGGAGAAAGAAAAGTTTGTGCCTGAAGCTGGCGCCAGGTACTTTGTTGGAATTTTGTTAAGGATTTATCTGGGGGAGGGTATCTCAACCGCATTTCGCGGTAGTGGAGGGTGATCTCGTGATATTCGACCAATCGGTCTCTGGCGTTATCCAGGTCATCGGACGGCGTGGCTCGGTTGACGGCTACTCGAGCGATAGAATGGGCCATCTCATTGCCTGGATGGCCTGCGTGCGCGGGCACCCAGATGAGCTTAATTGGTCTGAGGGGGGTCTGATGATTGAGAATTTTCAGTGCCGGTTCATGAACTCGGCCTTTCGAGTAGTTGCGGATTGCAGTTTTTGAATCACTAAGGATAACCTTGGCAGTGGTGGTTGAGATGGCCAGCGCTATGGCAGCCTCCTCCGCCTCTATGGAGGTGCGCGCGTGTATTGTGGCAGCTGTGATGTAACCAAGTTGATGGGACACTGCACTTACGGCATAGGCTGGTTTCTGTGGGTAACTAGCGGCGTCGACACACACAGTGAGGTGGTCGTGTTGGTGTTGTTTGTAGAGGGCTTTTGCCCTGGTCTGCCTGCGTGCCTCGTGATGCACGGGGTGCATGTTTTTAGGCAGGGGGAGAATAGTGATGCAGTTTTGTATGTCCGATGGTAGAGGACATGTCTGATGGGCCTGGGAAGTCGGGATTAGTCCTAGTTTGTCCAGGATGTGCCGACCTGTGGTGGTAGAGGACAGCCTCTCAATTTGGGCTGTGCGATGGGCTTCCGTGAGCTCATCAAATGTGTTATGTACCCCCATGCGAAGGAGGCGCTCGTTTGGCGTGTGCCTGGGGAGGTTAAGTGCAGTCTTATACGCCTGACGTATAAGGGCATCCACTTTTTCTGTTTCCGTCCGGTTGAGATGTAGGTATGGGAGCGAGTATAGTACTCTGCTTATGACAAAAGCCTGCACTAACTTTCTCAAGTCATGCTCTCTCATCCCATTGTGTCTATTGGCTATCCGCTTAATCAGGCGCATAGTGTGGTGTACTGTGGTGGTGAGTTTGTTCAAGGTCGCTGTATGTCTGCCGTTGTTCTGCATGACCATGCCAAGCACTCGTAGCTGTGTGACCTCTGGAATGGAATACGTCTTCATGTGGATACGGATGCTAGGGTTTGGAGTTGGGTCTGTGCGACTCTTCGGGGTGTGAAGAACAAGAAGTTCCGACTTGGTGGGGGAGGACGCGAGACCTATTGCCATAGCCCGCTCCACCACCACATCGGCCCCTGCTTGTAAGGTCGCCTCCATGTCGCCTATGCTACCTGTAGTGGTCCACAAGGTGATATCATCTGCATACAGGGAGTGCGAGAGGTTGGGAATATTTGACAGGTCTCTGGCCATGGGAATGAGAGTAAGGTTAAAGAGTAGTGGCGAGAGCACTGACCCTTGCGGTGTGCCTCTGCTACCCAGTTGCACCTTGTCTGTTGTCAGTTCTCCCACAGTAAGGACCGCAGTCCTGGCATGTAGGAAAGCTGTGACAGAGGCGTGAGTTCTCCCGCCTACGTGTAGATCGGATAAGGCATTCAGCACTGCGGTATGTTCCACATTGTCAAAGGCCTTGGTCAGGTCGAGTGCTAGTATGGCTCTTGTGCGTTTGGCATGCCGGGGGTGCAGGACTTCTTCAGAGAGCTGAAGCATGACGTCTTGCGTGGATAGATGCCCGCGGAAGCCAATCATTGTGTGAGGGAAGAGATTATGTGTTTGCATATGCTGTTGGAGTCTTTCTAGTATGACATGTTCGAAGAGCTTACCAAGACATGAAGTGAGTGAAATCGGACGTAGGTTTTTTAGATCTAGCGGCTTGCCTGGCTTGGGAATAAAGGTTATCTTTGCATGGGTCCACTGTGGTGGGAGGGTTCCTGCGGCCCAGTGCGAGTTAAAGAGTTCGGTTATCGCCTGTATCGACCTGTCATCAAGGTTTCGAAGGGCTTTGTTCGTGATGTTATCCTCCCCTGGAGCGGATGTGGTTCTGAGCTTATGTAAGGCTGCGCGGACTTCCCAGACAGTGATGTCTGCATCTAGTTCTGGATTGTCCTGGCCGGTGTAAGGAGGTAAGGGGACCCTTGTGCGGTCCGCCAGATATAGGGTTTGGAGAGAGTCCAGTAGTGCTTTGTCTTCCGCTGGGTTGCTGTGCAGCAGCCGCGAAAGACTCTTGCGCTGTTGGATCTTGTTATTTTCGGGGTTTAGCAGGCATCGCAGGAATGACCACGTGTCCTTTAGGCCTAAATTCGCGCTCGTGCGGTCGCAGAGCTGCCCCCACTGTTGGCGTGTTAGGTGTGTTGCGTGCTCTTCTATTTCCCTGACAAGGGCCGCGATTCGGGTTTTGAGTTTGCGATTGTGCTTATTTGCTAGCCAGCGTTTCTGTAAGCTGTTGTGTGCCTCCCACATGTGTAATAGCCTACTGTCTGCGAGTTCTGAGTCTGACGCGGTTCGTACCTGGGATGTGGCCATTGTGGTATCTGCCATTAGTTGCTGCACCCACGTGTCCAGGTTATCGATGGTTTCAGGTGCGGCTGCTCTAATCCTTCGAAACCTGTCCCAGTCAGTGATGGCGACTTGGCGGCGTTGTGTCTTGGAGAGCGTACGGGTAGGGATGTAGGTGCTAAGGATGAAGTGGTCACTGCCCAATGAGTTGAGCGTATTGAGCCATGTACCATTGGGTATGTGCTTAGTGAGAGTAAGGTCCGGGTTTGTGTTATGTTGGACACTGTTGCCGATCCTTGTGGGAAAATTAAGATCGTTGAGGAGCGAGAGCCCCTCATTTTGGATGAGCGTCCACAGCGTGGTACCCTTCCGGCAGTTCTTTCTGTATCCCCAGGCAGTGTGGTTTGCGTTGAAGTCGCCCACTATTACTAATGGGTTCCTTCTGCAAATGTCTAAGGTTTTACGTATCGCCGTTACTAGCGGGGATGCAGGGCCCTTGGGGGGGCTGTAGATGTTGAGCACAAACAGACTGGTGTCGTGTCTGTGTTGGGGAAGAAGTTCTATGAGCACTCCATCAATGTCCGGAATATCAAGTGGATGGAGCGTAGCTGTATAATTTCGATGTACCAATGTGGCTACCCTGCTGGAGGTCGCATTGGCGATCTCGAAAGGTGTGTAATTAAGGAGCTTTGCGGGCCCTTGTGTTTCTTGTAGTGCTATGATTGTGGGCGTTTGATCTGTGGGCAGGGACTGTAGGTGGAGTTGGAGGTTGCTGCGCTTAGCCCTGTAACTCCGGCAGTTCCACTGCCAAACCACGGCCCCCTTAGGCCGTGATGCCATGATGATGACTGTGAAGGGACTCGGCTACGGAGGCCGAGGTTGTAGAATTTGAAGCTAGCAGCCCATTGAGCTGAGTTTGTATCTGAGACACGGTTGCTTCTTGGGTGCCCTGCCGTTTCTCGAGCGCCGTGAGTCTATTAGCTATATTTGCCATCCAGGCGGTATTGTCTTTCTGCATGGCCATGAGGCTTTGTTGCATGCTTTGGATAGCGTTTGCAAAGTCTGCCATGGAAGTGGTCCCGTTTTGAGAATTTTCTCCGCTACCATCTGGCTGCGCACGGCGCTTCTGAGGGGGATTCCTGGTGGGGGACGTTGCTTGTGACGGAAGGTTAGATGCCTGCGGCGCAGAGGGGGGTCTGACAGAGGGAGCCCTAGCGGCGTGTGGGGGATTAGGAGAGTCGGTTCTGCGCGTATGCATGTCGCGTTTAAGCAGTGATTGAATTTGTTCACGTAGTTCGGCGATTTCGGCACTTTGTTTCTGAAGCTGGGCCCTGAGCTCCTTATTTTCCCGCTCGAGAGACGGAGACCGCGGCCCCCAGCTCACCTGTTTCGTGGACTGAATCTCCGTCCCAGGTAGAGGAGGGTAGGAGGTGGAGCGGCTCCTGGTCCGGCCGCGCCCGGTTGTGGATCTGGATCAGGACCTGGACTGCGTCCTGGAGCGAGAGGCCCTGTCCGACTTCTTCTGGGGGTCCGAGAGCAGCCTCGTGGGACTGCGGGAGCTGCGTTGTTGGGTGGAGTCGGGGGTAGCCTTTTTCTCGATCAAAGCCACCTTGACGGTGGCGGGTGGAGACTTGGTCTTGCCGGTGCGGTCAAACCGCACCTTACACTTTTTGCACCCCGTGAAGTGCGCCTCTCCACAGAGGATGCACTTGGCGTTGCAGGTGGGTGGTTCGACGAGTTGATGCTCTACTCCGCATCGCGGGCAGCGGTTGCTCTTGGGGTGCGGACACACGTCCACTCTGTGCCCTGCCCTCCAGCAGTTGTGGCATGCCTCCACTTTTGCCTTGAAATGGTGGCAGGCATATAGAGTCCCATAGAAGTTCAGCTGCTTCGGGAACGCTTGCACATTGATGAAGGTGATTAAGATAGACTTGGTTTTGCCCAGAGGTCTTGCGTCAGTGATCGTGTACTGGGAGCTCTTATTCATAGCTACCAAATCTTGGATGATTTCTTCTTGATTTTGACTGTATAGCGCATTGTAAATGATGCCACGTACCGCATCGTCAGGGGCGGCCACGTAAGCGCGGAGTGGATAGTGCACGGTGTCGAGTATCAAATAGTCCACAGCCACATACCTCTTCGCTCGGTCCTCCGCAGGGGTACTGATCGTGAACGAGTTGTTGAATGGGTTCAGGCGCAGTTTGTCCTCCTGCCGGGCGGTGTTATAGTCAATGCGGGCGTTCGCGCATACGAGTGGGAGACGCACTCCGCCGTTGCACTGTCGCACGCACAGTCCGCCGCCGGGTCGGAATATGACCTTGAGGTCCGTTTTGGGTAGCTGGGGTAGAGGAGCGTGCCTTTTTGGCTTGCCGGAAGTCAGCGGAGCCGTCGGCGGGGTGGTTGAACTAGAAGAACTGCCGGTAGAACCGGCCGATGCGCCGGGAGCGGACTCGGCGCCAGGTGTTGGAGCTTGGGGAAGGCAGCCTTCCGGGCTTCAAAGGCCCTCTGCCACCTTGGGTCACTTGCGAACTCCTCTGGGGTGATATTTTCTCCCTCGACACGGTAAGCCATCTCAAAGGACGGCTCCATGTCGCTGAGCGGCGTCGGAACAGACGCCGGTAGGCCAAGACCTAACCGGCTGTCGTGGCGAGACGCTCGTTGCGTTCGGCGTAAAGTAGGCCTATAGCGCGGCGGCCGCCGCGTCAGATAGAAAAGCGCTTCTCGCGCACAAGGTCCGGTCGGAAAGTTCCGAAGAAAGGTGAAGACGGGTGCCGGGCACCTGCACTGACCTTTGGGGACCGGTTTCAGGCCATTTACGGTAAAATATCCGCCATCTCGGTGAAAAATTCTCGGAGCCGATGTAAGGTGCGTCCGCTCTGCTCCGCCGCTGGTGGCGTTCCTCTTGAAGGCGAAGCTTAAGCGTCCTCCAGTTCTTTATGCGAAGCATATTACGAGAGCTCAACCCAGCTCCTCAGGCGCGGCGGTGTCGCCTTGAAACCACGTGACACCGTGACGTCACGACAGAGGAGAAGAGGCTTTGGCTCAACTCTTGCAAGACGGGCTGGGTGGGAATCGAACCAGGGTCTCCGGAGTGTGGGACGGAGACGCTACCACTGAGCCACGAGTACGATGCTTCAAAGCGGTACAAAAGTACCTCTAGTGAATGCGCTGTTGCCTTAGAAACGAGCTGTTTCTAAGGCGTGCGTCTCTTGCTCAGGCGCAGATTTCGTTGCCGCGCCGAACGCTGCTTTGCTCGACGCTCACCGCGTCCAATGCGGGGCGCGTAGTCGCTGCCCTGTAGCCCATTGTCTTACACCCCTTGGCCGGTCGACGGGAACGCTGTCCCGTTCCACTCTTGAAGGCGAAGCAGTAATGCATGAGTTGTTTCTTCGTCTAGCCGAACCAAATATAGCCAAGCAACAGCAGTTCACCAGGCCAATGCCTCCTTTACTAGATGCCAGCCGCGTTGCTCGCTTTCCCATTGCGGCGGCGGTTCCCTTAGTTGAAGTTAGTTCAGCATAAATTCCGTGAGGCGGCGCTCGTTGCCTTTTCAACTTCCGGCGGATGTGGCAGCGGCGGCTGAATGCTCCGCGGGCGCTTTATGTGCGCGGGCGTCTGTTAGCGAGCGTTATCGCGGGCCTCCGAGATGGCAACAGACGCCATGGTAATCTCGGAGGCCGCAGCACGTGATCTAGGTTGCAGACGTCCGCCACAAGCGGCGCTCGTTGCCTTTTCGCGGAGGAGAGAAAAGGGAGAGGGCCAGGAACCGAGTTTACGGACAACGTGGCTGGCATCTAGTAAAGGAGGCATTGACCAGGCTAAACAGTGGTTCAACAACTAAAATAAAGGCTAGTATGCTTCGCATCCTGGGCTTAACCTTACCTAAGCCACAGCCATTTTTTGCTTTCAACTGAAGAGGGGGGTCTTCGCGGCCGCCATGTTGTAGTACTAGCGAGCCGGGAGGCTGCGTAAGAAGCGTGACAACACGAACGACAGGTGCTCTTGCGCCGAGAGACATATCGATAACAGTGATACGATACGGTGACAAATGGTCACCGTGAAAAAGTAAGACAATGCATGCGCGATAGCATGGTGCACTGACGTCATCGTGGCTGGCTGCTCAGGCATGCCACAGACACCACGCTGGAAAGCGGCGCCGCTGACGTCACCGGAAATGTATTCGTACAGCTCCGTGAACTATTTCCATCGTCCTCGCACTACGTGCAAACCAAGTTTAGTAATGGGCTTTGGCGTATCGGAGCGAATATAGTGCCACGCCAACCAGGGCAACTGATAAGAGGGAGAGACCATTGGAACAATACGACACTGCAACATGATATTATGGTACTGCTTCTTGATTCTGAAAATACTTTGGCGACAAATAAGATTACGTAATATATGACGTCCACATATGAAGGTGCAGATACTTACGGAAAATCTTAGCAGCAATACTCCACAGGCTTATCAGTATACCAATGACGTTGAGTACCTGAAACGACAATAATAAAAATTATTAAAGGATTGGTCAGGAACCACTGGCGATCATGTAAACTTGAGCCAATAGTAAACGGTTTCTGAAGGCTATTCACTTTATTCAAGGAATGGCGTGGTTGATGGCGCATATTTGCTGCAATCAGAAATGTATTCAGGAAGTATTTTTGATTTCACGGCGTGATTCCGAGGAAGAAAGTCATTAGCCAACTCATCTGTAGTGGTGATAGAGGCGGCTTTACATAAAGCCAATTCGTCAAGTGGGTGGTGTGTCCAGCGACCACCCTACCCGTCTTACGATCCACCTCTTGTGGTGACTTCTCTCGCAGTCGCCATAGAGGGCGAATCGATAAAAAGATAAAATGCGCGCTCTGTCGGCGTTTTGCTTCATGAGATTTGTTCTTGGGTCCCCAGTCTCAAAATGCTGAGGAATAATTTAGTCAAAAATATAAGACCTCCTGTGAGCAACCTTAGTGATAGAATGGCGCGGCTATATCATCCTCGCCCACCGCACGTCATATTGGCATATGCATACACATATCTAAGTATATACGGAACCTCATGGTGGCGCCAACGCCGGCGACAAAAATTCACTTAGAGTGTCCATGTGATTGCTGTACCAATAAAACAGGAATACCCTGCACGTACCCGCGTCTAATACTAGAGGTTCAGATACCACAGAGCTCACGAGCGAGAGCGCGACGATGATTCGGCGAGAACCACGCCCCTCTACGTGGTCACTCTGTCACGTGACAGCATATGTCCTTTCCATCGCAGGTGAAATTCCGAGTGCCAGTCGTCAACCACGAAAATAAGCGAAAGAGAAATGGAAATCTACGACCTTAAAGTTTAGTTTTATTCGATTTGCGAAGCAAACGTGATTAATGACGTATATGCGTCAGCAAAGTGCCAAAGGAACAGCGAAGGTAGCGACTAGTTTCTTTACAAGCACACGGCATTAAAATGTGGTTTGCCCATGGAAGAAGAGCGCATTCTGAATCGTTCAGACATGAGACCTGCAGCGTATTTTGAGCGAGAAACGACGCCCGCAACCGTCAGCCCAGGCGTCGCAGCAATGCGATACAGCGCCGCACATCTCCACTTTGTGACGCGAGAAAGCTCTAGTGCAGCACTACCTGAGCCTGAATCTATGCAGGGTGTCCCACGTAACTTGAGCCTAACATCGAATATATGCAAATGCCATGTAGCTGCACAGAACCAAGGTAATGTTGCTTGTCGTCGCTGGGAGATACTCAGATTATTTCTTTTTCATTCTGCCTAATTAGGTAATTGCAACTAATTATTTCATCAGCTCTTCAAATATTATAATTAGATGAAAAGTGTCAATTGGAAAATTGTAGAGAAGCATGAAAACTTGCCGATACAGGTTTCTGTTGCTCGATACGTGCTACATAAAAGTATTTTCCAACTCGCAACTATCAACGGCGCACACAAAGGGCTTAAACTGAGCAATCTCTCTCTCTCTGTATTGGGAAAAAGGCTTTCTGACTTCAAATGGAGTGTTCTGACCAGCTCGCCATGCAATGCGACCCTTTAAAAGCATCACATAATCGTGACCTTGCAGAACCTGACTGCTCAATTTCCAACCCAGCTGTTTCCTCTGAGCAGTTGCACCAACGTTTCAGTTGCTGGAAATGAAATCCCATACTTTATAACCATGGTTGCATTTTTTTCTCCAGTTTGAAACGTTGACCGCATCTCAGACTTTCAAACACCTTGATTGTGTGGTTTTTGCTTTTATTACGAATGGTTGTTTTTGATCCAAACACATTTGAATTCGCATACAAATTTGCTACAGCATTCTGTCGTGATATTTGATCTTGCAGGTATTGTTTTGCCAGGGCAAAATGTGAAATTCCGCATCTTTCGTAAAACGCACTTGTAACGGCCATGATCGCTTTCGTATGAAGTTTGCTTCTAAAGCCCTAACTTATCCACATAATTTGAACTCGCCTGCGCAGATTCCATAATGCGGCCCAAATTTTCATCGAAAGTAAACAAAGTGCTTGGTTAGTTTAGCGGCAACGCCGTACACCGGGAAAACCTCATATGAACGAAGTATATGACATAACCTAGGGAAAATACTGTAAGAACTAAGATTCAATAAATATTTACTGTGCTCTTAATTATTGCAGCAACAGTAAAGTTTCGCTATACATTACACCTATAACTATCCCTGTTGCCACCAAATGTAATCTTGGTGTAACGTAGCGCTCCCTCGGTAGTTTTGTATATATATATATAGCGCTAAAGGGAAATATAGCGTGACGACCGCCTACTTGCTCGAGGAAGCTAAGTTAAAGAGAATATTTATGTAACTTTGTATACTTAACAGTCATAGGTGGCCTTCCAATTCTATTTTTCTTTTTTTGCAGTTTTCCAAGCTTGACGGCCTATGTTCCAGGGCAGCGGCCTAAACCTCGTTCCTCTCATGAAACGATTTCGTAACACTCCGGAGTGCTTGAACCCGTATACAATTGCAAATGCCCCCATATATTCACGCACTTCATATTTTGCCGTCTTTTTACTGCGTTAAGAATTATATCGGAATCCAAGTGAGCTTTTGCCGTTGTCGCCGCCGTCGTCATCGCCGTGAGGTTTCGTATATATTCAGATATGTCTATGCGACATGCCACGCCACTCTATAGCAGAGGTGGTGTGTGCTGGCTATATTCTCACACCCCTCTATCGATAAAATTTGTCATACCAGATCAAAATTGATAGAATTGACAAAATTATTTCTCAGAATTTATACAGCGTTAGACCACGAACAAAGGTCATGAAACAAAACACCGACATCGCATGCCTTTTATCTAACATGTTAACAAACTTCAAGATTATTACTACGAACGAATAACAGAGCTCAAACATAAAAATAATGTAATTTTATGGTTGTAGCAGTGCACTACTTCCGCGATTGCCCCAGAAAAGAGATTTGAAACGTACCCGATACGGAGAAGTGGCGTAAGGACGCTTAGATAGACATTGGCTGTACTTAATAAAGATAAGCGAAATTGTCTGATGACAGGATTCAAACAGAGGACCCATAGCACAACAAATCGCTTTTACACAGTCAGCTTACGTTTACTTCAATTCACATTGCCACTACATCTGCAAGTCTTGCCGTTAGTATAATATTCTTACAGATTGCTATCGCATTCATTGCTTCATCCTTAGGGCGAAACTGCGATATGTTTATCCATAGCATGCCCCTTATTTTCAACAATTATGAAGAAGCTGCCTTGATTTGTTAATCGCGAACACCAGGGAAATCTACTGCGAATCTAGCTTAAAGCATGAAAATACGCAAAATACGAGGCTTCGGTAAATATTGGCGATGCTTCCAATCAAGGCAGGAACTTTAGAGTTTTACGATATATTAAGCAAATACGCGCCCCATTTTCACCATATGTTAAATCGCTGTGGCGTGGCACATTGAGAAAAGCGGCTGATAACCACAGCATATGACACTATTAAATGTTTGTTTTTCATTTTTGTTCCACGGCACTGAGAATGACTTATGCTCTTGACACCTCGCTGAAGCATTATGTGTAAGATGCTCCCAATACATCAAAATCTGAGCTTCGTAGGGCATTGCGCAACATTCCTGCGCATTGCGTAATATAGGCTTGTGAAGCTTTGAAACGCTTGAATAAGCAATTTTTGTCAAGAGGTTTATATAACCTAGGTATTTCATCTTAGGCATGCGTAGCCCATGATGTGGTCCCCATTTTCTATCAATATATCAGTGTACTTCGTTGTTCTCTAAATTCAGCCTGGAAACCTTTAAGCGTTGAATATAGTGCCTCCGAACGGTGCTTTACCATTTTTCACTTAGCCCCTAATTACCTTACGCACTTCTCAATTTGGCTGCATATCACTGGTAACATTTTCCTCAAACACAAACTTGGTGAATCGTCTTTTTTTGAATGACACACTAAAAAAACCGGTACATTACATATTCGAGCGCTTCTGGTCGCGCTGACAGCTTCGTCGCGAAACAACTGCGCCGCAGAACGCCCGGAGCAAGGCTTTGCTGAATTACCAGACCCTAAAACGATGTGTCTGGGACCTGGCGAAGGACCACACTATTTTAGTCGCCTCAACAGCGTTGCCTGCCAGGTTTGCGAACGAAGTGCGCTGGCCAGATGCACACCCGAAATTTTGTAGGGTACCCTCAACTCATAACGCTGCCGTTGTTTGCCAGATGATCAGTGATGTCACGAACCTTTCTTTTAACATGTTTGTCAAAGTCAAAAAGAACTCGGCTACCGGACACTCATATCGCTGTCGATCGCACTCTCCCACAGCTCGCCTCCTCTTCTCCTCGTATCTTTATCTATTTATTAAGAAATTCCCCTGCCTCTGAGGTAGATGTAGTGGGAGGGGACGAATATTGCGGGAGGGCGGTTAAGGAAAGCTAGACATAATGAAGAAGAGCGGAACTTGGCGCAATAAAATTATTAGCAGGATATTGACGTTTTCAAACACCGGTGGCGTAAGTTGCCGGCACCTTACGCTTTCTTAAAGGGCCGTATTCCAACAATTGCATGATGAGCATGCAACCCTAAAGATATATCATTATGTTAGACATGAGACGCAGAACCAAGAAAAATGTAACGAACCGCTTAAGGAGCCGACATACTAATTTTCATTCGTGGTATTGTCATGTGCAAACATAACGCACAAAGGAAAAACGAAGCATGTAGCACAAGCGCGCATAAGTTGCCGGCACCTTATGCTTTCTTAAAGGGCCGTATTCCAACAACTGCATGATGAGCATGCAACCCTAAAGATATATTATTATGTCAGACATGAGACGAAGTACCAAGAAAAATATAACGAACCACTTAAGGAGCTGACATACTAATTTTCATTCGTGGTAGTCATGTGCAAACAGAACGCACAAAGAAAAACGAAGCATGTAGCACAAGCGCTGTCTCAGCTTTTTCTCTTCCCTAGAAGATAGTACAAAATACATTGCCGCTGTAGAGACAATCACGGAAGCAAAAACGAAGAGTAACCCATATGAAGAATGCGCGGCCGTAATCTAGTCCTGGTAGCAGGACTAAGTTGACACCATTAAACGCGGCAGCCCAGTGCACACAATAAGATGTAATCAAATTGAGTTCCTCGCTGGTTAATGCTTGCTGAAGTGAGCAGTGAGCGGCCAATATTTCTATGATTAAAAGGACGTGGACCTGCGGGAAGAACTCAGTTACCGTATTGCACGGCTGCATTTACTCCTCAGCGCTTACTGCGGATCGTGTTGAATTCATTGTTTCAATGAGTACCCTACCATGGATTTACAATCGGTAAGTCAGTAAAGGGATGTACTGTACATGACGAAAGGATACTCCTGTCTATGTTGTTCCATGCTCGCGAATTACACCAGGTGGAAAAGCTGACAAGTTCAGTGAGGTATAGTGAAGCCTATGTAATGCATTCATGAATCAACAGAGCAAGAAAGAACTTGGTACACATCTGACAAAGCATTGCGCAATTTCACAGCGAAGCTTTTAAGGACTAGTTCTTACAGTATCGTGTCCGTTCATCGACACAAAACTCGGGCGTTCTCCTCCGGCATCCGCGTCAGACGCCGCCTGCATTCGTACGGTTGAGTTCGCGCCGTGAATGACGCAGCAATACTAGAATAACACGTCATTACTTTGACCGATCCTGAAGATGGTGAAACGCCGGGCCGACCCGCGGCGGAGGTGAAGCAGGTGTTAAAAACTCTAAATACATAGGCCGATCCCGAAGATAGTACAATACCGGGCCGACCAGCGCCGGAGGTGAAGCAGGCGTTAAGCAATCCCCATATGTTCTCTGATCCCGAATATTGTGCAACGCCGAGCCGAACCACAGCTGAGGTGGAGTTGGCCATTAAGAGGCCCACATACATAGCTTCCCTGGTCATCCTTCTTGACAGAGTGAAAGGGCACTTCGTTTTCTTTTAGCAGCTTGACGCCGCGTGTCATGTGTCTTTCATGTCAACGACAGTTTAATAAGTAGCTTTAACTTTCACACCGATTATTTAGCCTCGCTGAGCGCTTCCACGGGGCATTTTCTTAGGCCGCTATACCGAGCCTTCAAGGTGATCCGGACGTTAGGTTTCATATACCTCGAGGAGCTACGCAAATCTCAGAACTCGCAGATTTGCTTGCACGCTGTAGTTTAGGTTCTTGTTGGCAGCGAGCGATAAGTGGTCGATACCGAACACATAAACACGATGAGCTTACCGCACAAATGCCGGATACCACCTTCACAAACAAAGCGCCGGCCATGCTGCTTCTCTCATTCGGCCCTCGTCTTCTTCTTCGTCTTTGTCATCTTTGCTATCCCGCAATTCGCTCGGATTGCACCGTCGTCTTCATAATTCGAATACAATTTTAGGCTTCCGCGAATATGCATGAGAACGTGAAGTAAAAGGGTTTTTCGATTTTGTATGTCAGAATGTTCCGTATAAGCATCTCTTATTAGCTCACGTGACATGTTATTGATTGCTATCGCTTGTGCTTTTTCCAACTATGATAGACGCAGACACTTTGTAGATGCCGTTACGATGGAGATTGGCACGGATTTGTTTACAAAGCCTAAACAGCGACCAAGACTGCGTAATTCTCAACCTCTTATTTTTCTAGCCCTGGCGCGTCGTCCGGCATGCGACATTTTCCCAAGCGGCACATGAAGGTCGCCGAATGGGCCAAAGGGGCCTATGAGGGCAGTACGTCAAAACACTCGTGATTGTCCCGTGAATATCTTGTCCTCATGAATGTCTCGTCTTGTGTGCGGGCGCCCATTCCTAGACGGCACTTTGACGAGAACATATTTTGCATCACTCAAGCGAGTGAGTACTTCAAATGGTCAAAAATGGATGACGAGCAACTTGTGGTATAACGGCTATCATACAAGTCATTAAAAATAAATGACACTTTCGGCCCGAAGGGTGGAGCACTAACTGCAATGGCAAGGTTTCTTGTTGCACTTGAACATCTCGCATGGTGTCCGAACTTTTCGCGGGTCCGACTGGCACGAACGTGACATACGCCGGTGTGCCAGAATTTCTTGCACCCTCAGAAGCTTTAACACGTCGTGTTGGGCCTATAATGAAATAGCACAGGTCCCTATTAGCTGGCAGTAAAGTGTCACGCCAGTAAAGTTACGTCCCTTTCAGGTTCTAGCGCGGATGTTGTTTTACTTTTTCAATATTTATTGTCTGAAATTTAAGGTAAAGGGCATGCGCCGATAATGTTGTGTTTCGTGAGCCTTGTTTGCCGGCTGTTAGTTCCAAAATTCTGACAATTTATTTAGACCAGAACGTAGGTCCCGGTATGGGCATCTTAAGCGTTGAAATAGTGTAGCAATGTAAACTACCTAGAGGGCATGGATAATCATGTAGATATATATACCTAAATTGATCCTAAGCCTCACGGCAACGCCAGCGGCGAAAATTTTCTTGGGGTGTCCATATAACTTATCATCATCAACCCATTTTTATGACCACTGCAAGACCAAGGCTCCTTCCTACGATCTCCAATTACCCCTGTCTTGCGCTATCTGATTCCAACTTGTAAGTGCAAATTTTCTAATTTCATCACATCTATTGTGTCCTTTTCGGCTGCCCTTCACCTTCCCTTGGCACCCATTCTCTAACTCTATGGTCCAACGGTTAGCTACCTATGCATATTGTGACCGGTCCAGCTACATGTTTTGTATCTTTATGCCAAGTGGAGTATCAGCTATCCCCATTTGCTCTCTGATCCACACACTTCCCTTGGTATTGGATCGGGGGTGCAGGAATGAGACAGAGAATAGAGTTTGCGCTGTCTGCCACAACATAAAATTTAAATATAACAGAGTTGTCTCAACTAACTGTTTTGCCTATACCTTGTGGACACCTGGAGATATATCTTTTGAAGCACCGCTTTTACAGCGGTCGATTAAGCAATTTCTCTATTTGAAGTAGTTCCAATTTCTGGCAACGAAGTTTTGAACAAAAGCATTGCGCAAGGTTTTGTAGCCCGGACTTCCCAGGTTCTGCAGGCGTCTGGCGCTTTGCTGCTGCGGCCTCCTTCATTGGCTCTTAGGCAGTACTTGTAGATGGACATCAACATAAAGAAATAATTGAACCCGCCATGCAATGTACACGCATGCTAATGTGAATGCCATTCTTCATTCTGGCTGCAATTTAAGGTTCTTTGGCTATTAGTGCAACTAACCTACTGCGAAAACATTTTAGTAAGGTCGTCATTTTTTATTTCTTGTTTCATTTTAACGACAAACAAACAAGCAGTATTGTGGTTCAGTTTAGTTCTAGTTTGCCGCAATGGAACTGAACTGAGCCGCCATCAGTCATAGCGGACTCGCCGTCTCCGACGAAACCAACCAACTGAGTTGAATTAAACGGATATCGTGTGCGTTTCTTTCACGGAATATTGAAAGGCATTTTATTTTTTTATTGTACTAGTTATAGAAACACCGCAACAGCAAGCACAGCAGACACATTTCTTTGTACAATTTCTGCATTTGTTTTTTTTAAAACCGACGTTCGCGATGAGTCCTTCTCCTTGCGAGTCGTCCTCCTTCTCGATGGATGCATCGGACGGAAGCAAACGTTGATACCGGCCTGCGTCTGTCATTTCTCGAAACCTGCCGTTTTTGTGAACTACCTACAGGACGGCATCGAGATAATTCAGTTGCACAGTTAAACTATCGCAGCGCCTTCTGGCCACTGGCGCTTCCCTTAGACCCACAAAATTGATGCTGGGCAGTGTTGCACGTGTACTACAAAACAGACAGCGAAATTTGTTTAATAAAAATAACTTCTGGGGTTATACGTGCCAATACTACGATCTGACTACGAGGAACGCCTTAGTGTGCGGCACCAGATTAATTTCGACTGCATGGCGGTCTTTAACGTCCGCTCAGAGCATGGTATATACTGGGGTTATTGCATTTCGGCCCCATCGAAATTCGGCCGCCGCGGCCGGTATTCGATCCCGCGAGCTCGTGCTCAGCAGCGCAACGCCAAAGCGGCTAAGCAACCACGATGGGTAGAAGGCAAAACTTCGTTATAGTTTGCATGGTTAGTGCCTGCACACATACGAGACTTAGCTAAACGCTTACAGTTCGATCTGTTTAAACTGGTGTACCCTTTACCCCTTTAATCTGACAGCATAGTAGCTTTTCATTTTATTACGATAGCAGTCACATGTACTACACTCTATGCAAATTTTCGCCGTCGCCGTCACCGTGATGTTTCGCGTAAAGTCAGAGTGCGATAACATCGCGGTCACACGCCGCACGCTGTAGGTGCGAGCAAAAGTTTGCGAAGGTGAACCGAGGGGTATCCTGGCTTCAAGCGGCGGTGCCTTCAAGCGCTGGCAATGATGGAAGGCGGGGTGTCTGCGCGCCGTCTTCTCACGCGTGCGAGAGGAGGAACGTAGATGTGCGTGCACTAGGACTGGGAGGAGCAAGTAGCCAGGTTATTGCTAATATCCTCTTCTACTCCAGCCGAGGCGGCTGAGCGCAGCTGCGCGTATCCTATCGAGGCAAATTGCGCTGGGTTCAAAGGCTAGATGACCGGATATAGATGACGGCTTTGTGTGCACTGTGTTCTCACGATCCTACTTCGCGTTGAATCGAGAGGCGGCATGAAGCGGCATCCGCTAGCCGCTGCTGCCACTTTTCATCACGCCAGGTCATCCAGTGAAATGTGTTCGTGTTTGCCCATACTCGCGTGACAACGTGCGTATCAATTTATTTAGTAAGAGAACGTTTGCACCAGTTTATGCAGCTGACGAAGCGATTAACCTTGCCTCGTATAGCTCTCCAGTAATTTGCTACCGCGATCCATGCTCCGCCTGTCGGGCGAAAATTTTTCTTTTTTTTTTTACTTTCAACGCGAAAGCCAACATTTCGACATGGGTCATCAAGACACTGAAATGTGTCGTGCTTTAGACGCTGGCTCCCGAAACATCTCTTTAACGACTGCTTTTGACCACTTTAAGTATCCATCCACCTGTGAACGTCAGTAAAAAGAGGATCTGGAGGGCGCACGATTCCGATACCTGACCATTGGTGCCTCACTGCAATAGATACGCACGCGACAAACTTGTGACGTCATCTGGCGAGTTTATTGATGACTTATTTATCCCCGTATAGCCACACGACCAGCTGAACAATATAGATTAGAAAAAAAAGAGTGCTTGAAAGGCCTAGGTTTGTATTCCCGTGTAACGTGCAAATCTATAACATGAAACTAGAGCCCACGCGCCCTACCATGAAGAGATCCGGATAGCAGAAACTGTGCGATTTTGTTTTGAATAAATTTCGTTAGCAAGAAAATTAGTTCATGCTGGCGGAATGCGCCAGGTAGGGCAAAATGTGTGTGTATGAGTAAGCGATACTGTTACCTACAGCAGGAGTCTTTAGGTGGCAACAAAACTACATACTTGTCGAGCAGATCTACTGGATGTCGTTCGGATGAGAACAGTTCGGGTCAAGATATTGATGGATGGGACTTCAAATACGGCCCATAATATATGTATTTGACGTTCATGCCCAAATACTTAACTACGTATCTAAACTCTCTTCCTACGATTTCTTTTCCAGGAGCGTGCTATACGCAAAATTAACACTTTCTTAATATAAAATTATTTTTTTGAATTTATCAACATGGTGCTCTTCTCCCTGTTTTTCAGAGACTCCCAGCAAAAGAATCTTCATCTGCAAAGAAGGATTCTTTATATAATGGCAATACTTCGGCTTTTGCCAGCGCAAACACACAAACCTTACTTTTCTGACGCAGAAAGAAATAACACTATAATCAAGTCTTCCAATAAAAGAAACCAATGCTAAACATTTTTGCAGATTTCTCCAAGGCATTCGATAGAACTGCATAGATATTTGAAATTGGTTTGGTTAATTGTAACCTGGTGACTTTAGTGGCTCGCTTCTTTCCCTTCTATAGTCATCCTTAAAACATTGAGAGCAGGCAGTAGCAATCACAAATGAACGTACTCTCTTGAAGATAATATAAAGGCGCCTTTAAAAGGGTGATTGCTATCAATATTATTCATTGCATCTACATAAATGTGTTCCAAAGGCTCCACTGCGCACTTCATTGCTCTTGCTGATTAGTCAAATTCGTCCAAACGCACAATGTTCATGAACTTTCTCGCTTAGCAAACACTTTAAAACTTCAAGCATGGACTATCATAAATTTACTATCAACAAATGCCACAAAAACTACGTTTCATTCATGCCATTTCAATGTTCAGTGAACCAAACAATTGATTTGTATTTGGAAACTAAAAAAAAACACCCTTTTCAGCCAGGTTAGTACACAGGGAACAAGTTTCACCTTGCACCTAAGCTGACCATCTCCCAAACCTTTTCGTACATTTCCCGGGCTCCGGCAAGCTCTGCAGGCCGGGATTAAATTACTGTTCTGCAATGCTCTCACTGATCCTCTCATTAGCAATTGTACTATGTTGCATTGCGCTGTATGTTATTGCATAGGGGGAACCACATCGTGCGTATAGAAGCATCTGGAACGTGTATTCCGCTGAAAATGAAAGGGAACACAGCGTCATAGGTCTGGTTTACTACGATAATGATCCAAGGCTCGTATCAAACATATAAAACAATTCCTTTACATGTATTATGTAAGTTTACTTTAGTTTTGAGATATCTCAACCGTTTCAAGCAGGAAAGGGAAAGATTTTCTGCATCATGTGATTTAGCCCTTCTTTCGAACCCTTTTTAATGTCTTTACATTTTCTTTCGACCCTTCTTACGAACATGTCACGAGAGCAACGCTAAGATCCTGCATATCTATTCCATCAAATTGTGCTGTAAATGAAACATAGATAGGTAATTTATCCCACCGAGAAATGGAAACGCTTCTGACAAACCGCTCAGACACATGAAGACACATGAAGGCAGCCCAGAATTTTAATTGTAATCGTTTAGTAAAGCGAAAGCCGGAAGTGGCTCCTACCCCCATTGGTCTGGAAAAGACGTCGTGCGGTAAAGAAAATCACGTGAGCTCGCCTCGCGCGGACACGCGCACGTGCCCCTGCTCGCGCGTTCGTCGTCGTCTCCCTCCACAGTTGGCTCCGATGCCAGTCATCATGCCAAAAAATAACGCAGAGTTGAGTAAAATGGACATAATTCATGCACTCGAACTCACGACTTTCGGTGGGAGTTGAAGCCTCGAGTTTATACGGAAGTCTAAGCCACGGCGCTTGGTGCAAAGGCGAAGTTAAGGCGTCGTTACACACACACACACACACACACACACACACACACACACACACACACACACACACACACACACACACACACACACACACACACACACACACACACACAAACACAAACACACACACACACACACACACACACACACCACAAGAGTGTAATATATCCATTTCTGAAAAAAAATTCTCAAAATTTCGTGCTATATAAAAGCCGGTGGTTCGCAGGCGCTTGGGCTGTCTCAGCGATGCAACCATGGCGGTGCTTGAAATCACATATTCAAAACATAAATCAAAACACATATTCGACTAAGAAAAATTCACTGTTGACTGCCTAATTATTTGCTTTGTGGCACAAGATGCACACTGCCAATTCTAGCCACTGAGATTGCAGACGCATCCACTTGAAATGAATATCCAGGATGACATCTGTTTCGAGATTTTACTTCTCAGTGTGTTGGACCATATACACGGGCGTTCCAGTTACTTTAGCGCTTCAATGGGTAAAGAGCATTTTGGTAATGAAATGGAATGGACCATTTTTACGGCGAGTTCGATGGTATATATCTCCAAACTGGTGTCATTCGGGGAATTCTTTCCAAGTGGACGCGCCTATGAATGTTCCAGTTCAAGGATTGTCTCTCGGAGACAGGTGTATTTTGAAACTTCCGGAAAGCATAAAAGTGATCACCCCGCATATCCTCCCCTTGAACCTAAAACGGGGGGCTTTTTTAGAACCTACTTCAATTTCTTTTAAAAATCGCTTATGGCAGATCGCACAATTGTACTATTGGATGTGGATTACTCGAAGCGGTGGACATTATGCTCACGAAAAATCAAAATGCATGATTATCTAATCAAAGCAACTAAACAACTTTGTAATTACTTATTTGTTGCAGGTACTGGAATTTACGAATTACAGCTGGTGTGCTTGAAGGCATATCCATCGGTAACGAATCGTAAAGATCGCACGGGTTTGGACTGACGCGCCCTGAAACTTGCAGCAAGAATGCAGTGTCGTCACGCTTGTTTTCTTTTTACTTTTTAAGAACGTCCGTATTAAACATTCAAGTTCAAAAGTAGCTGGAATGGTCATGCATTGCATTGCATACTTTGGCAATGAATGTCCAGAAATTGGCGCCGTCCTGACGGTTTGTTCCAAGCGGATTCGTGAATTGCAATATGTGCCACAAGGCGTTTTATTAAAGAAAGGTCACTGGTCAATTTTCATGAAATCATTCTATTATACACTTCTATATCTCGTGCACGTCCACGTCATTTAGCAATCCGGCTCGAGTTACGCTATCTGCCACAGGTGATCTTTTATGAATTCTGTAGTTTCCAAATATATGAAGAAGAAGGAATGGGAACGAGGGGCCTGTTTTCGGAAGTCACAGCCACGTTCGCTTTCTGTGGTTGCAACTTATAGAGAGTGAAATTAGTTCAAGGTGGCGCGCTCCACGCATGCTCTGAGAGTGCGTGTAACGGCTTGTGCGCATGCTTCTGCAGTGTAAGAACCGGCCGTGAATAATGTAACCACTGCATTCCAATGCCAGTTCTTTCCGCGCTCCAGCAGTGATCTGATTCCGGCTCCGCGCACGTTACAACAGGAATCGGTCGCTCCTGAGCAATGGATAGTAAGTGAGAAATAGAATCGATTGGGCGAAATCCTTTTGTAAAAGCGCCGCCCGTGTCTCTTTTTGTTGTTTTATCGTCATTATGAGAAATGGACCGAGTTGACTGGCAGTTGTATCGCGTACATGTCTTGTGAGAGCGCCAGTGAACTCCTAAGTCGGGATCTATTCTGTCTGGATGAATGCATTCTAATTGTTTAAAAAATGTAAAGTGCAGTGCACGAGCGTTCTTGAATCACAGACACGTGCACAAGATGTCCAAAGCGGGTTGGCGGTTCCCAGCTAAGTCGGCCTCGTTGGCTCGTAAAGCTGACGTGGGTTGAGAGCGTCGCCGAATGGCTGGGCGCGGTTTTCAGGATTCGGCGGGAACCCAGTTCCAATGGGCACGTCACCATGCACGTAAACCGGCAACACCTGCAAGCGCACGTTGCTGTCCTTAAGTGACGTGGAACATTCGCTTTTGTCGTTGTGGATGTACCGCCGTCTGTATCGTACAGGCTCTTTTAATAAATAAGGAGCTGGGGTCTTACAAGGGTACATTGTACCGCCTAACGTGCAAAACAAAATGTTGAGGAAAGTGCGCTGGACTTGTGCGCAACCACCTTCAGTCACACAATAGTTTTTGCGGGGACGTAAATAATAATCGTCAGCAAGCTTTGGATCGAGTGTGGAACATCAGCAGAACTCGTGTACAACAGAACTATATACAACGCGCCCCAGCTATCTGGAGCGATTGTTTATAAACATTCGGGTGCGTTTTAAAATATTTCTTTCACGTGAAGTCACACATACAGCGTCTCGCCGTACTTGTACCCGCACATGGTAGTCATGATGACGTCAATGCACAATATCATCGCGCGTACATTATTTTACTTGCTGACAGTGACCATTTTGTTTTCTGCGGATTATCACCGTTATCGATTTGCTGCTCAGCGCGAGACACCACCGTCCTGCTGTCACGTTTCTTGTTTACGGAGCTTCTCGACGTGCTGGTAAGATTTCAATTCATCGAATTTTACGTGCTAAAACGAAGATTTGATTATGTGGCACGCCTTAGGGAAGGATTGCGGATTAATTTTGACCAACATGAGATCTTTACCATGTCCCCAATGCACGGGATGCGGGCGTTCTTATGTTTCGCCCCCATCGAAATGCGTCCGCCGCAGCAGGGATTTGATCCCACGACCTCGTGCTTAGCAGAGCATCACCATAGCCGCTAAGTCATTGCGGCGGGTAAACGTGCTAGTAAGATCATAACCGCAATGATGTCAATGCAAACCATCTATAGGCGCCTAGCAAAAACACATGGCTGGTCAACTCATAGAGCAACTCACTATCCTTGTATCAAGTGTGATCGAATATTTAGGCAAAATTCCTTAGTTACATTCGGAAGCCTTGAAGCCATGGGAAAAATATGCAATCAGGAAGATGTCAAGCGCGCGAGGAAACGCCTGACTTAGCAGTACTTAAATTAAGTACAAGAGCACAAATATTGCTTAAAACGACCGATAAAATGCCCCCGTGAAAGTACGATAGCTATGGGCCGTGACAAGGTGAAAACCGCCGTGATTCCGTATATTCGGCAGGTATCGCATAGCCTGAAAAGAATAGGAAGCCCATAAAACCTACGGGTTACTTTTCTCAGCTCAAAACAAGCTAAGCACTCTGTGTAAAAGCACTAACGCGATTAGGACAAAAAAAGCCGGTATGTGATAAGAAGCACAAAGATCAGTTCGTCGCACGCGCTGTAGGGGTATTCTACTGTATTTCGCTGTCGTGCGGTAAATGCTACGTAGGTCGAACCGGATGCTTCAATGAACGCTTGAGAGCGCACAGAAACAAAGCGAAGGGTGTTGCAGGACGTGTACGTGTCACCCTCTTCTAGAAGACATCGCTATCATAGAGAGGAATAGACATGAGTCTAAGATAAATAATAGAAGCCGAGCACATCCTCTCGGCCACTGACCAATATATAAGCAAACCTTCAGTGTCATTGTCCGCCAAAGGAACTAATTATTTGCGCATGCCTTGAGAGCTGACTTCATTTGCAAAGCAACGTTTAGGTTTTCTTGGGTTTTTTACAATGTATTGGTTACAGGATTGCTGTCATGCCATCATGCATCGCTGAGCTTTGATATCACTCTGCACGGGGTTTTTTGTGCGTATAAGTATGATCGATCTTGTAACTGAAATATCTTTGTTGATAGTTAGCGTTTGCGTCTGTCGTTTCTTCTTGTGTCCGTGCATTGGTGGACTATATAAGATACCATTTCATGCTGCTTGAGAAGAGTGGCGCCCACATATATCTGTTTCCTATCTCGCTGGTTTATAGTAGGTGACACAGCTATTCTTTCATAATAACGCAGTTTACCAACCGTATATGTAGCACACACAACAAAATGTAAAGGACTTGCAAAAGCTCGTCACAAACGAAACATAGGCAGTGAAACGTGTGCAGCAATGTCGGCGCCATATTTGCTGCACCTCAGCCCAATTCTACAATGTCTTTGCCCGTGATTGATCCTTGCCATTCGCTAACCGTCTTGCTAATAATATCATAATATTAAATTATGATGTCAATCGTAAGTCAATTATGATGTCAATAATTGCAGTCAATCCAGCATCTGGATTGACTGCAATTCGTTCTTACGAGCTATACCAGCGCAATAGTTTTTTTTTCATAAATAAGGCCCTGTTTCTTTCCATGTGCCCTGCTTGTGACTTGGTTTTATAGGTTTTCTATGAATTACGAAGTCATTGAAGTACACACCCTGCTAGAATTTACGATAATAAGCTAGTTACACGCACAGTAATAATCTTCGACGCGCTAAAGCTCGCGTGATCGCTGATTGCGAAGTCGCAACTGCCATGCGTCCGGTCGCTTCATGAGGGCAGAAATGTGTATTATTTACCAACCGAAATCATTAAAATTCAAAGTTACGTTACTGCGCATAAGGCTTGTGGATATTGTCGTGGAATGCGGCGAAAATTTATGTCGTGGCTTGGATATCACTGCCATCACAGTGACCATAATGCCATCTAGTGGATATCTTTAGTGCACTCAATGTGGGGATATCAATATCCCTGATATGTGCTTAAATTCGCTGGCACATGGTCTGTGCATGATCGCTTGTACGCCCATTGCGCGCCCTGCGGGCATTCCTTGCATGTTCGTGACGGGTGTCATGGAGCCATGCTGGGTACATCGCAAGGGCTAGAAGCCTTTTGACAGTGTTTGCTGCGATGAATATTACTTTCGCAGCAGACGTTGCGGTACGACTTGCGCAAAAAAACAGATACCCCTCGTGGACACGTATGCATGCAGGCATGCGCGGGCACGTGGCAATGCACTACAGTCATAGTGTTTTTGTGCCTTCCGCCAGGCACGAGTTCCGTATTGGAGTAACTGCGTTTTGAAATTTAATGTCCGAACATATCCGAAGCACCTTGGATACGTGAGCTCCATATGTGCAATATCTCCCAAATACATTTGGAGCAAATCAGATTACACAACTTCTTGGTGAGGAAACTGAAAGATGAGGCCTCTGGAAGGACAACTGTTGCCGTGGGCACCAGGAAAGGCGCGCTTACAATATTCTTGGCAAGTGTTTGGTGGCATACCTGACACTGAACGTCCAGTCGATATTCCATTTCTCTGCGCAAGGGCTTAGGTATATAAAAATATTGGAATGTCCAGTGGACAAAATTGTGACGCAGGCGTACCACGGAAAATTTGAACTTCATTTGCCCTGTGCTCAGGTCGTCTTAGAATTGCGCGTGAACCACAGTGCCACAGCCCATCTGTGGTAGCGCTCCCATAGGCAGCGAAGTCTCTGAGCGCCTTTAGGAGCATTTGCGGTCAAGTAGAGCTCAGGATCGCCAGACAGCCTCTAGAGTCTGTGAAGAAGTAGGTTTACCCAGGTCATTTGACAGGGAGTCCTGATTAGGACAAAGAAATTCATAGAAGAATGAGAATGGGTTGGATCGCATACGGCAGACATTGTAAGCTCCTGATTCGAAGTGCACCATTATCACTGAAACGCAAGGTGTACACTCAGTGCATTTTACCGATGTTCACATATGGGGAGCGACTTGGAAACTCACAAAGAAGCTTGAGGACAAGTTAAGGACCACGCAAAGAGTGATGGAACGAAGAATGCTAGGCATAACGTCAAGAGACAGAAAGAGTTTGGATCAGGGTGCAAACGGGTATAGCCGATATTCTAATTAACATTAGGAGAAAAAAAATAATGCAGCTGGACAGGTCATGTAATGCGCAGGTTAGATAACCGTTGGACCATTATGGCTACAGAATGAGTACCTAGAGAAGGGAAGCGCAATAGAGGACGGCAGGTGGGGCGATGAAATTAGGAAATTCGCGGTCGCTAGTTGGAATCGGCTGGCACAGGACCGGGGTAATTGGAGATCGCAGGCAGAGGCCTTCGTCCTGCAGTGAACATAAAATATGATGATGATGATGATGATGATGATGATGATCGACGAAGCCTCTGCCCAAAGTTCATGATGCGAGTAAGCAATAAATTTTAAAAAGGCGTAGCGACGCTTCACTCTCGCTCTCTCCACTTGAAGGAACACAGTTGATATATACTACAAGCTTCCCTGCTGCATAACAAATCAGAACATTATGCATGCGCTTTTTGTGCGTCCTGTGTTTATTCTGTCGAAATGGAAATTGAACGAGCAGTGCTCACATGGATCAATATTTATTTGCGTGTGAAATTGAAGAAGAGTGGTATACAAGTTCGTAAAATGTTACAAAATGCCTTGGGAAATGATGTCTTAAATGGAAGAACTGTGGTCAAGTTCACCCAGCGTGTTCAGGAAGGCTGTTAAGACCCGAAGGGCGATGCCAGGTCAGGACGGCCCGCCATGTTGTGCGACGACCAACACAACAAACGTTTACTTATCTCGTGCTCAGTGACTGGCGAATGGCTGTCAGAATACTATTAAACGTCCTTGCGTTGGAAAAGTCGTCTGTTCACCGCAATTTACCGGAATATTTGGAAACTGGACTCTTTTGGAAACTGGACTCTATTTGGAAACTGGAAACTGGACTTTGGACTCTTTAGCAAAAGTTGCAACGAAAAAAAAAGATACCGCATTGCGTTTAAAAAATCAGATACGAGCGGTGAATTCTTGGAAGAGTCGTCACGAGAAACGAAACATAGATTTACGAATGCGACTACGAGGAGAAGTAGTATTGAACAAGAAGCTGAAAAAAAAAGATGAGCGATGACAAAAATAAAAAAGAAAGCCACAGAACAAAGCAAAAGAAAGTCGCATTCATCGTATTTTTGATTGCTACGAAAATGTGCGACACGAACTTGTAACAGAACATCAAACTTTCAACGCAGCTGTCTACTTGGAGGTGAGCGTCTCAGAGATTGTGCGCCCCGCGTTTCACCAAATTTGTTGGAATGTGCACGACGATAATGCTGTTGTGCAGTTTGCATTAACAGTGGCAGAGATTCTGGCACATATTTTGTCACTGTGCTAGGATCCCTCTCTTCTCGCCAGATTTAGTCCCCTGCGAATTTTTATATTAATGCACGTGGGTGTTGTGGGGCGCCAATTCGGGAACGTGACGACAATTGATCGCTTGGCCGTAAACATAAATAATTGTGTCCACACTGTTATTAGTGTATGTTCAGACATAAGCAATCAATCACCCAGTGTGGTCAGGTATTCAAGTCTTACATCACAAGAAAAAGTTCGCCAATGGCTTTGATACCTACGCTGAATTTATGTCCAGGTTTTTGCCAATTCATATTGTTTGTTTCATATTTATAGTTCAAAAGAACAAAAGACATGAGAAAACCGTAGAATAGACCAGAATATGGTAAATACAGACACAAGAAAATTGAAGTTCATCAACACTTGTTCTCATTACGAAAGCCATTCCAGCTAATATATTTAAGAAGTGCCGTACCCATTGAACTCGCAAGTGAGAAAACCAAACCGCTGTATTATGATGAACGCTTCTCTCAAATATCGCAAATGACTACTGAAAAATCATGGAAAGTGTTAATGAAGTTTTGAAACTCAGAAACAGTGAACTAAGAATTTATAAACGGCTTTCGGGATCTTCTTTGGCTGAGCACATGAATTCTGACTTTGTAGATATCGTAAAGCCCTCACATGACTTCCCCAAAGCACCGGCAAGTAATTTCCGCAATTAAACAATTTCCAGTGGGGCCACAGAGGAGCTGGACATTTGTCGCGTACTTATGGTTCGGAAGAAGAGAATGACTGCAGATGTTAACAATATACAGATTGCGCGAGCAATATACCTATGACATAGCATGTCCCACCACCTCGAGCATATATTATTAAGGTATTATTAACTTTTTGTCTTCCAACTGCGATACAACGTGCAAAAATAACGGTTATGTATGAAGGAGGCGAAATGAACCAGGTTACTAACTATGGACCAATATAGATACTCCCAGTATTTTAGACGGGTACTCAATGAATTATTCTTTTACACCTAATCATTTTTTACGAAATACGATGGCTTTTCTGATTGCGAACATGCTTTTCCGCAGGGATAATTGTCGGAAACAGCGTTGTAAAACCTGAATAAAAATTATTCTTTACAATATCATAAAAACGAAGTAATGCATGCTGTTTGTATATATTAGCCAAGAACCTTTGGCTATTGAAAGCACAATATTCTTTTAAAGGAATTTACAGCTACGTTGTAAGTTATGAAGCTTATTTCTTGCTTGAGACCTACTTGAATGGTCGCAAGCAGTGTGTCATGGTTAGTAATTGCATGTGCTCTTAAAGTGTTACATCAGGTAGTCCACAGTGAGACTCCTGGATCTTCTTATAACGTGTACGTAAACGATGTTACTAAAGTAAATAATAGTATTTCCATAGTGATGTCCGCAGATGAGTTGGTCAGTTCATAACTGGCCCATAAGTAAATTTTGTTTTCAATGTATATAACTACCCAGTTCATTGGGATTTTATATCATTTATGTTTAAACATGCTTTAAATTAATTGTTATGCTTTTATGCTGCCTTTGTGCACGCTATAGATAACTTTAAAAAATTATGGGGTTTTAGGTGTCAAAACCCTGATCTCATTGTGAGGCATGCCGTAGTGAGGGACTCCCGAAACTCGGACCATCTGTGGTTTTTTAACGGGCACCTAAATCCAAGTACACGGGTGTTTTCGCATTTCGTCCACATCGAAATGAGGCCGCCGTGGCCGGGATTCGATCCCTCGACCTCCTGCCTAGCAACCCAACACCATAGCCACTAAGCAACCATGGCGGGCGAGATAAATTCTTGTGCATACTGCATTGTGTATAGGAGGCACCCAGGCACCTTTTAGCTGCATTTCGCCTCTTTTCTCCCGGGGTGTCGCACAACTGTCATGTTAGAAATAAAATCGCAGTTGATTAATTGATTGATTGATTCAGTGTTGCGTGATTGAAAGATTGATTTATTGAATGAATGAATAAATTCAAATGAAAACGACACTGATGCTTAGCGCTTCACAAGATTAACAGACATTATATAGCATTGCGAAAGCATTTGATAAAGTTTCGCACCAAAAATGGTTGTATAAGATTAATGCGGTCTTTAAAAATCATACACTCACACAATGGTTTTCTGCGTATATATCCTCTCGTGAACAGTATGTAACTGTTAGAGGTTGTCAGTCCAACATTCTTCTCGTTGCTGCTGGTGCACCGCAAGGTAGCGTCTTAGGCCAATTCCTATTTTTGATCTTTATTAATGATTTACAAAGTAACATTGATGTTCTATAAGACCTTTCGCTGACGACTGTGTGATGTACAATACCGTAAATACAGTTGATAATCAGATTAAATTTAATTTATTTCTGCAAAGAATAGTGAAATGGTGCAACGACTGGCAGATGGAGTTAAACTTTGAAAAGTCTGTGTTCATGTCAGTAACTAGAAAGAGAAATGTTCTTCATTACAATTATCAAATCAACGCTTAAATGCTTGAAAGAGTCGATCAGTATAAATACCTCAGAATAACATTTACATCAGATCTACGACGGAATACCAACTTTGAAATTGTCATTTCCAAAGGCTTTAAAACACTATGGTACCTGCGACGCACTATGCACAGTGCTACTACGGATGTAAAGTGCCTCGCTTACAAAACCCTAGAAAGACCGATAATCGAATATGCTAAAGTAATATGGGATCCTCATACAGCAACTAATTGTCACAAGCTTGATAGGATTCAGCGACTTGCTGTAAGGTTTGTCTTTAATAAATACCGCCGGAACTATTCTTCTACAGATCTCTGCCAGCAAGCCCAACTACCTATGCTAGAAACCAGAACCAGATATGAAAGACTAAAAACTCTTCACCTCATTCTCAATTATTGTCTTAAGATAAATAAATCAGATTACTTTGTGATCAAAACTAAAGAAACATCAAGTCATCGTCATAGTAAGTTTATTCCATTACCGACAATAAAAAATAATTGTTTCAAGTTTAGTTATCTTCCCCGAAGAGATTCTGCTGTTCGATCGACATCATTAGCTGAATTTCTACGCCACTTATATAATTTCATCTATGGCACTAGCACAGGGCGATGAGGTCAGATTGCTGCTACATAAGATGGCTGTTCTGATTACTGAGTGATGCATTTTTGTTTTGTTTATGTGTGTAGTTCACGAGATGATTCGTTTCTTTGACTAATGTATAACTATCGTTTTCAATGTGTTCTGTAGTACTTATTTTTCTGTTCAGTTTCGTTTTGTTTTTTCCACTCCTGTTACAACCCCTGAATGACGTATTAATAAATGAAACAGCACTGCCAAGGGTGCTTCGAGCAATGGAAGAATAGGTGGAACCTGTGTGTTGCGTCTAATGTAGAGTATTATGAAGGTGATCGTCATTGATCTACCCGAGAGATTGTGAAGACAACTTTTTTAGACGTACTGCACGAAGTTTTCAGACAGATGTCGCTCAACTATTCATTTGAGACATTCCATGCGGTGCCAAACGCTTATACTACCTGGGCAGGGAAGTTCGTAATGCCAGGTATGGGCGGCGAGAAGACATCCAAAAGCCCATTTGAATTCAGTGTTCCCTGTTGCTTCACGCCTTCGTAGAAGTCGTGTATATAAAAAAGCACCACGCCCTGCACCAATAGAAAATATTTAATTAAGGAGGCGGTGATGAAACGAAGACAGCGGGGATCTTGCGCGGACTATATTCTACAAGCTGCCCGCACTGTTTACAATACAATGTTGCTATGAATAAGCAGATAATCAAACAAAGAGCCAAATATGAAATAAGACACTGCGGAGAGTGATGCTGCTTAGTTGATAGTAACACCAATTATATTTCAAAATGCATTAGCGCCAACTGTAATATTAACAGATTAGCTGTATTATAGCATCTTAATACGTCAATCACTTTAGCGCAGGAAAGCTATAGGGACAAAGCACTTAGCACGCTTCATCACTTCATTACGAAAGTAGCTGATCAATGGTGATAGCCAGCCTTATAAAAGCGAACGCTGTTGATAAATTTTATCTTTCAAAACAAAAAAATACCAAGGTCCTGACCATAAGAACGCCCCAGCGCTCGGTAACATGCCCTGTAGGTGGATGACTTAATCATATGGGTGCTCGAGTGATCCGCAAAAAGACAGCAAGAAGCCTTACAAGAGGCTGTAGAGAGAACTTAAAGGTACCTGGGTGTTTGTGAACTATCATGCGCACCTGAGAAATCTAAACTCCTGATTGTAAGAAAGAGAACAAGGGGGTGACCCCCACAGGAGACGATGAACGATGAACGATGAAGTTACGCTGAACGGAATCCACATACGGAAGGTTACTACGCCAGGTATCCTTCGATTAGTCTTCCAGAACAATGGAGTGGGGCTTGCCACACTACAGCGACTTCAAGAAACAATCAAGTAAATTACACACCTAGTGAAGAAGGTTACAAATAGAAGACGTGGATTAGAGGAGCAAGACATGCTGGAACTCATAGAAGCATTGGTCATCAGCAGAATCACCTACGGCACAACGTACTTAGACATGGAGAATACTGAAAGAAACAAGTCGAACATACTGATAAGAAATACGTACTGATTGATGACAGGGCTGCCACACACCACCTTAACAGAAAATCTACTGAATCTAGGAGTGCATAATACCTGGGAAAAATTAGCGGAGGCTCACAAGACGATAAAAAATATAAAGAACAAAACTTACCACTGCCGGTAGAAGTATCCCGAAAAGACTTCGATGCCATCTCGAAGAACACAACAGTCAAGTCAACAGCGTGTACCCCCGAACTTCAAAGCACGGATACCCATATAATCCACACACACAAAAATATGCACCCAGACTACAACAAAGTGAGAAAACATGCGAGAGCCACCGCACTGCAAGAATGCTAAACAAAGAATGCAGCAAGGTAGAAAGAGGGTATACGAACGCCGCCACATACAAGGAAGGGAGCTATATCACTTGCGTAACCAATAAGAATGAAGAGATAGGTGCTGTATCAGTAGTTCCAAGGGAAAAATACATAAATATGGGGCTTTACGTGCCAAAACCACTTTCTGATTTTGAGGCACGCCGTAGTGGGGGACTCCGAAAATTTCGACCACCTGGGGTTCTTTAACGTGCACCTAAATCTAAGTACATGGGTGTTTTCGCATTTCGCCCCCATCGACATGCGGCCGCCGTGGCCGGGATTCGATCCCGCGACCTTGTGCTCAGCAGCCTAACACCATAGCCACTGAGGAACCACGGCGGGTAAGAGACGTTGAGGTAGCCGAACAGGTCGCCATAGCAATGGCCATACAGATCTGGCGATGGGACGTGCTGGTCATCGTCGCCAAAGACTCGCAGGCATCTTGTTTCTGTCCGGAAGGATCACCAAGACCCCGCTCAACATCATCAAGAATCCAGACATCCCTGAAGCTGCATTGTCTGGACGCCGGGACACGAATCCTTGGTGAAAAACCAAGTGGCTCGTGCCGCCGTCGAAGAAAATGCACGCAGAGCAACCCCACTAGGACATCGTGTACCATCAGACCAAGACGAACTGATGCGAAACAAATGCCACAATATTCTAGGACATTACAAGAAGAATTGGCAGGATTGTCCGCTACCACACTGCAAGCTTAGCAGAGAAGAAGCCGTCATACTACGCCGGCTTTCGAAGGGCAATTACATGCACGGCACTCTACTACGTGCGATGTACCCCTCACCATTTATAAGAGACTGCCAATTCTGCAATCTACCAAACACCCTTTATCACATGGTCTGGGAAAGCAAAAAGAACCCACGCACAATGCCTATCCAAGCACCAACAGAAGACGAGTGGAAGGCCCCGCTGACAAACCCGAGACCTGAGGACAAACTGGTAAACAGGTTTAGGCTGTCAGCACAGGGCCGCGGCTACCCTGGAATAACGTGGCCGCCGGACCTTCGGGCATTAGGAGCTTGGTCTCTGTAATAAAGTTTATTCACATACTCAAACGCAGATTTGCGAATACTGCCCTTAGGCGCTGACTCCAATGCTGCTGTCTTTGTCAGGGGGTGCAATATTTTAATGAACTTCCATACCTGAGAGCCTAATCCTGTGTATATGTCGCAAATCGCAATAAAGATCACAGATCCCACTTTGTAATTGCATTGATCCGGCTGCACGAACCTTGATCTGCACTCACCTTAACGGCAGTGGCGATTCCAGTGACTAGGAGACAGGCGAAGACAAACTGCAGCTGCCAGAAGAAAGGTAGCAATTCTTGTAATAGGCCTTTTGAAATCAGTTTACTTATGAATATTTGTGCGTGAAAGGGTCTCAATGTTTACAACACCGCAATTCTCCCATTTCTTTTTTAAATCGAATTTTTGAGGCAACCGTAAAGATTGCGAAGGACGCTGGCGTTCGCCATCAACAACAAAGCAAGTTTTCCGAGGTAGTCGGTGACATGGAAGTACGGAGAGCGCCTAAATTGATCCAACTCTGAACTAACCTAGCCTGAACTAATGTAACGTAACTTTCTAATAACCGATTTTCGCTCAGGTGACGACAAAGACAAATCACACTCCAAAACGACCGGCACCCTGTGGCACCTCCTCACCACCCCGCAAGATGCACATGACCCCGTCAAATAAGAAGCTTTCACAAACTTCGTCGACCTGCCTTTAGATATAGTGATAAGGCAGGGAATGACGACACTAAAAGAAGTTAATGACAAGTGTTAAATACAAGTGCGGTTTTAGCGCGACATATCCACGAACATGCAACGAGGGCTAATTGTAATCGTATGCACACTGATAGCTCATAACCACAATGCTATAAGCATGAACTACGACTGTAGGCAATGTAAAGGAAGCAGGGCATGTGGATCCTAAAAATAATGCTGCCAAATGTTCAACAGTTTCCAATAATGTCCAAAGAGAGTACGCAGTCCTTTCACATACCCAACTAGCATTATCACTCGAACCGCTGTTTTGCCGATTTGTTTTTATTGCTAGCTAGGTAGTGCGTCTTCACAAGCGGGTTAGAAAATGGTGGCTTAGCTTGTTGCTATTGTCAAAACGCGAAGGCAGAGAGCTTGAGGAAAAAAATTGTATGCTGGGGCAATTTCTCCTTTGGCAGATGAACAAAACGAAAGTAGAAGTGTTGTTTCAATGAACTTTAATATGTGGTCAGTGAGTTCAAAGCCACGCTGCTAAAGTTGTATTCTTTAAATCCACTAGCTACAAGGTGAATAAATTGTTTCCCGCAATATTTTTGTTAAGCACTGTAGCTGATTTGTAGCGTTGTTTGAAGTGCCATTGAGCAGAATTTGATAATATTTGATCTAACACACCAACCTAGTGACGTCGTGCACCTAGCGAGCCGTTGTACTCCTGTTTATGACGTTGCAGCTTAGAATACGATAACCAAAAACATTTTTTATTCTTATGACAAGAATTTTCGCTGTGACATAAGCGAGCATTTAAACGAAAGCGTGTAGGTTTTCGCTCAGAGAGCACATCGTCCACTAGTGAACGCGTATAACTTTTTACCATACATGTGTTTCTTGGCGGTGAGCACGGAGTCTGAAACTTGGCAACAGGTACGAACACAGAGGCCAGCATCTCTGGGCTTCGTATGTTGCGTCAAGACCAACAGATATGTAGTAAACCTACACACCACCTTAGCCAAGAACAAGTTGTTTTGAGGCATTACTGTTTGCGTGATCAGTCCGGAGCTTGACAGCCCTGAGATTTCTCAAAGAAAAGGTGCTCAAAAACTTTGACAGAGGCGAAATAATACTTGTGTTGCACAGTTAACGCGGAAACTGCACGCAGTCGCGTCCCTCACGGACAGAGAAGTAAGAGCATGACGTAATATGGGAGACATCTGTTTTAGTATCATTGATGCACAGGTTTTGAAACTCACTGCAGCATCCCTGTCTGAGCCGTAAGCTGGTTCTCCCTTGAGATACTAGAAGAAAAAGTACCGTGAACATAACATCACTAAAAAAACAGTAGTTTGGCATTCGGGAATGCACTATACGTGCACGCTTATCTTTCGGCGAATGAATGAAATGACGTTCATTCCTGTCAGACGTGAAAACAACTCGCTCGCAATAAATTGAGCGAGAAGAGCCGTTTAAATGAAAACCTACAATGCTGAGCATCCTATTGGACCTCGCAATGCTATCAAAGTGAACACCTGCGCTCTTTCGCCAGGGCTACATCGACTGACATCCCCGAATGTAAACAGTGGCAGAGGGCACAGTCGAGCAGAAAAAAGCGACGCTGAAGCCGTGCTGTTAGAAGGAGCAATGCTTAGCATTAAAACTGCATTGCTTATGTACAGTGCCATGACGTGTAAAGCGTTAAATTATTAACTGATAGGCAATCTAATTGTAGATTGCTGAATTTCCGCTACAACTATAGATTCTGACACGTTAACCATTGCTCTGATGAAAGTGATGCTAGGAAAATTTCTGTGGAACTTATGCTTACATCCATAACCTCCCTGTCAGCCATTAAGGGGAACCAACTAAGAGGAGCTTTGTAACATGGAGAAGCGTGTAGACAAACAAGCAACTGCAACGTATTGGGTTTAGCCAGAATCACAAGAAAAAAAAAAGATGTTTAATGCGCATTCATCGCGCACATCCCCTTGCGGCCGCAGTCGCTGCTCGCCGTAATCATCCTCATTTCCGCTGCAGAACGAAGGCCTCACCTAACGATCACCTGTTACCCCTCTCTTGCGCCAACTCACCCCAAGAAAAGGGCAATTGTTGATGGCCGGGAAAGACCTGTTATAAGGCTGCTAGCTGTCTGCCACTATAGCGTCGGACAGCGACACGAATATGAATGGAATAGTGCCGGGAATAACTCCAATTTAAGGCTGAATACTCTAAAAAGAGAGAATTGAAACAAATATCACCAGTTCATGTTGTTATCCTATGGCATTATACGTGTTTGCAAGTTTCGGTCATAACGCTGCACGGCATACAGTATTATTTGATACAAATACCCACCCCCCTCCCCCCCCAAATGGAGCACACGGAACAAAAAAAAAAGCAGTTTAACATAAGTAGGACGTTTCGGAGAGCGCAAATTACCTCCGTTTAGAAAAGAACCTCTGGCTTCCCATGCTATGCAGAGCGTGCTCGGAGACTTGGCGGCTCTCGATTTAGGTTTATAATGGCCGTGGTGACTCACTCTATTGCACGGTTGCTCAAATGTTATGTTCGATAGCGCACATTTCAGTTCTCGCTCTTTAAAAACTATTCGGGTAATATTAGCAGATGCAAATACAGACTATTCGATACAAGAACCAAATCCGATAGGTCGTTATACGATTTGCTACTCAAGCTTTACGAATAATCGCGCATTCCGAGTAGCTGGCGTCAGCCAGCATCAACACGTGTCGCCGCCGTAGTCAAAAACAATGCAATCCCTCACCTAGCTTTTTCACCGAGAACATTCCATTGTCAATAACCAGCGCCCACTGTGCAAGTAGCTCAAGAAGTTAGAGGATAGGTGATAGCAAGGCTCATGCGTGGCCTCCGAGATACCGTGCAGAAAACGGCACACGTTATCTCGGTGGCCAGTAACAGACCATTTCGTACAACCTGAAAAAAGAAACTATATTAGGTGGAAAAGAGTGTTTATATTTTTCTAATAGTTACTAACGCCTTACTCTGGATTTCAAACTTTACTTCGGCTGTATTTTACTATTGTCATCCGCATTTTTGATGCTCCTCTCTCCTATACCTCAATGTCCAAGACCTCTGGAGAGATAACTACGTCGTCGGTATTACCTTTAGATGGATACTGCGACATGCCAGCGTCATCATTAGTTTTTCTGCTATTTCTGCAAGCAATAGTCATTAACCAACTTCTCTCGTGTATTTCTACTTTGTGCGACAACATTATCTGTGCACGAACAACAGGGTGTTTATGAATATCTTTTCTTGCTTTTATTTCATTCGTTTTTCATACGACATAGTTGCATACGCGACTTTCCTTCCAGAGCGGCTACCTAGTACGCTGGTTTTATACACTGCGACTAAGCTTAACAGATGTTTTCATACCGCTGTCCGTTCCATTAGCGTAATGCTCACAGGATACTTTCCTGGCTCTTCTCCCGCGTATTCAGTCAAAGTTTTTGTTCTTCTAAGCAGCTAGCGAAATGGCCTAGTCGGACACATTGTCTAGATTGTTCTTTCATTGTGCGCCCTTTATTAAGCTAGCCATCTTGACGGTTCGCTTAGTTAGAAGAGCCGATATAACTTTTGATTTTCAAGCAGTACCAAACACTTTTTTACTTAAGCTTAGATTTGGGGCTCCTGTCTAAATACGCGATAACCGAGAAATTGTTTTTCTCGGCAACCATTGCAGTCACTTTGAAGAGGTTTGTTGCACTAGCTAGAAGAAGGGAAAGTCAGGTTTTATTGGAAAGCGGATTTTTATTTAGGCCACCGACATTTTGTCAAAGCTGCTGAAAATTTGTGAAATTTCCTATAAGGTGATCATTTTGATGTTCTATGAAATTTTTCAACATCGCCTGTGGCATGTAGCATAATTCTTGTCGTTGAGCGGCATTTTTCCGAGAGGTGGACATTACTGGAACGAGAAATTGAAGCACATATTAAACTAATTGACGGAAATTTATTAATTAAGTTCTCAGTTGTTTACCTTACGGCACATATTGAAATTTACTAATTGTGGACGACGAGATTGCAAGGCATGTCCACATGAAATGAATTACCAGGATGACGCCAGTTGGACCTGAAGCAATTCGTCTTCAAACTCGCCGTAAGAATTCGCTGTTCTACTAAATTTTTTTTAACAACGTGCTTTCGATGCATTGAAGCATGAAAGCAACCGCAAAGCCCATGCGATTCGTCCCGCACTTTGGGAACTAATATGCCATAACTAGTCTCATCCTCAAAATTAATTTCAAGTGGATACATTTTGCAAGCTCACCAGCTACCATTCGTA
Organism: Dermacentor albipictus; assembly: GCF_038994185.2. Lineage (NCBI taxonomy): Eukaryota > Metazoa > Arthropoda > Arachnida > Ixodida > Ixodidae > Dermacentor > Dermacentor albipictus. The sequence continues at coordinate 125,677,654 of NC_091822.1, read as the reverse complement.
AATTGCAATATTTGCCATAATGTGAATAATAAGGATGTTTTTAGTAGAATATGTCTTTCAATTTACCGTGCTAGGAATGTCCGCCTCTTGGACTAATCCATTTCAAGGGCAATAATTTTGCTATCTGCCACAGGCGATATTTAAGCTCACCATAAAACTTAAAAGTGATCACCCCTTATAACGAAACCATAAGGTTCAGAATTCTAGAACTCGGCAATGAAAATTGAGAGCATAATTCGGTAAACATCACCTAATAATATATATAAAGTGGGCAAAATGAATATAATAAACACCGGTGTGAATTCTACCAATAATTTGTCAATAGGCGTTTTGCGAACCTTTCGCAAACATTGTAGGAAATTAGTTTAAGCTGCGAATTCATACGTTCATAATTCCTACTCCAGAAGAATTAACGGATGCAGTTTACAGAATGTCCATAGCGTATTTGGGGCTCAGATACGCATCTGTAAAATTCGTGCTTGTTTTTTTTAATGCGTCCCCGTTCTTCCTGCAGTCTACTAGCTGCACCCTTCCATTACTATTTGTTTTGTTACCATAATTTATTGCGTACGTGAGCGCTATACCGTACGTTTGCGTTCATCGCGGTTATAAATGCTCGGAACCTTTCGTGTTTTAGTGCACGAATGTTGATGCACAACGCTGTGGCTTGTAAATTCTTTCCCCTATGGGGAATTTATTTACCTTTGACTCTTTTGTAAAGAAATGTATGCACACACGTTTGTCGCTGCCCCTATTTTTATCTGTCAAAGTCACAAAGTGTAGCCATGTGCACCACTCTCCAGTAAAAATGTTTGAACTGGAGTTGGTGCTCGTAAACTTGTTCTAGACAAAGGCCGGCCTCGTCATATTAGACGGTTTGTGTTATACCTGAGCTTGCAGTTCTTATGACACACACACACACACACAGACACACACACACACACACACATATATATATATATGTGTGTGTGTGTGTGTGTGTGTGTGTGTGTGTGTGTGTGTGTGTGTGTGTGTGTGTGTGTGTGCGTGTGTGTGTGTGTGTGTGTGTGTGTGTGTGTGTGTGTGTGTGTGTGTAAAACTACAACCGTCTTAACTACAATGGGATCTGAATGAATAACTGCCGCCGAAACTCGCTCCTAATTGGAACGAGTTCATGCATGTATGAAACTGTACATGCCTGCGAAAACAACCAACCAATAAGAAAATGCTTCTTTCTTGTCTTAATGTTATGTGTGCATATAGTTTCGTGCCCAGTCTACTATTGCAACAACACACCATTTCGCTCGTCATGAAGTCTTGCCCAACGTTGTCAAAGCTAAGACACTGAAAGCAAGCCCTTACGTCTTGCCACGTCACATTTCTTCTTGACTCGCTCTTCATGAGAAACTGCATAGAAGCATGAGAATACATTGTGTCAAAGTAGGCTTGTTTAAACAGGGCAATTAGAAGAAACACAGCAAAAAAGAGGTGCTGAGTTTTCCGAAGTTGTCTTCTTATAAAAAAATTTGACGCCGATATACAAAGTCTATACACTCACTGTATGAATCACCTATGTACTCTGTGCACACAAATGTTTCAAATGCAAGGAGGCGATAATGATGGGCGCGGCTTTTCCACAGGCTGAGAGCTTCTTGTCTTACGCTTGATGAGCTTGAGCAGCAGATCTATATGGTTCGTGGAGCTTAGACAAGAGAAGCCGACAAATCACGAGCAAGGTGGTACTGTCGATGAGATTTCCACACATAGTACTGCAGGATAAATACCTGCACAGGTAAAATCAGTTTACAGGAGCCGCTGTTCAGGCGTTTTATCACAGTAGAAACACAAGAGCATGTCACCCAGCTGTAGGTGCTCACAACGGTTCTCATTGCAACAGGCCTCTTCGATTGGTCGCCGCGAAAGTAACGGTACCCTCGAATGCAGCTATAGCATAGTTGGCAGACGCCTGCTATAGGCTCAAAATTGTGTATCTGAACGTGTTGAATGAGTTCGACGCGCATAATTAGGTGCCTGAATACACCATGAAGGGTATAATTCGCTATTACAGGCGCAGAAATTCGGTAATGAGGCTGACAATGTGATCGCTGTATTTCCGGCTGCCCAAAAACCCTGATATGAGAGTGCGGTGCTTTTGGGAGCGGTATTTGCAACATTATATTCTAGGGAGTTGCGAGGACAAGTCGCAACACAAGTATGCCTGCTATACAAGCGAAGAGAAAAAGAGGCATGAACATTATTGTTCCAACAGCTAATTGTCCGAGCCGTCATCGCTTGTAACACATTACATGTTGCTTCAGTTCGGCAAATTCGCTTAATGTGTTGGAGGTGCTGCCCGACGAGTCGCCAGAACTTTGAGGGGGGAGCTCTGTTATAGCGGTTCAACTCACCCACGACAGGGAAATGTATGGGGATGGAAGAAAGACATGTAGGAAATACGGTGAGGATTTAGCACGAAGACGTGGCGTGTAGGTGTGTAGGACGTTCGGGTAGCGTCTGCATGCACTCAGTAGGAACGGAGATCACGACAGCGCTGCATTAGTTTAGTCGAGGGAGTTTTCGCTGGTGTGAGTGCCTGCGCTTGGCTGATCACGGAACAGTCGTGTCGGCTGAATGTATGGGGAGGTGCTGAAAGGTAGCGTATCGAAATTCGCATGTCTTTCAATCTGGATCAATGCTGTTTTCTCTCCTAGGTGCGGCGTGTCCTCGGGCAAAACACATTGGGCCACAGAATTGGGGCGCTGGGTATCTGCCCCTCGGAAGCGAGAAGGTAAGCTCACTCGCTCGCTCGCTTATTCACATTCCCTGCTGACGCGGCACCCACTCCAGTATAACGCGTAGCTCGGTGTGCAGTTTGGTGCGTGATGAAAATATTCCTCGGATGTGGGGGGTAAATCGTTATGAGCGAAAGCGCAGAATGCCCCTTGGCGGTTAGCGCAGGTAATGATAGGGGGGGGCGCAGTACAAGGGGTGCTTGGCAATGTTTTTGGAAAGTGCTAGGTTTTCCACATCAGTCGCTCTACGCACTACCTTGTTTCTTTAGGTTATGTGTCCTTGAAGACCATACACTGTCCTCGTGTGAGCGGCATTGCTGTACCAAGTGTGCTGTAGGGTGGACCAAGGAGTGGCATGGGCTTGTCGTCTTTAAGCGTCGCATGTCGGGTTCACGTTGCAGGGCATCGGCCTTACCTCGGCTTCAGGGATGGCCCTCTACGGTAGGGGGTCAACAGAGAGCACTGGGTTCTGTATACAAGCTTGGTAAAATGACTCGCCCTTGAGAGAATGTGCTCTGACTAAGCGGTTGAGATTCATGGAATGCTTGTACTATCCCTTGAAGAGTGTAGTGCATGGTGGCTGGTTCCGGGTTAATGCTTTGAGTGTATATGGGGACTCTCATTTCTACACGCTAGCAAATTCTGAGTGGGGCCTCCAGTCATCTGATCTCGGTACGCGTAAGAGCTGCGTAAGGTAGGCCGCAGAAAACCCTGGAGCAAATTGCGTCTTAAGTGACTCTGCGTAGCTCTTGTTCACGCTGTCTCAAGTGATATTTGCTTACGCTGGCTTTACTACAAAACAATGTATCCGATAGGTCTTGCAATTTAGAATGGGCTGGCTTATCATGGATAGAGGAACGAGTCCTCGGTTGGTGGAAGATTTGTGGGTCGAGTTGTTGATTAGTACGACATATACAGGATTTTTTTAATGAGATAGTGAGCAAGCAGTTTAGCATAACTTAGCAGTGTATAGGCCAGCCTGAAGAGATGCTTCTTGCTGTCCCGTGTTACGGTGTTGCAACACAGTGTAAAGGTATGAGCGTCTATTACATGTCATAAGCCGGGAATGACGTTCAGGTAGGCCATGAGGTACGTTATGACCAGGTGAAACATGATTACCGATATAATAAATATTTGTGGTGTCACGCACTGCATGGGGAATCGTGCTGATGTTTGACTGTCCGAACCCCAGAAGGAGATTTGCAGGTCGCTCGGGAAGTGTAGAATGTAGCGCAACAAGAAATTTCCGGGATATATACTTGCAAATTTGTTTCTCATTACTTCTTACTGAAAGCTATCGGAAGCTCGTTTCAGGACTGCACCGACTACTGTCTGCTGCTGGATTTTACTTCTCTTGTCGTACACGTCATTCACGATCTGTTGCATTACGTCTTGCGTAATAAAATACTTGCGGAAGGCGATGAATGTGTCGGGAAGGTGTCCGTGGTTAGGGAGATGTCTTTCGAACCGATTAACACCATTTTGTCTTTTGCTTTTCCCACAAACGAAGTCAGGGAGATCTGTAGAAGGTGTCGTTGTGGTTGACTTTTCAAAGTAAATAAGGACTTCCTCCCACGCGATGGGCACATGTGCTATTTGTTATAGCTGGTTGACAGTACAATGTAAATGTCCTTGATGGTATGCAGAGAAAGAACGAAGGACGGTGCAAGTGACACTGTTTGAACCGGGGAAGGAATCATGCCAGGATCGAGTGAAGCGCTGACTGGGGCTTCCCCGGGCTTCATTGTGCCGCTAGGGGGGGGGGGGAAACGGAAGTTGTGAAGAGTAATGTTGAATTCTAATGGCGGAGTCGGAGCAGCCGACGGACTCCGCAAGTGAGCACTCGACTCAGGCGCAGAGCAACGCGTCCAGATCCGCGAGTGGAAGACAACCTGCGCCGCCGGAGCAAGGCGGAAGCGGAAGTTCTATCACCGAGTTACCCAGGATACCTTGCATGTCGTCATCTCCTTCCGCTGTTTGCTCCCAGCACCGCCGCACCGGTCACTTGTCTCTCCAGCGCCGTTCACCTGTTGTTTATTTAAAAGTGCGGAATGGATATCTCGCCAAGCGTGCAGCAGCTTTTGCTTCCTCGCGAGTCGTGACCGGTGGCGCCTCCCAGCAGACAAACGTGGTAATGGAAATACGTCATGTAGAGTTCCGGTCCACTCCGCCGATTTTGGCGGAGCATCTTTTTCTGCTCCACGGACTGAGTCCCGCTCTGAATCCCCTCAGACTCTCTCATTGGAACACCTTACTCCTGCCCTAACCCTGCCATTGGAACAAACTTGCTCCGAAACGAGCAGAAAAACTTGCTCCGACTCCGCCATTAGAATTCATAAGATTCAGGATAACGAATGTTACGAAGCTCTCCAGTGGGTTCGTCGGTGGAACAACAGTTCTGTAGTAGGCACCCTTGAAGTGCGTAGTGTGGTCCTGACATAACCCCTGGATCTTCAAAAAAAAAACGAAAACAAAGACAACTACAGCAGATGTCTTCGTGATGTTGTTACTTATATAGATATTGTTTCTTACTGTGATACCTTGTCGCTCAAGCTGGCGTCAAAAATTCGTTGTAGAGCATAGATACATAGTAGTCGCAGTGACACATACCCAAGTTTAAATAACGAGGAGAGGGGCAGTACTTTGGCCCCAGGGGCACATCTCCAAATTAGTGTGAGAGAGGTTAATCGAAAAGCAGTAAATACGCATTGGCGCGCACACATTGGCCCCTTGAGCACATGCCCAATGATACATACCTACAGGACACATACTCAAGCTAATGTTTAAAAGGGAGGAGGAGGAGGAGGAAAAGCAAGGAAGGAGAGGTAGGATGGTCAACTAGCCGCACATCCGGTTTGCTACCCGGCACAGAGGAAGGGGTTTAAGGGAAGAGAGGAGAGGCAGGGAAGAATGTACTCTCGGTATGAATACGTGCGGATGTCCATAACTTTATGCCTATAATTGGTCACTGGGCCAGTCACCTTTATGAAACATAGCAGTGCCCGCGTCGCTTTGTGAGCCTGCGACGCGTGGGGGCATGGTACCGAGAATCTCAGTCTCTGAAAATGGTCTGTTATAAAATCGGCTTAACACCCTCCGGAGAACGTCGCGTTTGTTGTCATAGAGCTTACAAAAACAACGCGTGCTCCGTCGTATCTTCACAGTTGTACGAGTCACATATCGGTATGTCGGACATTCCAATATGGAATAAGTAGGCTTTCGTAGGCGCGATAAGCTATTTAATTTATATATCAAAACCACAAACTTATGCACTTTAGCCAAATATTTAAAAAATCTGAAATAAACTAGGCTTCTATATTAGGAATTCATGTATCGCGAAGAAACACAAAGGGAGCTGGCCCGGCTATCTATATGAAAAACCAACTATACTATGAAACCACCTTGGTACACTCAAACGTTACTCCTTACTGCGAATGTCTAATGATTGGATACATGGGCACAATTATTATCCTTATATACAGAACCGCTTCTGCTCGTGTTATTGCGTTTTTAAGTTTTCATGAGTACATGAAAATTCATGAGTTCTTTCATGAATTTTCAAAGTAGTGTGGTCAATCCGGACTACCTGCCATCTTGGTGACTTCAACATCCACTTATTACCAACAGCGGCTAATACGCAAAATCTCAATTGACATTTTCTGTTGTTTAGGATATGAAAACGTCACTAGCATGCCGACAAGACTTCCTGATGCCTCTGAAACCCTGCTAGGTCTGTGTTTTACAAGCTATCACCAGATGAATGTGATCCAGGGGTGCTGCTAGCAGGTCTAAGTGACCACCTGCCCTCCCTCTGCCTTTTTTTCTTTTTTGCGTCATACTTAACCGCACATGACTAAAGTACACAGAACACGGCCGTCACGTGCAGAATAATACCTAAGGACAAAATTGCGGTTTTTAAACGTGTATTAGCGGGTACCCGCTGGCACGCCGTATTGCAGATTAAAGACCCCGTGGCTTCGTAGTGCCTCTTTTCAGATATTATCAAAGGACTCTAGGATAGTGAGTTTCCTCTGGTAACAGTTAGGAACCACCACGAATCTAGGAAGCCGTAGATAGATTCAGGCGTTCTAAAGAGAATACAAGAGTGCGACAAACTATTCAATTTATATATCAAAACCACAAACTTAGACACCTTAGCCAAATATTTAAAAAATCTGAAATAAACTAGGCTCCGATATTAAGGGTTCATGTGTCGCATATCATTAAAATAGGTTTGCAAGCGTATCGAATGACTAAATCAAGTAAAACGAGTAAATGACGGTATGTTTAAAGATGATACATCTGTTATACCGGAACTCATGATACATGATGAAGCATACTCGGGCGCACTTCTTGCCAATAAGCTGGCTGAATACTTGAGAGCTGGCGTTTCTAGAGCTTCTGTTGATAGAAATGGCAGTTACGCTTCTTGCGTCCCTGAAAGAGTTGTATACACAATTTTATGTTCCCCACAACTGAACCTGAAATATACACACTACTGCACAAACTATGAAATACCTGTGCATGCGGCATAGATGAATTTAAACAACAGCCTATTAAAGCCGTTTTCCATATTACAGGTCAGCCGCTATCGCATTTATCTAACGTAATTCTTAGTTCTGATATATCTCCTGATGATTTAAAGATTACAAGGGCGTCGGTTATGTTTAAGGGCGGTAATAAATATGATTTTAATAATTATACCCCAACCTCATTATTGCCAATATGCTCTAAACTTCTTGAGTGGGTTAAAAACTTACGTCTTTCTAATTATCTACTGCTGGAAAACGTGGTCGTAACGCAACAACATTCTTTTCCAAAAAATATTCATCGACGATTACGCTAATCTCTAGTGCCAAATTTGAGCACAGCTCTGCACGTGTTCTCATTTCGCATGTCAATATTTTGTATTACGATTATATAGCTGCACGGTTTATGTTAGAAAAGGACTCAGTGGGCAGCGTAGCTCAAGCGGACAATGTCTCTCGCGCGGCACATTGAAAGCGGAGCGAAGTGTGGCGCAACTGCCTCGCTAATCGGTAGATCGCGAGAGGCAGCGCGTGGGTGATGCATGGGCGCGGTTCACAGTAGCGGCCGCCAACAGGCCTCCACTCATGCAGTGCTTTGTTTCCACACAGACAACGCGCGCTACTCTGGCCCCACATCGTTGGAGCCGTCTTCCGCGGAACCACGCTTCTATTCTCACGCTTTCGTGCCACCAACGATGAGAGCAGCCTTTGTCGGGGCGAAATCGTGCCACCAGTGTTAGCTGCAACAACACCCAAGGGAGCGTCACATCGAGCCTTTCTCACAGCCGCTTGGCATCGCCCCTTCCAGGAGCAGTGATCTGAGCGCGGACTGACCTCAGCAGCTGACGCCGCGGACGAGCGTAGCCCTCCCGCCCTCAAGCAAGTCTTGGAAGCACAGATGAGATCGCCCACGCGGCTGCGGATGCCATGGCCGACGGCAACTCAGCTATTGCGCAGGCCGTCTCCCCTCCGCTCCTCCTCCACTTTCCGCCTCATGCTGTCATTGTGGCCTCCTCCTCCTCCACTTTCCACCTTGCGCACCCTTGTTTAATCGCCGGTTGCGCCCCGCGTTCGCTTTAATCTTCCGCTGTGCTCGTTCGCTCGGTTACGAGGTACGACGCCGAGGCACCCCTACGCTCAACGCGGCAACGGGCACCGAAAAGCAGCGCTCTAACAAAAAATAAATAAAAATAAAACGGAAACGGATTTACAATACATTAAGGCAAGAATGCTTCACAATACTGAACGTAGATTGCTCACTTTAGGGGCCTTTCTTGACTTACAGAAGATTTTCGATACACTTGAGCACCATATATTATTGGATGATAAAAATGTCGCCGCGCTCCGTATGCTGTATGTGCGAGTGAAAGTGTGCGAGGGTAAGCCCGCGATCGAGGCTCCAAAAGCGCGCACCCAATGGGAGAAAGGGGTAAGGAAGCGCGCCGGCTTCCGTCGCGCGCAAGGCTACGGGGGAGTGTATGGTGGGAGGACGCATTCTATTCTGGGCGGCCCAGGCGCGGCTTGCCCCAGGCGCGGCTTGGGCCGCCCAGAATAGAATGCGTCCTCCCACCATACACCCCCCGTAGCCTTGCGCGCGACGGAAGCCGGCGCGCTTCCTTACCCCTTTCTCCCATTGGGTGCGAGCTTTTGGAGCCTCGATCGCGGGCACGCGTGACAGCTGCGCGCGCGCGGCTTGGGCCACTGTATCTAGAAAGCCATTTGCGACGGGGACAGAGACCGCCGTGCGCTGTTTTCTCATGGCTTAGTTCACGTTGATGCAAGAGGCAGCACGAAGGTAGATTCGGTCGCTGTTGCGACCACGCTTCCTCAATCCATCTGAATCGCGTTTCCGCGGTATTCGAGTCAGATGTTTTCATGTTTGCTTGTGCACGCGTGACAGCACGCTTGTTAGTCTATTTAGTGTACCTATGTTTAGAAGCATATACGGCCTATACACTTACTATCCTTACTTTCTATAGCTGTCCACTGATTGGCTATTGCAATGGATGCTTCGCCTTTCGGGAGAAACTGCCCCCCTTTTTTTTACGCTTCGTGTAATTTGGAAGTTGTGAAAATAAATCTTTCACTGTCGTTTGCCTGCGTTAATTTTGTCATATTTTTGGTTTCGCTTTCATACTCTTTCTTACTTAAATAAAACAATCACAATTTACGTATATTTATGTACGATATATATTTAGAAGGCAGTTATTAATTATTTTTTGGCATTCTTCTAGCTTTTGTGAATTTATAACACTGAGCATTGTGCCATATTGATGGCAAATTTTAGTTTTCGGGAGGCAGGTGAACTGTCAGGATTTTCTGCCTGTTCCCCGGTCTACTAGGCAACCGTAATATTTTTTCCCCAGTTACCTTAAATAAACGGTAAACTTCAAACTTCAAAAGCATACAAATTTACTTACAGGCAGGCACAAAAATTCCCGCCTGTGTTGCACACATCGGACCAGCTGTGGCGTAGTCCAGAGTGCGTTCGTTAGGAGTGTTACAGACTGGAAATTCAGTGCTGATAACTGCATTCGGAATGGGTAGGTGACACCCAAAAGTAACAGTCACTGGCTGCCTTGTTTAGTCGCTAAGGTTACTAAATCAATCGCTACCAACTACAGTTATACCAAGGTAGCAAATGACGTGACACTAGGGAGTAACTACTACGACCTTTATTTAAGAGTGAAAAAGTTGGGGTCATGTCCATCGTGGTCACTCCGATTAGTGATTCAAGCCACTAATGTTGAAGGAATGATGCCGCTCTGATGATGGCTTGCAGAAGCGAAATCTCAGCGTCAGGAAATATATTAGGGCGTCGCGCTTGGCATGTATTTTTTAACTTTAGACGATGCCGAGAGCCTGATGCCGCAAGGCTCTACATTGAGTGATAAAATTAACGTGCGGCGTAAAGTACGCGGAAAGAGAGAAGACAGGGTTAGACGCTGCTAAACATAGTGGTAACGTTGATGAATAAAATATTGTTGCATTTAAGGAAGCAAAACAACACGTTACATGTAGTAGTGCAGTTCAGTAGGAAACAGGAGCACTGAGAGCAACATAAACGCAGCTGGCGGAGTTCTGAAGCCAGTACTGATGTCCTAAAGAGGGCCATTCAAACGCCGCGCAGATACCTGTGAGCTCACGCAAGGTTTCTGTTTCCGATTCGAGTCAAAGCGCTATTAATTCTCATGCTTTAGTTTACACTGCTTTCGTTCAGACCTTTCACGTACAGTTCGCAGCTTGTGTGAATGCCTTACGTCCCATATGTGACGGAAATGTCTAAGTAGTGTAGTGGTTAGACAGCCTTGTATGTACCTACTGTCCGAATGCGCTCGCTTGGCCAACGACTGAGAACAATGCGGCAAGAAACTTTCGCCCTCTCTAAGTCCAGCATTAGGAATGGAAATAACTTACTGTTCTCTGAAAAGCAATCATAAAAATACGTCAGTATGCATGACTTACGAAGCATTTCCCTGAGCAGATAATAAGCTCTCAGTTTAGGAACAGAATTTCTGTATTACATGCACAATTACCAATGGGAAATTGCATAGGTCTGCTTATTTTTTTTTTTCATCTTGAAATTGCCAAGTCTAGCCCATTCATAACTCAAGGACCTACATCTACCAGGAAGTTATCACGAAACCACCACTCCTTTTAGGATGTAAGCCTCCGAGAATATGGCAAGAATAAGTTTGTGTTGGCAATAATTTGCCCGCGTCCTTAAATAAGGTGTTGTAATTATTAAGAGAAGGCAGATAAAATGCACTTCCAGAAAAGAAAATAACAAATAAAACAGTGAGCATGAAATATTAGTAATTTCCATAATGTTTCAGGGATTACTGCAAGGTCTTTCAAGGCGAGTAAAGTATTTTAAAGCAACAATCTACTTTTCATTACTTTATTGTTTACAACAATTAGTGCTCAGTAATACTGAATTTTTTGACTAACATATAGGTTTAGTAAAGCAATGAAGATGGCTAGTTGGTGAACGTTCATGAATATATTGCGCTTAGTGTTAGACTGACAGCTTTAAGTGAAGGATAGGACGTGGACGTACGTAGCGCAATGTTGTTACCATGCTTCCTCACTCCAGCTGAAGCGAGTTTCCGACTAGTGCGTACGTTTACGTTCTGTTCTTCACCTAATATCGGCAGTATAACACTAAGCGTAGTATAATCATGAATTTATAGGTATTTGTTTAAACACCTAGGCTATATGGACACCGAACGTGGCAACGTTTGCGCAGATGTACGGTCTCTCAAAGGTAAAAGTAACCAAATTTATTTACAGTGAATGCTGATAAGAGGCCTACTTTTCTGAGTGTTTTTGGTTCACTTGAAGAAGCTACACCTGTGAAACTTATTTGGCAGAGTTACCTAGTGCACTGATGTAGCTATCATATTCATTTCTGACCGCAGTTAACCTAATTATTGAGTGCTATCACAAGTTCACGAACTGTTTAGGACTGCCATTTGTTGGGCGTGTTGGTAAATTGAAAGCATGTTTAGCGCCAGCAAACAAGGACCTTCCTTCCATCCTTGTTTGCTGGCGCTAAACATGCTTTGTCTAGGACTGTTTAGAGCTGTTTAGGACAAGAGGTTCACTTATGAAAGAAAACTCAGTGCCCTTCCACTTTTTGAAGGATGACCAGCGAAGCTATGCTGACCCCTAAATGGCGAACTGCACCTCCACTATGGGTCGGCCCGGTATTGCGCAATGTTCGAGATCGGGCCACGTATGGGGAGCGCTTAACACCTGGTTTACCTCCACCGCGGGTGGGCCCAGCATTGCACTATCTTCGCTATCGGCCCACGTATTCGGAGTGCTTAACGGCTGCTTCACCTCCACCGCATGTCGGCCCGGCATTGCACTTTCTTCGGGATCGGCCCACGTATGGGAAGTTTTGTGTCTGCACAGGGACAGAGTCCTGGGGAAACTAGCCCTTAACAACTTCACTGTAAAAAATTATTCGTGCTGTAGCTCAGTTTTTCTGTGCTAACTAGTAATTGATGTTAATAGTTGGGCTAGTTAGTTACTGGCGTTATGAAACGTGTTCACGGCGCGAGTAACCAGGCCGTGTTTATTATTTCATCTTCCCTAGCGCTGTAACCACGTTGCATAATTCTAGTAGCAAGTGCTTGGCCATCCTCCTAATGTTGAAATGCGACGTTTCTCACTTCTAAGAACTAGCAGCGTAACGCAACTTACGTCTTGAGCGCAGGTGTAGTAGTAGAATGTGTTGCCATAGAAGTCGAAAAATATGATGAACACCTTCATAGTGAGCGCCCACTGCATCATCTGCAAGGCTCTCTAGAGGAGGATGTAAAACAACGAAGATGCATTAGCGAGTAATCAGGCGCTGAAGAGACAAACGAATTTCACATGATACAATATTAGAGACACGTAGAATTGCCAAGGCAAATAAAAATTTTCGGATGTTTTTTGAACTCGATGTAGTGGCTACCCACAAGGAAGTAGCAGAGGTGTAAGTAAAGTTTGTAATTCACAACTCCAGAATCCGTTTGTGCTGGCACCATTGTAAAAATAAAGAAAGATGGCGACAGTTCCCAGGGTCACAGCGGCATTCTCTCGCGGTGCTTTGCTGAAGTTTCTAGATTGTGGAGCCAAATCAAAGTGTTTCATCGAAGCAGAAAGGGCCCTTGCTGACGCCCACCTGATTTGCATGCGTTTTAGAGATTCCAGTGTCGAAACCGCGGATATACTTTCGCTCTGCGGGAAAACGTCCAGCTTGGTGGGCAAGCCACATCAGATATTTTCAATAGCAAAGTGTCTTTCATGAGAGCCAGTGGAAGAAAGCAAGTGTTTGCGTATTGTTGGCCTTTCTAAAGGGTGCAGTCACTTGTGCTTGTGCCTTTCAAAAGCATTTGACTGCTTTCGACCTTCACAGGTAACACCGCTCTACAACTCGTGTTGCTGTATATCACACAGCATTCCATAATCTATCATTCGTAGCATCTATAGTGCCTTCAATAGATAAAAGCGTGTATTGTGCACTGATAGAACTAAGTTAAACTTGAAGCACTGGCAGTCTGTCTTGCGATAAAAGAAAATAAGAGTTCTGTTTGTGAATAAGGGGGCACGTTTCTCTTTTGTTCATTAGCCCCTGTAATAAGGTCGTCTGTCTCCGATGACTGGCTCTTATTCATGTTCGCAGCACACAGTATTTCAAGTAGGTGCCGGGTTTGGGAACACAGCCCACACCCGTACCCGTAGGGTGCCTCAAACCCCGGTGAACCTTGAGAAGTGGATAACAAGCAATCAGAACAAGTAGCGTTTCTTGCGACAGGTTTTCGGATTTAGCGATGGTTATTCTTGAGCAAAGTTATTTGTATTTTTGATGAAGCAGACGCGCCTCCTGTTTTTCGGGTTAACTCGAAGACGACGACGACAACCCGTGCTGTGATTTCGGAGAGCTCATGCTTTTCGCTGCCGCTAGACTGATCTTCAAAAATTATCGTCGTTGCAATTAAATGCCATTGCATTTCGTGGTGGTTACTGGAGTCTCTCACCTTACCCTGGAGGTCCGCACTCGTATGTAGCAGAACAAAAACATGACCGACGCCGCCAACGAGCCGACTGGACCTACCGCTGCCTCTGTCATTTGCGCTGGCACTCCCGCCTGCGCCACGTGGCCATGTCTAGCGATATCAGAGAACGTGACGTCGAAGACTTTACGTCCTCCTATGAACGTGTAAACGTCCACAATAAGTGGCACGACCAGGCGTAACTTAACAACGTCGTAATGTACCTTGATGATAGCGCAAGCCTGTGGTTTAGGAGTCGCGAGTCTAACATCTTGAATTGGTGCGCATTCGAGATCAATTTCACGGAAGTGTTTGGCCACCCCGCTGTCTGCAAGCTACGCGCTCAACAATGCCTACGCCAGCGAGCACAGCGGCCGGCGAGGCTTAGCGCAGCTATGTTAAGGATGGGTTGGATGTCTACAGTCGTTTTAATCCAACAATCGCGGATAATGAGTAAATGAAGCACATTGTGAAGGGCGCTGAAGACAACGCATTTCAAATGCTTGTTGCCAAGAGTCCAACTGATCTCGTCGCACTCGTCTAAATGCATCAGCTTCGACGAATCGCTCCGCCAACGTAAGATCGCCCACCAAAAGGACACACAGGCTGACCGCGTCTCGGCCATTGCAGTTGGCGCTAGCTATGCCAATCCGTCTGCTCTTGTACCTCAGCTCAAGGATTTCATTCAGGAGGAAGTGGCCTGCGAGCTATCTCTGCTACCTCATAGCGAGCAGCCTGCCACAAGCCATTTGTATCCAGATATCTGAAGCACTTGCACCCGTTCGCAGACTAGCTTCTGCGACACCACCGCACTCCTCTGCCGACTACTCACGTCGGCTGACACCATCGCCGCTGAACTACGCTGCAAACCCCCCGTCATATTCCATCCCACCACCAAGGCACTCGGCCACCTTGCCCCCGTACTACGCCAGTCACCGAAGCTCCTTCGTTGAACCGACAGATTGCGCGCGCTAAATAACAGGTCCCTTTGATTCGCCTCTGGAATGGCCTGCAACGTTGTGCGCCTTTGTCTTCACAACGTGACTTCTAAACACGGTGCACTCGACCAGTTTCGCTACGCGCCGCAGCATGTACCCAAGATTCGTGGGCGAGATGTCCCTGACTCGCCGAGGAGACCTTTTGGTCAGGACCACCGCTCAGACAGCCGCCACTCTCCTTCTCTACGTCGAGGGTCGCTGTCACCTAGGCGTCATCGACCACCAAATGCCGAGGAAAACAGATTAGCGCAGTTGTGCAGGCAAGAACTGTAAGCTCGTCGAACTTTATAAGACCTCAACTTTCACCGCAGAATGTCATTGACGTCCATGTCGAGGGAAAATCCGCAACAAATGCTTATAAGATACCGGAACCGCTTTCCATGATCCATGAACATCGTTATCGCAAGTTAAAAAAGCCACTACCTCTCTCCCTGGCAGGGTACTGTGCACTGCTAACATGTATTGCATTTATCCTACAGCTCTACGCATCGCCCGTGGTCTCATGCAAGACATATTATAGATCATTGTTATTTTCGTAGTGCTATCGTGCTCTTATGAACTCATCGTCGGATTGGTCTTCCAGTCGCGTCATAGTGGAATCATCGATTGTTCTTGCACGATCGTGTGACTATTCGGGAAACGTCAAAGCCCAGCATTAAGGGTGGCCAATGTGACAGAAAGTCGCCCCTCAGTGTTCTTCGTCACCAAACGTGGCTGTGGCGTCCATTTCCTTGCGGACACAGGCGCAGAGGTGAGCGTTATCTCTACGTCTCTAGCTGACCGTAAGCGCCCGAGCTCATCTTCATTGCAAGCAGTCAACAACACAACTATGGCTTCTTACGGTCATCGATCGCTCTCTCTCAACCTAGACCTAACAGAATATTTCGCTGGATTTTCATACTTGTCAATTTAAAGTTTGCAATCCTCGGAGCCGATTTCCTCCGTGACTTTGGTGTTTTCGTAGACGTGCGCAACCGACAGTTATGTGATCCTTTGACACAAGCAACAGTTGACAGCAAGCCCTCAAGTGACCATCCCTTAAGCCCTACCTTGGTCGGACCAACCGGAACATCACACTTTATGGCAATACTGAACGAGATTCCAGAACTTATGCACCAAGCTTAGGCTTACTCTGCCGCTCGGCATAACGTGCTCCATCGTATAACCACGACATGCCCTCCCATCCATACCAGACCACGTCGCATGTCGCTTGAGAAGCCTCCGTTTGGCTGGCCAAATATTCTATCATATACTCGAGCTTCATGTCACCCGGCCGTCCTCAAGTACATCTCCACTTCACATGGTACCAAACGCGGTTTCAGATGACGGCGACCATGCAGAGAACACCGAGCACTGAATCGAGCAACTATACCAGACTGCTACTCTGTGCCACCACATTCATGGTATCACAACAAACTTGCACAGTGCGACAATTTCCTCCAAGGTGAACCTAGTGAAGGCATACCACCAGATACCAGTGGCACCAGAGAACGTCTCGAAGACCACGATAGCAAAATCTTTTGGACTATTTGAATTCCTTCGAATGCCGTTCGGACTTCGCAACTCCGCACAGACATTTTAGCACTTTATGGATGGTGTCCTACGACGGTGTCCCCTTTACATGGGTGATCTTATCGCTAGCGCCACTCCATCTGAACCCGAGGAACACATGCGAACCGTTTTTCGACGTCTTTCTGCATATCGCATCGTCGTTAATGGAGCAAAATGACAGCTGAGTATGTCCGAGCTGACCTTCCTGGGCCATACTATTTCAGTGCCAGAATTCGCCTTCACCCGGAAAAGCTCAAAGCTGTGCGAGAATTCCCGAAACCTAACACTAGGTGGCAGCTCCGCAAGTTTCTTGAACTGGTGAACTTCTATCGCCGTTTTGTACCTTAGTGCGCAGATATATCTTGCATCCTCTACACAGGCTACTATTAACTGCGGATAGCACAGTTTTAACCGTGACTTGGGCTGACGAAGCATGCATGCAACGCATTCCATCGAGTCAAGAGGCTTTGGCAAACGCTGATTTGCTTGTTGTTGTGACTTCTGGATGGAAGATGAGAAACGGACTCTTTACGCATACGAAGAAACGAAAAAACTTTATACAATATTTACAGACAGTGGATGATTGCGCACATGTAGCTGGAAGAGCGCATCAGACCGACTGGGTGGTTGGAGGCGACTCTGTCTTCACAATGGACCGGTTCTCCCTTAAGTCCTTTTGGGCGACTGCTCGTCGGCAGGAACCACGTAGGGCGGGTGATGACGTCACCCGCGTCGAATTCTTCATTCGTCGTGGAGATAGCTATGTGCTTCTTCAAGTCCCCTCCCATGTCGAATTCTTGATTCGTTGCGGAGAAGTGGGAGCTCTCGTCTCCTCGATGACCGACACGTAGTATGGAAGCTCCCGTCGCCTCGACGATAAGCACGCGGTATGGCACAATGTGTATCCGCAGCCGGGCATACCGCAGTGCATAATGGTCAATGCTTAGGACACAGCCATCGGCGCAGTGCTACAGCAGCTGAGCAACGCAGTCTGGCACCCGACATCTTCCTTCTCGAGATAGCTGACCCCTTCAGAAGAGCGCTACAGCACTTTCGGCCGAGAGTTGCTTGCCGTCTATGCTATTATCTGGCATATTCATCGCTATCTGGAAGGCGTCATTTTCGTTGTGCTTACGGACCACAAACCTCTCACATGCACCCTGCGTCTGCCGACATCGGAGAGAGGAACGCACACCTGTCGTGAGCCACGTCAGATGTGTTACGTATCCGAGTTCACTACTTACATCCGGCAGGTGAGCGGCCTCAACAATGTGGTCGCAGACGCCCTGTCACGCAGTCGAGTCAACACCCTTATCCTTTCTGGGGAACTAATTTGGCTCAGCTGGTTTCAGCTCAGCAAGCTGATCAAGAACTAAGTCAGTTGCTGACAACAGCAACCTCTCTGAAGTTGTAATGGCTACCTGTGCCCAGCTCAAAGGATCGAGTTTGCTGCGACGTATCAATGGACAACCCGGGTCCTTTCGTTCCCTCTGGCCTTCTTCGTACTATCTTCCCGTCGTTGCACAAGCTGGCACATCCGGGTCTTCGCGCCTCACAAAAACTAGTGACCGCTAGGTACGTCTGTAGATGTATAAATCGAGACGTCCGGCCGTGGACGCAAAAGTGCATCGCCTGCCAGCGCTCTAAAGCCCAGCGCCACACCGTCACGCCACTGGCGCGGTTTCCAGCGCCAGACGTGCGATTTGAGCGTGTGCATTTGCACATAGTCGGACCGCTGACACTTTATAATGGTCAATCGTATTTACTCATCTGCGCGGACAGATATACATGCTGGGTTGAAGCTGTACCTATCGAGGACATCACCGCTGACCCAATCGCGCATGCGTTTCAGTACCACTGGGTGGCTTGCTTCCGCGCGCCGTCCACAGTTACGACTGACCGCGACAGGCAGTTTGAATCTGCTCTTTTCGCTAGCATAACACGGCTGTTCGGCGTTTCTCGCATCAGAACTTCCTACTTACGGTTTCCACCGCCACTTTAAGGCAGCTCTCATGGCGACGGGAAGTCGAAGTTGGACAGAAACGACACCGCTAGTCCTTCTTGGTACTCGCTCAACGCTGAAAACCGACATTGGCTGCAGCGCCGCGAAGCTGGTGTATGGAACCACACTGCGACTGCCTGGCGAATTTTTCACAGGCTGTGGAGGTGAAAGACTTCTTGCTGTTGGCGACTACACTAGCCAGTTGCGAGACATCATTGGCAAGCTTCGTGCTACACACCTCGTCAGCTGGTGCCGCAACCCGCCCACGTGCACGCGGAACTATCGTCTTGCTCCCATGTGTTTGTGCGGCATGAGGCAGGGCGGCGACCTCTCCAACCACCGTACGATGGGACGTTCAAAGTGTTCCGCCGCAAAAACAAGCGCTTTACTGTGGGCATTCGTGGTAGACGCGAGGTGGTCTCTGATGATGGCGTGAAAGCGGTTCATATGCAGAATTCTGACTAGGCATTTTCGCGGCTGTGGCGACTATTGTCAGAGCGACGAAGGAAGCCACCGCGACTTCGTCCCGAACAACAGTGCGCTGCACACGCAGTGGGAGACAAACACTGCCGCCGTTCGACTGGACCTGTAACGTTGGGGCAGTTCGCTGGGGGGGGGGGGGGGGGGGGGGAGTGGTATAGTGAACGTCATCCACGCGCCACGATATCTGGCGTGCGTTTACATGGCTAGTTTATGGCGCCATTCTACTACACCATGTTATGCACGTGACAGGCAAGTCTGTGGCTGCACTACGTGAGAGGCATCAGGCCACGCCCTCCTCCCTTCACGGTTGCCTTGTTTGGCTCTGGATACAGGCTCATACTGCTGGCCTTTCTTCTAAACTATTTGCGTGGTACCACATTCACTACAATATCATCGATGCCACCACTTTCCCTGTGAGCAATATATCGTTGAGCGCGTCAAACTATCGCCGGAATTTCGTTGTCGGGGTCGCGCGACTGTGAATGCTAGCCGCCTAAATATACATTCAGCTCCCCTATCTTGTATGCACCCCGAGTCGCCAGGATGGTTCCGCTTCACGCCCAGGGTCAATGTAATCAAGCAGTGCCGCCTCGAGGTCTCGGTGGCAATTCGAAGACGACGACGACGATCCGTGGTGTAATTGCGAGAGATCTCGTGCTACTCGCTGTTGGTTGATTGATTGAATGATTGGTGCCTTTGTAATCAAATGTCATTACAGTGTTTAACGAGTTTTGAAATTTCGTTAAAAAGCACGAGTTTGAGATGAGTTAAACCAGTTGTAACGCAATTTTGTAGCCGTGCACACTGCCGGAATGAAAACAAGCGGCACTGTGCGACGAGCTAATGCTTCAAAGCTGGAACGAACGCCATTTGTGATTCCTTCTAGATTTCTTGCCAGAAACTAAAATCACAACTCACAATGTTCAACGACGAAACAGCATCTCCTGCTTACACAAAAAAAACTAAAGCATGCTATCAAAACGACATTTCGCCTCACGAGGTAACATTTGTCGTAATTTACTTTAGAGCTTCCGAGCGTGTTATCCGCTCACTGCTACCGTGCCCGTGGACAAAAGTACATTAGCGATAATACTCGTGCTCCTTAGAGCCCTTCTAACACTAATGTTAGGGCAAAACTTGAAGTTAAAAAAACCAAATTAGGCTTAAGATTACATCAGCACAATTTATGGAGCTCAATTCCTACAAGAAAGTACACTCCAGAATTGAAATGCCACATTGATATTTAAAATAAATAAAAGGAAAGCGACGCTCTTCTAGCCAGGATGAAAGAAGTTATCCCTGGGGAATTCTTTCAAACAAACAAGCCTAGTGTTTGATCACCTATTTCCTAATGCGCCAGTTTCTTTCCTATGTGTCTTTCTGGTGCGCCTCGTATGTTTCTTTCTAAGAACAATGAAACAATAGATTGCTGTCATTGGACCGCGATGACAAGCGACACCCATTCTTTCGACAACCATTTTATTTTTCGGGATTCTGCTCCGTGCTATTGCGGCGGTTTGAGAAGAACGAGGCAACTTTATGGAGCTTGTCATAAGAGAAGAGCCTATTTCGCTTCAGTTCTGAACCTGGATAGGCGGGTTCTTGGCGAGATAGCCAGGTGGCGAGAGACGACGTGGAGCAGCGAATATAAATGAGGTTGCAGCGACTATTACGCACGCACCGAAGAATCTACAGCGACGTGGCGCTTCTGTGCATTACGGCTGCACTGTGCAAAGAACGGATGGTGAAAAATCGCCCTTTAATGTGTCCAAGCCCATACAAGGGGCATAGAAGAAATTGATAGACAGCGCAATGCTCATTGGACGTCAAACCTGATACCAGCTTCGTTAGACGCCCAAGGACAAAACAAGGTTGCAGCAATGCCTTCGTAGGGGGGACATCAATACGGCAACATGTTATCCTTTGACAGGAAATTGAACCACTGAGCCTTGGGATGATGCATACAGTTTCGGCAGCCGCAGGACGAAAGCACAATGATGCATGCTTACCAACACGCACTTTAGCTGATTCGCAGTGTCAGAAACTAATCGAACAGCGTCAAAATTTTTCCATTGATCACATATCACTAAATTTGAAGTTAAAATGGGTAAGAAGATGGCAGTATACGTATTGTGCAATTGACTGTATAATCAACTTACGTCAATTTTAGTTAAAGCAGCGAAATTAACGTGTTCTACTGCTGACCTAAATATGGATGCTTATCTCAATCAGTGACGTCTTTACTTCAATCTGTTTACTTCAATGCGAAATGGCAAGAAATTTTCATAAAATATGTAAAAATATTACGCACTTGAATGTAACGCATGCAACACAAATATGTGAAGGAACCCCCTACTGTTTGTGAGAATCACGTATTGATTTCTTTCTAGTATGTAGTTAACTGTAGCCTGAAGCTGCAAAGACCATCTGCAATCTCTTTGCAGCTTTGTGCTCCAGTTTAGTGAATAATTATTATTTTAAAGAAACTTGGGGCCCTATAGCGTCGAACTATTCCAATATAGTTTGAAGAATGATAGGTGTAACGTTAAGGGATAAGAAAAGAGCAGATTGGGTGAGGGAACAAACGCGACGTAATGACATCTTAGTTGAAATCAAGAAAAAGAAATGGGCATGGGCAGGACATGTAATGAGGAGGGAAGATAACCGATGGTCATAAAGGGTTACGGACTGGATCCCAAGGGAAGGGATGCGTAGCAGGGGGCGGCAGAAAGTTAGGTGGGCGGATGAGATTCAGAAGTTTGCAGGGACGGCATGGCCACAATTAGTACATGACCGGGGTTGTTGGAGAAGTATGGGAGAGGCCTTTGCCCTGCAGTGGGCGTAACCAGGCTGATGATGCTGCTGCTGCTGCTGCTGCTGCTGCTGCTGCTGCTGCTGCTGATGATGATGATGATGATGATTCCAATATGTTTTTATTCCAATCTCCTGGTGTCAATTTTACGTAACCGCCGACTCGATATTTTGGCGGCGACCCGCACCGTTGCCAGAACAGCCCAATCAAACGCTTTCCTCGTTTATAGGAAGTCGCTTTTGTTTGCTTCCAGAAAAATAACATTGCCTACACTGAGCGGTTTTTCTTATCTAATTGGCTAAGAGGCGGGGAGCATACTAAAGTGGAAAGCGGTTCGATGGGACCGAGCGAGCGCACTGAAAATATATAGCCGGATGAAGAGGGAGATGCCGGCGTGCGCGATTGGTCCACTTTCCCTTACTTAGCTTGTAAACCAATGCACTCCGGCGGGTGAGAGCAGCCAGTGCCTGCTCTCGCCAGCTATCGTGCAGCTATCGGTGGCAGCCATCTTCTATTCCTTTCAGAAAGGAGCAGTTTCCGGCTATTCAAAAAAAAAAGAAATAGTATTACTCGAAATATTGACGCATCTTTAACGCATACAAGTTACTTTGACGGAATGAGTTTTCGCAGTTTTGCGGCGTCCAGTGACGGACAGGTGAAGTGGGTGCAGCCTGAAATCTTTTGACCAATAGCAGAGGGCCAATGGTGAAAAGGAGCCGAATCTGAAATAATTTTTGTTCGGTAAAATCATGCATAATCAGTGCGTATACATCATGTCAGATTGGGAGCTATCGTGGTTTTCGTGACGTCGCATAACAGACAGGCGAAGTGGGGACGGTCCAAAAAAGCTTTTGACTAATCTTGGAGGGCTGATTGCAGAATTGGAATAGACAAGTTTCGAATAGCTTTAAGTTATAGCGCCCATGGTTGGTTGTCTTGATAGCATATTCTTGTGTATTATCTGGCGATAATACGATGGCTAGTATTTATGCGTGAAAGGCTGGATTTGCACGCAAATCTGTTTACGTTTTGTTAACTTTATGCCATAAGCATATACCACCGCTGGAGGGCAGTTTCATAGCTTACTGGTGGAACGGCTTCGGCTTGAGGAATGGCAGATTGCTGCTTCACGTTCTGCAAAAACATCAAGGAAATTCCGCCTTTACACTATTTGTAGAGTGGGTGAAAAGAAATAATCTTCTGCAACAAGAACAATAACTACAACAAGGAAAACGTAAGTGCAGCTAGCGGCGGTGACTGCAATGGTGCCACATATGTAGTGCTTAGTCACGAACACCGGTTTTTACAAAGTAGGAGGGAGCACGTCAGAGCAAACTGATGTCAACGATATCTAGGGTGACTTTAAATTCCATGCACAATAAGAAATATACAATAACAGACTACACTGCAGCCAACGATAAATTGTTAACCAATCTTCATGTATAATTAAAAACTATGCGTAGTATTTATGTACTGCAATTCTTATCCCGAGCAACGCGTGCAATATTCTTGAACGCGAAGCGATTTACGCTGCCAATGTACAGAAATCTAAGTTGCTTGATAAAACTACGGTTGCACCCATTATTGTTAGAAGGATTCCCACGTCAGTGTCGAAATCCCGAGAGAAACCAGGGACCTTGAAGCTTAGAGTGCTTTGCAGAATGTCGCCAGTTTGATGAAACTCGGGATCTCCGGAGCTCTGGCGACACATTCACATGACTGAACTAATGGTATCAAGCCAAAAAATTGCCCGTTCGGATCCAATCCATGGTTTAATTTGAAAAAAAATGGCGCTTGCGTTGGGAACTTCGGTGTTTGCGCTGGCGTTGCTCGAGGAGGAAGGAGAGCGGGTGGCATTGCGAAACGCGTTTGGAGAAATGGCAGAAAGCGAATTCCAGCTTCGCTTTCGTTTCTCGAAACAAATAGTGTGTTGGTTGTACGGCGAATTCGACCCTATCATCGGTGCCAGCGAGCCACTGGAATTATGTTGCTGCCCCTTGAAAAGTGCGCCACTGCTCCCGTCGTTTCTTCTTTGTTTATTTGTTCTCCCTGTGCGCGACACCACCTAGGGACAACGCAGAGAAACAAATAGTTATAAATTGTAGTATTAACACTTACTACTATTTGAAAGCGTGTTTAAGCTTGCGAAGACAAAATTTAGATAAAGATTTCATTCATTGGAAGACGAGAAACATATCCTTTTGTAGTATACTGTTTGCAAACAAACGACAAACGAGGGAAGTAAACTTCCGGGGAGTTCACCACTTGCCGATTGGCTGCTCTCTCCACCCCATTCTCAGAAATTTTACATACCGACACTTTGTGACATTGCAGCAACCGAACAGAACGCGTATCGCACAAAGATGTCCGATCGCGCGCCCTTGATTTCCGTTATCAAAACGAAGTTGCGCCCGTCGAAGCCGGCACAGTGCCAATCGCAAGAGGGGCGCCTCGCGGCTGCACTCGGTTATCGCAGATGCGCAAGGAGAAAGATCGGAAGCATGCATGCTTGTAGCCATGAAGGGTTGCGCATGCGCTCAAGCGTCGGTCTCGACAACAGGGGTGCGCCGCTAGAAGGCGCGGAGGGCCGTTCCGCCACTCGCTCGCGCACCCCGCAAGATTTGTGGCCGAGTGTACTTTGCCTACTCCCATCTCATCTTCACTCACGTTGTAAGTACATCGCTAAGGTTTTACAACGCTACGTCGTCATTCGTGCACGGTGGGTTGGTCTCCTGATGTCCATGGCGGGTCAGTCTCGCACACCTACCATTTAATAATGACGGTCAGCATGCTACGAGGAATGGGTATGCGGCGTCCTACCATCCTCTATACGACAGTTCACAGTGGCTGGGAGCGTCCAATGTAACTGTCTGAGCCGACGCTTCCTCAAAAGCTACCGGTCCCGTATGCATTCCGAGGACGCACAGGCTTTGCTTTTTGACGTTAGGCGAATTTGGGACTGCAACGCATTCTCGGATCACGTGGGTCGTCCCTTAGCACGCCGCATAGCCAGCGAAGAAATGTTCTCTACAGGCGAAGGTGACGCAGCAACTATTCGTCGCTCCAGTGGACGTTTTCCGCCGCTCGAAGCGGTGGTCCAAGTTGCGGCTTCCGCCATGTATATATATATACACACACACACACACACACACACACACATATATATATATATATATATATATATATATATATATATATATATATATATATATATATATATATATATATATATAGGCCACGCCTCGCCTGCGGCATGTCACTCTTGTTCGCGTACAAGCTACGGCTGGCCACGCCCCACGTGCTCTCCGGGTACAGCAAAGCGGTGTTAAGAGACATCAAAACAGCTTGCTTGTCGAAATATAATAGGAATAACGGACACATTATCGTAGCAGATTGGTCAAAACACCACTCTCGAAAACACAAAGTGTTGACTGTCGCTGGTTTCTTTGTCTCATAACTGCAATGGCATCCGCACCACACTGCTACCTGCATCGTTCCTACATGGCACACAGAAAACAGCTGTTGGCACATCAGCGCACCTGTTCGCAAGCTGGCTGGGCGTTACCTATGCTGAACGATGACGACGAAGTGGTGTTGGAGTACGCGTCATTCTCCACGCAAACGCATCCCTAATGTCGATTGGGATAATCGTCCTGCCATCAGCGATGAATCAAAGCCGCAGTGTCGCAAACAGTTTCAGCGTCGACAAGCTTTCGCTTTTGTCGACCCGGTACGAAGGTGGCTCTCATATTAATGCATTATCATTACCGTATCATCTTTCCACCAGAAGTGATTGCCCTAAGGAGCATCGCTGATTCAGGGTGAAAAAATGTTTTGACAGTCCTTCCATGGACGTTGACTTATTTCGATGCTACCTGGCATGCCATATTGACGGGTTGCCTAAAAAATTCAGAGCCTTTCCACCCTGTGAAGAGTGAAGTCCAGCGAAGCTGGCGCTATGATTGGGTGTCCTATGTTGCGGTTTTTCTATGTTGGAGATTTACAATGTTGAAGTTGACTGTTATGAGTTTAGTATATTGGGCGCATAAAAAGAAATTTACTCAAAAATCCCGTTTGTCATAATTTGTTTCGTGATAATTGTAATCATTGCCTTGTGGTCACTGTGGTACACGGCAAGTGGATGCACTTTCATTGTGTTGATGTTCTTCCCGAAGGCTAGGTCGGTGCACGATTGGTGACGAGTGGTGGGTACGGTGGTATCTGCTAGGCACGAGGTCACGGGGTCAAATTCCGGACACGGCGGCCGCATTTCGATGAGGGCGAAATGCGAGAACACTCGTGGACATGGATTTAGGAGCACGTTAAGGAACCCCGCATGTTGAAAATTTCCGGAGACCCTCACTACGGTGTAGCTCGTAGCCAAATCGTGGTTTTGGCCCGTAGAACCCCATAATGTCATTTTTTTTTTGTGGTGGCATCAGTGAAACACTTTAGGCCAAAGCACTCCAACATAAATGCAAGTATCCACGCCCCTTCGGGTCTGCTCTCATCGACATGGGAATCTACCACGATCGCGATGGACGTATTGTCGGTGGGCTTAATCTTCCCGATGACATTCACCATAAGCTTTTCGATTCAGACACGCCAGAGCAGATGCACTGCCGCAATGGACACGCTGCTACTTCATGCTGTTGCGCAGAACATACGCCACCAATCGTGGCCAAGTCTCCGGCGAACCAAAGATGATCACGCACGATTGGTGGGTGGAGACACTGACGTTTTATTATAGCGCGGCTACGCCAATCACGGTGCGCGCTCTAGTGCGCCGCGCAGGTGGCCGCTGAAGAGCGCGCGCCGCGGTATTGCGTAATGTTGGAAGAGACGGCGCTCGTGTCGAGGAGTATACAGAACTTGGGAAAGGGGCGTCAGCAGTTGGGAGGAGTATAAATAATTGGTCTATGTGCACGGAGACGAGATCCGCCAGAATCTAGCCATAGGAGCTTCTTTGTAACAAGACGTAGTTTCGCCCCAAAGGCGAAGCATCTATTGCTATAGCAAATTAGCAGACAGCCGTACGACGTAAGGATAGTATCTCTATAGGCCGTGCCAAGCTGTAAAAAATGGCTTGCTAACCAAATTAAGAAGTATAGTCTCAGCGCGCACAGCAAATATAAACACGTCCCACTCGATGGTTTCGGACATTCGTTGTCAAAGCGCTGGCGTGAGGAAACGTGGCAGCTGCTTCATGCGAAGTGATATTAGTGCTGCCTATCGCTGCAATGCAGAGCGGCCGCCAAGGACACGCAGTACGCACAAAGCTACGAGAAGCCGACCTATACCTATAGGGCTCTTGCATTGCCCAGGGGGCGCTGCGAAAATGGTGCTAAACAGTGCCCTCTGTCCTGCACTGGGTAGTACCAAGCTTGGTCGTCTACTTCGGAAAGCACTTTTACAATATGGACCCGCCACTTTCGGTTTTGTTGTACCACGGCTTGCGGCGAATATCGGGCGCCAAATATTTTTTCAGGGGTGGTAGGTTGCGTAAAGGCAATAAATTATGCAACGCCGAATACGTGTACGCCGTTCAAGAAATAAGCGGCGAAGTTTTAGCGCGTTGTCAATCGCAAGTGAAGAGATCGCGTACGAAGTTGAACTTTAGATAACGTTTGCACGCTGCTAGATTCATGCGCACAAACGCGAGCAAATGCTTGCTATAAATGATTCACAGCACCGATAAGCAGACATCATGTATAGGGAACTGCTCGAGGCACGAGGGTACGCACTGTGACGGCAGCGGTCTTTCAGCATGCCGCGATGTACGAACAGCTCGAACGCACGATCGTACGCGCCGCGACGGCAGCGGTCTTTCGACATGCCGCGAAACGGCGGGCCTCCTGCAATCTTTGTTGGCTGCATACCGCTAGACAGGTAGTTATGCCTGCAGTGTAGTAGCGGCCATCTGTCCCTTTAGCAACTGATAAATAACTGATGCAATGCATATATGAGCTCGCAGTAACGAACGTGCGAATCGCCCTGCAGCGCGAGCTCGTGCGCTGCTCGCTTCATGTAGCTTTTAATGACAGCGCTCGAACATCGATGCGCTGCAATCAAACCTTGCTGCGCTGCCTCAACGTGCTCGCTTGAGGTCAAGGATGAGCACATTTAAGTTTCCAACCTGTGCTGCTTGTAGTGGAGTAGTGAATTGTCACCCAATCAGCCCGACCATTTGTGATCATTTGCACACACCTGGTCACTTCACCAGTTCGCACCAGACGAACTGTTAAATGTCGCTGTGGCCGGGACTCGAATCGTGAATCACCAGCCATGCCTGCTGCTATGTCGGTCTCCCGTCGGGACGGTAGGTGCAAAAGACAGAATTTTAGAAGGCAGATAAACAAGCTTCAAGACCGGCGAAGCAGTCAGCATGGCGCGAAGTTTCGCTTATCCAGCGCGACGAACTGCAGCTATCCAGCGCGCCCGACGCTCCACTTCGTGAGGCCTTGAAGGAAAACGGTAGAGTCTGATGTTTGGATTCAGGCCTTGTTCACGGAAGCCCACGACGCAGAAGTAACGATGGTGTCGCTTTTTCGAGGCTGAGCTAGGTCTGAGCACGGCCGTGTGTACGGCGCGAGGGCCCACGTGATGCTATTAGGCCGATAGCGACGCGGCGTCGGCCTGAGTGCGCGAGGAGAAGGCGGCATTCTTCGAAGCGTGGCACTACTTTACGAAGTTTAAGGGGTTTTACTTCCTCTTCGCATTCGTCCTTTTCGCGAGGGCGAGATGGAGCTGCAATCGTCGGCTCCTCTCGCACGCTTTCGTTCGCGTATTTCCCTCGCGGCCACGGTGTTCACGAGCTTCGACTTAGTACGGAGCCACACGGTGACGCCAACGGCAAAAATGCGTTTGGAGTGTCCACGTAAATAATAACTATTCCAATAAAACGGCTCGATATTCAACACTGCCTCGCTTGTAAATAGAATGCTGCGTTAGTCTGATTGTGCATTGCGCAGAGCAGGCCCACCGGTTTGGCAACTAGAGCGTCTGGGCCTGCGCCAACGGTAAGATGGCTTTATATATATTGTTTGCTGTGCACGTAGCGCCGAGCATAGCTGGCTCTTGGTGCCTCGTTCAGCCTGTAGAGAGCCACGTCGAGCATATCGGTGCACTTCCATTCAACGTCTTTTCTCGTGAAGCGACGCGTGAGGCCGAAGCGACGGATTGCTATGCTTGAGAAATTTTAAACATTTTAAAGCACTTCTTCCTTTCTTTCTTTTTTTTTGTGGAACGTGGCAGAAGAAGCTAGAAAGATCGATCGATAGACACCTCTGAATCAACTTAAAGAGGCTTTGTGGAAACGTACTCCATAGTTGACAGAGTGAAGCAGCAGGACGTCACTGGCGAGGCTGATTACAGCGGACACTGATGAAAGGCCTAGCATAGTCGGAGTCCGGTAGGTACAAGTAAAATACGTCCACGTGCGAGCTGCACAGAAAAAAAAGAAACCTACATTCTCAGAATAGGCACATTGAATACTCAGTACCGTTAATTCTCCGCGCTAAGTTGCAACGGTATAGCGCCATGTTAGAGGCGTAGCAATCACAGAAAGTACGAATAAAATAAATTAAAAAATTAGGAAATGAGGAAAATACCTCTTTCGGTGGTCAGTACATGCCAGGGACTCGCAAATTTCGTATTGCATGAAAAAATATTTCTTCCAATAAAAGACCTGTGGCATCAAGTCATTACGATAAATTGTTTAATACATAATTAGCAATGATTTGTTACTTAGTCACTTCGTTGTTCGTGCGTATAATGCCCACTACCTTAGAGTAATTCAGTTCTGGAGAAGACCTGTGTGACACACCAGATAATACTTAAAAAGCGTTAGCTCAAACAAAATTAACCTATATACTTTGTGGTAATGTTGCTTCACTGACGTCTGAGGGAAAACAACTATATGCACAGATATCACTAAGAAATAAAAAAGAGCAAAAATAAAGAGCCTTTGTAGTGAAAGAATATGATGTTCAACTAACATGCCATCGACATATTTTAAAGTTTACAGTCACTCTGCAAGGGGAAATAGTAAAAGCCCTGCAGCGGAGGCTCCAACTTAAACAGAGTTCAGCTGTCTCTATTTTTATTTTTGCGTAGTTAGGAGCACATTTTTTCGGTTTGCACTTGCATTCAAAAATTAGTTTTGTTTCCAGTTATAGTTTTCTAGATTAGCTTTCAGTGAAGTTTTTTAGGTGTGTAATTCAGCACGCCGAACTGGCCGTTATTGTGTTTCAAAAAAAATCTGAATTTATACTTTATTCACGCTGAAACGTGCTGCAGGATTTTACGTCCTGCTCTCCGGAACTGTTGTCGCAGTCAATATACAACATAACAAATAGTTCCGCAGCCATTACACAGTGAGGGTACAACGCCATAAGATATAGGGCATTTTTTCCAGTTAAAGTCGAAATCACACAGCCTTCAGCACAATGCAATAGCCAACAGAAAAATTACTTACGCCAAACGGGGATTGCCATGCTCGCAAGAGAGGTTAGCACAGAAAGAGAGTTCGTTACCTGTAATTCGGCAAATTTGCAAAAAAAAAAAATCGGTATGCAAGACTTGATATTTCGATGCACAATATGCTTAGTTTCCAAGTTACTTGTTCAAGTACCATGACACTTCCATAAAAAGATCTAAACATAGCAAATTATTTTAGTTTATTAGTTACACAGATACGTATTCCAAAGTTTGTTGGAGAACTCACGAAATTATATAGGTAAGGGTAGGGCAATCAGCGTATAGACGCTATGCAAGCAGCCGGAAAATTCAGGCATTTCAAACGCGCAAAAAAAAAGCACAGGGATATTGTGAGTGCGATGCTGACGCTGATCTCCAACACTATATACATGCGCAGCATGGAGAACTGACAAACAAATCAGCGTTGGAGGGGAAACAGACTTTCTTGATGCCATTATTTTGTGCGTTAGCTTTTCTTTGCCAGTTGCCATGCTTTTATACATTCACAGAATTTGTGATGGGTGTGGTCGAAAGGCTCTTTCACATCCACCGTCATGGCGGTTAGTGGTCTGGCTTACAATTCCTGTGCTAAATCTAGTACAAACACCCAAATACCCGGGAATGTCCACGGTGCATCGGCCGCCGCTGTAGATCAACTGCCAGACCACCTTGGGCGCCGTGTGGAGTGTTTAGGTTCGGCTCCCCCCGGTGGCAAGTTGTGTTTACGACGAATTGTAGTACACCTGAACATTAACATTGAATTATGTTTTTC
The DNA here is from genome assembly GCF_038994185.2 of Dermacentor albipictus. Classification (NCBI taxonomy): domain Eukaryota; kingdom Metazoa; phylum Arthropoda; class Arachnida; order Ixodida; family Ixodidae; genus Dermacentor; species Dermacentor albipictus. The sequence continues at coordinate 125,646,710 of NC_091822.1, read as the reverse complement.
TTGGCTTAATTTTTCGTTGGCCTTATCTTGCCATAACTAGCTAGAAAAGGAAAAGCCGACCTTAACTGTTTCGTGAAGGACGCTTTAATATCGGATGCATAGGATTTGTAGTGAGTCAGTCAAAGGATAAACTAAGCCAATGTGGATCGGTCAAAAGTAGAGGAAAAAACATGGGATTTACCTAAACCTCGATTAAATTAAGCTCGGAAATTACCTAAGACTTTCCAAAGCGGGCATTTCAACATTGCATAAAATAATAAAGTGCCACGCAAAAGAGGTTAGCGTTAGTTAAGAGGTCGTTTATGAATTACATAGCGTCAAGACGGTCTAGTTGCAGCAAAAGGTCCTTGAGATGGCCGTATTGGTCGAAAACTGTCACAGTGAGTATAGAAAATGACTTACGGCGCATATAGCGGATACGATAGCCACGACGACTGCGTCGACCATCTTTGTCTGTTCTTCTTCACCTTCGTCTTCACCCAACACTTCGTTGTGTGGTATAAAACAAAAAAGTAAGTATTGCATAACGCAAGACTAATAATTACATTTAATACGTTTGTTTATTTAGCAAGGCAAAACTGAAGTGCAGTATCTGGGAAGAAATAAATCATCGGTATTTGTGGTTTTACAGGTTTCAACTTGAAAACACGGACAGTGTTGTCTGCGCCTTACATTTCCAAGCACAAATCTTCACAAACTCTCTCAGGTTCCTGGCGTTCTAAATTGATATGTAATTTTTTATTTCAAATGTAAACAGGCGAACACAATTATACTAACGCATACGCTAAAGCAGACTGTTGCAAGAAAATACCTTACACTTTGCTAAGGACTTGCAGCTGCAGTGCTGAATAGGATTTCAGGTAGAGTGAAGTTATCTTTTTCTGACTTCACTCGTTTTTATGGCGTCAACATTTCTCATTGTGTCTCTAGTTATACTGAAATAATTTTCCTGACTCACCCGATCCTTCGTCGATCTACCACAGGGAGCATCAGCCACTCGTGGAAGAAAATAAACAAACAAACCAACGTAGAGCAGGACCGCTGACACTCTAGGCAAAAGTGGTAAAGCACAGGAATAGATTATGTGGGAGGGTTTTGTTGAGGTTTATTACAGCGGAGTTGTATATGTCTGCCCTCCCATAGATTTTTCAAACACGAGGTCGCGGGATCGAATCCCGGTGATGGCGGCCGCATTTCGATGGGGGCGAATTGCAAAAAACAACCGCGTACTTAGATTCAGGTACACGTTAAAGAACCCCAGGCGGTCCAAATTTCCGTAGTACCAGATCGTACCTTTGAAACGTAAAACCCCATAATATTTAGAGATTTTTCAATGTCCATGCCTCAAAACTCCCGCGCTCTCTACGTTTAGGCAAAGCGAATCAGTGAGGAATGCGTACACCTGGCGTAGCAAGAGGAAAACTAAGAAACCACCCAATACTACATAACGCGGCGCTGGCTGTATGAAGTTATCGGATCAAACCACTAAGGCATGTGCTGACATCTGGCGTAGCAAAAGTAAAGCTAGGAAACGGGCGGCGAGTAGAAGCGAAGATCGTGTCTAGAGTGTACTAGACAATTCTAGTACACTCTAATTGTGCCCGCGAAGCTGCCCGTAATCAGCGGACTCGACAGGAAGACGCGAAGCGCGAAGCGGAGAATGCGGCGAAGCGACGCAGGCACCATGCCAGTAAATTGGACGAGCGCAAGGGTGCATATCATATGCAAAATTTCAGATGGACTTTCTGGACAGGCATTTCGGATTCAGTTGTGCGGTGAGCGACAGACTGTGGTTCGAGAACGATTTGATGATAATTGGTGACGTTCGAGATGCCGCGAAGTGTGAACGTAATGCGGCTTTGACAGCTACCCCCAGCTCCTGACTTAGCCAGCTGCTCGGTTTGTGTGTGCCGAGGCAGTGGTAATGGCCGTATCGCGCATCGATCATTTGGTGTTACATGTGGTTGCTAACAAGCCATCTGCCGCTTTTCCGCGCCTGCGGAAAGAACTGAATAGGCAGTTAGTATGTTGCGTGCGCCGATATAGGGAGGCCGCGTGTAGTTGCATATACTGCCGAAGAACAAGCTGCTCACGAGGCCCAACTTCGGGTCCGCAGATGTAAGCGTGAGTGAGTGGCGGGCGGCACGAACCAGCTAGGCGCGTGCCGAGGAGGCTGCCAGTAAGCGGAGAGAGAGAGAGAGAGAGAGAATAACTTTATTGAATTGCGGAAATGGGGATAGGGGATTAGGAGCTTGATGGGTGGTGCCCCAAGTCCAGGGCTCCACTGGCTTCTGCCGCTAGCCGAACGTGACCAAGAAGGGCCTTCTGCACCTTCGGGTCTGAGCTGGCGAGTTGTGCCTCCCATTGCTCCAGTGTGTTGGTTAGATTATACCTAACGAAGTAGGCATTTAAATTCGGCGGTCTATTTTGGCATCCCCATGAGATGTGGTACAACGACGGTGGTGAGTCGCTACACCACGGACAGGCACGCCCGTACATCGTTGGGAAAATTTTGCTTAATCTTAATAAATTTGAGTAGACCCCCGTTTGAATCCTGCGGAGATCTATTGCGTCTTCCCCTTAAGCGGAAGGTTTGAGTGGAAAGCCCGTTAGATCGCGAAGCGAATAATGCAGCGGCATGATGAAGCTACCACGCTCGAAATGATCCTACTAGCAGTGGGGCGGATGCACGATTCCGCTGAGACTTCGTGAACAAAACGTTGCGCCAGTTGTCGTGTGTGTGGCCGATTGTGGTTTCCAAACGATCTATCGGTGATTTCGAACTTTTCTCACCACGATGTTTGCAGCTCCGCTGGTCATCCGTCTTCGCAGGGATAAATGGCCTTGAATTATTTTTTAATGCTTGTCTGTAAGTTTCTGAAACGTCGTGCTTGTACACTTCAACATGGTGAGGATTCAGGCGAGCTGGCTCTGCATAATTTTAACCAGTGCGTAATGGGACACGAAACAAAAAAGAAGACAAGGACAATATAATAAATTAAAGTAATACTCGTTGTAAGTAATACTGCAGATGTATCTACTGGCCCAGCTAGCTACCGTAAATAAGTGAGATTGCCTGCAGCTGAAGCTCGCTGCTCATGCGAATGCTAACCCTTACGTGAAGAAAAAATTCCGAACAAGGAGTACTGTTTTACAAACGAAATTTATTTCCGTAGATTCAGAGAACCATGGCCCGTTTTGCGGAAAAGTTCATCGACGGCGCCGTCAACTAGAGCTACAGGTCTGAGTACAGGTATGAAATTGCATTGAGATCAAGCCACCGGAACCCTTCCTTGTACCTCTTGAAAGCTTTCCCGGCAGTAGGGCATCCCTGGCTCCTGTAAGCCTACTTCGCAGCCCTCGTCCCGCGGAAAATCGTGTGCTACAAGTCCATCGCGCATGCGCGCAGCTGCAAGCATGGAATCAATTGTTCCTTCTCAGTCCATTTTGCCGCAAGATTTACTGCTACGTCCGCTGCGTGGTTCACGTAAATAGCCCGGCAACATGCTGGCGGTCAGAGCGGCCCACCTCGAACTGAGTTTGGCGTTACTCTTGCAAAGTCCGCTTCATTTGTGCAAATTAGTGAGAAGAACGGCTTTCGCTTAATGTTGAAATTAGCCTTTACTGTAATGTTTTAATATTATTTTGTAATTGTAAAGCATTACTAGTGGAAGTGATGCCTAAGTTAATTGCTGAAGTAATATTTCGCAAAGAGAGGAGACAACACATGCTTTGGCAACCTGCATACTTGAGTCTTTCTTCTTGGCTGTACGAATTATGCAGGTTTCCAAGCATCTGGTATTGCGTCTGTTTGTGAACCATTACTTCAAAAATGAAAACAGGGAAGGAAGTGTCAAACAAAAGAATGTGAAAAAAGACCTGAGCATGTGATCCCGTACTTCCACAAGGTATAACACAATCTCCAGAAGTCTGCATTTAAATGTAGTTTCTTCCTGCACTTTGAAAGCTGTCAACAATCTACAATCTTGCAGTGAACCGGTAAAGCATGCGATCAGAGGCAAACCTCCGGACCAAATACATCATATGGACTTCTGGGGAGGACCGTTAAGGACATATAAAAGCCACAACCACACGTACGCTCCTGTCGTGTTAACACCAACAGGCTCTTTCCAATGATTGCCGCGTGTTGATTATGATTCCCAATGATGGCACGTACATGCACATGCGATCAGAGACAAACCTCCGGACCAAATACACCATATGGACGTCTGGGGAGGACCGTTAAGGACATATAAAAGCCACAACCACACGTACGCTCCTGTCGTGTTAACACCAACAGGCTCTTTCCAATGGTTGCCGCGTGTTGATTATGATTCCCAATGATGGCACGTACATGCACACAGCAGGGGGGGATCGGCCTAAAAACAGGGGGTACATAACTAGCCGATGCCTACCGGTTCTTCGAGATGGTCGATCTGTGTTGGTAGTTATGATTGGGATTATGGCACATAACCAAAACGGCTATCGACCAACAAGTGCATCCGTGTGTTGATATGACAATAATTTCTATTCTATCTATTCTATGGCGCATACCCACAACGGGGATTGACGAAGAAGCTGGTGGCACATATCGTCCCATCAGCAACATGTTCTTTGAGATGACAGCGATGTGTTGATAATTTTAATTTTATAGAATGGCACATGCTCACAACAGGCAGTTGGCCCAAGGAGTGGTACAATGGCAAATGCTCACAACGGAGAGTTACGGAAAAAACGTGGATGTCCCCAATGTTAGTCTTTAAATGGAGCGAATTTCTTCCCTCATACGTGAGAGGAATGGTTTCTCCCTCTTCAAAACCAACATGGCCGACTCCAGGCAAGCGAAGCGATGGATGTGACTAGGCCTACGAAGTGGGCTAGATGGCTGCTGGAAAACAACGTACGCTGATACTGATACTGATACCGTTACTGATATTTGCCAAAAAAAGAAAAAAGAACAATCTTTCTAAGCTGTCTTTGGCGCATACAAGGAACCAGATGCAAGTACGGCATAATTTTTAAGCGATGCCTTCCGCTCGACTGTCATGCTTATCAACCACGGTTAACGGCCGGCTATCATGTTAATAACGCGGGCGGAGCATCGCTCTAACCACTGTCCAAGCGCGAAAAGGAATGGCATCGCTAGAACATCGCGGCGTTGAACTTACGTAAACATAGGGATATTCACACACCAATCTGCCGCACACATATACACACACACGCTTGTGTAAACAACGCGCTTAGCGCAACCTGGAGAGGCGTTATTGCAAATTGCAAAAACGTATCGCTATATACTGCGCAGCCCAATAGACGGCGCTAAAAGCTAACAAAAACCAGGCGGCCGTTTCATTTTGCACTTTCCGCTCGGCAACGTCTCGACAGAGCAACATGCAGAACTTTGCCAGACATATTGTGCACAACAGAGCAAAACGGAGCATTTTTATACATACTGCGCAGAGCAGAGCAACTCTAACACACGGATAATACACAAACACTGCTCGAGCTGCCCATATCCGTATGCCTTTGAACCTTCTTATAGACCGTTTTATTGACGGCGCCGCCATTTAGCGATCACAGCGCCGTCTATCGTCCGGCGCTATGCTGGTACGTGGGATTGCGCTGGAGTGCGCACGGCGAACGTGCTGTTGACGAAGAGTGGCAAGCTTTCGCTCTTTTCCGAGAGCAGTCCAAAAGTTGCTTGGATTGAGAAACTTCATAGTGTGTCTTCACTAAGCTCTTCGCTTCGATATAGCCACAATAGCGAACGGCGATGGGCCTAGAGGCACTCCCGCAGCTCTGCTCACAATCAAAATAGGAGGCGAGCGATGTCTGAACATCGTCGATACGTAGCGCACACATGTAACGTGTTATAATTGTATGTCTAGCCTCGAACTCTACTAAGGTATCACTAAGGCGACAACAATGAGAGGTCTCCCCATGTGGCACGCGGTGTGCTGCACCAGCGTACATCCCAATCCAGGTAACTGCGAAGCTCCGACGAAACACGTTTTGCAATCTTTCATGCTCCTAATATTTTCGCAGTACGAGGTTATAAACATTGTTTATCTGGCACCTGGGCATCAAGCTTTACAAAGTAAAAAACTAAGATAAGTCGATGGAAAAGGCTGTTAACGTGGATAAAATGAGCTTATCTTGTGGCCGGGAATATGCCACGAATATGCGAGACGCATGCATCGCATGAGAGATTATGCGCACTCTTATGTATCCAATGGTGCCTTGCGTGCAAGGGCATATCGTTTACTCGAGAGAACCGAAAGACGAACTACTTGTGGCAACAGCAACTTAATTTTTCGCGGTAACACGGCGCGCGACGAGCTGCTTGACGAGCTGCTTGTCGACAGCTTGCCGGCGAGACCCGGAAGCACGGAATTGAGCCCATGAGAAATACAGGGCCGGCCGGAATATGGTAGGCATGGCTTTGGTTACAGAATGGGAAAGAACACTCCTTCATTTCATTTACTCGGCAAGTACTGTTTTCATAATACGTTCTCTGTCAACGTTCTGTAGAACGCTGCTTGCCAAGCATGATAATCTTAGAACACGTTTGAATAGAATAAGTTTAATGTGCGTGTACGAAGTAATAGTTTATCTATTCGAAATAGTTGACCGACCCAGATACGCACCTTTCTTTCATATTCCAGTTTGATCATGGATGCCGAGTTCCATGTTCATCGCCGAGTGCTCATTCGGAACAGAATCTTCAGAACATACGCGAGATGGCATAAAGTAATTTCTGTTTATGCTTGAAATACAAAGCGGACGCTTCTCTGCTATCGCAGCGGCGGTGTCCACGAAGTTGCCGCGGCTGAAGATGCACTTCATGCTTGCTTCCGAAAGTCATTTTTGCAACCTAATACAGCAGAGTGATAGCCCGTCGACGTTGAGTCATCTGAGCTCGCAGAAATTCCAGACAGAACACGCTACAACCAAAATAACTCGCAATTACACCGCTACCTTTCCAAGCTGCCACTCGGGGAAGAGGAATCCGCACACATCAGTGCGAGGAGGAGAGAGGCGTGGGGTACTGGTTAGAGGCTACGTTCCTCCTCGCCGATAAAACATTCTAGATAGCCATGATGTTTCTACCTGCATTCTAGTGCCAGTGACTTTCTGTTATACGTAACTCAGCAATAAATTTCCAAACAATACTTGTTTGGGTATAGTCAACTGAAAGGCATGGTGAATCCCCACATATCTTCTTATGAAACCGCGCTATAATGCATGCTCTTTGACTAGCACCTTTCAATTATCAACACGGTGGCGACGGCGATCTAGGCCTTTCACTTCGAAGCCATAGCGTATGGCATTTCAAGAACCGCTGACGTTTGCAAAATACATTATGTTGAAATCGCCTCAACGTTTTCTCGCCTAATTTCATACAGAAATGGCAAACAGCTATCTGCGGCGTCCGTACGCCGCTGCAAAGCGGATACGTGCGAGCCGACGTTTTAAGCCGGCGCCAATCACGTGGTTGACGTGACTGGCCCCGCTTACCGTTGACGATAACAGAAGGCTAACTGCTGATGTATGTTGTGTTCGAAGGTTGTTGCGATACAGTCTACTAGGCTACAGCTATACTATAACCTTAGCGTAAACACAGTGGCTGAAACGTAACTCTCGCGACAAGTAGTCGGGAAGGATAGCTTCGACTTTGGAGTATGCCGTCTCTCTCCGAGCGCCTCTTATGCAAAGCTGTGTATGTGCCATGCTAGCCGTGCTTTCTGCTATAGAGAGGGTGGTTTCGCTTCGTACCGACGTAGGAATTCGACAGTGCCCTGCAGTTTTCTAGAATCCCGGCACTCGACCCAGTGCACAACGCTGCCGCACACACGTGTGTCCCATTAGCTTGGTCTCCTGTTCACGCCTGGGCATATCCGGTTGCCCAGTATACCTTGTGGCTTTCAATAGGCTTTTCGTACTTTGTAGGTTCAATTGCCCGTCTACATGTTATCTTCGAGGTCGTCTCCTTTTCTTCATATAGACGCCGACAGCCGTACACTTTAAGAAAAATCTCGGGGAAGACGGGAGTAACTGAGCAGTTAGTCCTAAAAAGGCGTTTTCGTCCCTCAAGGGACTAACTGCATGAGTGTCCGTGCCGTGTGCAAAATTCGGAATTTAAGTGTTTAGTCCCTGCTCGGAAAAAGAGCAACAGGAAGACGAACGACAACACTTACTCCCCATGCACTCCGCTGCGTTCGTCCGTGTCGTTGGAGCGTTGCTGCAAAAATGAATCTTGAATAGTTCGAAGTTCGTACATGTTCTATTAAACTACATGCAAAGCAGCACTTTGCCTTTTCGTGAGAAAATTGTGTGAAATTTAAAAGTTGGAATGTGAGGAGCCATGCCCTTCGTGAGCACAACATAAGTGAGCGATACACATTAAACGCGCAAGTCATTGATAGAGTGATAGATTTTGCTGGTCAATAGTACCTAAGTTCCTTCAGATACAAGGAGATGACGAACTTAACTGAAGCGCTGTGTAGCTCAAACGTGACACACTAAGCGACATCAAAATTGTCATTCTCTGTCGTCTTGGTTGCCCCGTATGAGCTCGCTACACGTAACATCGCGTAGGGCCTCAGTTTAAATCACCCCAAAAATACTTGGGCAGCTTTCTCTTCGCACTCGCTTATGGTCGGAAGTACACTCGACGTTAGACTCTCCCCCCCGCCCAGCGTCCACAAAATCCCACCTCGGTTTTATACTGCCGCACCTGCGTTCCAATGCTTAACTTGTCTCACTATAAATATATATATACGTACCGCCTCGTCAACCTAGTTACTGTGGTGAAGTTTGCTAACATCCCACAAAAACACGGAGTCATAGCAATCCAAGATGATGTGCTCAATAGTTTCAGGTTGCTAACATCTGATGAAGTTAACAGACTGCGGATCATAGAAGCAAGGAGGGTACCAGCATGCAATTGAAAAAGAACTCTGAAGAAAGAACCGCCGTTGAGTCCTTTCGGTATTCGGTTCTTACCAGGCGCATATACAGGGGAGTGCCGGCTGACTTGATAATGCTTTTGTGTATGAAGAGCTTGTGGAAAACGCATATGGGTGTCAGTGTCAGGAATGCCTGCGTAGATGAAAGGTCTACGAGGGAACACCTAAGTGAAAGTCTTGGGCACACGCCTGAGGCCTTCATGCAGATGACTGAACCGCTGGAGAGGTTTCAGGAGCTTGACAGTTTGGTGTCAGTGATATCCTCTTTGGGGGCCTTTTAGATATGAACACTGTCTCCAAACGATGTAATATTTTTTTCTGCACCAAGTGACCTACTTTGTACGCGTATACGTGGTGTTATAATGAAGGCAATAAAGAGAAAAAAAGATTGCCCTGTTGCAGTGGTTACAATACCTGACTTGTAAGCACGAGCACGTGAGTTCATATCGTGTTTCGGGCACTTTTTTTTCTGCTCAGTCATTTTTATTAGGGTATAAATGCGCAATTTCATTAATTCCCCCTTTGCGGAGCATCGGAAAAGATCACCTTGAGGCGCACCGGAAGAGATCACCTGTTGGTCCTCCAAGGAGTAACGGCATGGGGAGTAATAGTTCACCCCCTCGCAGTTACCGCCTGAGGGGATGACTGGTTGTGGCAGATCAGTTTCTCCCCGAAAAGAGTAACCTCAATGCCCTATTTTCTCCCTTTCTTCTTAGATTGTATGTGCAAAACTACAACGTGGAACTCGGCAAATTGTGAAAACATTTTTCAAATTTATTTTCTGCATACTTTATGCAAGGACGTTTCCTTGTACCCCGCCTTCTAGGAAATAGATCTTCTCTATTGTTGGTTGGTGCTTCCGGTCTCTGTAGTATCGTGCACGCTACACTGTATATGCATCACGGAGAAGCCGCCGCTGGCTGGCGGAGAGGCGGACGAACCGGCACGTAAGGGACGCTGGATACGCAGTTGTATATGTGGTTGCATGGTGCGCTCGAGCATCTCCTTGCTCTGGCGGCATAGTTTGTGTTCCAGCTGTGGGTTTGACGGCGTCGATTGCGGCGGTGATGCGCTCACACCGCCCAGCTAAGTGCGGACGGCGCTATAGCAGACGTACTTTGCTTTCGCTTCGAAACCGCCGCGGATGGCGCTTCAAACCGGCCAAAAATGTATGCATTTGAGGTAGCTTAAAGGGAAGCTGAAACACTTTTCGAAAAAAATGAGTTCTCTACGGCATTCTACAGTTTTGAGTCCCCTGAACACGAATATCTCGTTCAAAAAGGGCGGAAACAAGCGCAAGCGGCTGTTTTTTCATGAAAACGCGCACCAGCGCGTCAGGGTATCGCGCCAACGCCGCTGTTGCCCGTGATTGGTCGGAGCCGCTGTGACGTCAGTGGCGGCAGTCGCCGGTCGGCGCCGCCGTTTGAGAGCGTAGCACAATTTCTTTCTCTATGGTAGCACGCTGTTCTGTTCTGGCTGCATAGCTGAGTTGTAAGCATTATGGAACGTTCTCGCTGTCTCGGACAGCTTGTATTTTCGCCGTACATGTTCGAACCGACAGCCGATACGGAAAACGATGGCGGCAACGGCGGCAACGACGATGTTGAGTGTGCCAAAAGCGAGAGAGATGTGTACACCTTCTCGCGCGCTGGAAATCTTAGCTGTTACGTATGCTTTTTTTTCATGTAGCTGCACGTTCCAATGACGGGAGAAAAAATACGCTAAAGTGTCACTGGGAACTTGCTGCTGGAAGAATGCCGAAGCACTAACTTCTCATTAGATTGTAAACACGGGTACAATTTCGCGATGTCAAGCACCTTGCCGCTGCTTGTCTGAAGTCCCGTGGTTTTCTGAGCGTTGATACACGATCGCGAACATAAGTGCCGCGTTTCAAAGCGCGCACATGCAATGCTGCGAGGTACAGTCATGGAAGTTGCTTATCATACACATCCAGATCGAGATGGTCAGGGGGATTATATGTGCAATATTCAGAATATGGTTCGACGACTTTGCGATTGTGGCTCGATCAAGAATCGGTATGCGCGCTCCATGCTAGTGTTGATATAAAGATATTAGGCAGTTTTAGCACCGCCGTATGGTAAACATGATAACTGCAACCGTACGTCGAATGTCACTAGGCAAGCCTATACTCCAATTTATACCTCAGGTGCAACGCTGTGGAAGCTACGCACGAAGTCCGGTTACCAAAATTTATTACTGCGCGCGTTTCCGTCTATGGTTCGCAGCGTGCCAGCGGCATTTGCTCGCGCGAGCATGCACGTGAAGCTGCCGCGACGGGCTGCAATTAAAGAATGCCGAAAAGAAAATTGATTTAAAAGAACGTGTTAGCAGCCGTATAAGTACACGGATTGTTTCTATGGGTAAATTCTTTTTTTTTCATTCAGAACTGAGCTTATATATGAAAAGTTTTCTCAAAAATCGGGTCAAGAAACACCGAACTTTTTCTAAGTGCGAACGCAGCCACTGCAAGAAGTATCTCAAGCCTCCACAGCGTTGCAGCTGATGTATGAAACGGAGTATAGCAACGCTAGCAACAACGCGTTTCCGCATTTGTCGTAAGGCTATCCGGCTATCGCGGAATTGGTCCGAGCACAGCACAGTTGATTTCGTCGGCACGAACTTATCTCTCCTCACCGCACTGCGCTGCAAGCTTCCTGTCCTTCGGGAACTTGTGAAACACCACATCGTCTCGCCCGCGTGTGTTCGCGCAGCCGATTGCTGCACAGAACGAGGGCATGTTGGGCGCCCTTGGCTGTAGGCACTCACGCAGCACAGAAGGAAAGAACAGTTTACGAAAATCGCAAAACAAACGTGAGCGGCGGCGGCGACAAATCTCTCGTAGCGTCGTTCAGTAAAGCGCAGCACGGAAAGAGGCATGCCAGCGGATGCCAGCACGCCGGTCCGGCAGCTCGGTCCCCGCCAGTGACGTCACTCTCGCCGGTTCTCTCCTCTGGTAACCTCCTCACCCGGCGCTCCGGGAAGCGATGGGGGCGTGTCCGCGGGGGTGATTTAGAAAGCGATTTCCGCCCCTTATATTAACAAAACGAAGAAAAAAATTTCGGAACCGTAAATTATTAGGTCTGTTCTTCCCAATCCCAGCAATTCATGGAAATTGAAAACCGCTTCAGCTTCCCTTTAACCTTCTCCTCATCCTAATTTCGCGCATCAAAACGAGATAGGCAGGCCCATACCGGCGGCCTGAAGGAGGAAAACTGCTAGTTCCTCCTTTCTGTTCCCATTTTAATCACCCTGTATGCATCACATTTAGCGGAACGACCAGTCGAGCTCAGAAGGAAAAAAGGTTTGCGTTCACACAATCGAAAAACAAAATATACGAAGGCTCGAGAAGTCGCAGGAGCAAGCGTTCCACAAAATTTTGCATTGCATTGCAGCTCCTACACGTACCCGGAATCCATCGCACATTAGGTTAGATTAAGTTAAACACGCGAAACCCAAAAACAAACTTTCTTCAGCGAGACATAAAATCGCAGTGTCTTTTCACGCGGTTCGAAGAAGGCTCGAAAGTTTTCGGAAACTATAGAAACATAAATATAATAATAAGCCTGTGCGCGGGAACTGTATGCGCCACTCATGTTTACACGCAAAAATGCTAAGCACCCAATCTTCAACTGCCTGTGCCTCAGAATTACTAACGTCGTCCGAAGGTCTGGCGACCACAGCACACAGAAGGCACAGAAAGTCATCAATTACGCGATTGAGAAAAGAGGTGCCTCTTGCGCAAGTGCTATGGGTTAGACGGGCAGGGCAGCTGGTCGGGGGCTAGCTTGGACACTCTGCCGAAGCATTCGACGATGCCGTCGAATCTCTGCGTGCCCGCGATGGGAGAATTCACCGAGGTGCACTTTTTCTCCCAATCCTCGCATTCCAGGTCGTATAAGGCCAAGCCAAACTTAATGCTTTCATATTCGTTCCTGACCATGCAGTACTGAAATGAGAAAAAGGAATAAGGGTGGTAAGTTGCGACGACTAAACGACTTTAGACAATCAACGTTGGCTGAATACGCCAGAGCAATGCCAGAACATCAATTTAATCACAACAACGTGAAAATTAAGCTAAAAAAAACTTTGGCAGAACTAGCCGCAACATGTTTCATTAGACAGTTTTAGTTACACCTACGTAGAGCCTTTGCGTACGTAGAGCGTCTACGTGTGAGCAGTGCGCATGCGTATAACGTAGCGGGCGCGCGCGCGTTTCACGGACGTACGTGAGACGCGCGCGCGTGCGTTTCTTGCGCACGTAGACAGCTTCACGCGGGAGTTCCGCAAGATCACGAACAAGCGATAGCGGGCCGCGCGCGCGCAGACGGCTCGCATCGACACACGGCGACAGGATTGAATTGGCTACCGCCGTGTTCACATTACCCGATAGATGGGGCTACGGGGTCCCTCTTGGCGTGCGTCGCTTACGTGTAGCTAAAAGCGTTTCAGATGGCGTGCACGTAAGATACGTAGGCTTTTCACGTTTGCGTACGTGAAGCCTCTACGTACGTGTAACTAAAACTGTCTATTGTAACGTCGAAATAATGCGCAAAAGGTAGGTTAAAGCTATTGAAAAAATTACTGGCCAATCCAGAAAGTTTTGATTCTTTACAGATTCTTCGTACTAACGTTCTAGAGCAAACATTATTTTCTCTAAAACATTCACCGACGATTGCGACACCCCCTCATGCGAAAGTTGAGCAACCTGCCGTGGTTGCTTAGTGGCTATGGTGTTGGGCTACTAAGCACGAAGTTGCGGCATTGAATGCCGGTCACGGTGGCCGCGCTGCGAGGGGGGTGAAATGCGAAAACACCCGTGTACTTAGATTTAGCAGCAGGTTAAAGAACCCCAGGTGTCCGCTTTTGCGGAGTCCACCACTACGGCGTGCCTCATAATCAGGTCGTGGTATTGAAACGAAATTTATTTAGTTGAACTTGAGGGTAGCTCTACACGTGTTTTTATTTCGCGATTTCGTGGCTGTCGCGGATAATCTGTCTCGTGCGGCACGAAGCAAACGGCGCGAAGTTTGGCGGGACTGCCTCACTCATCCTGAGGCCGCGAGAGGCAGTGCGTGGGCGACGTGTGGACGCGATTCACAGCAGCCGCCGCATACATATATCCGCACATATGTATACAGCGTTTTGTTTCCATATATGGTATCGGTGGCGTCATGGGTGAATAGACGATGCGCTCAACTCTGGCGCGATCTTGTAGTCATCGTCGCCGCAGAGCAAGTCTTGCGCGCCACTTCCCTTTTCTTGTCACGCTATCGCCATACCCTCCTCCTCCGCTTTCCTCCTCGCGTTCTCTTCGCTATGACCATATTTCATCACCCCCTTGCTCTCCCTCTTCCATCCTTTGCATTGCTCGTTCCCTCGCTTACACCGAAAATGCCAACGCCGACGCTTGCCTCATGAACGGGCGCCTAAGAGCTGCGCGCTGAAATGCCTGTCGATCCCAAGCGGGGATCAGTTGAGACATCTTTTTTTTTGTCCACAAGCACCCAACACAAGCGACTCACTAAAACACGAGAACCACCATGCAACACAGTTTATCAGCAACGTGTACCTGCATTCAACGTTAGCATCAGAAACGTGAAATCGGAGCGTATCATCGGTAAATCTCCCTAGCGTCGTCCAATAACGCGATTCACTATACCACCCATCATAACCATCTTCTACAAGCAAAAAAAAACCGCAGCGCTAAAGTTTCGCATTTTATGCAGAACTGTCCTAACGCTCCCTATTTTCACATAGTAGGACCATATTTTTGTGCTTTCTTCTGAGTGTATTTTATTGCAACAGAAATACGTTGGGAGATGGCATCCAAGAGTCTGTTGATCTGTGCAGTCCTTTCAGGCGCCGTTTGCGTCAGTTGCACAGCCGAATCTCAGTAGCAAGCACTGCTTAAACTCACAGAGCGCAATTACGCAATCGCACCCAATGCTGCACAGAGGACTTGGGATAGCAGAAGGCAGTGCCACGGTGCACTTTTCCTCGGAGCACAAAGAAATGCACAGTAATAAATGGGCGCGGTGGATAAGCCACGCCGTGCGCTGTTTTTGATCGTATATATATAAATATATATATATATATATATATATATATATATATAAATATATATATATATATATATACGTGTGTGTGTGTGTGTGTGTGTGTGTGTGTGTGTCCCAGCTCAGATTCTTTTCCTCTTCCTGTGGGAATGTTTCGCAACAATGCATTATAGACATCAAAGAAATTTGCATACTTAAGCGTGTTTATTGTGTCCTTAACTCACCCCCTTACACCCTTAGAAAGGGTGTTGGAGTGAATTAACACATTCGTATAAGCAAGTGTTTCCCTTTCTTTATTGCACCCTTCCTAGGTGCTTTGTCTACCTGCATGCATTTCCTTTTTACAGCGATACCTGTTATTCGGCCACTACAGTAGTCGAATGGATGTCCCTTGAATTAATCCCTAAACGCTTTCCAAGGTGATTATCAATGAATCAAGTGACAAAGAAAGAAAAAGCCACACAGCACCATGCATCTGGAATCTCACGGTGGTACTACAGGCTGCTGCCAAACGTCTCGGCTACTATGCTGACTTAATCAGAGTGAATAACACAGCATCAAAAAAATTTGTGAAGCGCCTCTACATGCTAGGATAGGCGGAAGCCATGCTCTCCAGCTCATACGTAAACGAGAATTAAATTTCAGTGGCCAATATTCAAGAGCCATGAACACTCAACCCAACAATCCTCTAAACTTTCCATAATTCCTCAATAAAAACTCAACATACAAGAATGATAATTCAATGCCTTCTCAATAATTTCTTGTAAGGGTTGGGAGTTCGGTGTATTACGGATGGTCAAAATTAATCCGTAGTTAATCACTACGGCGTTCCAGTTCATCAAGGTGCTGGTTCGTTGCTTGTCGCCACTGTTATAACTCAACTGTTATGATTGCTGCCGGGCGGCAACGGCATCCGGCCGGTGGGCCAGGAGCATAATAAAGGTTGTCATCGGTGTGGAAACCGCGAGCACGGTGAGGCGACTTATGCCTTTAAACATGCCAAAGGTTTCAACTGTAGGAAAAAGGGGCACCTAGCTGCCGTCTGTCGATATAACGAAAAGCGACCGCACCAGAACTTAGCGCTGAGCAGGGGCTCAATGGAAAATGCCGAAGCCGAGCTCTCCACATACTTGTATACACTAAAGCCGCAACCAACCGCAGACAACGGAACCATCAGCCCGGTACGACGCAATTTTTGCTGGGGCGGAGTCGACATCGTGATGGAAAATGACACCGGCTCACCCGTGTGCGTGGTGTCCTGGGACGTCTACTGTCAACTTCGCAAAAGCTAGCCCTGCCTTGAAAAATCCAGCTTAAGTTGTCTTGCTACTTGGGTCCGTTGCCTGTAGCCAGGAAGCTAACGCTCCCAGTTTCATACTGCTGCACGACTGTTACGGCATCACTGACCGTTGTGCTCGTCTCCGGACCGAGCCTGTGTGGCCGTGATTTCATCCAGGCGCTGAACAGCGAAGGGCCTGCGGTTTTGAGCGTGTCCAGCATTAAGGAGCAAGGGCTAAACTTGCAAGAGATCCTGTGTGAGTACGAGGACGTGTTTACACCTGAACTGGGTCTGTTGAAGGTTCCGCCCGCTCATCTATACATGGAGGATGCAGTTCCAAAGTTCTTCAAAGTCAGGCCACTTCCGTATGCAATGCGAGAAAATGTTTCCAACGAGCTGGACAGGCTTGTTAAGTCCTGTCCCCGGTGGCTCACTCGGAGTGGGCGACGCCGATAATTTCGGTAATGAAGAAAGATGAAACAGTTCGACTGTGTGGCGCTTACAAGCTAACGGTAAATGCCAGCTGTGTGACGGAGCAGTACCGACTCCCGGTAATCAATGACCTTTTTGCTGCACTGCACGAGGGTGACGTTTACAGCACATTGGACCTTCCGAGACGACTACAACCAGGTTCCCCTGGATGAGCAGTCAAAGAAGCTGATGGTCATTACCACACATCGGGGATTATTCTGCTTTAATCACCTGCCATTTGGTGTGTCTTCTGCCCCAGCTATCTTTCAGCGAATAATGGACAGCTTCCTGGACGGTTTGCCGGGAATCCAGGCGTACTTGGACGACGTTCTGGTTGCCGAGAAGGGGAATGATGGCGGAAAGGACCTCAAGGCAGTTCTCCAGCGCTTTCTAGAGTACGGCGTCAAGCTAAGGAAAGACAAGTGCACCTTCAGGATGCCCGATCGCTTCGTATCTTGGCCACATCATCAGTACTGGAGGGCTGCAACCTCTGGAGAAGAACATGGGTGCTATCATGAAGGCGCCAACACCCAAGAACGTGAGCGAACTGCGTTTCTACTTGGGCCTTCTCACGTATTACAGCAAGTTCCTTCCCGATATGGCCAGTCTGCTATCACCGCTCTATGATTTGCTAACCAAAGAACGTCACTGGAATTGGGGCTGTCAACAGCGGAAAGCGTTTCAGAAGTCAAGCAACGCTTTATGCAATGCCAAAATGCTCACTCACTTCGATCCCTCACTGCCGCTGCGCTTGAAGTGCGATGCGTCACCCAACGGAATCGGGGCGGTATTGTCCCATCGCGTTGGCAACGTTGACAAGCCTATAGGTTTTCGTTCTCGAAGACTTACCAAAGCGGTAAGGAATTATTCCCAACTGCAGCGTGAAGCGTTGGCCCTAGTGTTCGGGGTATCAAAGTTTCGGGACTACCTACTGGGAAGAACATTCACCTTGATCACACATCACAAGCCGCTGGTGGGTCTATTTCGCGAAGATCATCCCACGCCCATCATGGCTGCCGCAAGAATTCAGCGTTGGTCCTTGCTGCTGAAAGCATATCAGTACTAAATAGAGTACAAACCTGGCTCGGACAACCTGAATGCAGACGCGCGCAGTCGGCTTCCTCTAGAAACCACCGAGGACACATCAGAGGAGCTACACGAGTACGTGTACTCGCTGCAGCAGCTGGATGACACGCCCCTTTCGTCACAAGCAATGAGACAGTTGACCGTGAAGGATCAAGTACTTGGAAATGTCAAGTCCTACGTGCTTCATGGTTGGCCAAAGGAGCGCAAGGCTCCTATCCACGGTTGGACCCATACTTCGCACGAAAAAGTGAGCTAATCGTTTACAAAGGTCTCAGTTACTGGGGTCACGGAGTCGTGATTCCCGAGGCTGGATTCACGAGACGCACCAGGGAATGTCTGCAATGAAGGCATTGACCCGTACTGTCGTGTAGTGGCCCGGCATCGACGGAGCTATCGAACAAATCAGTAGGAATCGTACTACATGCATACAAGCAAGCGCAATGCCACCGGCGAAAATACCAATAAGCTGGCCACTAACGCACGAGAATTGGCAACGTGTCCATTTGGATTATGCTGGTCCAGTGAATAACACCATGATCCTAGGGGCCATAGATTCACATTCAAAATGGATCGAAGCAATTCCAGTGCGTCATGCCACAGCACAATCAACCGTTACATCCTTGCGTAAAATCTTCAGCAGGCTAGGCATACCAAGAACCATTGTGACAGACAACGGAACTGATTTCACGTCAGATACTTTCATGAAGTTTCTGACAGGAAATAAAATGAAGCACTTTCGTACGGCACTATATCACTCCCAATCGAACGGGCTTGCTGAAGGCGCCTTGCGGACGCTGAAAGATGGCCTCAAGAAGGTTAGGTCAGGTTACTTGTCTGAGCGATTGGCTAAACTGCTTTTTAGATACCGTAGAATGCCCCTGGATGATGGACGATCACCGTCTCAACGACTTTAACGATACCAGATCCGTTGTCGGTTGGACACATGCCTTCCACCACCCGTAACCTTTCCTATCTGTCCACAGGAAGATCAAGAAAACAAGCTGAACCCGGGCACTCCTGTTTGGGCTCGCAACTTCTGAGAGGGAGAAAGGTGGCTGCCAGCCACAGTGAAAGAAACAAGAGGATACCGAATGATCACCGTTGAAATGGCAGAAGGTGAGCTTCAGCGTCACATGGATCAAGTCCGTCCTCGATACAGTCCTGTGCCGGCGCAACCTTCGCAAGATCAACCAGCTGGTGTACCGACGCTACCAGAAGAGGCTCAACCAGCTGTGCTTCCTAGATCAACCCGTATACGAAAATCCGTACAGCGGTGCTCACCTTAAGGAGGGAAGAGTGCTGCAAAGTGAAAACGACAACGAAGACAGAGAAAACCGCGTTCGCCGTGGGGCGAGACCGACGTCATCGCACGTGCCGGAGCGACTTGAGAACTTCTGAATAAAGGGCTGTCGCTAAATAAAGGGGTGCAGTGTTCCAGTTCTTGTGTGGGCGTTATTATGCTCCTGGCCGTCCGGCCGTATGCCGTTCCCACCCGGTAGCAGTCATAACAGTTGAGTTATAACAGGTTGGGTGTTCGGTAAACCACGAATGGTCAAAATTAATCCGGAGTTAATCACTTCGTCGTCCCTCACAATCATATCATGGTTTTGGCATGAAATACCTCAGAATTTATTTGCTCTTTAAGCTGGCAGTAAAGTTTGAAAAGCATGATAGAGGAGAGGAGGGCAAAGTAGTTGTGTCTCCGCACTTTACGACTGGGGCGCGCTAGCTCCACAATAATTGCTGTGCACTCAAGTAGTAGTGTATGGCTACACACGTAAATGCGAATGTATACTGCAACCGATACTGCACGAAACAGTGCATAACAATGTGCCGTCACCGATACTACGCCGGAGAGGACGTGCGCCTTAAGAATTAAGATTGGCTGACACGCTATGATTTCCTGAGGCTTGGCAGGTTATCGATAAAACAACTCTGCAGTAAAACACTTTAGACAGGGGCAATTGCAGTAGCTACATGAAGGATAGGAAATAAAAGAGGAAAAAAAGCCCTGTTCACGGTTCCTGCCTCTCCACCGCTCTACAGAAGGCACCATATACACGAAGGAGAACAATTACATATAGCCTAAAGCTGGGTCCACATGACGTGCTTGCTGAAGCAATGACTACGCACAAATCGTTCCTGGCATAGAAACACCCAGGGCTTTTTTTTACTCGCTTGAAATGTTAAAGTGTCAGATGACCATTACATTCTGCCAGGTGTGCTTCGCACATAACACCTGTTCGGCAGTCTAAAAGTTATGTGAGCTGCATGAGGGTTTTTTGCTGACAAACCCGTTCGCGAAAATTTAGTCAAATGTAAGCATTCAGAAAGGGTGGTAAATAGGCAATCCATCCTAGAGGAATGCATTTTCTTTGGGTTGATGGGAAAATCCATCCTAGAGGATGGATTTTCTTAGCCTGTAGCGCGGCAATGGCTGTTGCGCAGGCACCATTCAAGTGGACGTTGCTTGTATCCCTCATGTGCTCTTCACTTCTGAACTTTCAAAGCTCGCTCTCGCATGGAACAACGGAGCATCGGCAAAGCCCAGCGCGATGCCTTCAGCGCGCCTCTAGTGGCAACACGTAAAGTAAAATTGCTACAGCCATAATAGGCGCTATAGCTGCTGCAGCAAGGTAGGCAGTGACGATGTGTTAAAACGATGAAGCTCGGCTTGCGCACACCGCAGTACCGAGAAGACATTATGCAAGACTCAGCATGTTTAAGGTGTCTAATATCAGGACACCGTGTTACGAACAACTCGAACTGAAAGCATTCTGTTGGCTCGCTAAGAATTTATCTGAGGCGGCTTGTACGAAGCCTTATAGTTCGCGATAAATTTATTCCGGTCTAAAAGGCACTCCAGTCCCCTACGTTGACGCCGCGCTGCATGTAGCAGCTCCCGAGGCCAGCGCCCACCGGGCGCCGAACGCGACACGATGATGCTGGCGGCTCGCTCTTTATCATGGAAAAAAACAACAAAGATAAGCGAAGCCATTCGCGGGGGGGGGGGGGGGGGAGGATTCTTGGGCGCTATTCTGGACATTTCGCCATTTTCTTCGATGCGTGACGTAGGCGCGACGCAAACAAAATGGCGCGGGTGGCCCCGTTTTGCTTACGTAACGCGACGCCAACTTGACGTTTCGCCTAAGAAACTGAAATGAAGGCACTGAATGTAGCGTTATCGGTAAAGCAAAACATTTTTGCTCCGCAGTGAAAATAAAGCAGCTATCTCAAAGCGTATGATTATTCCGTCGAAAACGCTTCTCGCTTCCGTCGTCTGCTGAGTACAAGCTGTCGCCTGCTTCAACAGCTAGGATGCGTGTCCCCGGAAAATGGAATGAGTCATCGCACGTTGGTGCCAACGCGCTTGTTTTCTTGCTTGAGACAACATACGCGACATATGAGTGGTGATGCGCGCACGTTCTAGGCCACGTTATCGCTATCTCGTGAAACGCAAGTGACTCAGCCCGACTCGGCTGGCTGAGAAACGGCCGAATATCACTGATAGCGTTGCGGGCGCCAGAGATATTCCCTAGCGCGACGCAAGTGCCGGTGCTGCCATTTCTTGTTCATTTCGCTGGTTACTCGCACCGCGGGCTCTACGGGAGTGAACTTCAAGGTGTCGCCTTGCGTACATTTCTTTTTATAAATTAGAAAGAGGCCGTTTTCATAACTTTTGATTGCGCGAAAAGGCATTAATCTTGATTACAATACAAATGCAGCAGTGAAAAGTGGACAACATTGCCGAAAGCTTGCTATGCTGAACCAATATTATTTCGTGTAAACGCGTTCCTTTAAAAAATGATGGCCCCAAACACAAATGCCAACACCACCCGAGAGCGATGCAAATACTATGAGAACGCGTTATGAACAAAAAATTTTCCTGGCGCCAAACGAAGGGGGAAATGTGGCGATACGCATTCCTCTCGGCTGCCATTGCATATGGCTGCTCATTAGCAAAATTCGCGCGGCTCGTCGCAGCAACAATTATGGCGGACAATCTCATCAATGGCGGCCCAGCGTAACGTCACGCGTTGTCAAAATGACGTTTACGAAACAGCCCTTCCTGTGACGCTCCTCACGAGATATTCCTTCAGCCAGTCAGCAAGCTGGCATGGCGCATATCTCGGATCGCCACCACATATTCGTGCAATTGCACATGCATTGCACTGGTTGTGAATGCTACCGCTCACATTCTTTTTGAAGCGCTAACATCGCAATATAGCTGCCAAGGAGCAAAAAAAAATGTATTAGTCCATAAAATTTGCAGCTCCACATCACTTTTCGTCATCTTGATGAAAACGCAAAATTGAATTTTGCAATACTTCCGCTTCCCGGCACAAATGTCAAAACACGTGACCTCTCGACAGCCAATCAGAGAGTAAACATGGCGGATAATGGCCGCCGTCCAGCCGCCATGCGTGTCCAGAATAGCGCCACTTGTCCTTATGCCCTGGTGCGATGGCGCCGGTCGGAATTCCGTCGAAATGGCTGCCGCTGCTTCTCGAGCGCTGCGCATTCACCCGCTCTTGTTGAACCTTGAAATGACAGCGCGTCTTTACAGACCGCACGAGACTGCTCGACAATGAGGAACATCTAAACCGGTTTCGCTTCGATCGGAATGGCATCGCTTGCATCGCCCCCCCGCGGCAGGACTCTGAGCCAAGTACGTGCCGCAGTACGGCAATGTCTGTGTCCCTGTAAGCAATCGTTGCTCTGAAGATCCGTCTTTCTTTTTTTTTGCAACAGGAACTTTTGTAGTGACGGCAGTGAATGCGGTTGGTGCGCACGAATTGACAGCGTCCCGTATTGCGCTCCGTATTGCGCACCGCTTTCACCTTGCCTTGAAGAAGCGGAACCAGCCAATTCACCAGGTTAGTGCACTTCATTTCACGCACCTTATTGCAAACGTGCACTGTTAAAGCAGATTGACCCTTCTTCTATTTCTTTAATTTAGCGTGTCTGGTCCCTGTATCTGGCATTCCGTAAAGGAATAAAGGAGTATGTCATTCTTAATTGGACACCCGGAACAAAGCATTTGTCCATTCTGTAACAAAAGTGCAAGGACGCATGCGAACAAAGAAAAGAGAAAAATGAGCAGAAAATAACGAAACGTCAATCTGCTTCTACCGTGTACGGTTGCAGTAAGCGCTTTCATGCACGCGTATTATCGGCAGCAGCTATAGATGCAGCGCGCTGTCAACTTAGGACACCGGAAAATTTTCACGAACTAAAATGCTTCGTGCAGCCGCCCCTGGTCTCATTGTGCTTTGGGCCTTTTATCCTTTTCGGTTTCCCTGCTAAACACACCGACTGTCGCATTGAAAGCCGCACTGTGGTGGAATGCGTTATTGTCGAAGAGATGTGCAGCATGAGTGCGTAGCGTGCCACTGTCTTTAGCAATGCGCCTACTTCGTGCTTGAGAAAACCCGTGCCTCCTGCCTCAACTACTGTGTCGCGCACACGACAAGCGTCGCAGAGGCTGCTATGGGCAAGGTTGTTGGGCGTTATTTCGGTGTTTATCGTATCTGTCCGTCACCTGCGATTAACCGCAGTGGTAAGATGTCTATCTTTGTTGACGGCCGTAGACGGGATCGTGTAGTTCGTTTCCCTATTGGGTCGAAAATAAAGACCAAAACACGGGATGGAGGAGAAAACACGTGAGTTCTTTGTTTCCTTTTTTACCGATAAGCAAAAGTAAAAGGTAAATGTCCCGGGCTATACGGCCGCTGATTTTACCTTTTCGCTGACGGTTTCATTTGTCTCGTACGTTGACACTAGCTGCGAAGTATCCGGGGTAATTGAAATTCCAGTGAAGTGACCCAGTCTTACTACCTTGGCGTTGGCGTAGAGGGACATTGGGTCATCGCAAAACTGGAAGAGTAAAAGCGGTGTCACTCCGTCTTGAAAAATTCAGTGACGATTTAGCGGTAAATGCGGGAGAAACGCGTTAGCAATACGTCGCCCTTCCTTGAGGACCGGATCCACGATTTGAACCGGGTTCACCACACTGCACGTTGTTCAGGAGGTCGCTAGAGACAGTACTGCCTCCTGCCTCTTGGAGGAACGAAATGCAACTGATGGTGGTCCGGAGCAGGCCGCCATCAGCAGCAGTACATGTGTGTATATATATACATATATATTGTAAGCATTTATGCGGACCTTATCTTCATCTGTACAAAGTCATCATCAATCATCGGCTCATGTTCGTTTTTGCATCGGTGCCATTTTTTTCCTTCTTGAAATAAAGCGTCGTCTCGAACGTGGTGTTTCAAATGGAGGAGGTTCTTTAAGATCCCTTCGACCTCAATCGACCTCAAGGTCTCTCCTGGAGCTGCGTTCGCCACGTCGCTTGCGCCAAGAGGCCGCCATGTCGCAAGACGGGACCGCAGCGTCCACAGACTCGGTTCAACTGCCAGCCACCCCACTCCCAGCCTTGCCAACAACCTGTATCGCGATCCTGAAATCTCTGGCTTGCCTGGTGAGGACGTTGAAGACTGGCACGATAACTACGATCGTGTCAGTGAATACAACAACTGGAACGAGTCATCGAGGTTAAACAACGTACCATTTTACGTTCCTCAAGTAGCCAAGACATGGTTCCTGAATCACGAGACTTCCGTGATTGATCGTCTTTCAGGGAGCAGCTACGACGGATTTTTGGCACACCCATGGTTCGTTCGAAAGTTGCGCAGAAGAGGCTGTCTGAGCGAGTCCAGCATTATGCCAAGTCGTATACCTCGTACATTGAGGACATCCTCGCGCTTTGCTGCCGTGTCGACAGTGCCATGCCAGAAACTGACCGCGCGCGTCACCTTCTTAACGATACAGGATCTACTGCCTCCAACGCATTCGCCGCGCAAAACCATTCGACGGTGTCGGACGTCGTCTCCTTTTGGCAGCGCCTCGACGCCCTGCACTCAATCCGCTTGCGACCGGACAACCCCCTGGCAAACCGTATTGAGCTCCAGTCCATCATTCGAGCCATAATTCGTGAAGAATTGCAAGCGCATGGCTGACCGCCTTGCAGCAGCGCTCACGTCCAACCTGCTTCTACTGACCTGCGCGGCACTATCAAGGAGGAATTGGCCTCCCTGCAGAACGCCCACCATACCCACAACCCACAGCCTCCTTGCCCACAACCGGCTTCTTACGCTCAGGTTGCAATGCGGGCCCTGCCGTCTCCAATCACAGCACCTGCGCCTGTTCAAGATCACCTGGCACCTTTAGTCGCCCGAGCTCCGAACCCGCCTTACTACTCTGCCTGGCGTTCGTCAAGGCCTATGTGCCACTGCGGCTTTCGAAGACATATCTCCCGGTTTTGCCGACGCCGCGAGCAAGACGAACGTCTTGGTTACGGTGCCTTTGAACGCGATGCGCCACCTCCTCGCGTCTACCACACTTATGACGCTAATCCTCCCGTTCGCCGATCTCCGTCTCCGGCCGACTTCTCCAACACCGCACACAACTCACGTGCCTCGAGACGCCGCTCCCCATCGCCACTCCGACGTTCTGTTTTGCCACTTCGACCTGTCTCCCAACGCCATGTCCAGCGACCGGAAAACTAACCAGTGTAGTTTTGGGAGGGAAAACTGCATCGCCGCGAAGCGCTCCAAGTTCTCCTGAACGTCCTTCGAACATGTTATTGGTGTCTGTGGAGGGCGTGTGCTTGTTAGCGCTGATTGACACGGGAGCTCCCATATCTGTTAAGCGTGCGGACCTGTGCGCTCGTCTGCGGAAAGTGAAGAGGCCTTATACTGGATCGTCCCTGATTGGGGCTAATGGAGCATTAATTCGGCCATCAGCCCAATGTACAGCACGCGTCTTCATTTATGGTATCCGTCATCACATTAAGTTCGCGATTTTATTCCCGTGCGCTCATGAACTAATTTTAGGCTGGGGATTTCTCTCGTCAGCGTCCGCTTTAATCTCATGCCGTCAACGTGTAGTCCATATGACCGAGACAGTTCGTTGCAGCGGGAGTGCTGATGAACCATGACTGCGTTTTCTCACTGCTTCCGATTCTCTACTGCCTCCCGGCCACGAGCAAACCAAAAGTCTCTCTTCTACGGACATCACCGATGGCGACGTGTTTATCACGCCTTACGGCCGCTGTCTTGGCCCTGGGATTGTCTTCGCTTCCTTCCTGGTGTAGTTCAACGAAAGCTCTGCATTAATCATCGCTTTAAACGCGACCACTGAGGCAATCCTCCTACCTCAAGGCTCCACAGTGACCTGTTATGTGGATAGCCAACCAGTCTCCCTGCTTCTTCTTGCCGCCTCGCAAGCTCTTTCTCAACGGGGCAAATATGCTTCTTCTGCCGTTGCTTCCGTGATAAGTTGCTAAAATTGCTCACGAAGCATCAGGCCTCCTTTGATATGGATACTTCGTCACTCGGACAGACTTCCGTAAACCTCCATCGTATCGACAGCGATGGCCAGACTATTGTACGCTGTCGTCCCTACCGCGTCTCTTTGGCCGAACGCAAAATCATCGAGGAGAACATCGCCGATATGCTGAAAAAAAAACGTTATACGCCCCTCCGCCAGTTCTTGGTCATCACTGTGATGTTATTGGGGCCGGATCACTCCAGAAAAAGGGAGAAGCAGCACGTGGAAGCACAAACACACATCAGACTTGTACTGACGCACACAACACAGATAACGGCACACGCGTGACAGTTCCCCAAAATGCCTCATAGACGCCATGCACTATATCTATGGATCGGTGGATTATAATTGGCCTACAGTTCCGGCGGAAGCCTGTGTCGCTGTGTCGGAGACCTCGTGGAACCGATGTCGGCCAGCGGGGTCGGACAGCCGTGTCGGACGGCCGGATCGGACGGTCGGGTCGGACAGCCGGGTCAGACAGCAGGGTCGGACCGCCTCGCGGGGCTCAGGTGGCCCTGCGCAATAGTCGATAGACGGGAGCCTCCGCGTGCCCGGTTTCCCTCCGGTGGGGTATGCGCTCGGGAGCCCACGGCCGCAGTCACCGGGTCGCGTCCACAGCTGGCAGGGTAGCCTTGTGGCCGCTCACCTGAACGCTCGATCGCCCCGGTTCAGGACCGCCAGCCCTCCTGGACCAGTTGCCCAGCGGAAGAGCGGGGCGAGGTAACTTCCCAGCGGGCGACAGCGTTGACTCGGGTGTGGCGTATTAGCGCGGGCGGCGACCGCTCCTATGGGCCAGACGCCCAGTGAGGAAGCTGTTTTCCGTCGAACGCCGAACCTCGCGCACTGCTCACGCCACAGGCGACACTCTCTCGCGCCACGCTTTTTGAGGCGCCACTACCGACACTCCCGAATTGGTGCCGATGATGATGATGGCTCTCTTGCGGGTATTCGCAAAGAGTCGGTGTCCTCTTCGCCACCGCATGGCGCACAGCCTTCATCTGTTTATACTTTCCACGCCCGCGTACCATATATTATCAGAATCACCCTTCGAATTAGTGCAGAAGAAGGCTGGATCGGTATGATTTTGCGTTGACTACCACGCGCTAAACAAGATCACCCATAAGGATGTATATCCGATGCCCTGTATCGATGACGCTCTTGATTCTTTGCAAGGTGCGCAATACTTTTCCAGCCTTGATCTTCGCTCCGGATATTGGCAAATTCCAATGCACGAAGCGGTCAAAGACAAGTCCGCCTTTTCTGCTCCGGATGATCTTTACGAGTTCAACGTAATGCCTTTCGGTCTATGCAACGCTCCCGCCACATTTGAGGGAATGATCGACACTGTTCATCGCGGCCTCAAGTGGAAAACTTGTCTATGTTACCTCGATGACATCGTCGCGTTTTTCTCGACTTTCACTGACCATCTGCAACGCTTGATGAAGTGCTCACATGCCTTTCTAATGCTTGACTTTAACTAAACACGAGGAAGTGCTGTTTCGCTAGCGCAACGGTTAATGTCTTAGATCATCTCGTTAGCAATGACGGCATCCAGCCCGATCCGGACAAAATTTCCGCAGCGCTCAGCTTTCCACGCCCTTTTCGTGCAAAAGAACTGCGCAGCTTCATTGCACTCGCCTCATAATTTCGACGTTTTATCTGGAACTTCGTGAGCATTGTCTCGCTCCTACACAAGCTCCTTGCTAGTTCCAGTTCCTTCGATTGGAACGATCAAAGTGAAGCCGCGTTCCAAGAACTGAAGCGCGCACTTACATCCCCACCTGTTCGTTGTCATTTTGATGACAAGGCGCCCACATTACTGCATACTTACGCTAGTGGTCAAAGAACAGGTACCGTACTGCTGCAGCGCCACCACGAATGTTGCGAAAAGGTTGTTGCATATGCAAGCCGCGTTCTGACTTCCGCGGAAAAGAAGTACTCAATAACCGAAGAAGGGTGTTTAGCCGTTGTCTGGTCCATTCAGAAATTTCGTCCATATCGCCACAGTCAACATTTCATGGTTTTGGCTGACCACCATGCCTATGTTGGTTGTCGACAACCAAAACTTGTCTGGATGCCTTGGCCGCTGGATACTCCGATGTCAAGCATATGATTTCGATGTCATATACAAATCCGGAAGTAAGCACCAAGATGCCGATGCTCTTTCACGATGCCCATTACCTCCATCATGGGAGCACATCATATCACCTTGTCAAATTGGCCGCACGGAGGACGCATCGTCTATTGCACCGATTTCTTCCTTGACTGCATCAAATCACCCTTCAGTGCTTTCCACTCACGAGCGCGCCGATTCTTATTGCCACGGCATCATCAATCGCCTTATCGGTGTTTCATCTCCACCCAATGCCAGGCTACCGAAACAGCTCAAACTGTTCAAGTTCGAAGACGACATGCTCTACCGGTACATTTTCACCCGGTAGGCCATCGATGGGCTCCCGTTCTACCGCGCTGTCTTCGCGCCTCAGTTCTGCAGGTCTCACACGATGACCCTACGTCAAGCCAGCTGATTTACCACAAAACACACGAGCGCATCCGCAGCCGACTGTTTTGGCTAGGCCTTTCCACGAGCATAGCTAGATATGTTGCCTCGTGCACGCCTTGCCAACGCCGTAAGCGACCTACTACTGCTCCAGTCTGGACGCTACAACCATTTCCTTGTCCAGCAGAACACTTCTCTGTCATCGGCATTGACCTATTTGGGCCAATCCCACCTACTCCAGACGGCAACAGATGGATCGTCACTGCTGTTGACCACTTGACCCGGTAGGCTTAAACAGACTGTTTTGGAGCGGCCTCAGAAGTAGCGGACTTCTGCTTGCAGGCTGTCTACTTACGTCATGGGGCGCCTCACGTTCTTTTGAGCGACCGAGGCAAGGCATTTCTTTCCGGCACTCTTCATCTCGTTCTGCAAGCGTCCAACACCATGCACAAGACAACGTCTAGCTACCACCCTCAAACCAACGGCCTAACAGAGCGATTTCATCAGACGCTGCGCGACAGGCTATCCATGTATATTAAACCTGACCATCGTAACTGGGATGCGATACGCCCGTTTGTAACATTTGCATACAACACGTCTTGTCAATGGACCTCCCGCATGCTCTCCGTTTTTCTTAGTATGCGGCAGCCACCCAACGCCACCAGTCGACGTTTCTTTCTTCTCTGGCCCCATCAACGCTTCACCGTTCATTTGCGACCACTTGGGCGCTATAACGTAAAACTATTCCACATTTTTCTATTCCGATTCTGCAATCATCCCTCCTCGTTTGGTCAAAAACTTTCTTGGACCGGCCCCATTTCACCTGTCTGTAACGCGACGTCACGAGAACCGCAAAAGCTCCGCATCTCATATAACGTGTACACACGGATTTTGTATGATTTGAACGAACAAAAGAAAAATAGTTATTTCTGGTTCGACGCCTCTTCGCCATTAGCCCTCGGCTATTGGTCAAAAGTTCTCGGGCTGCGCCCACTTCACCTGCATCTCACGCGACGTCATAAAACCTCAAAAACTCACCACGTCAAAGTGACGTGTACGCGATAAAGATGCATTAATATGTCGAACAAAATTGAATTTTCTTCTGAATAGCTGCAGGCTGCCCCGTTCGGAAAAGAATAAAAGATGGCAGCCGCCTATCGCTCAGGCACTGGCTACTCGCATCTGCCGGAGAGCACGGGTTTATTTGCGCATAATAACGCTTTTTGCATGGCCGTGTAATGCTTTAGAGCACTTTCGACAAGTTTACGACATTGTTCTGCCAACCCTTCGTTGCTGAGGATGCGTTTTAGCGCCATTTTTAAGCTTCCGTTGCATGCCGCTGCGATTTTCGACCAGACACCGCAAGCTAACTAAAGGGAAGCGGACCAATCGCAGACGCCGGCACCACCCTCTTCATCCAGTTATCGATTTTCAGTGCAGTGGCTCGGCCCCATCGAATCCTTCTCTACTTGAGCGTGGTCCTCGCCTCTTGTCAGCCAATTAGATAAGACAAGCCGCTCAGTGTAAGGGATGTCATTCATTTTTCAAGCAAACAAAAGTGACCTCCTATGAACGAGGAGAGCGTTTGATTGGTATGTTCAGACAATCCTGCAGGTGACCGCCCGATGCTTGCTTCGGCGATTACGCAAATTTCACGTCAGGAGATGGGAATAAAAAGATTTTGGAATAGTTTTACGTTATAGTGCCATTTGTGTCTCGTGTTGCCCAATATCGTCGTCGCGCCCGTAACTGAAGCCAGCCAAGACGATCGCAAACATCGGTACGATGCCTCCCACCGCGTCGTTTCCTACAGCCCTGGTGACGATGTGCTCCTATTGACACCTTCACGGACACCCGGTTTATGTGAGAAGCTCGAGTCTCGATATACTGACCCTGCAAAGTCAAAGGGCAGTCCCCACAGGTGAACTAACGCGTTACACCTGTTGATGCCTTAACTGACCGACGCTGCCACGGAACAGAGATGGTGCACGTTTCCTGCCTGAAGCCCTTTCATCTCCGTTCCACTGTCTAATGTGCGGCGAGGCTGGCCGCTTCCGCCCACGGGGAAAATTAGTGCAAGCATTTATGCGGACCTCATTTTCATCTGTACAAAGTCATCATCAATCTTTGGCTTGTGTTGGTTTTTGTATCGGCGGCGCCATTATTTCTTTCCCGGAGCAAAGCGTCGTCTGGACCATGGTATGCAATGGTCGATATATATATATATATATATATATATATATATATATATATATATATATATATATATATATATATATATATACACACACACTGCAGCTACCATGTGACCGGCCTCCCACACTTCACACTCACACTTTTTTTCACTTTGACACTCCTACGCTAACGCAATCAATTCATGTCCAATCAATTCATGTCTGCGCGGTCCTTAGAGTTTTTTGCTACGAGTAAGTAACATAACACAGCAACATGTGATGTCCCAGCCAGAAGGCAGCAGCAGCCTGCGGTGCCACCATCGCATGCTATCGACGCGTCGCCTCAGCCTATGTTCCCTTTCGCCCACTCTACCCAAGCGTGACTCCACTCCGTCGAGGAGCGCCCGCGCCGAGAGCGATGGTGACGTCGCGCGCTAGCGGAGTCCCCTTTCATCCGCTCCGCTCCGTCAAGGAGCGTTTCTAACATGGCGTCGCAGCCAATGGCATTGCAAATTTAGGCACCGTTTCGCTGCTACAGATTACAGGTGCCGAGTTCTTCGCCGGCATTTGGCGCTTTCACCTTAAATATTCTGAACACACCTAAGCACTTCTCATGAGCCATGCATGCGAAAGCATTAATTTCCACTTGAGCACGGCTCAACGGTCCTTCGCGCTATGAACTCCTCGCGCGCAGGCGAATGCGTTGAGAAGCTTGGCACATTTTGATTTGGCCTTATCAATACTCAGTTAGAAGGCAGACGAGAGCTTCTGCGGACAAGGAACGCGCGGATAACGAAGATAATGAAGCGTCGCGTAGATTCCCTCTCCCCCCACGCAAACACCTGGCGCGCTAGCGTCCCAGCCGGTGTTCCATTTCGACCACTCTGCTGCGTCAAGGCACGCTCGCAACGTGGCGAAGCAGCCAATGGTGATTGGAGCTTAGATGCCAATTTGCGGCTACACAGAGGCCAGGTTTTTCGCTAGACGAGGCATTTAACGCTTTCGCATAAAAAACAATCACAACCGGCAAACTCCTTTGTAGGGATGACTCTCCCTGCATTTCTCAAACGATTACTGCTGAGCGATTACTTTATCGTAATTCTTCAAAGTGCGGTAGGTATGAGTCGTCGCACACAAGCTAGTGCTGGACTCTTGATTTAAAAAGGAAATAGAAAGGAACTCTTATCGTATATAAGACGGGCACATCGCTGTTACGCATGCTACAAACTCTGATGACAACTAACAAGACCATAGATTTAGAGTTTGTCATTGAGTCTCTGACGACGCAAGGGAATACGCCAAGCATCTGGTCATGCGAAGTTTCATCACATTGGCAGCGCGTCGCCTTCTCGGATAGTTAAGCATTTTGCGATATCGGCGAAGTGTACACGAAATGGTGCTGCCGTAGGTTTGAGAAAATGAAACTCGACACGTCGTAATACTTTGCTAATTATCAAATATGCTAATTCACAAATTTCATGCCTGATTTCAGTGAATGGGTTTGACGGGTAGTCAACAACGTTGGTCACTCACGGCAGCGGTGCTATTGGGACGGCGCAGGTGGTCAACACACTTGGCATCCAGCTCCTGATCTGGCGTCACTGCTTCGGCTGGCATGTAGACGCGCGTGCACATGGAAACTGAGATTGCCAATGAGGGGACCTTGTTCCACGCAATCTGTCTGGAAATTTGTCTCATGATATCATCCTGTTCGAATAGGGTGAGAGAGAGAGCTTGCAGCAATCACTGTTGGGCAGGATACTAAAACATTGGCTGCATAGCCACGAGCGAAATGTTTCGGATGCTAGGCAATCCTGGTTTCTGAAAGCTGCGGGGAATTAAAAGTATGCCTGCCATCTATTTCGGGAGTATGATGAAACTTGCGCTGGCTTGAGTTGCCTCCATCAGCTCTTGAGGGGTCAAAAATGAAGCTTTCTTTATGCCAAGGCAATTGCAAAATCCATATTATTTATGTGGTAAATATTTATGTACTGTAATGTTCAAACCCTTCTATTTGTACATTTATTATTTAGTAGCGCGTGTCAATGAGTGAAAATGGTTAACCGTTTCGAGTCCAACTTGTTCTGGCGTAATATGGTAATAGGAACGCGTCGCATAGCAGGCCAAGACGAAACAATCCAGCCCTCGACAGCTTCAGTGAAGCGTCGTTGGTAATCGTGATGGGAAGTAAGTAAAAACAGAAGAAAAATTATGCGAATCTAACGGACATGTGGAAATCTATGTAGAGCAAATCTTTCGTGCAGAAGTTAATGAAATGCTATCAATGCCCCCATTTCATTCGTGCGTCTTTAGCGCAAAGCAAACTGGTGGGCGCGCCTATTCTAGCGCACCGGTACGACACAGCGTGACATATGTTGTATATTGCCACACATTTCTTCATCTGTATTTTAAATATACCGTACACTTTTGAATGAGAGCCCAATGCCGATATGTGCCACTGTGTGGATGTTATCATCATAATAAGAATAGGAGGACACACTTCTTGGCCGATTCCCTTTGGTGGGTACATACCCACAGTGCACAAACTGTGGCGCTCCAGAACGGCTGGGTATTACTGCAATGCAAATTCCAGACGCACGACCCGCGCGAATGTACTTCAGAGAAAGTATAAACGCCTATGAGGAGGCGCAAGAAGTTCAACAGTACCCTCTTGAATTGTTGTCGAGGTTAGGACTCTTGACAAAACTAAGAGAATTTGGTGGGATTGCAATCCTGCTGGTCGGTAGATGTTACATACGTCTTTCGCGTGTTTATTCTCTGAACTTGGGTGTGGTTAATGAGCGAACTTGCAAGTGGGCTAAAAAAGAAGTCTGTGGCCTAATGGTTAAATAATCGGAAATCTATGCCGGTGCGCCGAGGTTCAAATCTCGCACCGGAAGTTCTTTTTTTTATTAGCTTGTTATTTTTCTTCATTTTTTTCAAGAGAAGGCTGAATGTATTCGGCGAGAAACCGAGAAGCGGCTGAGCAACAGGCAGGCAGACCACCGACCGACTAAGGCCAAACCTGGAATGGCATGCTAGGGAAAGAAATCGTCGCTTCAAAAATTGTGCACCCGCGCAACACCATACACATTGTTGCACGGATACAATTTCTGTAGGAACAAGGAACACTTTCTAGAGACGGCCGAAGCTCCCGCTCCTGTGGACGCCGTCATGCTCATGACCCTTTCCACAAACCTTTCCTACTCGAAGCATTTGCCTACACTTCTGCGCAGTGACCTCTCTTCATTTCTGTAAATCGATTTCTCTCCCTTTCTCTCCTACGTAGCAGCTGTATTTTCTTGAGCTGGGGAGCCCGATGTCTCAAAACTACAGTTAGCAGGAAAGGTACAGCTGTGATAGCCCTGCCGCTTCAGCAGTTGTGACTCGCCATGGTCATAACACTTTCACCGGCACATTTTCAGCAGCAATACTCTAGGACTGCGCTGTCTAATCAGAGCGCTGGATTAACGTGTAGAGTTTTTTTTTTACTAACAAACAGGAAAGAGATAATCATCGTGAGCAATCTGTCATCAAGCACTACTCTCTGCGAAATACCTTTATTGAGTATTATGGTGAAACTGTGTGAACGTTCGCGTATCATAGCACCAGCGTAACGTATCCAAAGGGTGCCACCAATTCCCACGCGAAATTTATCATTGACTGCACGGGTGTTTCGAATTAAAATTGCGTCGCTGTACGCACACTCGGGGCATCTGGAACCCTAAAATGTCTCAGAAACGAAACGCCGCGCTGTGAATTGTCCTCCAGCCAGCTCTTCTTTCACAAGCTTCCCGTAATATTTGCCTATTGAATCTGATAACCGGCTGATTGAAGGCTGTATTTCGCTTCTAGGTTATCTAAACTTCATTATCCTTTGGTCTTCGTAACGATACGTCTCACGTTGGCATTAAAGAATGAAGAAATCATTCACTGGTTACTCAGAATCTGTAAACTGGGAGGAACCAGATTTGCTACCGATGTGTGAAGTCTAATGGCGTTTTACGGCGTGGCGCCATCAAGTGAACAAGAAAAAAATTCAGGCGACAAATAAAAAAAACATACGTAGCAAATTTCCATTATATACTGGGATCGTGTAAATCGACACCGGCTTTGGTCACAACTCTCCCCATAACTCGGTACACTTGGAATGCAAGCTAAAGTAATTTTTACCGCTCTATCGTGTAGTCTCTGTTTATTTGAAAGCAGAATAAAAGAAGCACCTCTTATGCAGACATACATACGCCGTACCGAGATTTTAAACAGTGTATTCCAAACTGCTAGATTAAAAAACTGATTAAGACCCCAGTTGGAAATTTAGGTGACCCTCCTCAAGATCTGTTAAAGCGAAGCAGATGTACTTTGCGAATGCGTCTGTGCTAAACTTCCAAGACAATTTTCTTAGTCGTCGCTGAAGCCCTCGGCATTACAGTATAACGCAGACAATGGCGCATGTTTCAGAGTATAAAAACGTGCATACATCTCAGTGAACTATATTGAAAAAAGAAAGGCATTGAGGCAATCACAGCGAAAAAATTGCCTACGTTATTTCCGAGACCCCGCTCTGAAAACAGCTGCACCCTTTGGGGCGTATATTTGTCAAACGAAAATAATCGTCATCTGTCTCGCTTGCATTTCCTTTCTTGAAAACGCTGCACTCGTTCTTTTCTGTCGAGAACGCTCTGTCATGCTGATAACTCGCATGGCGTTAGTGACTTGGAAGTACCGGGCTCGCAGTGTTAATAAAAGAAATGCGGGCAAGACAGATTACGATTATCGTTGTGTGGCAAACATACACCCCAAAAGGTGTAACTGTTCTTAGAGTGAACAGCAAATTTTAAGTCATAAAAAATTGGAGGCAAATTCGTTTCCCACTCACCATGCCGAGCAGGTTCGGGTTTTGAGAGGTGCTTTTATAAGGCGCCCCTCCTCTTATGAAGCATTCCAGTTTTGCTTCGTGTTCGTCTACGGTCAAGTGTGTCACGATGATGAGACCATCCACTAAAAATTGTCTGAAATAATGGTATTCGTCATAACTACATGGCCAAACCAAGATCCAAAATTTTTATATGCTAAAATGACCTGCGAATAGTTTGTAGTCATATTTCACCAAGAATCTCCGCAGCAATGAAGAAATATTCCGCCAAATGGTATTTTTTGTTTTGCACTAGAAATAATGCTGTTTCGCGCTAGAGGGCGCTTTCGTTGAGAAGAGGAAAAAACGAAATCAGGAAAGAAACCATTTATGATAACTCAAAGGGAAGATCATTACTTTTCGAAGCGAGATCTGGATGCCTTAGAACACGCACCTATAAAGCGAGATATAAGAAGGAAGAAGCATGTGCTTGCTGTGGTAAAGCTAGGGAAACTACGGAGCATGTTTTATTAGAATGTGAAGACGTCTACCCAGCGGTCCATTTAGGCACCACTGGCCTCCTTGAAGCCCTTGGCTTCAGAGGGAGCTGTGGCAAAGCAAACATGTCCGCAATAGAGATTAGTAAGAGGCGACTGGAGGATTGGTGGAAGAAAAGTAGGGAAATGGAAAAATACGGAGACGAACAAAAGCACAGTTCACAATAGGGGATCAGAAAATTTGGGTGTGGTAGTTTATAGTGTTTTTTTGTGTCTTTTTTCATTGTTTATCCTAGGTAGAATATTAGGCAGTATAGTAGCAAGAGCTTGGTGGCGCAACCCACCGCCCCGTTCCAAAGGGGACGCTCATAACATCCATCCATCCATGTGCTTCTGTATCGTGTATTGAAATTGGGCAGTGTGGCGTCCATGACCGAAAACGTGGCGCCTTTTTACGATGACGACCTTCGGGGCTGGAGCATTCCGGTCTACTACAGCGTCATCTGTCCCTGCAGCCTGAAGTCATTGCTGGCAGGTGGAGTTATAGTGGTGCAATACAGGGCCTCAGGGATCAGAAATTATGATTGTCGCGATAATCATGCATGTCCGTGTGGAGCTCCTGATTGCTCGCTGCGGTTTTTCCTGCCGCGTTCGCACATTTTGTTTTGTGTGTGTGTGTACGGAAAGCGCTGGGTTTGTAAAAGGTATTTCTTTTTTTTCATTGAGATGGCTGCAGAACGATTATAACTCAGGCCTTCTTCAGGTCGAGAACATTGAGAACATTGGCTGTATTCTTGCCATTCGGCGCCCTTTTGCGGAGGAAATATTCCAACTACGGTGGCTGAATTAGTCACAGAGCATTAGGTTTTTTTTTTACTTCATCGAAACTTAGCGACCACCTTTCTGGCTTATACAACATGAAAGGAATCTGGTGCAACCCACAAGGCCCAGTACAGGTGTTACTTCCGGGCTTCTCATCGTCGTGTGTCTCAATATACTGTGATAACAGGAACATTGGCCTGCTTACGGAAAGGAGGGACCATACAAGAGTTTGTTTGTCTTCTGCAACAGGAGCGCTGAGAAGACGATTAGGAACACCGCATTATCTATGGATGCACCCTGACCACTCGCATTATTTATTGTTTGCACATTATAGCAATTTCAATTTTGTTTTGAGAGAATTTTAGTGTATACGTCCAGAATGTTTTCCAGAACATATATTGGTTGGTGGGTCTAAAGAATGGTTTTTGTGAATATGAGTACCAAGAAGAACATCCTATTTTTTTCTGCACAGTCTTTGATCACGGCAACTAACAGAGGTGACTTATTACAAATACGTCAGCGTCGCGATAACTAATACACTCATTGTGAATTCCACTAGTCACTTAGAGTGGGGTGTTGAATCCACGAGCGACGAATAAAATCCGGCACGGGGTGACCCAATCCAGGTCGACTAGCGTAAAATAAGCTTGCTCGGTTAGGGAGTGCAGTGCAAGAACGGCGCACGCCATATCCTCTAGCCTTATGGCGAGTTCATCATCTGCACCTTAAATACCAGTTAGTAAAGCGCGTACAACTCACGTTGTTGCTGCTGCTACTTTCCCAGGAACTAGACCTGCTGTCAGTCTCACTCAAGGCAAGAAGCAGTGCCGGACGGTATAATGACGCCATTTTGAGAATGTAAACAACTGCACAGGGCTGCCAAAAAACGCCTCAAAAATGGCTGAAAACAGCCAAGCCACCCGACCAATGTGGAAATGGCGCCAATGCGTCGTCGGAGTTCGGTGAAATCCGTCTCTGCTCGGCAGATCAACTAAGAGTGCTCCGTCGCTGAGTCGGTTGTTCCCTATCGACCAGTGGAAAACGCAAACTTGCCCTAGAGCGACCAGTTGAATTCAATTTCATTGCCACGGAGCGACAAAACATGCTCCAGATCGACTAGTGGAATTCGTCGTCAGTTGAAACGTTTATATTTCGAACATCTGCACATCCGCATGCGTAAACTGTGCTTTTTGAGACATGAGTTAAGCACATGCTAGCTGATGCCAAATTGTTAGCCTATTCATCCATTATGAGACCCAAGATTGAATACACGTCCATTCTCTGGGACTCCATACAGAACGGAACACCCGAGCACTGGAGATGACCCAACGAAAATAAGTTAGATTCATTTATTCTAAATACCATCCCACTGACTCTCCGACTCAACAATGACTCTTCACGGAATAAAAACACTGCTGTTACGGCGAAAAATGAACAAACTAAAATTTATTTTACAAGGGGCAAATCGCAAATTATTGCGCAATCCTGAGCCTTACGTAACACCACTGACATCACGAACTACAAAGCACTGGCAGGAAGAATCACTCACAGCGTATAGCAGCAGAACTGGTCTTTTCAAATTCTCGTTTTGTTTATGTATAACGGACGAGTGCAATTCACTACCTCTGTCACCACTGCATGGTATAAAAGTAATCGAAACCCTTCAAGATTGACAATACAGTGTAGCATATTTTTGTGTACTTAGCGGTATATATGTGTATAGGCTGCATTTATGTCTATATATATATATATATATATATATGAGTGAATATTTCTGCTTTACTTAGTTGTACTACTACTGTTAATGAGAAAATAACGTCTTATAGGGGGATTTTTAAAAACTGTATGTAAGTATTTCTTACATTATGTGTATTATATAGCTTTGAGTGCATTTCTGCCTTTTCTGCTACGGCCCACATTGGGTCTGCAGTACCTTGTAAATAAAAATAAAGATGAAGATATTTCGTCTGCTAGGCACACCGGTTGATCGCAGCTTCATCTAGTGGCGTCATCTCGGAAGCCTCCACGGTTCTAACATTATTTTGCTTGAACGAAAACCAGTCAAAAACACAAAGGACAAGAGAAGAAGTTCACGACACAACGATTGGACTATCAACTGTGGTTTATTAGAATTGGTGTAGTCCCAGCAAGGGCACAAGGGTGTAAAAAGAGGGATTGCAATGAATTGTTTCCGCAAAGCACTTGAAAGAAGCTGTCACCACGCCATTAAAAGTAGCTTTGACGCACAATACCAACGTCTAGAAGCCGCAGGGTTCCCTTCGCCTCTTTTGAAAGCGGTGGCTGAATCGCTGCTTCAGAGGCTAAAGAAGGAACGTACGGAGCTGGTAGATGGTGGGGCT
Organism: Dermacentor albipictus; assembly: GCF_038994185.2. Lineage (NCBI taxonomy): Eukaryota > Metazoa > Arthropoda > Arachnida > Ixodida > Ixodidae > Dermacentor > Dermacentor albipictus. Next base: position 125,607,229 of record NC_091822.1, on the reverse strand, counting down.
GTTGAACGTAAGAAACTTGAAGTTATGCCGTACGTACATAAAGTGAGCCACAGTATTAAGAAAGTTGCCGCCAAACAGGGAGTAAGTGTTGTTTTTTCTGCCCCTTGTAAGCTTTCGGGTCTGTGTTCGCGCATTTCTCGAGGCAGGGCAAGGAACCATGTTTGCACAACGCAGCATGAAAATCGTTTCACGGCATGTGCTGCAGGGGTTGTTTATAAGTTCCCCCTCACGTGCGAAAGATTTTACATAGGCCAAACCGGTCGATGTATTAATGACCGCCTGCGTGAGCACCACTCCTCCCTGGGGTCAGATAACGGTGCAAACTTGCCTCGCCATTGCAATGAGTGTGGTTGTTATCCATTGTTTAGCAATGTTATGATTCTTGGTAGGGGCAAGGGCATAGAAGAGCGTGAAATCTTGGAAGCGTACTTCATCAGTATATTAGGTGATGACTGCGTTAGTACAACCTCGGTGCGCTTACAAGAAAAAGAATTTGAATTTCTAAGTCGGTCCCGATAGAAACGGTGCGGTCTTTTCATGCTATGTGATAAGTGATGATGCGGGTGCGCATGCTCTGCTGCCCTTGCTGGGACTACACCAATTCTAATAAACCACAGTTGATAGTCCAGTCGTTGTGTCGTGAACTTCTTCTCTTGTCCTTTGTGTTTTTGACTGGTTTTTTCGTTCAAGTATGTACCAACTGGCCCAGATTTCAACCCTTCTGCAAATTATTTTGCTGTACGGATGACACACTGCATCACGCCAGTACACCATAGCCTCTGGTCAAAGAAGCGGACGCTGTCTTTTGAGGCCGATAAGCCACATGTCGCAGCGTCTGCGAATAGAGGCGGTCGTTGACGTTGCATGGGGTTTCGAACAGGTCTTTGAGGAAGTCGCATAGAAGCGCCGGTTGGCTTCCGCATACATAGAAGGAACGTTAAGGGGAGCGCCAGCTATGATACATAATGCAAGATAGTGTCAGAAATAACTAACTCCTAAAGCATTCTAAACGCATTCTTGCATTGAGGCAGGGTCTTCGTCAATATTTCTGCTCATCATACAGCATGTAGGGTTCCATATCTGGCTAAGGCGTAACTTGTTACTCTTGACCCCCTGTGAAAGCCCACGTGTATTGCACACCAAATTTGAGCCCTGCATTACGGCATCTCATAACCCCAGTGTTCCTTTGAAACATGAAATTAGATGGTTGACTCTTCATTGGTGCACCCCGAGAGGAACGACTGCAATTCCCCCGGAATTCCTGAGAACAGTACGAAGGGATAATTCAACATTTAGAAGCTATACTTTCATGCTGACGCCTATGGCAGCTTAGCCTGTAAGCGCGTGCCAAGAGGATTAGCGTTATTTAGGCTTCATATACACGCGGCCGATAAACTCACAACAAGAGAGATGGAGTTCGCGCAACGCTACGGAGATAAATTTTCCAACACATTTTGCTACAGGTAACACTGGCGTTAATGTAAACAGGAAATGTAAGCCTGAGCCAGCATGGGAATGATGTTTAGTGCATGGACACGCCTTACTCAGTCCTTCTCGCTTCGAACAGCATTGATGCTATGCTAATTATCTTTTTAACAAAACACTGCGTTATAAATACGACAAGTCACGTCAATTGTGCATGTGCACAGGGTCTTAATGATATCTGCGTTTGGAAAAATAGGATAGCTTCAAATTTTGTGGTAATAAAGGCAGATAGATCATAGCAAGCCAAGCTTCAAGGACGTGCCCAAAGACAAGCCTCAGACTAACCATCATCCATGTGTTTGCTCAAGGATCGCAGCGCCTGTGATCGCTCTCAAAATTTTTGTAGGAGCTTACAGACTACGCCCCTCTTTATCTCTCTTTCTGTCCATCTTTCTTTCTCTCCATCTCTCTTCATTAAGTAAACGAAGTCAATATGTACCGACTCGCCCTAACTGCCACGCTTGTGTAAGTGCCGAGAAAGGCGATAGTGCACTAAAGAAGTAAATTACAAAGCACATGTTAACAGATGCCTACTTGAAGCTGTCGGCGATAGAGAAGAGGAATTGTGTTTTGGTGGCCTGCCAAAGGTAAATGCTTGCGACGACAAACCCACGTTGAGGCTTGCTCTGCGACGGATTGGCGGCCTTCAATTTATCCTGCTGGGTCCTGAATGCCTGTCACAAAACGAAAGAAATACATAGTTATTCAGTTCTTCGCACTATAGGAAAAATTATTGTGGAATAAAAAGGCAAGGTGTACTTATTATCAAGCCCCTAACCCGTCCGTTTGATTTGATGTAAAGACAAAATATAAATCTTCTGTGGGCCTCTCCGGGCTTTTTAGACAATTTTAGCTTACCGTTCTACGATGGCGCTGACGTCATGCCTTGCGGAACACAACCTGATCGGATCGGCCATTAGCCTTCGGTTATTGGTTAAAAGTTTTTGGGCTGCACCCACTTCACCTGCCTGTCTCGCGACGTCTTAAAACTGCAAAACCTCACCGCGTCAAAGTGACTTGAATGCGTTAAAGATGCACTACTATGCCGAACAAAACTGAATTTTCTTCTGAATAGCCGCACGCTGCCCCGTTCCGAAATGAATGAATGGTGGCTGCCGCCTATCGCTCAGGCACTGGCTATTCATATCTGCCGGAGAGCATGGGTTTGGTTGCGTATAGCAAAACTTTTTGCATGGCCGTGTATCGTTTTAGAGCACTTTCGACACGTTTACGACATTGTTCTGCCAACCCTTCGTTGCTGAGGATCCGTTTTAGCGTCATTTTTTAGCTTCCCTTGCACTCCGCTGTGATTTTCTACCAGACACCGCAAGCTAACTAAAGGAAAGCGGACCAATCGCAGACGCCGGCACCACCCTCTTCATCCAGTTATCGGTTTTCAGTGCAGTGGCTCGGCCCCATTGAATCCTTCTCCACTTGAGCGTGGTTCTCGCCTCTTGTCAGCCAGTTATGTAATACAATCCGCTCAATGTAAGAGATGTTATTCATTTCTCAAGAAAACAAAAGTGACCTCCTATGAACAAGGAGGGCGTTTGATTGGTCTGTTTGGAGAACCCCGCGGGTGACCGCTCGATGCATGCGTTGGCAATTACGCAAATTTGACATCAGTAGATTGATATATAAGCATATCGGAATAGTTTTAGGTTGTAGGGCCCCAGTGGGGCAAAAGTAATGATTGTATTCCAATAGTTATTCCACATAAGTCTTTAGCGAGACTGATTTGTTGGGATAGAAGATATTAAGAAAGGTACAGAATCGGGCGGCGAAAGGATAGACAGACAGGTAAACTTACGAAAAAATAATCAAGGTAGTCGATAATGGTCGGGACCCCTAATCCAGGGCTCCGCTGGCTCTTGGCATTTTCTCAATTCTCTGGATCAGCTTGAGCTGGCCGATGAGGGCCGAGCTGGACAGCAGAGCCTGCCATTGCTCCCTCGTGTTGTTCGTGTCGTGGTGTTATATGTTTTGTAGCGTACCCTCCCACGCAATGTGGTATAGGATTGGTGTGGCCCCACACCACGGGCATTCGTCCCAGTAGGCTGTATGGCGTATGCGATGTAATATCTGTAGGTTCCTGTAAGTGCCTGTCTGTAGCCTACGCCAGGCCGCGGCATGCCTTTAAGATTTCGATGGGTTGATGGATATCGCAAGCAACTCCCTCTGTGGTAGTTCACGATGGCTGAATACTCGAGGTCAGCAGGGCCCGGGTCTTCTGCTGCCACCCTGATGACTGCTCGGTTATGCATGAATCCTCGAGCTGCTCTGTCGGCCTGCAGGTTACCCGTAGCGCCAGTTTGAGCCGGTATCCAGATGATGGCTTCAGTGGTGATGTCCTTAGGGTACTCATTCAGTACCTGGGCTAGGACTTGTGCAGCAGAGGTCTTCCGATTCTTCCCTGTAGGAAGTTGCAGCAGGCCTGCTGGGAATCTGTGAGGATCGTCAGTGGTTTGTTTGCGTGTTCGCCTTTGCGCATGGCTAATGCGATGGCCATATCTTCGGCTTCCGTGATTTAGCAGGTGTGGGTACATGCAGCGGAGGTAATGTGGCCTCGTCGGTCGCATACCACTGCCACTGCACCCTTGTTCTTCGTCCGACACATGGCGGCGTCCGTAAAATGGGCCGTGGTATGGAACCTGAATGTTTTCTGCATGTACTGGGCGCTTACTCTCCTCCTACTGGAGTGTACGTTAGGGTCCATGTTGTGTGGTATCGGGGCAACATGATACCTATCCTAGACGCGACGAGGTATAGAGCAGGTTTCTTGCGTTCGTGTTCTTATAACTTAGAAACCCAAGGTTTGTAGGACCTGCCGGCCCGTGCGAGTCTGCGCAAGTCTGTGTTGTTGCGAGACGTAAAGGGGTTCTGCCAGTTCGCTGAGGGTGTTGTGTAAACCTAGCGCCAATAAATTTTCTTTTATCGGCAAGCGGAGAGCGGTATTCAGAGCCATCTTCAAGAGCTTGTCGGACTGCTTCATCTCGGACTCGGTTACATGGTAGTAGCGCAGGCTGTATGTGATTCTGCACATCACCAGGCTTCTGATCTGTTGAAGGGTGTCCCCTTCCTTCATGCCTTTGCTCTTAGATGTTACGCGGGAGGTCATGCGTGATATGGACTTGACACTGGTTTTGAGGAGTGTAAGTGTCTGTGTGGCCCACTGGTTGGACTGCAGCCAGATGCCCAGCATCCTGAGCAGTGGCTTCTCTTGTATGAGGCCCCAGTTGAGCTGTACCTCGAGTTTTCTTGTTGGGTTTGTTGGGACTGTGCGGTTACCCCGGCCTCGCCAGTCTTGTAGGAGCTCAGATTTCTCGGGGCAACATTGTGGTACGTACGTGAGGCAGCATTGTGGTACGTACGTGGTACATACGTTCGCTGACGTATTCTTGGAAGAGGTGAGCTGCAGTTTGCATTCATTCTTCATTTTGAATGAGGGACCTTGTTTTGGTCCAGAGTGTTATGTCGTCTGCGTAGATTGCGTGCCAAAGACCCTCCACGTCCTGCAGTTTCCTTGCGAGGTCAATTATGGCGACGTTGAAGAGCGTGGGTGAGATGACTGCACCTTGTGGTGTGCCCTTGTTTGAGTTGTACGTTCGCTCGCCGCAGTTGGTGTCGGAGAGCCCTTCTCGGATTGCTTGCTGGCTAACGTTGTAGAAAGGCCCTTCAATGTCGATTGTTAAGAGGACGTGTTCGCCACTGCGGGGAATATTGCTGAAGACCTCTTCCTTGATTTGGAGTAGCACGTCTTGTGTGGACACGCCTGCGCGGAAACCGAACATGGAGTCCGGCAGGTGTTCGTTGTCTTCTAAGTGTCTCTGTTGTCTCGCGTTTATAATTTTTTCGTACACCTTGCCGAGGCAGGACGCAAGCGAGATGGTTCTGAGGTTTTCAACTGCCAATTTTTTGGCCGGTTGGAGGGTCATGATTATTCGCACGTTTCCACATCGCTGGCACCGTACCTTGTACCCTGTGTTGGTTGAGAAAAGCCGCGAGCGCAGAGATTGACTTATCGCTGAGGTTTATAATCATGGAATTCGTAACACAGCCCACGGCTGTGTTACGGGTAGTGGCTACGATGAGCGCTCCCACTTCGTTTTCTGTGATAGGTTTGTCCGTTAGTGGGTTGGGCTGTACTGTGTAGAGTGCTGTACATGGTTGTGTGGGAGTGGGGCCTCCGTAGCCCTTGGTCTTGATGGCGTCGATGAGGTCTTGTTGGCTACGTTGGTAGGTGTGTAGTAACAGCTTCAGGGCCTTGTTTCCTTCTCCTTTGGTTTTCTTAGGCTCCAGGATGGCTTTGAGGATGTGCCATATGTTCGCCGTATGAAGGGGGCCACCGAAGGAGTCGCAGAATCTGTACCAGTCCTAGGCGAGTTGCATGGCAGATTGTTCTGCTACCGCTGTTATTCGTGCTATGCGTGTCTTCAGTTTCCTGTTGTTGGGTTTTCCAGTGGCGGATTAGGCCTCGTTTGGCATCCCAAGGTGCAGTGAGTGTGGATCGGCCTCTGGAGTCTCTTCCGTTCTGGCAATTTCTTTTGTGTGCTGTTTGTGTCCACGGAGGTTGTCGCACCGGTCTTCCAGATTCGTGATTGCGTCTACGTCCTGTTCTTGAGATTGCCTGATTTTTCGCCAGTCAGCGAGTTTAGCTGTGCGGATCTCCCTGCGTAAGCGTCCAGACTGTAGTGTTATGCTTAATATGTAGTGATCACTTTCTAAGCTTTCGAGTGTGTTGAGCCATTCTGATGGCATAGTTTGTGTGATGAAGGCAAGGTCGGGAGTGGTTTCGCGCGTTACGCTGTATCCTTCCTTCGTCTGTGTAATCGGGTCTTTGATGAGTGCAAGGTGACACTGTTCAATTAGCGTTTCTAGCTGGGAACCCGTCCAGTCCTGCCTCTGGTACCGCCACAGCGTGTTCTGGGCGTTGAAATTGCCTATGTTTACCAGGGAGCTCTCTTTGGCGAGGTGGAGGGTGCCCGTAAAGACCTTGCTTATGTTTGCCCGCCTTTGGCTCGGGGGAGGGGTGGGGGATGGGGGGCAGTAAATGTTTAGGAGGAAGGCGCTCTGTTTGCGCTTGCTTTTGTAGACGAGTTTGACCGTTACATGCACTACGTCCACATCGTCCATGGGATTGTGCTGTATGATTGTGATGTTTCCGTCTACTATCGTGGGTACCTTCCACTTGTCGTCTTGACTTGTGTGGTATTTTTCGTAGCCATGTAGTGTTGGTCGGGTACCGCGCTCTTGCAGGGCTGTGACCCAGGTGGCTTTGAGGAATCAGCAACCAATTGTGTCAGCAGCACTTTTTTTTTCTTCGGTTCTAAGTTTTCTTTGACTTGCCTGTACGGTCTAGAGAAACGACGGGGAATGCGGGCGATGGAAATTCAAGACGATGAGCAAAACATGAACAAGGTGAATGCAGGAGCCAACGTTTCGACATGTGGACTTGTCTTCTTCAAGGCTGTATGGTCTAGGCATTTTGGATGTTGTCGTCGGTGGTATTAAGATCTGGTGTATTTGCCTCGGTCCTGCTACAGATGTGACCTTGTACTGGTTCTGTCGCAGTATCTTTTGTAGCTTTATGGAGTGAAGCTGGTCCTTAGGATTGCTGTCTACACTGGCTTCCATATGTTTCATTGCGGCCTCTGTGCGTTGTATTGCAGTCTGCATGTGTTATGTGTTGCATCTGGGTGCGTGTAGCGTCCATGATGACTTGCATCTGGGTGCAGATGGCATCGACATGGGTTTATAGTTCAATGATGGCTTGGTGTCGTGCCATCTCTTGGGGTATTTGTGTGAGCTGTATCACTTCTTTGAGTTGTCTGCTTTCTGGTGTGAGTGTTTGCGTCTGTGCGCGTATGCTCACGAGTTCCTGTTCAAATTTCATAGATGGTGGTGTCTGTGGTCCTTTATAAAATAGGGAGGCTACTTCTGACCAGCTTATTTCGTGTTCTTTGGTGGTACTCCTCTTGAATGAAGCTGCCTTGGCCTATCGTTGGCACTGTTGGGGGCCCTTGTCTTTGACTGCCCCGGTGGCTGGTTCGCCTGCTGATCTTGCTTGGGCGTCGACCGAGATCGCCCTCTGGGCGACCGAAAGTGAGGGCGGGGGCGAAAGCAGGAGCAGGATCTGGAGCTCGGGTAGGAACCGGACCGGGATTGGTAGATGTTCTTAAGACTCCGAGTAGTCGAAGTCGGAGTCTTCCCGCTTGGAAATGAGCCACCGCGGGTGAAGGTCAGCCGTCTTGGTCAACTGAGTGAACGGGCGCGGTTGTCATTGGGTTTGGGTGTGGTAGTGGAGGCAGGATTCCATCTTGGGGTATGCGCTTGAGCTTATTCTTGCACTCTATTGTGACCGTGAAATGGGCACTTCCGCACAAGGTGCACTTCGGAACAAAAGTGTGTCCGGCGTCTGGGTTAAGGTGGTAGCATACATTGCACGCACGAGCTGTCAGAATATGGCAGACGTCTGGCTGGCGTCCGGTGGTTCTACAGATGGAGCAGAACTGCCTTGTCGGCTGGTAGTCTCGGCGAAGCATCTCCCCTCCGTAGAATTACATAGATCTAGGCACCTGGGGTTCCTCGAAGTGGAGCAGGGCTCTCAGGGATTATCCGAGCATACGGGCAGACGATGCAGACTCCATGTGTGCGGACCCGAAAGTTCGCCATAAGCTTTTCTTCACCGGTGCCTGCGTCGGTGCCCTCTACGGCACCTTTAAGCAGACCCTCCGGTGTTCTTAGGTAAACCTTCACAAGGTGTGATCGTTCATGGAAGGTGAGGCTCGTAATTTTCATGAGGGTGGCTGCCCTTACCTGGTGAGGGGTGCTCACGATGATGATGTTCGAGTTGTGTCGCAGGCGAACGATAAAGTCGTCCCCCTTCCAGGTCGGTACCCCTCCGGTGGCTTAGACAATCGCCTTGGCCACTTGATGTGCCCGTAGTTTTCTAACGATGATGCCTGGAGTCGGGCGCATGATGATTCTCATGTCAGTGTGCGGGGGCGGAGGCGCGCGTCGGCGAGGCCTGCTCCTTGCAACCACGTCTTCAGAAGTAGGCATTCGGGCTCCTCGCTCCTTGTAGGTAGCTCGCGACCTGTCTTTCGCGGTGTCGGCTGGCGCCTGAGTTAGAGCTTGCCCTAACGGCGAGCTTTTCGATGTCAGGGCTTGCCCGACTGGGTCTTGTTCACCACTCGATTGTTGTTTTTGCAGGCGGCGTTTTTGATGACGGGAAACAACCGAATTGCCACTGGGGTTCTTGTTTGTGGAGCTGCACTGAGAGAACGGGAGACGGCCCGGGAAAGGCCTCGTCAGGCAGGGGTCTCGGGTGACTCTCAGATAGAATGTCCATAGTTTCGGTGTAGGTGTGTTGATGGGCAATAGTGCCTGGGTTTCGCGCGATCGTAGCGTTCCGGGATGGGTCTCACTGCAGACGCGGTGGCTTCTTGCGGGTCTCCGAGCTCCCGCGCGCCAGCGTTTGGCGTTAGGACTGACACTACCGGTGGCATGGCCAAACGAATTGGGCTCTCGTTGGTATTAAAAACTGTGGCTCCCCAAATTTCGGGTCCGCTGAGTCCCCTTGATGTTTACGAAGGTATTCTACTGATCCTAGTGGTGCCAGGACTGCTTGGGCGCTTGGAAAATTCGAAATGAAAGAGCCGACGTACAGCACATCTGCACACCTCCAGTGCTTACAGCGCCACCCGACGAAAGGATCTTTACATTATGCCGGCCATGGTTTACGACATTGCCCAACATAGAGCTGACAATGTTAATGAATTATAGAATGAATGGTTCATTTCTTTATATATTTTGGAGGTTGAAGCAACCATGTCGTAAACCATGGCCGGTATGATGAAATGATCTTCACGTTGTCCAGCCATGGTGTATGAAATGGCTGCTTCAACCTCCAAACTGTATGCCAGAAATGAACCATTCAGTAATTCATTCGTTCACTGGCATTTTCAGCTCTATGTTGGGCTATCTTAGGAGTAGACATATTCACTTGTTACAACAGATTGAATATTCCTGCAGGGAGTGAAAATGTTAAAACAAGCAAAGCCTTTTGTGCGAATGACGCCATCTGCACGTTGTTACAGACCTAGTGCAAGAGCTTGTAGTAATGTAATGTAAGTAATGTAATGCACGCTTGAAAACAGCACTTTCGGTTGTCTGCCAAGCGCTTCTTTTTCTGTGCATAAAAGAAAGCGGCGGTGGTGCGCAAGCATCAGACTGCGGTGGACTTGTATGGTTGCCAGGCTTTGTTTAGAACGAAGAAAAAGGAAAATATACGCAAACGGTAACACGTCACAAATAACTGAAAGTGGTGTGTCTGTGCGTGCTGTACAGGCCTTGTATTGACAGTGTGATCTAAATTTTTGCCTACCCAGGTAATAATTAGTGATGCCTAATCTGCTGTTAGGAATACAAAGAAATATATGTGGCTTCTTGTGTGAAGCTGCTAAGATAATGTTGGAATATTGAGCATAGAAGGCATCGCTTTTCTTTAGCGCTGTCGATGTCCATTTAACATTCCCAAAGTCTGTAGCACGAGACGTGCCTTTATGCATCAGTTTTTACTTTTCTTTTTGTTTGCATAACTGCAGGGATCGAGCAAAAAGGATCCTGGGAGGAGCTGCGGCTCATTAGCCTTTCGAGCAGAGTACCTTGCTTTCAAGAAAGCTATAGCCACCAAAAGTCCCATATGTGAAAGCTAATGCTCTCATTACGAGCAAACTTGCTTTGATTGTCATGTTATGAAATGCACCGAAGGAACTGCACCGCGTACTTACACGTCGCTTATATACACATTGTACATTAACAACAACAACAAAGCTGCACGTTGTTGCTTTTACAGAAAACAGCCCTATAATACCAGCAGATTAAAAAATTTTCCAGTGCGTCCGCAGCAGTTTCAATATCCATTGGCGGCCAACGTGCGCGTGTTGGCGTCTCTCTGCTCACAGTGCAGCTTACTACTATCACTCCACGAATGAAGTAACTCGGCGATGTTTTTCTCGTTTATAAGTGCTATAACATACTACAGAAACCATCGACCATGTAAGCGAGTAGCAGGACACTTCAAGAAAGCTATTGGCTTTATTAAACGAATTGTGCTCTTGCTGCAGTATGTCTACTGCAGTGAGGGTATTCGGGAAACGTTTGACGTTTCGTTGCGTAATTCCGCAGAGAACGTAGTAGTCAAGCAGCACAGCTGTAGCGGTAGCATAGGTAGCTGTACATACAACCTTATTAGTCGTGTGTTGTCTGTAGCAGCGCGAGCGCTGGCGCCTAAAGCGACTGCCATCTTCCTCTCTCATGCAAGAACATGTGTATCATAACTGCTGGCGTTCAGAGACGAATACACAAACCGCGATTTGGTTGCGAGAGAGCAATAGCCCATTGCGTCGGCGCCTTTGTGGCGGTGCTAAAGTTAGAACCATCAATCGTCCATCACCTATATAGAAAACGGCCGGTTTGCCAAAGAAAGGTGTTCGCTAAGCGTAAAGACAACTTTGTTTCAACGCACATAAATAAACTGGGACTCGCACTTATACCCGTTGGACACGGGCACCATTGACCTCGCTGAAAGTTAAGGAGCTCGACACATCCTAATACAGCTCGACTTAAGGAATTTTCGTTCGTTCCACATGGTCACTAACGAGTACTTAGCAAAAGCTGCCGGAGCATAGTGGACGCTTTTTGGGGTAACTTAGAAGCACAAAAGCTTCACCTCTAATTATCGCTAGAACTATGTTGCCGGAAAAGTGTGCATTATGAAACTTTTGCGCTACATATTCACTAATGGTCTAATAGTTAAAGTGGGCTCAATAAAAAATGGTAGGCGACCCTAATATTTGAATTAGGTGTCTCTTAGGGGCACTCGCGCCTCGGCTTTGGTGTTCTGTAGGTTAAGCGAGCGAACTTCTTTCCTCTGACAAGATATGCGGGCGAGAAGCGATGTAGGGCGAAGAGGAAGCGCAGTGCGCGCCTACGGACAAGGCGTAGGCGCCTAGCGAGCGGTACACGAAGCTCACCTCAGGCGCCCTCTCGGTGTTGTCGTCAGTGCAGACAACGAGCGCGCGCGCACAGCTGTTGCCAACAAGCGAGCGAATGAGCGAGAGGAGGAGATTCTTGATGATGGGAAGGAAAGGTTGGGGTAAAGTGAAGCGCAGTAACTGTCTCTCAGCAGAGGACGCCTCAACCGCGCTGCACAGGGGGTAGGGAATGAAAGTAGAGGGAGAGAAAGTGCACCAGAAACAGCAGCACGCCGCGGAAATGTCATGGAGCTTAAGGCGGTCGGCGAGACTGACAGCCTCGTCGAATGTCAGGAGCGCACGTAGTAGTGTCCTGAGTCGTGAAGGGCAGCCTGAGGGGTGCAGGAGTTCAGTCACGGTGTCGCACGGCAGGCCGTGCTCACGGTAAACACGGGCAAGAGACGCGCGCGCGAGCGAAAAGTAGGGGCACTCACATAGCAGATGCTGGAGTGAGCAGGTCAGCACCGGGATAGTAGATGCGAGAGAGGACGTAGTGTTGTCACATCTTCTCTGCTAGGCAGATGTTCAGATTAAGCCAGGTAATTTCTTTTTTCATTACTTATCCGGTTAAATACCATGCCACCTTCTTTTGTTTGACCTCATTAGTGACGTCATTACTTCCGCTTTCTAGTTCCCGGTTTCCAGGAATTTCGACTAAACCGTGGTCACGTGGCGAGTCTCTAAAGTCTACAATTCTGTGCTTTGGTGTGCGGTAATCTGGACTTCTAAATAATTATAATTATTCCGGACACTTCAGTCTCTCATAACTAAGCTTATGGTCTGATATCCCATCTATAATGAAACCCATGACTTTTGCGCTGTAATATATTTTTTTCATCTTTATTTATTGTGAATTTTGTCCCCGGTCTCTCAGGAGGTGAAACGCAAGTGCTGCGGAAGAAACAAGAGTGTCACAAGATGTTCGTGCCACTAAAAATAGCGATGACTACAGCGACGCTGGAAGCCTTGTGCTTACAGCCGCTTTTGTGCACGGTGTGGCACAGCTGCTAATTTTTGGCGGTTGTAGGTGTAATCGTGCACACCGATCACGACATTGCGCGCCGGACTATTTCACAACACTCCCTAGCTCGGCTAGGACCTTGCACAGCTTCTAGGGTGACCGGCCATTTCGCGCGCAGTTTGCAAGCACGGCCATGACACGGCACAGGCGCAGTGTACCTCACAGTAAACAAGGTGGCGCCTGTGTGTACAGTAAAGGGACTCTGGGTCGAAAATATAGGGCTGCGGAAAACTTGCTATTGATCAAGCAGTGTTATGACTGTTCTATTATGGAAACAAGATTGTTCCATTTCCGAGCAAATGTAAGTTTAATGCTGACAAAAAAATTTAAATTGCATCCGGAGCACTGTGGTAACATGAGTACTCACTTCATCCATCAAGGGATATCGCCTAACACCTTCACCAAAACCTGCAATGGGCTCTCTTAGGGGAAGTTCGACCGTGTGCCTCTGTCTCGTAACAAAGGCGAAGGAGGTAAAAGGAGTTTACGAGTGCCCTCGTTACACGAGTGTTAGTCCCGAGTAAAGTGAAACGGGGCGTAGCTTGGTTGGTGAACCAACACGTCTGCTGTGATGTCCAGCAGCGTGGCATGGCCGCAGCTGGTTGCATGGCCGTTTTATGCGAAGCATATTACTAGAGCTCAACCCAGCTCCTCAGGCGCGGCGACGTCGCCTTCAATACCAGGTGACACCATGACGTCACGACAGAGGAGAAACGGGGCTCCAACTCGCGCCGTCGCTCGCGGCGTCGCCTTCAAGGCTGACCACATGACACCGTGACGTCACGACATAGGAGAAACAGGGCTCCAACTCGCGCCCTCGCTCGCGGCGTCGCCTTCAAGGCTGACCACGTGACACCGTGACGTCACGAAAGAGGAGAAACGGGGCTCCAACTCGCGCCCTCGCTCGCGGCGTCGCGGCGGTATATAAGCAGCTGCGATTGCCTCTGCTAGACACTCACGTGGTGAGATGCCTCCTGGAGACAGAGCTGCTCGTTGGAATGAGCAGCGAAGGTTGCGGCGTGATACAGAGACTGTTTCTAGGTGGCTTTGCTACGGCGCAGCGGCTACGCGCCCCGCATCGGACGCGGTGAGCGTCGAGCAACGCAGCGTTCGGCGCGACAACGAAATGTGCGCCTGAGCAAGCGCCGTACGCCTGAGCCGACGCCGACGACACCGGCATTTCTGCGACACGAACTCCTTAATGCTGTCGCGTTAAAATAAAGGCTAGTATGCTTCGCATCCTGGGCTTAACTTTAGCTAAGCCACAGCCATTTTTTCAACCCACAGCGAACACGTTCCCGTGATTCCTGTTACGATACGCTTCTGTGACGTCAGCCGATATTTGGAGGAGGATGCTTCAAGTAAGAATACATTTTGTCAGATATAGTACTCTGTGGAATTAACGTTAGGCAACGCTTTCTTGAAACGTTTACATCCAATGAAATACAAAGACAGAAACCATGCGTACAAAGCCATTTGATGTGTAAGTGCGGCGCCCCTGGAGGAAATGTTCGTATTATCCTCTCATCGCATAAGTTTTGTGTCATTCGTCTCCGCGGTGACATGTACGCAAGTGCTCATCTTCTGCACCACATTTTGCAGCATATAGATTGCGTCCATGCGCTCGCAACACGGTAAGATGCGGGGACTAACCACGTGACACACATGACCGCGGGGAACACTGTTAGCTGTATTGGCCCTGCTTTGATTACTTCATCTCCGCGATCAGCTCTATTTCGTTTACACAATCTCCGCCACCTGCGTTCAGCAGAGTGCAACAGCGTTCGCACAGAAAGCTTTGGTTTAATGACTTACATAGGAGGCAATAAATAGCCAAGAATTGGCCGCAGTTATCGGCACCGCGTCTGGAGAGGCGAGCTGAGCCGCAGCTTCAAAGACAAATCCGTGCTGCGTCTTTGTCGCGGCTCTCGTTGCTGTTTGAATCAGGCCACGTGACTCGTGCCAAGTGGAGGCGAGAAGCATAGGCACTGCGGTAACCCATGAACATGCCAAGAAAGCTATTTCCTTCAGTGCGCTTGTGCGCACTCTTTCTGTCGCACCTTCCCTCTCCCCTTATCTTTTCTTTATATTTCCGAGCGTGAATAAACCCGGCGTTCTTCGGCTGGAACGACTGTCTAGTTCACTACGGGAGGGGCGTTGCCTCCACCCGTCAACCATCGCAACAAGCACTTAATTTTCTTTGTTTGAGGCTGATGCGTCTGATGCTGCATGGTTTCTGACCGCTGCAGAGCTCATGTTCACGTTCGCCACTAAATTTACGCGTTTTCCATGTCAAGCTACCCCTGTTTGACACATGTGACGCGATTCGTGTCTTCCTGTCAAATTATACTCCGTTTATTTCCGAGATTAAATGCTTGAACTTATACGCAGTACGCTTATTTCGCATTCATGTGCGCAGTGTTCTTTATAGTTATATACTTTTCGCCATCTAGCGATAAAATCTAGTGAGATGGACTCACCTGGAGGAGGTCGAAAGCTTCTTTTAGGATTTTGATCCTGTCGGCTACCTCATTATCTTTGATGCCAATGTCGAATACGGCGTAGTGGTATATGTTCTTTGAAGTCCAGTATTCCCCGAGAGTGCTTTGGCCTGCTGGGCTGTTCACATCCATTAATGCTGCTGTGCGGTTCCTGAAGTGCAAAAGGTCCACCATCCTCTTAGGCTCCAGATTGTGCGCGGTCGTATGTAAACAGAGGCGTCATCAAAATTCAAGCAAATACAGGTACTACTTTGGACGACAGTTTTTACTGTGCCGCATACGTAGAGCATTGCAACAAATTTCATCTCGTAGAGCCCCCGGTGAGATACGACAAAGCCGTGTGGTAGAGCGGCCGTCATTTGCGCAGCCATAGAATGCGAACGGATTCACCCAGCAAGACCCGCAATTAACGTACGCCTTTCAGAAGCGCTTGGATTTAAAGTGGACGGAAGCATAAGCCCGTCAGCAGTCGAGAGAAGAAAGAAACGTTTAGAATTTTGGTGGACAAAAAATAGGGAAGAGATCGATACATCCGGATCCGTTGCGTGCAGGCAGCGGTGCAAGATAGGTAGAGAAGTTTTGAGGGCGAGAAAAAAAAACTATTCAGGAGGTGTATACAAATATCCTAGAATGGAAAGTATGTATAGTGCACCTGCTTACATGAAACGGGTTAGGTGACTATTTATCGCTGCGCCATTTGAAAGGGGATGCCAAGAAATCATCATTGGCGTATCCCCATTCTCACCACTGGTATTAAGTGGTGAGAATACCCATACCGAAGGCACATGGCCTGCCATGGCTGATATTCTCCGAACATATGGTCCTGCAGAAGTCCTCCCGGGACCAAAATCGAAATGTCAAAATGTATCCCACCTTGGCTAAGCAGGCCACTATAAAGAGGGGATCTCTCTGATCCAACTATGATTTTCTTACTCACAAACAAGTCAATTGATGAAAGAGTGGGTTGATGCAACAGTGCCACGTGAACAATTTAAGCTATTTCAGTCGCACTATGCACAATTTTTAAAGCAAGCGACCAGCGCGAAGTTTGAGCACCCGTAGAGACTTTCACTGTTGTCACTAGCTTCGACACATTTAGAATTGTGGTAATGTACATTGTTTTAGCAAATTTCTTTCTACACAAAGAATAGTTTGGCAATTTAGGTACACTTTTTCTCTATTATCTCACTTTTCTGTAGATTATGCATGTTAGCTATGGGGGCCATGAGCCGACTCAGGCATTTTTGTAGCCTTTTGTCGGGGTTCTAGACTTGTGCGCATACAGTGTCAAACAAAATTTTGCTTCGCTTTTCACTGAAATATTTTGAGTGACAGCCTACATGCATAATAGGTTTCGACGCTGTACTTAGCGCCCATTCCCTCAAAGACGCTCAAAGGTATTCATTGTTAGGAAAGTGGCGATCAAGATCACCTCTGAGCACTACATTTTCAGTGAAAATATCACAAGAGGCAATATGCCTGTATTCAGGCAACCGCTGGTATTGTCACACAGCTATTACAACTAAAACAGTTTACCACCGACAGATTGGCAAAGGAACGTCTGCCTTTTCGCGATGGCTGGTCCTCGGAGAGCGCGCGCACACCCACGAACTTCATCGTTCTCGCCTTAAGGGTCCCGTGTCATCACGTGCAAACTTGTTTTGCGTCATTGCTCCCCTCTCAAAAGCGACCGGCCCGGTCACTTCAAGGGCAGCGGGCGCGCACTATGGGCAGGAGTGTCAACAAGAGAAGAAAAAAAAACATACAGGAATGTACACAATGCTGAAGCGGTTTGTGAGGATTGCTTATCCCACGCGTGCGTAGTACGGTTTCATCCGTACTACGTGGACAGCTTCAGCACGGGGACGGCGTCGGGTCAAACCAGGATCAGAGCTTTGAGGCACCACCTCGTAGTTCCCATCACTGAGGCGACGTACAACTTCACAGACGCCGAAATAGCGACGTAAGAATTTCTCTGAGAGCCCACGGTGTCGGATAGGTGTCCACACCCACACGTGGTCGCCTGGTCCGACTGGACATTTCGTCGGGTCCGATTGTAACGGTAGGCGTCGGTATTCTGCTGGGTGTGGATGCGATTCCGAGCAAGCTGGCGAGCTTCCTCGGCTTTCTCGACGAAATCTACAGTGGTGTCATTCCTTGTGGCTCCGTGGTCTACCGGGAGCATGACGTCTAAGGGGGTTGTAACGCGACGTCCGTAAGCAAGTTCGAATGGTATAAATTCGGTGGTCTCCTGCATGGCGGTATTGTAAGCAAACATGACATATGGCAAAATTTCATTCCATGTTTTGTGTTCCACATCAATGTACATGGAGAGCATGTCGGCTAATGTTCTGTTTAGGCACTCTTTTAAGCCGTTAGTTTGGGGATGATAGGCTGTGGTCTTTCAGTGGTCGGTGTGCGTCAGTGTGACGACTTGTTGCAATAACTCCGCTGTAAACGCTGCACCGTGGTCAGTAATGAGTACAGCGGGTGCACCGTGGCGAAGCACGATGTTGTGGACGAAGAAGCTGGCGACTCCAGCAGCAGTTCCCCGTGGCACAGCTTTCGTCTCCACATAGCGAGTTAAATAGTTAGTTACCCCGATTATCCACTTATTTTGCAAGGATGACGGAAGGAACGGCCCAAGAAGGTCCATTTCCACTTGCTGGAACGGCGCCGAAGGCGGATCCAAAGGCTGAAGGAGGCCGGCAGGCTTTACTGGTGGAACTTTACGCCTCTGACAGTCACGGCACGTTCGCACATAGCGCTGAACTGATGAAAATCGGTGTGGCCAATAGTAAATTTGCCATATGCGCGCTAATGCCCTCGCGAAAACTAAGTGGCCGCACAGGGATCGTCGTGGCACGCCTGTAAAACTTCTCGCGCAGTACCGTCGGCACGACGAGAAGGAATGTTTCCTGGCTGTTCTCGAAATTTTTCGTGTACAGGACATCATTTCGCAGGCAGTACGACCTCAATCCTCGTGAAAGTGGGCGTGGGACAACAACGCCAGCTCCCTCGAGATATCGGATGACTGGAAGCAGCTCAGAGTCTGCCCGTTGATAGTCAGCCATGCGCACCACGTCGGCGACACCAAGAAACGGCAAATCTAGCTCCAAGTCGGAGGATGTCAAGGGAATAGGAGAACGTGACAAGCAGTCAGCGTCGCTATGCTTATGGCCGGATTTGTAGGAGAGAGTTATGTCGTATTCCTGGAGGCGGAGGCTCCAACGAGCGACGCGACCTGACGGGTCTCGTAGTTTGGCAAGCTAGCAGAGCTAGTGGTGATCACTGATCGCTCGAAATGGCCGGCCGTATAAGTAGAGTCGGAACTTGCTGATGGCCCACACGACTGCTAAGCATTGTTTTACGGTCGTTGAATAATTAGCTTCTGCTTTTGTCAGACTACAACTCGCTTACGCAATTACATGTTCTGCTCCATCTTACCATGGAACCAGAATGGCCCCGAGTCCTACGTTGCTGGCGTCGGTGTGTATTTCAGTTGCCGCGGTGTCATCAAAATGCGCCAGCACTGGAGCGGATTGAAGGCTTTTACGCAATTCGGTGAAGTCCTGCTCTTGCTCTTCCGTCCACGCAAAGGGCACATCGTGTCGCGTCAGTCTCGTGAGTGGTTCAGTAATCCTTGAGAAGCCTTCAACGAAACGGCGGTAGTAAGCGCAGAGGCCCAGGAACCACTCAACAGCCTTCTCTTTAGGACGAGGAAACTCGGCAACAGCAGCGAGTTTTTCTGGGTCTGGTCGTACTCCTTGGGAGCTGACCATGTGGCCTAGAAACTTGAGTTCCTGGAAGCCAAAGTAACATTTTTCAGGCTTGGTGGTGAGGTTTGCCTTGCGTATTGTGGTGGGGACACTTCGTAGACGGGAGAGATGTTCATCGAACGTGCTGGAAAACACAACAACGTCGTCTAGGTACACTAGACACGTCTGCCACTTTAGTCCAACGAGTACAGTGTCCATCATTCGTTGAAACGTAGCAGGAGCGGAACAGAGACCGAAAGGCAGCACTTTAAATTCGTACAGCCCATCGGCAGTCACGAAGGCTGTTTTTTCACGGTCATGCTCGTCCACTTCGATTTGCCAGTAGCCTGACTTTAGGTCTAACGAAGTAAAGAACTGAGCATGACGCAGATGGTCCAAAGCGTCATCGATCCGTGGCAGGGGATAAACGTCGAGTTTGGTGACTCGGTTAAGCGTTAAGCCGTCTGTAGTCAACGCAGAATAGGAGTGTGTTGTCTTTCGTTTTTACTAGTACGAAGGCGATGCCCACGGACTTGTCGATGGCTGGATGACGTCATCATTTAGCATTTCTTGAACTTGACGCTTAATCGCCTCCCGCTCCATAGGTGACACGCGATACGGATGCTGACGAACAGGCCGCGCCGACTCCTCTGTAACGATCCGGCGTTGCGTAACGGAAGTGCGCTGGACTTTGACTTCCGTGGAA
The DNA here is from genome assembly GCF_038994185.2 of Dermacentor albipictus. Taxonomy (NCBI): domain Eukaryota; kingdom Metazoa; phylum Arthropoda; class Arachnida; order Ixodida; family Ixodidae; genus Dermacentor; species Dermacentor albipictus. Next base: position 125,587,721 of record NC_091822.1, on the reverse strand, counting down.
AAACAGGCGGAGAATTATGTCAGTAGGCCCAGCAGCTGATCCTTCTGTACATCTGCTAAGTCAGCATTATTGCGGACGCGGGTATTCAGGCTCGCGTAAGTTTTTGCATCCGGTGTAGTCACTTGTAATGTGCCGATGTATGAGGAGTCAGCAATGTCGTTCAGGAATGCCACAGCTGTACCTAGAGGGACGTGCTGATACTCATGTCTGAAGTTTGTCAACAAAACTTGCGAGCACTTATGCTGTATTCGAACAAGGCCCCGGGCGATGCAGATGTGTCTTTCGAGCAGCAGCGGGATATTTGCCTCTGCAATACCCTCATAGCCGTCGAATGCGTCGCAGGTGACGAGGGTCAATACGCTGCTCCTTTGCGGCACCGTGATGTTCTCGCCAACAATCCTCAAGGCGTTGACATACGTGTCGTCAGTGCTGCTCCCTGCTAAGGCCTGCGCTGCCGAAAACGTTACCTGCGACTTCTGTAAGTTAGTCACAGCTCCATTAGCCTGCAGAAAGTCGATTCCCAGAATTAGGTCCCTCGAACAGCTTGGGACGATAACAAAATCTTCGAGGTATGTAAACACACGAATACTCACTTGCACTGTGCATCTTCCTACCGGGGTTAGCAGATGGCCTCCTGCAGTGCGAATCTGCGACCCAGTCCACTCGGTAGAAACTTTCTTCAGCTCGCAGGCAAGGTCCAGGCTCATAACTGAGGTGTCCGCTCCAGTGTCGATTAACGCCGTTATTTCTTCGTCGTCTATGGTGACGGGAATGTTCGACGTTACTACCTCTCGTAAGGTGTTTGACTCCATCTGTACGTCTGCGTCGTTCTGTTTTCGTCGTTGTCGTCGTAGTGGAGGATCTTGCGTACGGTCGTCGTCAGCGGCCTCACCTCCGGATGTCGCTTAACTGTTTTCCCGACCCGCCGGGCTAGGCGAGTGGCGTCTCAGAGCGCCGCGAGTGAATGCTTGGCTCGGTGATGGTGACCTGTAACGAGCAGGAGACGTCTAACGGGGCTCCTACCATCGCTGATCAACATTGCGACGATTCGCGACGAAACTGTCTATTTCCAATGGCCGCTCACCAGGTCGTGGACGAGGTGCATTCGGCGAGAATCCACGGAGCCCCACATGACGATAAGGACACATTCTGTAGATGTGTCCGGCTTCGCCACAATGAAAACAAAGGGGCTTGTAGTCTATGGTGTGCCAGACGTTGCTCTTCCTAGTCCTTGCTTCGGCGATGTGCGGTGGGCTGCGAGGCGGCCTGAAGCTTACGTCCATTTTATGAGTGTCGTGTACCATGCTGCACGCACTTGAGGGTGGCGGACGGCGTAGTACTTCAGCGTAACTCATTTCGGCGTGCGGTCCCTGCTGTGGTGCCTCGTACTGTCCAGGAATATGGACGGCCTGTCGGACCTCGGCGCGCACCATTTCCGCAATGGATAGTTGTACCACAGGGGAAGTGGTCGTCTGAATCTTCTGCAGTTGCTCCATGACGACAACCCTGATGAGTTCTCGCAAGGCGCCAACGTCGCTACCGAGGGTACCGGCAGAGAGCTCCCTTGAAATCATGGCGTCGCGGTTGTTTTGCCTGACCCGTTGTTGAAGGGCCTTTTCTATAGTAGTGGCTTCGTCAAGGAACTCTACAGGTGTCGTCAGCGGATTTCGAATGAGGCCAGCGAAAATTTCCTCTTTGACGCCGCGCATGAGATGGCACACCTTCTTTGTTTCAGTCATAGAAGGGTCCGCACGTCTGAAAAGCCGATTCATGTCTTCTACGTACGCCGTCACTCGCTCATTCGGGCCTTGCATATAGCCTCCAACGCTAACAGCGCCCTCTCTTTCCTGTCCGCCCTGGCGAAGGCATTGAGGAGCTGTGTACGAAATTCTTCCCATGGCGTCAGTGTCGCCTTGCGGTTCTCAAACCATGTTTTCGCGGAATCCTCAAGAGCGAAGTACACGTAGCGTAGCTTACGCTCGTGGTTCCTGTCGTTGAGGTTGGCAACCCGGTCAAAATTGTCAAGCCAGTCGTCGGCGTCCTCTGAAGCACTTCCGTGGAACAGATTCTGCGTCCGGATGTGATTGACAACGTGCGATGCTGCAGAGTGGCAGGAGGTGGTTGGTTCGACATTCTAGTTGCTTCGGGTAGCGGACCCTGCTGTAGCTGGAGTCGCTGGAGACGTCGGCTGACACGTACGTGCACAGGGGTAAGCTCGGCTGAACTGCTAAACTGCTGCACTGAACTGAACTGCTGGGTATGCTCCGGAGATGTTAACATCGACCGTGCCCCGCATTTCCACCAGAAATGTTACCCAGCTATTACAACTAAAACAGTTTACCTCCGACAGATTGGCAAAGGAACATCTGCCTTGTTGCAATGGCTGGTCCTCGGAGAGCACACGCGCAACCACGAACTTCGTCGTTCTTGCCTTAAGGGTCCCGTGTCATCATGTGCAAACTTATTTTTCGTCAATATTACTGCGTTAGTATTTCGAATGTCAAAGCGGAAAAAACGTTTGTGCGATGTTTGGGAAACTGCCGACGTGGTAGAAGTAGAGAGGGGATGGGAGAGCTCAGAAGAGCGTGTGTGTGTGTGTGCGTGTACTTACGTACGTTCCTACATACATACATACATACATACATACATACATACATACATACATACATACATACATACATACATACATACATACATACATACATACATACATACATACATACATACATACATACATACATACATACATACATACATACATACATACATACATACATACATACATACATACATACATACATACATACATACATACATACATACATACATACATACATACATACATACATACATACATACATACATACATACATAATCGGGATCAGATATTGCCAAGAAACAATGAAGCCAACGAAAGCATCGGGCAAATTAGCTGTGGTGGAAATTAAAATGTAGAAAATAATGAACAAAAATGAAATTAAAGTTGCGTGATAACTTGCCGCCGGTGAGTGCCGAACCCAAAACCTTCGCACTACGCGTGCGTTGCACTACCCATTGTGACACGACGACGAATATCAATGCGTACACTAACTTGGGTATTTAGAGCAGCCCTGAGAGTGTTAACCAGAGCCACTCAAAGGCATGGTGGGCGAGTGTGGAAAATCCTTTTTAGCCTGTTAGTGGATGGATTGACACTCGTCGCGAAGCAAAATTTCTATTTTAACGCACGTATAATGCGGATGCTGTGGTTTGGGCTCCCAGGTTCGGCACGTTATCCTTTCGTCCACTTTCATCTCACATCATTATATCGTCATGTTCTACATTTAAGTTTCAACTACAGCGAACTTCCTCGGTGCATTTCTTGGCTTCAGGGACTGCTGGTTTTATCTGGCCTTGGTTAACAAAAATCGAGCCCCTCGGTGTCCCTTCATCACTCGTACTCTCGTGTATACATACAGTAAAAGCTCGTTAATTCCAACCGCAAGGGGAAGTCGCTTCAGTTCGAATTAACGAAAGTTCGAACTAAAGAAAGTGAAGGAGAGCAACAGTACACTGCGACTTGGAAGCAGTAGGGCATGTCAGAAATTTGGCGTGTCAGAAAGTGATGGCGTGTGCCGCGGGCACACGCCATCTTCAAGTCGAAGCTCTGGGTCCGACTGTGCCACACCACCGATGTCCACCGAAACGAACGTAAGCCGAGGCTTAACACTATCACAATGATTCTCGAAGGCCGATACCTCCTAAGCTGAAAACAGAGGATACTGTAAGTTTCACTTGGCTTGTCGTAGAGGCAAAACATGTATCAATAGCGCTTCTGAACAACACTTTCCAATGTGCTAAATTTGCTTGAAACGTGGGTCTCGGGGCTCAAAAAGCTGCGACGTAACGTTCACGCATTTCTCCTGCATTTAGCGCAAAATCACCCACGCATAGTTTTTCCTAGGACCAGTGCTTCCACCGCTACTCTGGACGGACCTAGAAAACACTAGCACTTGTCTTCTGGTGCGCTGCAACGAATCTATGGTTTTCTTAAATACACCACAAAAATGTTGCGAAATATTCGCAGCTTTCTTTTAAGTCAGAACTGTGGGAACCCAACTGACCTCATCTGAATAGTCCCCTAATAACGTTTTAATGACTGCATATATACATACACCAAAAAATATTGATTTTATGTCTAACTGGCCAGTACACGGAAAGAATAAGCGTATTCAAGGAAAAAAATGTGGCTAATTTTTCATCAATAAGGGAGAAACGACTGGCACAAAATTGTAAGCGGGCTTCGCCCCATTCGTTTGAAATTTTTACAGACAGACCTCGCGGCATATGACCGAAATGACTGCATTTGATTTCTACAAATTTGCATATTCTGGCGCCACTACAGGTGGGAGATCTTGCATCCGTCTTTCTGTTACTGTGCTCTCAAAAGAAAGCGAATAGCGGGACAAACTTCTTCATCCTCGTCCACTGTACTTGCTCCAAACCAACAAATGAAACGTGCTGGCTCTCATTCAGCGTTCGCCGAGTACATTTAGAAACTCCGTGCTTAATACCCGAACCTCGGCGGGAAAAGCTTTGTTTCGGTATGTTGCCTGTGGGTCACAGTCGTCAATAAAATATTAATGGCACCTGCAATTATGTCAGTGATTACAACATCCCAGACAAGAACTAGACCAGCATCTGAGTCTCCGCTGTTAGTAGGTTAAAAGGTAAAGCGGAAATAGGCAGAGATAACTTACGCATGGGGAACGCTGATGGCGTAGGACGTCTTAGTCGATGTAAACGCTTTGTTGAGCAATTTTCGCGTGAGCGTGTCACTGTCGTCCGTAAAGGTGTCCTTACCGCGAACGTAGTACGGAATGAAGGCATAGTCACAGGCGTCGGCGTTGATCTTGTCGTAGTTTTGCAAGTGAACGCCGAAAGTGCAAAACAATGGAGCTTCGCCCATGGGACGTTTCCCGGGGGGTGGTGTAGGTCTTGCTGTAATAGAAGGAAAGAACAGCGTTGAACCAGGGATAACGCGGTGCTCAAGGCAGTACAACGTTAGACGTGAAAACGCAAGCTCGAGATAGGAACAGTTCTTTCGCGCAGACTTTGAGTCGCCGAATTGAATGATGACAATACCAGATAAGACATGACTATTGGTTGTGCTATAGTGCTTTCCAGAAAGAGCGGCTGTCATGTATCACTTTGTAGGCGCTCCAAAGGGAAGCCCTTGGGGAGACTGCGACAGGTTCTCGAAGTTACCTGATTGCCACGAACGCTTCTTGAATGAAGATTAAAAGGCAGGCATAAAAGCGGCCACACGCTAGGTGGCTGTCATACCATACCAACCCCGCGAATACATGCAAAATTACCGTATGAATGACCGCGCGAGGCACTTTGCGTGTATTCGTGGGCTTCTTTCACGCTCGGAAAAACACTCTAATGTAGCATGTATTTAGCAATAGAAAGTTGTATGGGTAGCGTTTCATGTTGCTCTGCAGTTTTCTCATTTGACACTTTTCGTCTATTTATGATAATTGAGAAGTTGGTAAATTATTAAGGCTAGTCATCTAATTAGGCGGAATGCGAAAAATAATCTGAGTATGTCCATGCGGCGGCACACAACATTAGCCTGGTTCTGTACAGCTATGTGACATGTACATATTTAAAAATCTTAGTGCATGAGAGTTGAGACACTGTTTATCTTACGGAACACCCAAGTGCCACATCGAGAACTTAATGGCCACACACCTTGTATGGGTTAGCCGTGATGACATCACCCGTGTGATCATCGTTGGAGACTTCAGTGTGGACATTTCAAAAGCAATCAAGAGATGGTTCCCTCAGTTTTTGCTAGGAGAGTTTGGTTTCAAGTGCCACACCAAGCCAAGTTACTCAAATGCTTAATAATGGTCGTGTATAGCCTGAACTTTGGGCAAGATTCTAAGATTCTAACTAAGGCAAATCACTGTATGTCACCGCAATCACAAAGCTATCGTTACTACAATTACGAAATAATGAGAATAAAGGCATGTACCCTTGCCTAACCCGTGTGATATACTGCAGCTTAGCTGGTCATTCACCTTCACAGAGTGAAACGCCTACTCAATTTTATTTTTAAATAATTTAGAGTCCTATGAAGCGTCTTTATTTTTAATTTTAAAACGCAGTTGCGCTGTTTGACAACATGATGAGAGGAACTTACGTACGCTAATGAGGAAATCACGCTGTTACAATTCGCTTCTTAAAGAAGCTGTTATATTGTCTGCGAACGCTTTCACGGTATCGGTGCCCCACATGATAGATAAGCACGGCCTTGTAACTACCTCGCGTGAATGTCACCTGACAGGAGCTTGGTTAAGAAATACAGTTGTACCTTGCATGAACTCATCGTATTGAATGTAAAGGTTCAACTGTTCTTGGAAAGAAAATGTTGCTTAAGACTGCTAGTTATCATTGTTGTGCTGCTATCAAAAAGAAAAATGCGATTTCACAATGAAGGATTTTTCTGTCCTCCATACAGGCACAGCAATTAATATTTTGTCGGACGAGCAGGTGTAGATGATGACCAATAAGTCTACATCTGGGTAGAAGAAACTGAAAATAGCAATACCACAGCGCTGCTAGCGGTACGTACTTAGCTCTGCTCAGTACGTACTGAATCATCATACAGTATGATTAAATTTCTCATACGTGTCTTCAGTATGGTAACTTGATGTATGAAACAACAAATTGTGGCGGAAACCATCGACGCTGATTGTGAAATAAATTGAGCGAATATTTTATGCGAACCACAGGAATTATTAAATAATAGAAGAAATTAATGAAAAAATTCATTACGAACCGAATGGCTCACGGTTTATCAGTGGATGAGGTGGCTTAGGAAATGGGGAAAGAGAATGGGCACTGTAGGGTACGGCCGCCACAATCACCTCATATCTGAAAAAGAACCCGTCTCTTGGCCGTGCCACAGGAGTTCTAGTGCCGTTTCCTTGGCATTCTTGTTTGTGGAATCGACCAATGAAGCATGGCAGCAGATCGTGAAGCCCTGGAGTCGCTGGCTTGCGCTGCTCCGCGAAGGATGGACAATCCTATAGAACGGCTGATGGAGGCTGTGCTCTGACGTTTTTTGCCCCTGAATACATCGAAAAGACGATCTCGTGGTTCCGTGGCGGAGGCTCAACGCGCCTCTGTATGGCGGTGGTGTGTTTTCCGATGCACGTTCTCCAATTGATGGTGACGATGTTTGGATTGTGTGTGTGTGAACCGCAATCTTGTCATGTGAAGGATGGCTTGGCAAGGACGCTGCATTTTCGGTAGCAATGAGGGGCCTACAGGTTTCGCGTTATGTTTGCTGTTTTTTGTGTTGTTTTGGGAGCGGACTCGCATTTATTCTAGGAGTTTATAGATGTGGAGCGTTTAGTTTGTCGCCAGCCACCCCACTTCACGGGCCCTTTCGTTGCCTCCGCTCAAATGGGCGTGGCCGGTGGTCCACGTGATGGTGGTCGTCGACTAATGTACGTCTTGCACAGCTGCCTGCGAAGGCTTTTTACAGCTTGAGTGTTGGATAGCGCAGCGGGGGTGCACCGAAGCGAGCGGACTGCTTCTTTTTCATCGGTGCGAGCACGCATATTGCAGTTTCATTATTGTACGTGCCACACTGGACACCCTGGTGACACTTCCAAAATGCATTGCTCGCCTAAGTATATGTGTTAGGCGATTGCTTCTCAAACTGCCGCCGACATACCTTGCTTGACGGCATGACAGGGCGACGACGGTCCAATGATGGTGATGGAGATGATGATGGCTCAAGACGACAGCAGCAATACCAGTATGGTATGACGACAACGAAATGGCGACCGCGTGACGAAGATGGCAGCTGACTAATTTATATGCTTGTTTAATTTACTCAATATAAAACAATGATATCACAATGTTCTTTCAGGTTTTGCAATTTACCGAGAAACAACTTATTTTAGTATGCTCTCTCTCGGCAAGCACACATTCTTTCAAATGATGTCTTGGGCTGTAGACAATTTTTCGCTTTAGGAGGCGATGAGCGCGATGGACCAGTATAATAAATGTACCTGGTTCTGCCATAGTTCTATCGGTCGGTACGTGGGTACTAGAAGCCGACGTACTTTCTTTCGGTTCAAATTTATTTATTTATTAGTTTATTTTGCTAACGGAAATAAAAATCCTGGCCAAATAGAGGCTAAAAGCTTCGCTGTAAGAAACAAAAAATAAAAAAAGAGATTACGAATGCAGGCGCTCATCCAGCCAGAAATATCTTGTATATAGGGTGAATAGGAATTGAAATCCAGTCCACTTCTTTCCGTGTGTACGTGTCTCCATGTCTCGCTGACTTACTGTTCGTTCACATACAGTACCGGCTGGCGGAGAAAGCATTGTGTTGTATTTTGGATGGAATAAAAGTGGGCTTGCGCTCAGTTAAAATTGGAAGATTTTAGAGCGTTGCATATTTCTTGGAATACACGACATTGCTCAGAAATATAATTGAGCGTTTTGTGTGGAGCGCGAAAGCTGCTTCAGGGACATGCATTTTTTAAGAATCAACGGACACAGAAGGTAAGTTCAAAAGTGAGTTTGTGGCAAACAAATATATAAATTTTGAAATGTTTAAGCGTCACTGAAAACTGTTTTTTGCTGTTCTTCTGTTTTTGTAGGATTGCTGGCGGATATGTTTATGTTAATTGTCAGATTATATTCAACTGGGCCCATTCAATGTGTATGTTAAATGGATTATTTTTCTCAACATGGATAAGAGGCATCGATTTCTTTATGGCCGTATGAATTGTGATAGAACGTCCGCAGTGAAGTTCGATGACGCAGCCTCTGGGCTTAGTATGTAAATATGAAATGTTTCTGTGGGATAAATGTATGACTTGCCTTGTCACTCTTGAGAAAACCAACTTGGCAATATTGTAAAAAAAGAATAACGAGCTCTTAACGGGATATTTCCAATAAAATAAGGTCTCTAATGACGTGACGGCTTTTTCTCAAACTGCTAGCTGGAGCAGATAATGTTAATTGCAGTTTCTTCCCATGTCAAGAGTCATGCGACAGCCCCCTCCTCCCTGCCCCGCCTCCCATTCACGATAAATAAACCATTAAATGAAGACGGTGGTCGCACCATGTAGTCGGAAGTTCCTGGTGGAAAGTATTAGTTCTTTGCAAAAGATGGCTGAAAAATCATTCTAGCCAAGCATCGGATAATCTGTGGTGGATACTGCGCTGTCTCATCACCCGAGACAACAATCGTACTTTACCACAGCAAGAAAGTGCGAATTTCTTGAAGCCTGCAGGCAAGAAATGGATTGCCGGAATTTTTATTCGACAACAAAGTGAGCACACATTTGTGAACTGATGTACATCTGAAAGAGGTTTCTTATCAATTTTTTATCTTGGAACCACGAACGAAAACTAATGCCACGGGTATTCCGCGGCCGCCTATCCTGGTGATGCGCCTCATTTGTCTCTAACAATATGGCCGCCGTGGTTTGGTTCGCTCTCGTTGACGGCTGCAGGCACTGGAACTCGAGAAGTTTTATGTAACCTGCTTGGTTTATAAGTAGAAAGGTAAACGCTTTTGTGCGCCATAAGATATGATAAGGGAGGGCACTGAACGTACGTGCGGACGTTGCAGGCGGTGCTGGACTGCTCACTGGAGGCGCAGTCGGTGGCGGAGCACTTGATGGCGGGACTGGGTGGGAAGCTGGAGGCATAGTCGGTGGTGGTGTACTTGGTGGCGGGACTGGTTTGGGTGTTGGAGGCGCAGCCGGTGGCGGAGTACGTGATGGTGGAATTGGTGTTGGTGGTGGGGGCGGCCTCGGGATTCGTGGAGGAATTGCAGGTGATTCTGTGTCTGTGGTCGTCTCCTCTGTATCAGTGGTTGGCTGTGCATCGGTTGCCGCTGTACCGTGCACTGTTGGCTCAGCCGCCGCTGGACATGAATAAGAGAAGAAAGGAGGAAATTACACAGAAGTAAAAATACCATTACTTAAAGGGAAGCTGAAGAGTCTGTCGAATTCAATAAGACGCTCATATACGGATGCGGGAACCTTATAAACCATGTAGGTAAAATTTGGGTTTTTTTTTCAATTAGGAGCGACGTAATCGTCGGTTGACATTGCGCTGTAGCTCCGCCCCCCGTCGAATGCCGCGCGCTGCTGCTGACGCTGACGATGTGAGCGGAGACCGGAAACCGCGGTGTTGTGACGTCAACTCTAGTGTTTCGTTCCTTCGCAGCGTCCGCGACCATGCCTGACCGCACTTGTTTCTGCGTGCGTGCCATCGTAATCTGCCTCGATCGACCCTGCATTCATTTGTTGGTGTGTCTGCGTGTGTGTAGAGTAGTAGTCAACGTGCGTGGTAGTCAACGTGAGTAGTAATCAACGTGAGTGGTAGTCAACGTGAGTGGTAGTCAACGTGGTAGTCAACAGATGAAGGTCACTACACGTACTACATGAACCGGGAAGCTTTTCACGCGTTTAAACCGTCTTTGTCGATTGCCGACAGCTTTGGACAGCGCACAAATGCCGACGATCGCATCCCCGCTTACGTTCCACGAGGAGGCATGCAGGAACGCAACAATACAGTTGTTTGACCGGAAACGAGTTCACTAGATCGGCGAAAGATCGGCGAGATCACTAGATTGCTTTGCAAAAAATTACCGACGATTACGTTACTTCCTAATGCGAAATTTGAGCGCAGCAAATAAGCTGTTTCACCTTTTCGATAGATTGAGGCAAAGAAATCGAGCAACACATGTATGCGCTATCACAGAATTCTTTTTTTTATTTTTCACACGTATTCCTTTAACAAAGACTCCACTAACAGTTCTTGACAGTCATGAAGGAAGCTTTGTGGTCGGAGAAATAGACTGATATATGTTCGACTTGGTACACCAATGCTTGATTCTCAAAGACGAGATCTATACAAGTGCCTCGCGAGGTTGTCACAGCCGTGGGACGCGTTACGAGCGAGAGGAACGGGATGTTCTCCCGCATAAGTGTTAGGAAATTGCTGTTTGTCTTTATGTCAACATTAAAGTCCCCCACTACTAACATCGGTGTGGATCGATGGACGGTTAATGCGAGTTGCAGGAAGTGCACGACGTCTTTCGTGAGTGCGGTAGCGGACTCACGAAAGCGGTATCAGTCGGTCGCTGCTAGCGCTAGGGGGATGAAAGGGGGGCGGAGCTGGTTACGAGGCCGACGACAACGCCGACGACGACGCGAAACCCAGGAACGGACGCCAAAGAGCCATTTGTGTAGCCAGCCCTCCTCCACAGTCTCTCCTCCTCCCTTCCATCATCCTCCCTCGCCCGGAGAGCCGACAGCGCGCATGCGCGGCGGCGGAGCAGATTCGTCGGCGAGCTGGTTACGAGGCCGACGACGACGCGAAACCCAGGAACGGACGCCAAAGAGCTGCGCTCTAAAAACATACTCACCAAAGAGCATTTCCAACACAAGGAGATCCCAAGACTTTGCTTTCGATCGCGTCGAAAGCACTGCTCGCACCAGCATCGTTTGCTTCTTCGAGAGGCCGGCTCTTCGCAATCGGCTCGTATATGTAGGGAGTAACGCCGAACTCCTCAGAAAAACGCATTCTCTAAATTTTCCAGTACCGTCTCAGAAAAACAGCACCAAACTACCTGGCACCGCGCTTCATGTGTAGCGGCAGTGGTCGGTTACTAGAGTTGACGTCACGAGGCGGCCGACCAATCACAGGCGGAAACGAGATGCGCGAGCTTGGCATGCCCGCTGCTGCACTTTTCGTCGAAATAAAATATATTTGCGCTTTCTTTCGCTCAATTTCGATACGGTATTCGAATTCGGAGGGTTGAAAACCATCATGTACAGATGTTCACTCATTTTTTTCTGGAAAGCCTTTCAGCTTCCCTTTAATGCCCCAAAAGAGCAAGAAGGTCGAGTCAAAGCAAATGGGTATTGCAACACAGAAAGGGACTCAAGAGAAATATGAGGCCTACCCGCAGGAAAACTCTTAGCAGCAAGGCTGGAAGCAGGGTTTGTTGGTATCAATAAACACATGAAATTCCAACACCTAGGCGATGCGATTATTTCACGGCGGACACCAATATTTAGAGGATAACCTTCTACTCACTCTAAATAAACCTACGGATACGAATGGCCTGAAGAAACGGCCGCCTCGTTCACATTTTGTTAGCTGTGATACTAGAATGTTAATGTTACTATCATGGTGATATTTTGCACTATTCAATGTGTTTCATTAGAATTTTTTTTCCTTGTATGTAGAATACCAGAGTGCTTACATGTGAATTGCGTTAGGTGAAGAGTAGTAGATATTTGAATGGTACAGTGGCCGACCATTGTGATTTTCGGCGGTTGTTGAAAACCAGGAAGCGGAGCTGAAGTAGAGAACGTCTTCTTTATTTGACGCTTGCAAAAACAACTAAAAAAATGCAGGCGCGCGCTCGGCTCCACGCTCGTTTCTCACTTCGTCTTCTCTTCTTTTTCGGAGCATAATATTCAACAGCTCCCGGCCGAACAATTTGCGTATGCTTGTTCCTTTTCAAGACGGAGCTTGTCCAGCAGATTCTAGGTGGTACCGCATCTGTGCCGGCCTCCGCAACGTGTGGCCACTAGAAGTGCGCACTTTGCATGAGCGAAATTTGCCATCGGCAAAGCCGTCGGCACCATGAGCACTTTGCTATACTCGTGGTGGAACCATTGCTGGCATGTGTCTTCCTGATGGGCGTAGGTGCCGCAGTGGAAGCCGTCGCAGCCACCATTGCTGACGTGCGGATGGTGCATGCGTCGGGTGTTATGTGACTGGCCTGCCCTGGCCCCGGCCCAGACAGCATTCCTAGCCTTCCAGGGGCTAAAGGTGGTGGCTGCTGGGGTGAAGGTAATTCCTTTTCAAGGCCTGGCGAGCTGTTGCGGGTGGCCATGGCTTGAGACTGTCGTGGAAGTGCCATTCGCTCCACCTGGACAACGGGGGCCAGCGTGTGGTTGCTGCGTTTTAGTCTTTTCACCCCACTGATGTGCCTCCCTGACAGTGCGGACCCAGATGAAGCCTTTGCTGTTGACGACGGGCGCCCGGTAGGCCCGCTCGAGTGTCGCAGGGCGGAAGACGATAACGTTGAAGACGACGATGAGGACGACAATGACAGGGAGCTGTGCCCCGAGGACTTCCCTCCACCCGCCGGTTGGAGCACGCACGTGTCAGCAGTGTCGTCACCCCTACCAAAGGTGTCGGTGCTCCCATGCCGCTGCTCCAAGTGATTTCGCAGAGCGTGTGGTTTTGTGACTTGGTTACATATTTCACACACAACTAAATAGAAATCATCCCACGCTAGACAAAATCCGAAAAGTCCCATATCCTCTTTTCTTAATTTCATGGCATCGCTTTCTCTTTTCTCTGTCTCTGCCTCTGTATCAGCTTCTTCGTTTTCTGGACTCCTGAAGCAGGTAGGTTCGGCCCAAGAATTCCATGACTGCCCTTGAGTAGCCGGCACACTATTGGTGGCCTCCAGCCTGTGAAGATCTTTCAATAGTTTGGCAGTAGAAGGGTATTTGTCTTCTACTAGTTGGAAGCGGTGTCGCAGAGTTGCAGCAAAGACAAAGGGACTGCTGCAGGCACCAAAAGGAATTCTTGTGATGCTCAGTTCGTTAATATTGGAAGATCCTTCTTCAAACCAGATGTAACGAAACGCGTCTCGGTCTTGTTCAGCTAGCGATATTTGAAGAAACGCTTTTTCGATATCGGCGGAAATTATAATCTTGAAGCTGCGAAACTTCAGCCGTAAGTCGATGATGTTGGGGTTCAAATTCGGTCCTGTCCACAAGACGTCGTTAAGTGAAGGTGACTCCGGAGCATGAGAAGAGGCGTCGGTTACCACCCGTACTTCAGTCGTAGTTCTGTCGCGTCGCACTACTGCTCGGTGTGGCATGTAGTACGTGATATGTTCACTCGTACTGTCCATTGGGACCTTCTCAGCGTAGTCTTTGTTACAGTAACTCCTAATGGCAGTGTCATATTCCTTCGGAAACTCTGGTTCTCGATGTAGTGTTCTCTGCACGGACTCCAGCCTCTTTAACGTGATATCCCGGTTATTTTTAGGCTGGGAACAATTGCTGCGCCACGGCAGTTCAACTTTATCGCGACCATTGTTTCTAATAGTTGGTTCCGCGAAGTTCTTCAGGACGTGTGCGTCATCTTTCGAAAGTCTGTCTTCGTTAGTCAGTCCCAGATGTTCTATTTCCCAGGAAGACCTCAGTTGCTGGGAAACATTGTCTTCCGTTAGGCATATGTTGAAGTTCCTTACGGTTTCCTGCTTGTAGTACTTAGGTGGACTTCTGGTATCTCCATGAAGCGTCCATCCTATTACAGTTTCGATGGCGGTCAAGGAGTCGTCCAGTCGATGAATTCTTCCGCTGACAAGCTTCCAGTAATAGTCGGCACCTATAAGGATGCTTATTCCAGGCTCAGGCGAGACCTGAACTGCGTTGACATCAGCCAAACGTAGGTTCTTGCTTTTCAACCTTGCAAGTACATTCGTATCTGTCAATGCTGACAAGTCATTTCATATTTCGGGAACTTCTATCGCCTCAACTTCTAGTGAGTTTGAGTCGTACTGGCTATGCAGCGTGACTCGTACTCTTCGATAATATTTTCGTGGTGCTGAAACGTTTCCAAATCCCGAGATGGTGAGCTGCTCTTCGGCTAACACAGTGGCTTTCAGCTTCCTAGATAATTCTTCCGTGATGAAGCTGCGTTGACTGCCACCATCAATCAACATTCTTACAAAGCATTTGCTTCCAGTGCCCAGAGCCCAAACTTGGGCGGTCTGCAGAAGAACTGTGCACTTTGGCGAATCTGTTGACGAACTGGAAACAGTTGTCTGTGTTTCCGTATTCTTCTGCTTCCATTTCGGGTCGCACATTGTGGTGATATGTCGCCCCTTGCATTTCGCACAGCTTAGTCTCTTCCAGTTTCGGCATTCCTTAGCTTTGTGAAATTGTCTAGCGCAGCGGAAACAGCATCCTAATTTCCGTAGTTTCTCTTTCTTTTCGTCTAATGTTAGTTCCGTTGTGCAGACATCCACCGAGTTATTTTTGTCTCCGCATAATATACAACTCTCTGGAGTCAGTTTCACGGTTAGCATAGATGCAGAACTTTGGAAATGCTCATTAGATTGTCGTTTTGCTGTTGAGGCTTGTTCTCTCTTGTAAGAAGTCATCATTATAGTCTGTTCCCTGCTTCTTACTTCAAGGCTCAAGAAGTCTAGAAGAACAGACATTTCATTTAGCCTGTCACTAGTAACGCCTGTATTTGTCGAAGACAAGATGTGCTGATTATAACGGAGTACCATTTCTTGCGGAAGATTTTGTATTATAGCAGTTTTCAGAAGCACTCCATATTCTTTTTCTTCGACGCCAAGGTTATGCAGGGATCTAACGCGAGTCTGCACTTCTTCATGCAACCTTTGAAGCCCTTCGAAATCTTCGCAAGAACGAACTTTACGTAGGTTTAGAAGGCGACGCATGTGGTCGTTAACAATCAGTGACTTCTGACCGAATCTTTCTTTGAGAAGTTCTATAGCTGTGCTATAGCTCTCGTTAGTTGTCGACAGGCCGCTGATGACACCTTCCGCTTTACCCATCAAGTAGCTCCGAAGATATTTCAGTTTGTCTACGTCGGTAATATATCGGTTCTGGTGAATAGTAGACTCAAATTGATCCCAGAATTCCGGCCATTTAATGGGGTCACCATGAAACTTCGGCACATCGAGCTTCGGTAGCTTAACGTGTGCGCGTGCTTGACGAAAGTCATCGTGAGATTCGCGCGTAGTCGTTGTTTGCTGATCGGATAAAATGCGTTCAGCGCGGGACTTCGCGAGGACGATAGATTCTTGATACTGTCCGACGCTGAGAAGCTCGTCCTCAAGGTTATCATCGGTAACCTGCTCTTCTACTTGGTTATCAAGGTCCGTAAGCATAGTTTCCTTTATCTTCAATAGGTTAAGATGGTCGGTCAGCTCACCATATGGCGTTGGTTCCGTCTGCATAAGAGTTGTCATGTCGTTGATGATCCTGGTGACCGCCGCTCGAACGGTAGCACGCTTCCGTCGTATTCTTTCCATGTCGTCACGTCGGGAATGGTAGGCCTCGCGATGACGCGGATCGTTCTTCGATTCTGTTGCAGCGTCGTCGCGTTGATCGCGTCGGTCGGTCGTCCTCTTCAGGTAGCTCGCTTCATCGTTAGGGGTCTTCAACTGTAGGTCTGATATCCTGGTCATGGCACCATATGTTGAAAACCAGGAAGCGGAGCTGAAGTAGAGAACGTCTTCTTTATTTGACGCTTGCAAAAACAACTAAAAAAATGCAGGCGCGCGCTCGGCTCCACGCTCGTTTCTCACTTCGTCTTCTCTTCTTTTTCGGAGCATAATATTCAACAGCGGTATCCAGCATAATCATTTAGAACGTATTTTTCGTGCTTTTATGTAGACTCTCCTAGTGTTCACATGGATAGAGTCATGCTAACAGTTGTACGCTACTGCTGTGCAAGGTCTCAGGGCCCCAGTCAAACAACTTGTGCAGCTTTTAGTCGAAACTTACTATTCAATCTTTTTTAATGAAAATAAAAAAAATTCATTTCATTTCATTTGGATACACGTTCAGGAACAAAACAACTTGATGAACACGGGGACGAAGACGAGAAGCAATCAACACAAATTCTGAAAGCGCATTCTCGCAGCATTTGACTTGTGCCTTGAGATGTTTTTGTTGTCAAGGCAGCCACAGTTCCAGACACCGCGTCTGCTCCTGAATATGAACAATGAATGAACGGATGCGGTCCTATATGTCTGAAATGCACAAGTGCTGTTCAATAATAGTACGTAGTGCCGCTGACCACAAAATAACGTGGTCATGTGAACCTTGTGAGCCTTTGAAGCGGCACTAAGTTAAATCTCGCTAATTGATTGCCGACAAAGAGGTGACAATGTCTCGTACTTCACCTCTAACAAAAGGCCCTCATTTTCACCAAGCTGCACTTCAGTTGCTCATATTGAACATTTCATTTAGCAATAATTTAAACTGTGTCCTTGCTAATATCGACCAACGGCAGCGAATCAAGGGGGGCTTCGCGCATCGGAAGCAAAGTCACATTGAATGTACTGAACAATCCATGCGGCCATCTTCATGTGACCACTTTGTCTTGCTACTCGTGAATTGTCGTATGCCGGTGTGCTCACCCCATTTGTATCTATTTTTGCGTGTCTAAAGCAGTGACGCTGTTCTCCAGGGTGAGTGAAATTTTAGAGCACACTGATGACAGAATAGACTTCTAGAGCAACGTAAGCAAGCAAACGTAAGAAGCATTACGTACGTAATGCAACAGCATTGCGTCGTGACGCGCATGCTACCTACGCTAATTCGTTTCCGTAATCTACTTACGCTATGCTAACGAACATTATTTGGCAAGCTTATCGTACGCGATATTCACGTGCGCTGACAAATTTAGCGGTGCCAAACATGGAAGCATGCACCCGCGGCTGCCGCTTCAGAGCGATTTGCTGTGATGGATGCGCTCTTGCTGTCGCTGATCACAATTAAATGTTGAAGTAAACTTTGAATTCCCCACAACTCACCTGAAGCGCTGGTTGTGAACGCATCACGTGCCCGATTTCCGGTACAGTCTTGCTATTCTGGCATCCGTAGGCCTTACGTGACTCGTCAGCATAACAGTGCCACGATGAATGACAACAGACTGTCTCGGCCTGAATAGGTTTGGCATGAGGCACCAGATGATGCCGTGTGCCTGAACGCGTTCTTGATGTTTCCGTTTCCTTACGTTAAACTATAAGTATTGTACGGGAGGCACACCATAACGTTGCACAGTGCAGCCAGCAGTATGGTCAGGAAGACGAACAGAAAACTCAAGATGGCCTTGATTTGCTTGGGAGGCTTGGATTTAAGGTACGTAAGGCACCGAACGCTATATATGTGCTGATGTAGGTTAGTTTAATTACCTAATGTAACTTTATTATCGATCAGTTAATGGATAGAGCGGCAGCCATCACTACCGCAGCTGAATAGGCGGCAAAGAAAGAGCGGCGTGTCGTAGAAAGCCAAGAGCTTCCGCTCATTACTCGGTATGAATGTACCAGGCTATAGAAGTGCTGCATAAGTTTGAAGCATTTGTCAATTTTAACGGCGCCCACTAAATGGCGTCACATACAAAAATTCGTTTATCCCACTCAATAAAGGTACCATAACATCATGTGCACTTTTCCTAATACTACTTATAAAATCGAGGCTTATCGACGTAGTTTTTACTCACCTGTCAAGAAATTGAATAGGGTGTAGCACAGTACGGCCAGCAGTATGACCAGGAAGGCGAACAGAATACTCAAGACGGCCTTGGCTTGCCTGGGGAGATAATTTAGGTGAAGATACCTGACAAACTAGCAAGTGCACTTCAGAAAAAAAATCTGACGACCGTAATAAAGCGGCAATAGTCTTGCGGACGTTGTTCATCATTTTCTTTCCTCCTTTCTGCAGCGGCGAGTCCGCAGTTTAAATTCTCTCAGGAACGCGCCTTTAGTACCCATATATGTAGAATTTTTTTGGCATATGCAAGAAGCCTATCTGGTCAACTCTTAACTATAAAGAGCGCGATTTTGTCTGCACTGGCCCTTCTCAACATATGCAAAATAGGAGAGATTGGAGAGCGATATATATCGGTGTTTCAAATGGCAAAATTAGCTTGAAGGGCAGAGATAGTCGTAAGCCTGCTATTATCCTATTGCCAGTAAAATCAGTCGTAAATGTAGTCCTCCTGCTTGTGCAGTTGTCAGCGGCGAAGCTGCTTAGCCTGCTGGGCAATTTATTTGATCAAGAGACATCGTTTGTCGCGTCTCTTTCTAGTGGTGTTGGTAGGCAACGCCAAAAATGAGCCTTATTTTCGTGAAACTGTGTGCCCTCCCAGTTGGTGTTGTGTGTGTCGGAATAATCAAGCAGAGCTAGAGAAATATACTGAAATAGTTGTTATAGATAAATGTTCCGAAACTCGGTACCTACTTAACGGATATAGTCGCGTTGTGAGCAGAAAACAATGAAACGTATCACCTTTTGTCACCGAGTCATGGTTCAGACGAGAACACTTGGTCATCAGCGACATTTTGTTGGGCGTTTTCACTACCCATATGCAATGAATGTTCTCGACGATACCGCCAGCAATATGTTAGCCATAGCTCTTCAATTGAGATATATTATGTTTGATGTTAATCAATTGCTTGACCACTGAAACACGCTTCCGGAATATATTTTCACGATGTCGTGACTGCATTGAACCAGACGCTGTCACAAGCGTCACTTCAAAACTTCAAGATTTTAATAGGCGAGCTTGTGCCAGTGCCACTCAAACCACGACGATTGCGGCAAGCGCAGTCGGAGATTGTCGAAAGCTGATCTACAGGTCGCACATGCCGGCCATTTATACATGGCTCGTCATCGGCTTCGGCGTAATAGCTGGTGCTCACGTACTTTCCAGAAGTACGGCACATTCGCGTCTCACATACAATCTGATTAAACAATGTTCAGCGACAACATTGACATCAGGCATAATCAACGATAACATTTTGGAGAGTTCCGATGCATACGGGTGCGCCTTGCACTGGGGGATACCTTTAGCACTCGTTAGAGCGTGAAACGCGGTCCCTGCAGAAAGGACACACGAGTACGCTTGTCAATATGACCGAACGTATAAATTTATTAATGTAATTTCGCGGCAGCCAAATCACACTTCGATCCTCCTCGGGTTATTGCATGCGAACATTGAAAACATTTTCTTTTTGTTTGGTAGTTTACCGCCTCATAACGAATCCACCACAAAATAACTAGATTTACTTTGGCGTACTCCCAGGTTTAACGTTCGTGCATTTGAAAGGCCTGCAAATCTATGGACGCCTGAAGCGTTCGAGACGTTGAGAAAGCCAGAAGGCCCTTACCAAGGAGCTCCAGTACTTTGTCGATACCGGGGTGACGGGCTGCAAAAATATCAAGCCCGACTTGATAAACTGCACTAGCGGAAGAGCAAATGTTGGCGCACGAAATATTTCTTCAATCTGGAGACGATTTCTGCCAGATTCGGTGGCCACAGAATAGTGTACCTTTGCGTGCCACTACAAATCTCATGACAGCTTTCCTCACACAGAATACTGAGCAACTATCCCAACAAATAATTCCTTAATATATCTTTCCACAGCACTGAAAAAATACGAGCAACAGTGAAAAAAAACATCATGCGCACGAATTAGGTGACACACGTGCACGAAATGTAATAGAGAATAACGTATGATTACTAATGCGCTAAGTCCAAAAGGCACCCTGTGAATTCTTGTACGGGATGCCCCGGGACGTATAATTTTACTTTTTCAAGCACATGGAGCTTCTAACGTTATACTTTCTTAGTGTAGATACATTTTGCATAATCTCACCACAGAAGTCAAGGTCACAAATCAGCGTAAACAAATTGATGCCTAAATATTCACGCCATAGCTTCGGGTGCCCCACACGAGAATCGAGGATGGTAAACGAGTACCACATCGTACGGCGATTGAATGACTCCGTGCAATATACATCTACTGCTACGTGCCTTTGGTCAGTCGTGGCCTTCGCTGTGCACGGAAAAGGAAACTTCAGGGCCATTAGGAAACCTTCGCTTAAAAAAAAGGCTACAGCAAGCAGCATGAAATAAGCTGCGGCATATTCAGCAGAAAACTTTCTTTAGGTATAGTCCCGCGCATCTCGTCCAACATTGGTATTTCCTTTTTAATAAAGGAATGCCGAATCAAAATCTTCTGGCAGCCAAATGTTAAAACTAAATTAAATTCTGTGGATTTACGTGCAAAACCACGATTTTATTATGAGGCATGCCGTAGTGAGGGAACTCCGGATGTTTATGAGCCAGTTGGGGTTATTTAACGTGCACCGAAATGCACCCTGCACGCTCAAGTTGTTTTTTTTTGCATTTTGGCCCCACAAGAATGCGGCTGCCATGGCCGGTTAAGCAGCGTGTTAAGAAGCATGAGTCCATAGCCACAAGGCCAACACGGCTTTTACAGTGCTCGCTGCGGACGCAGTTGTCGCAGAAACGCACTCCACTGACGTAGGCAAGATTCACTGTTGTTCAAAAACGGCTTTTTGTAAGATGTTCTTAACGCTATTCTCCATATACGGAGCAGGCATAATTTATATAGCCAAAGGGAAAATGATACTGAACTGCAAGAACTCTATAGATTATTATTAAATGGGGAATTTTTTTTGTAATCGCCAACCATTTATTTAACCATCGCTATAGTTTCGAACGCACAGCGTGTACTTCGTCTCCTGCCTGCTATTGCAAGGTAGTGCGAATGTCCCACTAATATGTTTCTCTAAAAAAGTTTTAATACCAGTATAGAAGTTTCGGTTGCATAATACCAACTTTTTGCCTATAAAGTTGGTATTATACAACGTAAACTTTTTTCTTTTCCCTTTTTTTCATTAATTCTGCGTACGCATCTTCATTGGAACAGCGCTGTGCTGCTGTGAAAACATATCAGTTGTACTGTAAACATGTACACTTAAATTCAATTTTTTTGTGCTACGTGCTGACGCACAACACACTGTAATGTTGTTATTCCTAGGTTACAAAGAGATGTAGAAATCCATGATACTTACACATCTCCTAAAAAGAAATACAATTACATGAGATTATCGTCACCAACTACCTTTGATCAAGAATACAGAACTGTAAACTCTGCTCTTTCTTCGTCCACAAAGTCGTCACAATTTGGAGCAATGCGTAAAAAGTGACCTTGTTACTCGTAAAATTCTCGTAAACATTAATTTGTACTTATGAACGAAATTATAGCAGTTCTGATAATATTGGTCGCACCATTGGTCTTAACTGCCAGTGTTCTCAAACAGATGGAACTCCATATTACGCATAATCTAACCAACCGATGTCTTGAGCCCTCGTCTTCTTGTATTAGCTGCATGAAACGTTTTTTTTTTCTATTTCGTAGTATCGCTGATATCGATTTGACATGGACAAAGGTCACCTATGACGTATATGTCTCGAGAGCCGTAGCTTTTTTTGTTACAATGGTTACCACAAGCCCCGGTCCCTTGAGCTAATGGCGGCTTTATTTTTCGTGCATAGCAAAATATAGAGTTATAGCAAATTCTGTTACAAAACAAACAGCCATGCACAGCTTAGCTCAGCAGGAATACGAACAAATTTCTACAGCATACGCTGTTTGATCTGAAATATTTAAAACGAAGCAATTAAAACTCCGCTGACACCGAAAACTCTACAAGTTTCACTTCCCCGTCGTCAACTGTTCTTGCCTTGTCCGAGTATGAAAGAAACATAAAAAATCTCTGTCAACATTCTTTTAAGTGCGAGCTTGCGTACGCATATCGGTGTATGTGTGTGCTTGTGCGTGAGCGTTTCCGTGCGCCCGCGAAAATGTGTGTGAAAAAAGCGATAATCTTTCAATATATTTTAATTTCGGCACAGTACACAAGCAAGATACGTTTCATTGTACAGATACCACTCTTGTACATGTGCGAATAAGTTGCCCTACTCAGGTTACTGGTAAACACGACAAAAAACAAGGGTGGGGCGAACAGGAAGAAACATGCGAGACCATTTGTCACATCGCCTCGTGTTTTGTACCTACCCCATTTTCGTCGCATTTTCAAGTAACTTCTATAGTGCAACTCACTGGCATGGAAGGCAAATTAGTCCCTATACAAGCTCCATTAACATGCACATCTGCACGCTTTAGCTTTAGAGAATTTGCTTAGTTCTCTGCTTCTGTAATAAGCCAAGCATACATATTCGTTGTCCATTGTTGGCATGATAAAGCGGCGCAAGCACAAATTCTGCTTCTCACTTTGATGTGGTAGAACTTCCGTCGATGCCTTCGTGGCCGTGGGCGAAGAGCGCCCTGCACGGATGAAAGTTTCGAATTTGCAATGAAAAAATAACTTCCTCTTAAAGTGGTAACGAACGCGAAATTCTTTACGAGTACATTCGCTTTAGGCAGCCAACGAGATGTAACCGCGATTGTCGAAGATGTCTGATACTTCGTCGCATATGTTCGTGGCACGAAATCGCAAGAAGGCCCGTATGGCACCAGGTTTTCGCTAAACTTTAGCCGACGTAACTATATCGTATTATTGCACGATTAAATTCGAATGTTTGAGAAAATCTTGTCTGCACAGAAAAAATAATCGTGGCCAAACGTACCATAAATATGAACTTTTTGCAGTGGTGCAATGTGTCTTAATAAAAGGGCTCGCGCCCGCTATATGGGCGTCTTCACGGTATGCTGTCGAGACAATGTCCTTCCCGGAGTTCATATTTAGAAAAAATGGGGCGAATACGAAGCAATCACGATTGCAAAATTAGACAAAAACTGGCTGTGGCTTAGCTAGGGTTAAGCCCAGGATGCGAAGCATACTAGCCTTAATTTTAACGCGACAGCGTAAAGGAGCTCGTGTCGCAGAAAAGCCGGTGTCGTCGGCTCAGGCGTGCGGCGCTTGCTCAGGCGCACATTTCGTTGTCGCGCCGAACGCTGCGTTGCTCGACGCTCACCGCGTCCGATGCGGGGCACGTAGTCGCTGCGCCGTAGCAAAGCCACCTAGAAACAGTCTCTGTAGCACGCCGCAACCTTCGCTTCTCATTCCAATGAGCAGCTCTGTATCCAGGAGGCATCTCACCTCGTGAGTGTCTAGCAGAGGCAAGCGCAGCTGCTTATTAACCGCCGCGACGCCGCGAGCGACGGCGCGAGTTGGAGCCCCGTTTCTCCTCTGTCGTGACGTCACGGTGTCACGTGGTCAGCCTTGAAGGCGACGCCGCGAGCAACGGCGCGAGTTGGAGCCCCGTTTCTCCTCTGTCATGACGTCACGGTGTCACGTGGTATTGAAGGCGACACCGCCGCGCCTGAGGAGCTGGGTTGAGCTCTAGTAATATGCTTCGCATAAAAATACACCCGCTAGCTATAACAAAAGTCAGACTTGTAGGCTTTCAAATGCGCGAAACTAAGACAATTCACGTACACTACTGTGGCGGCGTCTCTGACGCAGCTTACCCAATTTGTTTCTTGTTCAATTTCACGCATATACTTGGTCTTCGGGATCATCTTGGTGATGTAGACTAAGCAAGTTATTTAAATGCGGTTAGAATAGGGACCATGTTCTAGGTTATTTGCGAAGAAAGTGTAAAGTGTTTAGGCGAATTATAGCCTTTTGTAGAAAACATATTTATGTAGGTGTTGAAAAGCCTTAGAAGCATATCTCATGATCCATGAGATTTCCTAATGTCGTCAAAAAAACACTAAACGTACGTCGAAATTAACAATGCGATGGTTTCCGTGGCATGTTCTGGGAAACGTGTAGGCGCACTTTCACGAGCTTAAGGCAGTCATGCATTTTGCAATGAATACGTTAAACAAGTGCTCGAAAGTGTTGCACGACCTTTACCAGCAATGTACCTCAGTGTCCTAAAGCAACTGCATGCGACGCCGAATTCTATTGGGCGCAAATTGGGGCCAGGCTTGGGGTGACGTGTACCGAATGATTAAAGTTTCTAGGTTATTTACGAGCATTGCAAATATTTACTGGATACTCGATTCTTCCTTATTTGTGTGCACTCCGTGTCCCACATAGCACATTTTTGTTTACCTCGGTGAAGTATGCAAGGCACCTTCTTTATATTTAGTGAACAAAGGAAGGTTGCGGGTCACATGCAGAGAAATTTCTTAGTATGTCAGGTATGTTGATTGTAGTACATTACGTATGCAAGCTCTACGGAGTCAATCAGGCGCCGTTAAAAATGGCGCAGAACTTAGCCCGCTTTCCTCTGAGAAAAGTTCCGCATAAACAAAATTTGGCGGGAAAGAGGAGAACATTAGGGGGGTTTCGGCTACGCGAAGCGAACCGCGTGCGGAAGAATTGCACGCTTTGCAAAAGTTCGTTCATCAAGTACTGGAAAATTTTGCACGGTCGTTATCCGCCGTGTTTCACACTGTCTCGAGGAAATCGCACGTAACACCAAGTGTCACGTTTGATGTAAAAGGGAAGTAGTACAGGCTTGCAACAAACACACAAATCATACGTCACGCGTTGCAATTGTGGCAGTACAATGTGCACCTGTATTACATTAATGCTAATCACATTAACGTCAACAGCCGTCCTGAGATGGTTTCTGAAGGCGTTCTTTCCACCTATTATTTCGCTCTCAACAGGAAAACAGCTTTTAACCGTTTCACAAACGGCGAAGAATTAAAGCCGCTGTGGTAGCAAAACTCTTTAACAGCCACTTATATCAACGCTAGGGTTAACCGGGTGCACCATGTAGCTTACGTGCGCGCAAACGCGGACGTGAGTTTGGTGAAATATGGTCTTTGGTTAAAACTCAACGTTTTCAACGGCATTATAATGGGGGCGACGTTTTTAAGTGTTTGATTTAATCTTACAGGCGACCGAAATTCGCAGTATCGACAGAGACCGCTTCGCTAGATATTGGTCGGCGACTCTGCGCGGTCACGCGTGTCTGCTGCTGATCTTTTTTTTATGCGTTGCATATTGCAATCACTCAGTTCAGCCCTTGGGCGCGGCCGGGCAGCCACCATTGAGGGTATGAGCCATTTTTCATTGCTGCGCGTCTCATATGTGGGTCTATTCTCTTTTAAGTTTGCTATGTTTGTTATTAAGTTGCTTCTATTTTTATGCGTTGCATATTGCACTCACTCAGTTCAGCCCTTGGGCGCGGCCGGGCAGCCACCATTGACCTTGAGCGCAACCACGTGACGTGACATCACGACAGCCGGAAAAAAAGCTGGGCCCCAACTCGCGCAATATGCAACGCATTCTTGGCTTAACCAAGCTAAGCCTGGCCATGTTTAAGACAGCGTAAGATTTTAAAACCATGTTCCAACTTGGCCCCGATTATTGGTTGCCCGTTCTTTCTAACACTACTGTTCGTTTATATTCTAGATCAGGCACTCACGTGAGGGTTTGCGGTGCGATGACGCACTGGCGTCGACACTCATACTTGGAATCGTCGTCGAAGAGGCTGTTAGCATTGTAGACGACGTGGCTGTCCCCTGATGCGTTGGGTCCGCTGCAGACGTGTAGACACGCAAACACCTCGTGTTAATGGCGTTTCTTTTCTGTACGCATATGCACCAGTAGCGCACCTCAACAGTGTCATAATCCGATCAGTATTAAGGGTTTAGAAAATGGTCCTTAGGTGTAATTGCTAAGCCTCCAGACATTGTCTACGATGTCACAGAGTCTATCACTACTTGTTGTGCTATTTAGTGCCTACCTGTTACGATGTAATGTAATGCGAGACAACGTGATGTAAAAAGGACGGAAAAGAAATCGTGAGCGAGAAAATCGTCAGAAGAGAGTGAAAAAGGTGTGCAGAAAATTGGGCGCTCTATCACGCCGTGGCCTTCGCATTGTTTCGCGCCCTATTACTCCGTAATAATCACAGAGACCTGCTTGAGTCCTTGCCGGAACGCTTGAATATAGCCGTCCTCGGTAAACTTTTCTGTCGCCAGAGCTTCGTAAATAAGCAAAATGAACCGAATAGAGTGTCACGCACGGCTGTGTTTCTGTTCTGTTCAAGTACAGCCGGGCACATTTCACATTTCTAGGGGCTCTATATATGTACTGTTGGAGGTGCTTTGAAGACAGAAATGTAGCCTTCAATATTTAACCGATAACAAAATAATATCGTTGATCGCATTGCCGGCAGTGACGATTCTATCAGAAGTACAGAATATCACCTCGCTACGGTATAGCAGCTAGATGCCAAATCCCCCTGACAAAATTAAGAATAACGGCCACTTGCTTACTACTGTGTGAAGCCTTTAAAAGGCAGGCATTCGTCGTTCAGGAATTCAAGACACTCATACAGTCTGGGAACACAGCATTTAGGAAGTGGCCGAGGAACAGGACGACGGCAGCAGCACTGGCACAATATATGTTTGCAGTGCTCACGCAATGAAACGTGTCTGTCTAGGGCTAACTAACGCAGATACTTTCGTTTCCGCCATCACGTAGAGTTAAGTTTGGTGTAAAAACTTAGGTTGGAGTCCCCGTCACCTTTGGTGGCTACATGCCTAGCGACGGAACATTGTACCTTCGAGCATTTTGCACATAAGCAAGGGTTCTACTAAATGCTCCCCGCCACGTTTCATTCCTTGTGCACTGTGCAGCACTGAACAATTGAAATGCGATACTCGGATGGCATAGACTATGACCGAACGGACCATTCTTCCACCATCGATGAACGCTGGGTGATCGATGAGTGGGGCTGAGTACAATCGCAATCCAATCACCAACGCACTCGCTTTCGTTTGATAACAAAATGAATGGGATCACTGTCCCGAGCAGGCAGGTATTGCACAAAGGGTCGGACAGCCACGCGCTCCGAGTATGTATCGCCTTTGAATTTGCTCTCAGCACTTACATCGACATTGCATATCTTGACGCGATAAATAGCGCAGAACTGTGATGTAAATTACTTCAAGAAATTCTGGGTTTTACGTGCCAAAACCGCGTTCTGATTATGAGGCACGCCGTAGTGGAGGACTCCGGAAATTTTGACCCCTTGCGGTTCTTTAATGTGCACCTAAATCTAAGTACACGGGTGTTTTCGCATTTCGCCCCCATCGAAATGCGGCCGCCGTCGCCGGTATTCGATCCCGCGACCTCGTGCTCAGCAGCCTAACACCATAGCCACTGAGCAACCACGGCGGGTGAATTACCTTAAGGTACACAGTCGAAATCTAAGATTGAAATGGAACCACCTTTAACGCATACGCGAGGTTTACATGGAGTGGAAACAGGCTCAACTATGTGAGGATAATGAGGCCACTTCAACTATTTGCCAAGTCCTCACGTTCTTCTTCATCACATTCTCATATCGATACCCGACTTCCCACAGCTAAGAGCACGGCACCATATAGACACTGCCAAAATTTACAGCAGAGCTAGTATAAGAAGCGTCCGGTGGGCATGTAGAACGGCAGGTATTATTCCGAAAGCCGATGAGAAGCAGATCATTATTCATGCCGCAAAGCAATTTTAACTGGAAAATTCTTCTTACGCGCAGGAATTTTCAAATGCAGCGGCAGAGGTGCGTTGCCCCTGCCAATGTTCCCTTCGATTTTAAATTGATTTCTTTGGGGACCTTATGCTGGAGGTGCTACTTGCAGGTGATAACTCATGCGAGTACTTCTTACGTAATCGGCCGACCCTAGCACTACCTAGACAAACTGATTTCATTGGCGTAGAGTTGAGTTAGACGTTGAGCAACTCTTCGCAAATTCGCGTCCTTGATATCAGCATTGCTCACCTGTCAACATGATTTCGCATGGATGGTATCGCATTAGGGACTCCAAATGCAGCAGGACTAATCCAAATCCAGCGTCGGCACTGGGTCTATGTATGCCTACTTACACCCCGGGGAAAACACAGGGAAGGCGGGAGAAGGAAATTCAAGACAATCAGCAAAAGGAGAACAAGGTTAAAGCAGGAGCCAACGTTTCGGCTAGTGGACTTGCTTTTTCAAGGCTTCAAGCCCTTGAAGAAGACAAGTCCACTCGTCGAAACGTTGGCTCCTGGTTTCACCTTGTTCTCGTTCTACCTATTGCCGCGTAACATCGCGTTCGAGACATGGTTTCTCTTATGTACCTAACTGTATACTGGTTCTACAGATCTTACCGGCGCAATTTAGGTGGTTTACGAGATCTTAAGCAGCTACTAGCACTATTTCGACCCCTGATGGCCTTTTGTGGACCGCTTACCCATCGTGGCGCGGTGAAGCCGGTAGGTGGACCCCCGGTGCTGCTGTAGAAGTCGGGGACGACCTTGCTGTCACCTGCTGAGGCGCCGTAAATGCTGTTTGAGACCCAGAGCGAGCTGAACGAGCGCACAGGAAAGGTTCGCTTCTTCTTCTTCTTCTTCTTCTTCTTTGCTTACTCGCGCTTGTGCAAACTTGCTCGTGCTCTAAAAAACCGCACCCCATTCTTTTTCTAACAAATAAATGTCCTACCGAAGCACGTTTGTGACAGTGATGCCTGCAGTCTTATTCTTGTTAAAAGACTCACTATATCAGAGTGAAAATGGGATTCGTGTTATCACAACCTGCAATATCAATAAGCATGCTATTGAACACATTGCCTCAGCACTTTATAGTTGATAAATGCTAGAAACGTTCGTATAGCACTAGAATCGATCCTAAGAGGTAGTATAGTAGAATTATTCACCTCCCATTGTGCATTTAGTCATTCTCTTTATTTGTCAGTTATGAAATATTCGTCGACGGTTGTTTTCAGGTGTCTTATATTTTAATGGGAATCGCTTAAACGCTAAAACATTAACTAACTATATATCATGGCGTATTACGTGCCAAAACCACGATCTGTTTATATGAGACACGCCGTAGACAGGGACTCCTGAATAATTTTACCCATCAGGGGTTCTTTAACGTGTACGTGAATCTAAGTACCCGGGTGGTTTTTTTTTTTTTGCATTTCGCCTCCATCGAAATGCAGCCGCCATGGCCGGGAATAAATCCCATGACCTCGTATTAACAGCGCAAGGGCATAGTCACTAAGCAACCTGGGCGGGTCAATTGCTTTAAAGCTTTCATCCGAATAGAAATATCAGCGTTCATTAGGACCCTTCTGGAAATTATTGGAGCCTATTTCTGGTGACTGTCTATTTCTGTGATAAAAAGTCATTCGCGTGAATTTTCACCGTGGGTCATGTGGGCTCTATAATGCTTAGTGCGGAATTGTTTATAGCGGTTTGCAAAGCCTTCTGCGTTTCTTGAACTAATTGCACCTACTCCTGAGAACTTCTACGTGCAAAATGTTTGGTTCGCAAAGCCTAAGGAATAAATGTCCGCATGTGTAAAGACCGTAAATTCTTACGGTTGATCGTATATGGCCAGACTTTGAAGACTTGCGATGCGGGTGCGGGAAGCACTGCGATAAAAGCTGGCACCTCGCCACAAATGAGGTAAGCGGTGCCGCTGTCCCGGTGGATGATGGGTGACTTAGATCAAAGTAGGCGACAGGTTTTGCGGATGACGACATTGGTTTTTCCCTCTCATTTAAGGCGCTGTCAGTG
Organism: Dermacentor albipictus; assembly: GCF_038994185.2. Taxonomy (NCBI): domain Eukaryota; kingdom Metazoa; phylum Arthropoda; class Arachnida; order Ixodida; family Ixodidae; genus Dermacentor; species Dermacentor albipictus. Next base: position 125,557,518 of record NC_091822.1, on the reverse strand, counting down.
ACATCTGTCAAAGCATATTAATGGTAAACTTGGGCAAGAAGGACGGCACTGTTTCGGGAGCCGTTCAATACAGTATTTATGAAACCTTTCATTTTGCAGAAATGTTAAAGGCATAGATCGAGGACATTATGATATTATAGAAAATCACGCTATATTTTGTCTTTGTCGCCTCTCGCTTATTCACCACACCGATTGGCTGAAAGCGTTTTCTTGCTGCACAATAAAGTCAACTGAACGGCAGCATCTAGAAACACGTCGAACCCTCCATGTTGATGGGAGGTGCTGAGTTCCCAGCAGGATTATACGCAGCGTTCAGGTACCATTGAGAGAAAAAAAAATATGTCTGCGGAAAGTTATAACGCGGCCCATATTCAGACACATCCCGAATGGCTCGCGTAACAGGTACATCAAACAACACCCGCCGTGGTTGCTCAGTGGCTATGGTGTTGGGCTGCTGAGCACGAGGTCGCGGGATCGAGTCCCGGCCACGGTGGCCGCATTTCGATGGGGGCGAAATGCGAAAACACCCGTGTGCTTAGATTTAGGTGCACGTTAAAGAACCCCAGGTGGTCAAAATTTCCGGAGTCCTCCACTACGGCGTGCCTCATAATCAGAAAGTGGTTTTGGCACGTAAAACCCCAAATATTATTATTATTACATCAAACAGCGGCAAGTGTGCAGGCGCATTCTTTAAGGTTATAACTTGTTCACATTCCTCAAAATAATAAAATTGCATCCTTAAGTTTTTCGCCTCTTGCTTTTTAACGTTGCTTTACCATTCGGTATCAAACACATATGCCACACGTGACTATGAAGCACTACATCTCGCACGAAGTTTATAAAACAGTGCAAATGTGGCCCGTGAATTCGCTTGAGCAAGTTTGGTAACTGGTTGAAGAATCAAAGGGAGCGTGGACACCTACGGAAAGTCTTAAGCCCGTCTCGCATCCTGAAAGCGTGGTGCAATGCTGCGCAGCCCCACTGGCGCATGGCAGAACGACAGAATAGGCAGTTCGACACACAGTCCATCCACTGTGCGTTGCTGAAGGCGAGGCAGATGCATTCAGCGAATTTTTCCAGACGCTTACCTTCTCTTGACTAGCCAGGCCAGCCAGAACCACCCGATTGTGTTCGAGCAATGGATATTCAGGGTGTTTTTTTTTAGATTGTAGAACACTTTTATAGAAAGGCTATGGAAATCTTTAGGAGAGGTTCCTAGGTGAGACGGATATATTTTAGCTCTGAAAACGTGTTTCAATAAAGTGATTAACAAAAATTTGTAAATTCATTCTTTTTAGAGCCCCGAAAGCCATTTTTTAAGTGGCCAACTTGGAGTCAGTCACATTCTAATTCACCTCTGTTTGAAGAAAAAATATTGTCGATGGCACTTACAGATACTCATCATCAAATCGCACTGTTCAATAGAGCTAATATCAAAAACGAGCTCCCAGCAGCTACGTCAGATGAAAATGCCCTCTGATGAAAGCCGTAACGAAGTTTGAACGCTGATACGGCACATCGTGACAGATGCTTACGGGGCGAAACATGCCCTGACGCAAACTTGACGCGATCCGCCGTGGTGGCGTATAGTGGCTTGAGCGTTGCGCAGCAAAGCCCGAGGGCGTAGGATCAAATTCCTGACGCGGTGGCTACATTTTGATGGGGCGAAATGCTAAAGCGCTCGTGTACCATACATTGGGGGCATGAGTAACAACCCCAGGGGGTTAAATGAATCTGGAGGCCTCAAGATTTTTTTAACCTTAACATTTCTTAGCATTTCTTTCTGGCAGCTTGGCTGTTAGTATGCGTTGAGTCATTGGCGCCACTCAGCCCCACTTAAAGCTCCTGCGCACTTATTGGAAACATGTCTGTGGCCGATGTCTGTGTGAGGGCTAGGCTAATGCCACGGCCAGTTCCTCTGCTTCCTGCGTTGTTGCGTCTGGCATGGTGGCGCCGACGAGGAGATCCGTCTTTGTCGTCGCCGCGACCGCTAAGGCTCTTCCACGGTATGCAGCTGCATCTGTGTAGACCACCTCCTTGAGGGACCAGTAAGTCTTTCCCAGGGCCTTGGCTCGTGCTTCGTGCCGCCCTTGGTGGTGTGTGTATAGGGGGGGGGGGGGGGGGGGCAGAGCGAGTCTCTTTTGCGCGGTTCCTTTCTTCAAGTTATGTAATTAAATCTTCATCCCGAAAATTCTGAACGCTATTCCTAAATCTACCAGTAGCTGTGTAACTTGCGATTACGGAGGTATGGTTACAGGCAGACTTTCGCCGCACCTGTAAATACGAGCATTGATGATCACGTACCCTCCCAGCATGGCCGCCATGTCTGTGTATCAGTAGTTTCTTCACGGCCTCATCTGCTTGGCAGCACCCGTTACTATAACGTGACCATGCCTCTAGCACAACCCCGACATACAGATACTAACCCGCCGCTGCAGAAGCGAATCACGCTTTTGCAGCCAAACATTAAGATATAAAGCTCTACCTCGAAACTTTTTCAAGACTTCTTTCTGTTCAACTGCCCCATGCATCGCGATCCGTACATGTAAAAAGGCTTTCGTTTTGTTCTTGCTGATCAGTGAGAAATTTGCCACGTAACCACAGTGTGAAAGAGAGAGAGAGAGAGAGAGGGAGCAATCAACCTTTTTTTTACAGACAGGTATTTGTAGGAGTCGTCATGCTGGTAACACGCCGTATGGCTCTTTGGCGTTCCTGAAATTTCCGTATATGCTGCAGTTCCTATTAAACATATTCTTTCTTATAGTATAATATGCTTTTGCTAATGTACATTAACGATCTTCCGCTGCACGTATCTTGTAGAATTCACATGTTCGCTGACGACTGTGCGACTTATTGTACTGTGACTAACATCTCTGACCATGGAATTCTCTAAAATGAACTTAAAAATCCTCCAAAATGGGGCAAGTAACTCCCGCTTGCAATTAACGACCAAAAATAAGTTGTGAGTTTCACCTGCGGTGGCGTTTCCTACGTGAGAAGTTCGTTGTCAATTATTTTACGTGAAGTAGCTGCCTCGATGTTTTCTATTTCCACCGAGCAAGAAAAATAGAAAAAATTTCAGCATTCTTCTGATTGTTACGCAGACCCGTAGCCGGCGCTTTTCTTTTGTATGTGTTGTTTTACATATTATTTAAATGTAATGTAATATTATTTGAAAGCACCTTCTAACTAGAACCTTGCGGCACATATATGTGGCTGTGCAGCTACTTACAGAGGAGATCATTCTACGTGCACACAGAAAATGGCCCGACATCCGAGCATTACGATAGCCGAGGAGTCCCTCAAGGCGGAGTGCTTAGCCCGACTCTTTCCAATCTCACCCTCTATGGATTAGTTGACATCCTGCCAAGCACCGTACGACTTTCCATCTATGCGGACGACATCTGCATTTGGCCATCAGGTGTGACACGAATTCAGCTTCGCGCTCGGCTTCAGAAGGCACCCACAATTACATCTTGCTACCTTCGTGAACAAGGACTTCTAATTTCATGCGGGAAGTGCGCAATGGTGGCATTCGCGAGGAAGCGAATGTGTGCTTACTGCGTATATTTTAACGGGCAACTTATACCATACAGCAGAAGTCACAGGTTCTTGGGAATCGTAACTGACAGAGACCTATCTTGGACTTCCCACGTGAATTACGTGAAAAAGCGGCTGACTGCTATCTGTCGCCTGTTCAGGTTCCTTGCAGGAAAATGTTGGGGAGTATCTATACGCGCTATGTTGCAGCTGTACGTGGCGTTGTTCGTTGGATTTTTGCGATACAGCCTGCCTGCAATATCCAACACCTGTAAGACTAACCTGCGTGCGATTCAGAGTATTCAAGCCCAAGCCCTTAAGATATGTCTTGGCTTACCACGCAGTGCATCAATGGCTGAAACCATTGCCCTTGCGTAGGATTACCCAATCACGACGCACATTACCGTTGAGACAATGCGTATGCATCTGAGGCATTGTGCTAGGACCCCTTCCCACCACTTGGCGAGCCTCACTGCTGCAAGGCCCTGCTCGACATTTAGCGGTATTGTCAGTGCACATCGTGCGTCGTTTACTTCAGGGTACGCACCTGCGGCCAAGCCAGCGTTTCCTCCGTGGTGTTTGAGCCATCCACAAGTACATATAATGATTGCAGGACTACAGAAAGACAGATCTACCGGCCCCTGCTCTAAAACAGCTTAGCTTACTTCATTTGCATGAAAAGTACAGCAACCACGTGCACATCTATACCGATGGATCGACTACGTCGTGCAGTTCTGGTGGTGCCATGGTTATACCAATGCCAAAAATGACACTGCGGTTCAAGACATCGCATGTCACGGCCTCAACGGCGGCAGAACTAAAGGCCCTGCGTCGAGCACTGGAATTCATTGATTCTGAAAGACCTAGAAAATGGGCTGTGTTCTGTGATTCAAAACCGGCATTACAGTGCCCGCAGTCAGTTTTCCGACACGAATGCCTTGACAAATTGAGATACGAAGTCGTCAAACTTTACCATCACGTCCAACAAATAAGTCACGAGGTCGTTTTTCAATGGGTACCTGGCCATTGTGGAATCAGTAGCAATGTTTCCGTCGATAACGCTGCTCGCACAGCACATCAAGAAGAGCACAGCGTTCGAATTCCGCTTTCGAGGACAGACGCCGCAAGGCAGCTTCGACACCTGGCACGCAGTCTCACACTGACCGAGTGGACCTCGCCAAACTTACGACTTACACGACTGCATCGACTAAACCCCTCCCTGCAACTCCGACCTCCACTAGGACTTCCTCGACGTGAAGCTACGCTGCTCTGTCGCCTTTGGTTAGGAGTTGCCATCACAAAGGTATACTCTACATTGATTGGAGTGACTGACAGTGCAGCATGCGAGCTCTGTGGCACCGAAGAAAACATCGACCACCTGCTGTGCCACTGTCCACTATATACCCCAGAGAGACAAGAACTTGCCAAAGCTTCCCAAAAACTGGACAATCGGCCGCTTTTTGTGCAGGTGCTACTGGAACACCGCCTCCATCGCCCGTCGGCCCATAAAGCAGTGAGGGCGCCTTTGTGCTTCTTAAGGACGAGGGGCTTGTGCGACCATCTGTGACTATTATTGCAATTTCTGTAAGATCACGCACGTCAGCGAACTCACCGCAATTTTCTTATTTCCTTCCCTCCTCTCTCTCCCTGTTATCTTTGTTTTTCCCCTTTCCGATTCCCCCCGGTGTAGGGCAAGCAACCGGACGTTATTCTGGTTAACCTTCCTGCCTTCTACTTATATATTTCCCCCCTCCTTTCCTAAAAATGAATAATAAACCACTTTTGTCCATATCTTATTCCGGTTTACTCGAGCTGTGATTGGGTGTGCCTGCATTGTTTGCCTGTAATCATTTCCGAATATGCATGCTCAGTTTTTCAAAAGCAGTGGGACAAGCTTCCTTACATGTGAAGCCTGCAAAGATTTATGTAAGGTTAATAAACATGGCATATTTCAATCAAATGTCACAGCATAAGTTCTAATACATTTATCTATAGAAGGATTTATCGCTGAATATCTATTTTATTCTCTAAACTTTTCAGCCTGTAATATTAAGAATATACAACACAGGAATTAAGGCTCACATATGGCATCGACCCTAATTACCGATGGTGTGAACGTTACTTTTATTTTGAAAAAGAAGCAAGAGAATACCCAAATTTTACTTTGATGGCTGGGCTTTCAAGACCATCCTTCCGAAATATTAGGCTTCATCACAACGCTATTAGCTCATTTAGCAAATCCCAGTTATTCATTACTGCTTATTCCGAGATTGTTTGTTTATATACATCAAGGTTGTACGCTATATACAAACTAACTATTTTCCATTTTTTGCTTTTCAGTGCATGAGATGATCAACCAAACCACGAAGAAATAAACTGTGTTTATGCACACATGAAGTTCTGTAGAGTAAACTGGCGATACCTTCACGATAGCATTTATGCACTAACCTGAACGAATTCATTATAGCAATCGATGGGGTTCGGGTGGCGTCCCACGGACAAGGGAGGCAGCTCGAATATTAGTGAAAGAATTCAAAACTCGCGCCTTAACGTAATATGGGCGACTATGCCGCACTACTTCATGTGTTCATTGAATGAGCCTGGAAAATCAGAGATGGTCGAGCCGCTTTGCACGTTCTCTCCCAACTAAATCATTGACCCCTTTATTGCATTCTTCGTTCAGTACGGCACGTTTGATGTGTTCTGAGAAACAAACGGGCTTCCTTCAGAAAGCATACGGCTGCATGCGTCAAGTTCTAAGCCACTGACGTCACGTCAAATACTTAAACTAGACGGAGATGTTCAAGTCACGGTGCATTACCGTAGAGTGATGTATGTCTTTTGTTAGTGACTGACAAAAAAAAAAAGCACGATCGACGTGGCACCTAGAAGTACTCAGTGATGGATGAATTGGTATTCCATACGGGAGAAGAAGAGCGCGATAAACGGAACACAGGGCAATGGTGCGGTATCCGAATGTTGTTCCGCTGAACACGCGGTAAGGAAACTGACGACCACGGCGGCGCAAGAATGGACGCCGGATAAGCCAGGAAACTGAAAAACCGGTAGAGGATCTTCGCCTATGATTAGCGCAGAATATACGCGACCTTTCTGCAACAATCGGTTCACAGTGTAACCTTGTTCACAATTTACTTACACTCATGTGAAGGCTGCCGCATTTCTATCAGTGCGAAAATACCGTGCACTTAAGCCAGGCGCACGTTGAGGAACCCCAGGGGGTAGAAATTTCCGGAGTCCTCCACTACGGATTGCCTCATAATCAGAACGCGGTTTTAGTACGTTAAACCCCATAATTTAATTTAATTTTTCACGCTGATAGGAGGAAAAAAGACAGTGAGGGTGAGAAAGCACAGGCGAAATATTTCATTTACGCGATCCAATATATTATTAGAAAAAGAAATGGGATGAAATTAGCTCTCCAAATTCCCTTAATGTTCTCTATCATTGCTCAGCAAGGGCCTCGACTTTTACAGCCTTGCTGTCCTGACCCAGGTAGCACACAAAGTCTTGAAAATGTCGTATTAAGGGATTCAACGTCTGAAATCGATTTTTGACCGAAATTGACGCATCAAAGACGTTCCAAACTAGATAGCTTAAAAACGAGGGGTGAATACGTTTTGATGACGTTGGAAGCCAGGCAGCTTAAAAACGAGGGGTGAATACGTTTTGAAAACGACTCAAGGCGCCACCGCCATGCCACGGCGCGTCAGCCTCTTTAGCGGCTTTTACAATATTCAACAACCCATCAACGCGATGCAATCTTGCGCAAGGTGGCGATACCATCGTCAAATCATGTGACCAAGGTGGCCACGTGATTCGTGATGCCCGGGCAGCCGGGCGAGCTGAGCATAGTCGCGTCGTCATGGCTTCGTCGCGTCACCGCACTCGCATTGCGCTGTGGTGTGTTTGCGGCTGTTCTGAATGTGCTGCCGCTGCCCTTTGCTATGTAAGTGTTGCAGTGTTTTGCTGTCAAGAAAACAATATTCTCTGATCAGTTTGGGTTGTGCGATATGTTTGTGTGGTTTTAATTTGGGAATCAGTAGTGTTTTCAATTGTTATGTGACCAAGGCGGCCATGTTGTTCGTGAAGCCGGGCATAGTTGCGTAATCGCACTCGCATGGGACTATGGTCTGTTTGCGACTATTCTGAATGTGCTGCCGCTGCCCTTGGTCATATAAGTGTTGCAGTGCTTTGCTGTCAAGAAAACGACATTCTGTGATTAGTTTGGGTTGTGCGATCTGTTTGAGCCGGGCATAATAGCGTTATCGCACTTGCATTGCGCTGTGGTATGATAGCGGCTGTTCTGAATGTGCCGCCGCTGCCCTTTGTCATGTAAGTGTTGCAGGGTTTCGCCGTCAAGAAAACGACGTTCTGTGATTAGTTTGGGTTGTGCGATCTGTTTGTGTAGTTTAATTTGGAAATCAGTAGTGTTTTCAATTGGAGGGCGCGGAGTGGAGGGCACTAATCAGCTCTTCAAGTTCATTGTCATGTTATGTGAGGCGCCTCTTCACTGACGCTGTAATTAAGGCGTTAAGGGCAGTATAAGGACGAAAGTTAGAGGGAAGAAATCGTGCCTGTGTGTCCCTAGCGTCGGGATCAGCCGCTATGCGTGATCTTAACAGGAAAGCATTTTGCAGAATGCGAAGAAAGGCGGCAAAATGTCTGTCTGTGCGCACCTTGCCGATCTCCGCAATAGAGCCGTCATCGTAGTATTTCAGTCTCCCGTTTAGCAAGAGTGTTGCAGACAAGGGAACTGGTTCAAACAGGCTTTTTTTTTATGATTCAGTACTCTTGCGGTATCCCAAAAGGTGAGGTCAAGTGCTCGCCCTATTTTCTTCCCTCGCGCTACAGCGCACTGACAGAATTTTGCGTGCACCATACCGTGCTTTTGTCGTTTGCGCTTCAGGTTCTAGATTGTGTTTTCGCCCCCTTTACCCACGTGATGCGTATTTCATGGTATTACCGGGTACCACATGTGTCCATATACTGTGTCCAATATATCAAACGGCCAAATCCGATTTTATTTGACGCCTCAAATGGCAGTAATGTATTGAGTCCCTTTAGCTTTGTGCTTGTTATCAGTTTTACTATTTGGCGAATGTATACAGCATGTACGCTGCATAACTCGCTTGTGGATACTGCATACGTGCGTCGAGTATGCCCTTGGTATAAAATAACTTGTATGCTTTAGGTAGTACGATTCTTTGCAGTTTGGGACATGTCTCGGAATGTACGCTTTGCGCCCTTCGCGCTTTACGGCGGCCTGCCGAGCTCGTGCGGGTGCCATGTGTGCACATGGAGTTCGCGAAGCGCTCTCGCAGTTATATATATATATATATATATATATATATATATATATATATATATATATATATATATATATATATATATATATATATATATATATATATATATATATATATATATATATATTTATCCATGTGTTCCGTTCGCGCGCTTCGCACAACAGGGCATGTCGCAGTTCTTTGTCCTTGTGCAACACAGTTTCCTAGCGAATGTCTGTGCATTATTTGATACCGGTTTCACACGGGGCTCTTTTAGCCGCTATGCGGTCCGTTACAAATCGAATTTCTCGGTCGTGATTGGCCCCTCTGCGCAAGCTACGAGAGTGAGCCAGTCGCATCGATAATTTCGATCCGGATCGGGCTTGATCGCGATCGAGAGTGGTCGTGTGACACCGGTTTTACACATGGCTCCCACATAGGGAACACTTTAGGTTCAATGCTACTGAATGAAGAGCAAGTGCATATATATGCCAGTGGTGGTATGTGGGTAAGTCTTTCTGGTGAAGCCAATACTTGTGTATTCATACATTTCAATTACCACCGTAGTGCATCAATGTGTCTACTTCGACAAAATGGAGCAGCAGTGCAGATATCTGAGCATACCTGTCCAGCGCAGCAAGTGTGTCTACATTGAAACCACTACCAGCATATGCGGCAGTTCTATTTCCAGCAGCAGGACTGCACAATAATCAGTAAGGTGCTCTCAAGCTGTTTATCTGTGAAGCTCTGCCTGGACTGTGTGCCAAATATTTTGGACGTGAAAGTGGGGGTGAATTGGTAAACATCAGTGGAACTGTGCCTGGACTTTGTGGCAAATGTTTTTGGATGTGAAAGTGTGAATGAACTGGCAAAGAATTTGCTCTGGTCTACATGTGTTTTTCTCATTTTTCTCATTTCTCAACGTTTTTCTCATTCAGAGTGCTTTTTTTTTACTTTAGGAGACTGGAGATGTGCGCAAAGTGTGACATGTCAGTGTGCTAATAAATGTATTTGCTGGTTTGCAAATTATTCATTGCAACTTTGTTTTTGCCATAGAGGTACAACTTTGCCTCTTGTAAAGGGCTTTTTAGATAAAACACTTACTATTTATTATGACCATTGCTTCCTTTGTTACACAAATGCAGCTTCTAGTGCATTCCAGTTTATTACCATGTTTATGTAAGTTTCTAATATGAGGCTTGCGTATTCATTTCTCACGTTCTGGAGTGGCAACATGCCGCATTACTGTCTCATCGTTCGCTGTACTACAGTAGTGTTCACTTGTTACACTGAATCCCCCATTTAAGTATTCTGTACTAATTTCACTGTATTGCTTTTTTGTTGTATGGTTATTTTTTCTCGCCATTTCCTTCTTTGATATATCCTAAAGGCAATATTTGCAATTTTGCATTGTTCCCATTTTTTTTATTACTGTCACAGTATTGCTTTATGATGGTATGCGGTGGTATTTCTTTTTGTGCTCTTTTCAAGCTTCTAGCTGACTGGTAACATTGCTTGGAGGCAGTTACCATCCAATTCATGCTCTTGCATTTTTCAGTCTACTTCTTCCATTCGCTCCGATGTCACTTCTGCATAACTCTAGTCCATCTAATGGCACGTGCACTTTACTATGATAAATTAGACACTTTAGTACACTCCAGGTTTTTCTGTTCATTTTTGTATGTGTACTTGGAATTTTGTTTATGTGCTAGTGAATGTTCACTTTCGAGTTCGTTACGAATCCTTTCTGCGACTTTTGTCATTGTTGATGTGCTTTTCCTTCTATTTGCATTTCTCACACAGTTTGTTTGAACCTTGCATAAGCATTACACTTTAATAAAGTGTTTTTGCTTTGTCACAATGTTCTCATTTCATGCACTCTTGACATGAAGGGCTTGGTCTGGCCACCTGACAAGACGTGGCCATTTGTTCTTTGGAGGATGTCATTCCCATTGTGGTTGTAAGTATCGTAGCTTACTAAAGGAGGTATTAAGGATTTATTATTCCTAACAGGCTCATTTTGTGCGACTTGGTAGAGGATTCGCCGGCCACGCGGGGAACAGTACTTGGCACTGCGCCATGGCTCTTACAGTCAACACCGACGCTTCTACTCATCTGGGGCGCGATTGGAGATCGTTGTTCGAAACGCCCGATCAGTTTCACCTCACGCGATTGGCCTAGACCGTGCCAACGGGTGCAGCTGACGACGTCTGCGCGGCATAGGCCAGTCGCGCGAGGCGAAACTAAACGCGTGTTTTGAACAACGATGTCTGATCGCGCCCATCACCCACGAAAATTAGCTTCAGATGATCGTAAACCTTTCAAGTTACTCGGCGCGATGGGCCTCAATCCTGTCGACCAGTGCCCCGACGCCATGCGGATTCCCAGCGACATCAGGTCTCACCTGCACATCGCGCCCCTTCGCCGCAATATGCAACCCGCAAACAACGTCGGCAGACGTCGGGCCAGGGGTATAGCTCTACTCGAGCATGTCCGCAGTAACCGCATTGAGGCAAGCTTCATGGATGCCGCGGCATATGTCTAACAAGAGGCATTCGCCGTCTCCATCGTAGACTCCAATTCAAGGCTCACTTGCTGCGCTTCGGTTCGCACTTCGAGGCCCGTGGTAGCCGAACAGGTTGCAATCACGCTGGCTGTGCTCGATGGTCGCAGAGAGGCAATATAATATATAGTGACTCCAAGGAAGCCATTATTTATTTATTTATTTATTTATTTATTTATTTATTTATTTATTTATTTATGGTACCCTCAAGGCCCGAAGGCATTACAGAGGGGAGTGGGAAAACGGGAAGTATAACAATAAAGTACGGAAAATAAACAATGCAGTGTGTTAGTAATCACTAATTATACAATACTACGTAAAATCTTGCCCAATATTTGTAAGTACGACAGACAATGTAAACAAAGTAGCATCTTGATAATTCTTGTTAGTACAATGTTAACCAAACCAGTACCATGCCTGGGGGGAGACCATACCAAACCGGTATGGTCTCCCCCCAGGCCCTCCGCATTCTCCAAAGCGCCAAAAGTATCTCTCCGTATTCTCTCATTTGGTTTCCCGCTCACTTGGGGTCGATTGAAGGTTCTCCCTCTAACCCTAACGAGGGCGCACACGAAGCCGCGCGAGGACTCACTGACCGCGCCGCCTGAGCAGTCGCCCAGCCCCGCGGGGAACCCTTGCTTACGTTTAATGAGATCACCACGCACTACTATCTGTCAAGACGGGTCTTCCCCCTCCCGCACGCCGCCTTATGTAGGGCGCGGGTGGTTACCCTTCGACTTCTACAAGCCCGTGCATACCCTAACCTCGCGGTTCTTCATGCCATATACCCTGAAAGGTATCCCAGGGCGGACTGCCCTGCCTGTTGACTAAGGGCAACATTGGACCATGTGTTGTGGGAGTGTGAATGCACCGACTCCTCCTTCAGCGACGATAGGTGGGCTGCGCTCTTGGGCAGCCCCGAACTCAACGACCAAACACTGGCTGTCCAGAGTGCCCGCGATTGGGCCGTCAAGCTCGGCTTGGCGGTCCCTACGTGGGACTAGCCGGGTGGCTCGGGGTCTTCCCTGCGTCTTCTCTGGACCAAAATAAAGTTACTTTACGCACTCACTCACTCACTCAGCCGGACATTAGCAGAGATACACGACGTTTTCCCGCCGAAGTTCTCTCATTCGTGTCTTCTTTTAACCGTTTTATCGTCTTGGATAAACGCTACGAAAACTTTACGTATGTCTTTTGTGCTACCTGGGTGAGGCAGCAGGAAAGGGTTGAGCTTATTGGCCTGTTGCTTCCAATTGAACTTGCGTACTACTTGATGCCTTTGGTTCAATAAAGAACGTTCTACGTCCACTGTCATGGCCGTGAGAGTCGTAGGTCCGCACTTGCAAGGTTTGTCTTTGCATATCAACGGGTGTTGAAAAGTACATGAAAGCTCGCAACCACGGTAGGACAATTCGTAAAGCGCAACACGCGCAATGTCCTATATGAGGGCTTGGCTTTGGCTTTCGCGTCTACGGCAAGTTGTCCTTTTAGGCACTTTCATATTCCTGTTGTTTACTGTAGCGCTAAATATTATGCTTACACCTTAATTACGATTGTAGCCCGAGCTTGGGTAGTTCCAACAAGCTCTGTAGATTGGCACATCTGCGGATTTTGTATATGGTGGGTTTCGCATATGAAAATACAATTTAATTTGCGCTATGCTTCCTCTGGCTCCATAGTCTTTGTTTAAAATTCATTTCGTGGAAATCATATCAATCCCCTAGGGATACCCACTGTGGCGTAATTTCTTGCATCGCGCATCGTCATCAGTCATCCACGTCCGTGCACATCACGTAGGTCGGGTCACGAGCGTAACACGCTATCGTTATGGCCCGGGCTGGTCGCCGCAGCGTCGTCTCCGCTCTGTTCGTTTGCCTTACCAAATAAATGTAGGGGATGGCGGCACGCCTCGTGGGTCATCGTCCTCGTCGTCTGCCTACACTCGTATTCGTCTCGCTATCTGCTTATAAGGGTGATTTCTGCATTCATTGGTAGGTATGACATGCGAAAAGGGTTTTAGGAAAATTAAGAATAATATGTTATCAACAGACAGTACATCGAACTATAGGGAAACTATACGAGGCGCTCATTTGTGACTAACGAATGAAATTGGAAATTGCAGTTCCTCTGAAGACCGCACTTCTACACCTCGTCTCTCTTTTCTTATTACGAGCTCATCATCATCATCGGCAGCAGCAGCAGCCTATATATGTGTACCCTGCAGTGCGAAGTGCGATCCCTCATGACCCCTGTTTTGCCCTAGCTGATTGCAACTTGCTTGTGCATATTTTAATTTCAACACCCCACCAAATTTTCTGCTATCCTCAACATCGATTCGCAACCATCGGTACCTATCCGTCCTACGCATTGGGTGGCCTGCAAAGTTGCAATTTTTTATTGTAATGTCAACTAGAATATCGAATATCTCCGTTACCTTACTGATCCACACCGCTCTCTTCCTGTCTATTAACGTAACACCTAAAATATTTCTTTCCATCGCTCTTTGGATGGTTCTTAACTTGTTCTCGAGCTTCATTGTAAGCTACAAGTTTCTACCCCATACGTTAGCACCGGCAGAATGCAATGATTCTACACTGTCCTTTTCAAAGCGTGAAACGTGCACAATCATTGCGGAATAATTCTGTTGCAGGATTTCAAGCTAACATCTGTCAACAGCAATATGCATGGCAACTACTGCAGCGATCTTATGGGAAAACTTGACCTAACAAAATTGAAATGACGGAAGGAAGATAGCAGATGGACGGAATCTGCAAATATTTGAAAGGTAAAACGTTTACTATGTAAAATGAGATATGACCTATAGGTCTCGTTCAAAGCATGGTTTCAGATGTATATAACCGCTTGATACCTCTGCAATCATGACTATGTATGTCACCATACAAGAAGAATAATGAAAGACAAAGCCTTGATATAGGTATGGGTGACTGTCTGAAGAAGCGAACCCTTCTTAACGTATATTTAAAATCAGCACTGCTGCTGTTTTCCTTAGTTCTCATTCGTATCATTCAGCGTTCTATTGCGTTTCGCGAAGTGACAGCAACCAGATTCCAATTTTACAACTCGGGGATGTGGTAGATGTGCAGGCTATCCAAGAAGGATTCTACCTCTCGCGGAAAAAATACAGTTATTATTTTACTCAAAAATACTTTAGTATACTTTCGTGCTATCAGCAAAACGTTTATTGGCTCATTTGACATTGTCTTGTACCAAACCATCCACCAAGCTCAGCTTATCACGAGGCACCTCCTTGTCCGTGACCAGCCCATCCACTAAGCTCAGCTTATCACGAGGGACATTCTGCTCTGGGATGAGCCCATCCACTAAGCTCAGTTTATCATGAGGCACCTTCTGCTCTGGCACCAGCCCGTCCACCAAGCTCAGCTTATCACGAGGCTCCTTCTTGTCTGGCACCCGCCCATCCACCAAGCTCACCTTATCATAAGGCACCTTCTTGTCTGGCACCAGTCCATCCACCAAGCTCAGCTTATCACGAGGCACCTTTTTGTCTGGCACCAGGCCATCCACGAAGCTCAGCTTATCCCTAGGCACCTTCTGCTCTGGGACCAGTCCATCAACCAAGCTCAGCTCATCACGAGGCACCTTCTTATCTGGGATTATCCCCGCATCTGTTGTCAGTTTTGCACGAGAATCTTCCTTGAACGTTTTCTGCAGCATACAGCGAGAACGATTCCATGAGAACTTCTTGGTCTGTCCAGCCTTTGCAAGAGAACTTTGAATCCTTGCCATTATGTTCGCAGGTATCTCTGACGTTGGTTCTCTCAGGGCAATGATAAACAACGATCCAGTCTCTGTTGGAAGTAATGAGAGTAAAAAATAATTTAATTGGACACGAATCATTTGAATGAATATAGTATGTACGCTTATCAATTGTCTATTGCCGGTACTAAGAATGATTGTTTCAATCTCAGTAGTTTTCTCGTTGGTCTCTTACTTACTGCCTTCCCAGCAGTTGTGAATGAGGGCCCAGGTTGCATAGTCCGTGTCCAAAACTTGGTAAAATTTTACACCTTGTAAAAGGCCGAAGAAAGAAAGCCAGATGTGGCATTTTGTTTGCGAAGGAAACTTACAGCAGCGAAATGCTAATAATGCCAAAATTGAATAAATTGTGACTGCAGCTTCTGACGCTACTCACCGTGGTCATACATATATCGCTTCTCACCATCCTTTCGCAGCTTGTAGAAAAAAGGACTTGATAGAGGGCTTCGCGGTCTGCATATTGAAACAAAAATTAAACTTCTAGTGCATTTCTCATCAGAAGTTCTGAAAGTATGATATTATAAAATTAGTCACGGAATGAATTTGGTGACTGTAAGCTCATAAATTGGCATCCTTCACATATGGGCACATCGTGCCAACTTTCAGAGGCGTGATTACACATGCGCTTAGAACTTTCCATGTTGAGATTACTTTAATGCGGTTGCTTGTCAACAAAGACAATGCTGGAAAAACTGGCATTGATACCTATTATAATGATAGTACAACAAATAGTAGCACTAGAAGCGGCAAATACTGATAGCCAGTATCAACTTGGGCACAAAAAATTCATTTATGCTCGATGTTTTTCTTCGGGCTAAACTCTATCGCAACAAGTGTTCGCAGGTTATCGTTACATATATATATATATATATATATATATATATATATATATATATATATATATATATATATATATATTTATTAGTCATATAATGAGAAGCCAACAAACACTGACACCAAGGACAACATAGGGAAATTGCATGTGCTTAATAAATGAAATAAAGTAATGATAAATTAATGGAAATTAAAGTGGATGAAAAAACAACTTGCCGCAGGTGGGAACCGAACCCACAACCTTCGCATGTCGCGTGCGATGCTCTACCAATTGAGCTACCGCGGCGGCGTTTCCCCATCCACTTTCTTGGGTATTTATGTGTACTAGTAGAACCCTGGGAGTGTTAGCCAGCGGCCCCACTCATAGACCTTGGCGGCGGACGTGGAACGTCTTTTTTGCCGCAGGCGTCACGAGAACGTGATCTTTTCGGGTGAAGGCAGCTGGTCAATAAACCCACATATGCTACCTGAAGGCATCAATGTTGCCGGATTCGAGACCCTCGTTAAGTAATAAACTAGAAGAATGGGGGTTAATCGAGGGACCCGATATTTATTAGTGATATAATGAGGAGCCAACAAACACTGACACCAAGGACAACATATGCAAATTGCATGTGCTTAATAAATGAAATAAAGTAATGATAAATTAATGGAAATTAAAGTGGATGAAAAAACAACTTGCCGCAGGTGGGAACCGAACCCACAACCTTCGCATGTCGCGTGCGATGCTCTACCAATTGAGCTACTGCGGCGGCGTTTTCCCATCCACTTTCTTGGGTATTTATGTGTACTAGTAAACTAGTATGTGAACTAGTACTAGTAATTTATCATTACTTTATTTCATTTATTAAGCACATGCAATTTCCCTATGTTGTCCTTGGTGTCAGTGTTTGTTGGCTTCTCATTATATATATATATATATATATATATATATATATATATATATATATATATATATATATATATATATATATATATATATATATATATATATATATATATATATATATATATATATATATATATATATATATATATACTCGTTTTAGGCATTACCTAACACTGATCACCAGAACAAGTCACAAGAAGGTCTGAATCCACAAGCACGAAAATCAGACAAATCCATATACTTCCCATCATTCCCATGGTAGTACTATGACTGCAGCGCCACAGTTCAATCTAGTATACTGTAGGAAAGTTTATGGTGCCTAGTTTGTGCGTCATTGCACAGGTCACGTCACAGCCATCTGGCTGACCAAACATGTGGCCTAGTACGTGCGTCGTTGGGCACGTGACTGCGCAGCCAATGGGGAGGAGGTGGCGCCACGTCAGGAGTGTATGAAATGTACGTATAAAATTAAAATGTAATGTATGCCGCTGAGTCTTTCTTCGAGTTATGAACTCCTCCCGGGAATTAAGCGAGCGCGCTTTAATTTGGCCTTACCGACACGCAGCTAGAACGGAGACGAGAGCTTGCGTGTACAAAGAACGCGCGTAAAAAAGAGCTTTCACCAAAGCGACTATAATGCTTTCCCTTTCCCACACGTATTCAGTCTTAAGTGTCGCTTCCGAATTTTTTTCATTTGTGGCATTATTGCAGAAATTGTGCAATTGTGTAATGTTTCGACATTGTAGAAGGACCTGTTGCACCCGGCTTCCCTTATTTTCGCCCTCTTCGTTACAATGGACTCCCTGTCCGAAGGTGTAAAGACATTTCCGTCTCTGTATAATATTTTTAATAAAATGTTAAGTAAACAGTTAATTATTCCAATGTTATTTGCTTAAATAACTATTCGACAAGTTATTTATTAATTATTTGTTCTTTTTATAGAAAGGGAAAGAGCAACCACATAAAAGCTGCTGCCCTGAGCAGCATGACGGGGTGGATGCCCCGTGGTTGAAAAGCTACACCAATAAAAATAACGTTCGGAACAAATAGTTTTGAGTGGTTGCTTAAATAATGTGCATGGACACGACGTCAAAACAATGAATATATATATATTGGTCACCTGAAGGACATGCACAAACTGACAAAGTTTCAACTGTACTGGCTCCACCTCTTGATAAGTTGCCTGTTGGCGGCACTCTTTTAAAGCGATCATGTTAAAACTTCAAGTGACTTCACCGTATCCTATAAAATCGGTTGTCAGCGTCTTTCGTCGTACTTCGTTCAGCGAAAAATCAATTTCGGATCGGGCCAACGCGAGAAGGAGGCTCCCATGTCTTCACGCTTTCCACACGTTTACTGCACCTCGCTTTCTGAGAAAAATATTTTGATGGCCTAAGTGGGCGTGCAGTGCTTACCGATATTGCACCGCTTCGCCCTCAATTATTGTCCATGTACTATTTTTGAAGCACTGATAGAATTTTTTTTGTGTAGTGGGAGCTTTAGCTGGGCTCCAATTTCAATGTCGCCTATTCAAACATATGTAAAAGGCAGAAATGCTTTTCTAGGATAACACCTGGATAGATTTGAGTGAATCTTGTTGTATTTGAGAGAAAAAGTTGAAGTTTAGAACCCTTTGGAAGCGGGATTTATATTTAGAGGTTTAACTATTTTACACAAAAAAATCGGAATATTTTTGCAAAAAAGTAGAAGCAGGAAGTTTACGAAACCGCAACTGCCCCAAGAACAGACACCGTAGTTTTGTAAACTACTTCTGTTGGCAGAACTAAAGCACTAAATTTAAAACATCAAGTTATATTTTACGCGAATGCATTAGAGGATGATGCAAGGGTTCTGAAAAACTCCTACTGACGCATTAGTGGTGTACTTGGGAGCCATTTGGAATGCATCAAGTTGGTCCGTTTTGGATGTGGTATAAGATGCAATTTACTGAATTATATTACGATTTCTAATTGTTGAGTTAGAGAGTCGTAAACATGGGAGCGTTGTCTTTTGAAATATTTGTCACCTTCAACAATTTCTATTAAACAAATTGACAACGTATATCAAGAACCTGCCTGCTACCCTCTCTAAATTTAAGCTTCTTATTATAAAAGCAACCAATCTCATCAACTTTGGAGGAGTGGTCGCCCAGAAAAGCTGTTTCTCCTTGCCCACGTAATTATATAGGAATCCCTGAGCAAAATTGATGGAACAATTTATGTGAAATGCTCCAGAAGTTACAGCTGAATGGACTGTATACATATGTCGCTGCTATGAGTCGAAAAGCGCGCGAACCGCAATTTGCTCTGTGGCAAGTTGGAATGTGCCTCGACTTCACCTATACAGATTGGTGTCTTCGCCGAATAAAAAACCTCATACGCGTTATCACTCCCGATCTGCAAGTCCACTAAGATTTTTGTGCTGTGTATAGGGAAGAGACCACATGGCTCTAGCATTAAGAGCGAGAGGGTAATTTGTCTCCACAGGAGTGGAGTTATTTAAATTGGCATCGTTGGTAATTACTGTGTAGCCGGCTTCTCTGTAGAGAATAAATTGTTTAATGATCAAACAAAGATGCCACGACATGATTTGATTAATACTGTTTGGCAAGCCAAGCGCATTCCGTTCCCATGCTTTTACATGAAAACAACAAGATTTGTTGGCTTAAGGTTTGTAATATCGCTTCGATAGCTGGATAATCTGGTTGGGACTGTACCGACCATTAATTAAAAGCCGTAAACTCAAAACATCCACTTATGTTTTTTTTTAGATATCTCAACTATATAAATCACAGACACGAGGAATACACTCTGTCATCCTCAAAACTACAGTGCAGCTAACCAAAGCTGTTGCTTTTCGCTTGTCATAACACACATCTTGAAGGGTATGTAGAGTTACGAGAACGTCCAAGACCTTCTTTTGCGCGCGGGCGTTGTTCACCAGATTAATTAAAGCAAACTACACTATAATTTACACCACACTTTATAGCTACTAGAAACTCGTCGGCAGAAAAATGTTTACATCTGGACACACACGCAAAAAAAAAAGATTCGCATTATTTCGTGGTCAAGTAAGCCTGAACGATGCGTTAAAATGTGCCCTAAATAACGAAGTTACCAAGGTAAGAAAAAAAGAGGTACGCAAATGTATTTACGTCTGAGGGCAGGATTTCAGTCTACGTACTCTAGCGCCTTCATTATGTAGGGCGCAGTTTGCCAAAAGGATGGATAAGTGGGCTAGTTGGTCGTGCAATATTAGAAAGATTTAGAGCACTATAAAAACGTCCGTGTCCCGTGCATTGGACACGTTAAAAACCACCTGGCGGTGAAAATTAATGCAGAGTCCAACGCTACGTCCTGCCTCATAACAAAATAATAGTTTTGGCACGTAAAACACAAGAATTTAATTCTCTTTAAGCACGTCAGATGGCCTTGTACAATAATATGAGAAACAAAAATGAACTTTTTTTTAATAGCCGGAGACTGCTCGCTCTGGAATGAATAGAAGATGGCTGCCCGTCAATCGCTATGACACTGGCTACATGGACATGCCGGGGAAATCGATTCATTTGCGTGTAATAAATATTTTTGCTCAGCAGTATTACCTTTTCAAGCCCTTTCAGCAAGTACATGGCATCACTCAACCAATTTTTCTTAGCTCAAGATTCATTTTAGAAGCATTTTTACTGTTCCGTTGCACGCCACCGCGATTTTTTGCGAGACACCGAAACCTGAGCAGGGAGAAGCGGACCAACCGCCGACGTCGGGACTGCTCTTCTCAGCTGGTTATCTACTTTCACTGCTTTAATCCAGCATCATCGAAATCTTCTCCATTTCTGCGTTCTTCTTGCCTCAGGTCAGACATCCAAGATGAAAGAAATCTGTCAAGGCAAACCAATTCGCTCTGAAATCAAACAAAATGTCCTCCCTTAAACGACGGGAGCGTTTAACGACATTTTCAAGCAACGCTGCGGGTCACCCCCCGGTCCTTGCGTCGGCGATTATGTAAATTCGGCGTGAGCAGATGGGAATAGGTCTGCGTTACAGGGCCCTGGTTCAGCGAACGAGGTACTGTTAGCTTCAAGACTAGGCCGCAGCACCGTCAACGTAACTTTTGGAAACTTATATTTGTGTTTGAGCAGTTAAATAGAGTGGCCCGCCACACCTGTTGCACTCACGTCCAAGCCCGTAGCACGCGTCGCCTCCGTAAATTCGTAAACAATTTGAAACAGCTGTCTTAGACATATCTGTCACAATACCATCTACAAAATTTAAAAGACTTCGTCTTTAGTATGCGACTGCTGGTACTTTTACGAGAACGTACAGCTGCTCACAGCGAGTGCTGAGAAACTAGCTCAATTTAACATTATTGCCTAACTATACATCTGCACCGTATACATTGCCGCATACTGTCCAATTGGAAGCCAGATCAATAAGCGTATCTAGGTGAAATTTGGGCAAACATATAGTGCAAATGGTGCCTACCGCGCATTTGCAGAGATGTGGAGCCCTCCCTAGGTTCGAACCAGACTAATCCTTCCAGAGCCAAACGTCCAACTGCTCCTACAGAGCAATCGGAGGAGCCACGTGATAACGAGTACGTCGCATCTCGGTCGCGCTGGTGAGAGCGTCACCGAGAGGCCTGATTTGGAGCACGGCGCTCTGAAATGATCCAGGCGAGTGCGTTCCAAGCAATTGATTTCGACCGGCCGCATGTAAGCAGCACAGCCAAAATGCCCTGGAGCGTTCGAAAGCGACAAGCCAAATGTGTCGGGACGCGACCTCGACGTGACGTAAGAGACAATAAGGGGAAGCGGGAGGGCCCGAATTTTCTTAGTAACAACCGCACTACGCGAACAGGCCGTGGCGTGGATGTTCAGAAGAATTACGAATAACGAATGAAAAACGCAGAATGCAGTTGGGGATAAGCGTTGGCGGTCCTTGTAGCGGTGGTGCGTGGAGATAAGGTGACGTCAGCGCCTAAGATGAAAGCCGCAACCAGGTGTTCGAGCGAGGGCTCAACGCTGTGATGCAATCTGCAATAATTGCAGGTCTGGATATGTGACGCTGTCAAAGACTTGTCGCCCTCATTACGCGGTCGTAAAACAGACTGTCAAATAAGTAAAAAGAAAAAAAGCAGGAATCTGCTTACTCTAAATACAAATATTCGCAACATTAAAAATTGAATTCTCGGGTTTTGCGTGCCAAAACCATGATCTGATAATGAAGGACGCCGTAATGTAGGGCTCCGGGATAATATTGACAACCTGGAGTTTTTTTTTTTTTTTTTACGTGAAACCCAATGCACGGCACACGGGCGTTTTCGTATTTCGCCCCCGTTGAAATGCAGCCACCACGGCGGGGATTTGATCCCCTCAACTCGTAGTTAGCAGCACTACGCCAAAGCCACTAAGCAAGCACGGCTTCTAAATATGTGCAACGTCTGCCCGACAATAAGCAATAGTGCGTTTGCTATGCACGCTTCTGTTGTACGTGCGGCACTATATAAGAGTCTATTTCCGGAAATGTCGCGCAGACGTTAACGATTCTCTCGAAATCTATCCCACTCGATGGCACGGATTTTTTCGCCATCGCAGAAGCTCTCAGCTGGAGGGAAGCCCGTCTATAAGTGGGATAAGGAGTTCAACTTCGCGCAAGTGCGTGTTTGCCAGCTTGCGTTGAATTTACATGTCATCATTGGAACCATTTTCACAAAACCGCACTGAAATTTAAGAAGAGTTCGTGTCATTGCTAGTAGTATTCTCCACACTATTTAGTTCGTTTCCCTCTCATTTATGCAGCACTGACGATCCATAACGCATACTGTACACTACCAAAGAAAGAAATAAAGAACAGAATCTTTTTTTTTTCCCTTCTAGTGTACCTTCGCTTTGTACAATGTGAGGCAGTACGCTCGCAGAGAATAAACATTTTCACGCAGTTCAAATGGCAAACAGGCACAAATACAATAACCAGAACGAGAAATCCCACAAACGTGCCGCTGTAACCAACAGTACAATAAAAGAGTGCACTTTACCCCGGTCCCTTCTGGAGCGTCACGAGTTCAGCCCACGGAAAAAAACGCATTACGTAGCATATTTCCTCCTTATTAGGGTAGTGCAGCGATTCCAGCCACCGTCCTCGCTCGAGCTGAAAAGTATACGAACAAATTATTTGACACCATAAGGCATGCCTTCCGTGCGAAACCATTGTGTCGTCAGTGCATGTCGATGCTACCGATATTTAACCGCTACGTGGCGTGCCACCGAAACAACTTCTCCAGGCGCCTTTCACCAGCTGCATACTTGCAGATGTTTATGAGATACCCTTGAGCTTGAGGGCACTTATACGTAGGACAAACGGGACACTGCCTTAAAGATCGCCGCCTGGAGCACGCCAACAACGAAAGACAAAAACTATAGCCGCAATCTCTGCTCGGCATTGCATGTCGTGTGAATGCATGCTCCAGTTTTAGTCGACTCGCCTCCATCGGAAAGCATGCTGAACAACACACTCGCGAAACTATGGAGACATTTGCCATTATCCGACGTGCTCCTTCATGCATCAGTTCACCGCCCATCCGGTTATTAGGCAAGGAAATCTCGTATCAGCAAATTTAACGCATCTCCGTCCATCTGCAACCTCGAGTCACTCTTTTCATGTTTATCGCGCCGTTTAGGTTTTCACTCATGCTTCTCCGCCTATTTATTTCGCGCTGGCGCAATAAACGTGTCCTTTGGGAGTCAACGCCTGTGCCATGTGCTCCTTTCTTGTGTCACGTTTTTGCACCGTTTGCTGAAGTATATGTTTAAAGCATGGCGTCTATGACGTGTTTCCGAATCACGGAGTGCTCCCGGCGTATCCTGAGAGTAAACGCATAGCCTTTGAGATCAGATTCTCTTATCCGGAGAAAGTCCTCGCTAAGAAATGGATTCGGAAGCTACTTATTTGGCTACTATACAATGCCTACTTAATCGCACGTCTTTTGTGCGTAGTTGGGACGGAATGCTTATAGCAGTCTCATCGGCAGTGTAAATTTGACGAATAAGCCCGCCAAATGCTGAGAAATCGCTTCATTTCTACGCTACAACTTTCTTTATTAAGAAAATTCTCTGTTCCTTTTATGTTTATGTTTCTTTTTTGTTTCTATTACCGTCAACTGCCGGAGCAGCAATGAATGGTGCTCAGGCTCCGTTAGCTATTGTGAATGAGAATGAAGGATGGATAATATAGAGAAGTGATCGCATTGACCATTTAAACAATACTGAATTTACTTTAGCAATGCAAACAGAACAAGACAAGTGATTTGCTTAACCTTGCAGATTCACAACTCAATTACCAGTGATCCTGCGTATTTCGTGAAGCTCGAGTTTAGGTTGGATGTAGTATTAGCCACATACATTAAATATAGTGCGCAAATAGGACTAGCCCACTTGAAATCTGGCTTGCATATAACGCTCCTTTGAACTTGTTCAATTTTCTTTAATAAATGCAGTAATTTCTTCACAGACACTTGACATTGCGAATACGTTGGCCATATTGTTTGCATCGTGTCCGCTAAATTTGATATCGGTGGCGTGCAGTGTTTTCCCAGTGCAGCGCTATAAATTCTTCATTGTTCGTAAAGTACTTCAATAGCGTCCCAGATCACTTACATACGTAACATTATGTTATTGACTTGATTATTTCAGACATTTTACACTTTGACTGCACATCACTCATAGCCAGTGCCTATATTTAAATAAACATAAACAAGTTAACTCGTTTAACTCGTCCAGGGCATCGGAAAAACGTACTTCGAACCTCGTATAAGGAAGAAAACACCAAAACAAATGAAAGTTCAGTAATCCTTTTTAGTGCTCCTGATTGCCCCAGGAAAGTTGAATTTCGCTACACAATACATATATGACAGCTCCATTTCCACCAAGTGAACACTTGATGGAAATGGGGGCAACTCTAACTGCAATGAGTAGAGAACGTAAAGTTCATACGAGGAATTGGGAAACATGGCCGATAGCGGCCAAATCACACTTTCGCATACTTGATGAATAATGTTTCAGGACGAACTGTAGTTTCTACACTTGATATCACTTCACGTACTGCCTTGCTACAGTAGTCTCCCTATCGTAAGATTGTTCTCGGTGGCATATTTATTTATGTAAGAGCAGCCGTCCAGCTTTGTCGCCGTTCGTGAAACTCTCCTTTAACGCCCCGGAGCGCTTTAATACGTAATTCATTGCGAAGGCCGCAGTTAACCCAACAATTCTTAAGTTTGCGTACACACGAGTCATAACGTGTCCATTATTTTCGCCGTACGTAAACTTGATGTAACCTTGAGGTTGCTCGGCACACAGTTCAAGATAACACAGAACGGCCGTATCACGCTTTTATGCATTTGCTAAAACAATGATGTACAAAGACTGCATTTGATGCAGGCGCATTCAACTTCGCACCCAGTTGTGCCATAGCAATGCACCCATTTTATTAAATTTTGCGGGCTAAATGTCTCCCCACTCGTAAAATAGGCTCATAACGCTGCATATCACCTGTATACGTAATGTGTTGGAAAGACCACAAATATATCACACACTTTGACCTACCTACACGTTACTTCTAAAGTCGTACTTATTTCGCCAACTATAACAATGTGACTAACTTGGTTGGTTGAATAAACCGAATAAACCTACGAAGAACTTCGCAAAACGCAAACAAGATAAACACGAATCTTCTGCAATTATTGCGCCACGTGTATCGAACCCAGAAACAGAAAGGTTTCGCCACATATTACTGATAGTATACCCTCCATTTTCACCGCATTTGAACTTCATGACATTCACATATGCTTTATGGCTCTGAGAAACATTGTGGATAACGGTAGTAGGATACTCGTGAACTTTTAAACAGCCAATCTTTCCAAACCAAACAGCCAATCGTAAATATCCTATACAGCTGCGATCCGTGCTTCCTACTTTGGCGAAATATAAACAGTGCCCCGCATACTTGTCCGAGGTGATCGGCACAACCAAATGCACGCTTCGCATACCGCTTGAAACTTGTGAGAATTTAGTCATTCTTTTTCAAGCGCATGATTAGCCTGATTGCTAGGTTTTAATGGCGCAATTGCCAAAGAGCGCCAAGTCTATGACATGATTAGCCCGCCCATTTCAAACTTTCGGTGGATGTCCGTCCTAGTGTGGCCCCTTCATTTTTCTCTAAATGTGAAACCTGGGCCGTTTTCGGTCCTTCCAGGGAGGTGGTAAAGCTCAGTAAAGATATTCAATACCGCCTCTAAGCAGGCCGAAAACAAGGGTCTTGCCAATTTATTTTAACCCCTAATTAACCCACACAATTAGAAAGTTGGCTGCATATCACCCCTAATTTATTTCACATTTTCTTAAAGCACAGACTTCATGATTAATCTAGTTTTTAGGGATAATCACAAAAACAGGCACATATTATTGTTGAGCGCGAGTCGCACTAACGGTTTCGCTGTAAAGAACCATGCGCCGCTTCGACTTCTGACACTTCTTTTACAAACCATGGATCAGCATTATTCGTGGAGCTCACGATATTCACCCTGAATGAAAGATTAATACTCTGCCCGTCAACACATGTGACCTGGTGACATACTAAACACGGTAGGCTAACAAGTCTCTTGCCCAAAGGCACTCGTTTAACCGACGACATGGCACCTGTGTGGAGCATTGATGAGCGATCAGACCTTTGCTGCAACAGATTCCATGCACGAAATTTTCTACGATATCACGCTGGTTTCGCTTTAGTATACGTGCACGCGTTCAAAGTTAAAACATATTTCCTACCCTTTTCCAGTTAACTTTCATCACTGCCTTTAAAACAGAGCACGTCCGACGTGCAGAGAGCGCAGGCTCGGTCACGTGATGGATGACAATTTGCACTAATGCAATCAGTCTCAAGCACCTCATGTGCCTTTCGTACGACATGTTTCAACTGCAGATCCCTGGTATCGGGGAAAGTCCTGCAAAGAGGGATGGAACCATGTTAGAGGCTGCTTCAGCAGTGAGTCGTAAAAAAACGCTTCTTTCATTTCAAGGTTGTCGTGAAAGTTATTTGCATGAATTTCTGCATTGTTCTTTGGCGCCACTACTAGCCTGGCACTATATTTTACGTAAAAGACTGCAAGAACAGTTTCGAGCTTCGTAAGACACATAATAGGAGAACGAACATCTAGCCATACAAAGTTGAGTGAGCGCTACGACGTCAGCACTACGATATCAATCTGTTGGAAGAAGGCTTTGTAGCTATCTTTTCCGAAAAGGAAATGCAAAACGATGACTTATATATGCGCTTGGTTCAACCGAAAGCGCAAAGCGACAGTACGAAGGCATTAGCGCACGAGAAGACACGGAATATTGCGACAATAGCAAATGGGGGTCGGAATGCTTGGGGGATATTTTCCTGCTAAAGTTATGTGGGGTGGAGAGGCCAGATTGTAAATTGAATGTGCACCAAAACATCGCACGCACAACCACATCCAATAAACTGAGAAGCTTCGAGCAATATTATATTATTCAGGTAGAGAAGCACCAACAATAATGAATTATCTGAACGACCTTCCTTTAGAATAGATTGGGTCTGGCACCCAATCATTCAATAAATTTGTAGCATTTACGGAAGATATACATTCGTGGCGTACTATATAGTTTCTCTTTGTCTTTGTCAATGTCTCACAGCGATTTCATAGTGAATCTGCTAGTAGTGAATAGCATGACGTTGTCCTTAAGCATTATCTACTCAAGTCTGTAATTTTTCACCAGTACACATAGGGATACAGTCTTGAATGAAAACATTAGCAAATATTTGGCTCCTCTGAAACCACTTCATCGTCAATCACCGAAAACAAGCTTATTTTTCCGACATTTTAGTTCTTGACATAATTAGAACTTCTCTCCCTGTGCGAGAACAGCTCTTCCCCAGAAGCTCTGGCGAAAAAAAAGAAGGAGGCAGTGAGCCGAAATCTAATTTACTAGCGAACAAGCTGTACGCCAAGGAGCTAATTTAAGTCCTAACTACTTGGCAGTCGCATCTTAGAATTCTTTTTTGTTTTGGTGCATCGGATTATGCCACAATCTTTCAAATGTTTTCTTCGTCTTAAGAACAGACTAAAATTTGATGGAACTTACCTCCGTACGTGTGAAACGCCCCGAAAATCTTTTCTTTGGGCAGCCGCTAAAGTGATTTGTGTGATGACGACCACATCGGAAAGAAATATTAAAGCTAAAGTTGTGAATTGCTTGTGTGGGCAGTGATTACTTTCGGCAACCTTAGAAGTTTTCGAAAGCACACAAAAAAGGGCACAACATTTATAAATATCCCTCCAACCTAAAATTAAATGCAAATTTCATAGGTACAACTCATACACAGTTAGAAGCGAATGATCTTAAGTTACTATAAAACAAGTCTATGATGTATCTACTTCGTTTTCAGAAATGTGTCAAATGTATTGTTCTCAAATAATGAGACCTTCAACACTCGTGTCCAATGCTTAACATTTATCGACTGCCGACACTATGTTAGATGCTCCATACTAAACGACAATGCCTGTATTTGTTGACGAGTGGTGGATTTCCAAAATTCGGCGTTACAATTACATTAAAGGTTTCGTTTCATTTCCTGTAATTGGAAAATGACGAGCTATTCTTGTTTCGCAGCACCTTTTTGGTTGCACATTTCTTTTCTCACCTTAGTGTAGGTTTAACTGCATAACGGTTTATGCCGGCTGGTTCTTGGATCGCTCTTAGTGCACGCTGCAGTTAAGGATCATCATCATCAGAAAAGAATCTGCTGTGAAGTTTAATCTGCACCAGCGCCCAGACGCACTCTCACCGTTCGTTTTCCCTTCGCAAGAACCTTACCGTGACCTTGGCCCCGAAATAAAATGCCACTCGAATGGCCGATTCAGCTGCAGTTAGAGTCGTCAACACTTGGCCTTTCCAGTACTCCTCGCTATGCGCATTGAAGACCGGTGCCGGGGGTACCTTTACCGGCCTCTGTGAAGGCGTAGGACCCTGGTGGGCGAAGTCAGGATCTATACCGCAACGGGACCCAGGGTTGCTGCCAGCGCAGCCTCAAATCACAAGAAGGACAAGCCTCTTCAGGAGAAAGCGGTCTCGCTCAAAAAAAAAAAACACGGAATACCCTTACGAAATTTCTAATAGAAAGTCTATAGACAGTCTATAGACGTTTGTCTATGGAGTCTATAGACTGTCTATAGACCTTTCTTTGGACTAGTCTATAGATAGTCTATAGCCCTATGGCCATACATTTTCATTGACTAGTCTATAAAAAGTCAGTATCTATAGACTGTGTACAGAACGTCTATAGACTTTCCATATACCTCAGTCTACAAAAACACAGCGCTATACCGCAGTTCTACTTTTGTAGGCTGAAATCTATAAAATGTCTATAAGCAAATGTCTATAGACTATCTTAGACATTTGTCTATAGACACTCTATAGACTTCAGTCTACAAAAGTAGAACTGTATATTCCTATACACTTTTCTCTATAGACAATCTGCAGATATTTGTCTACAACCTAGAATTTTCATTAATCTACAGACACTTTATAGAGTGCCTATAGACTCGCATTCTTTCTACTAGGTTACAAAAAGTGTAAGGTCATAAGTACACAGGCTGTCTGCAGACGATTCCTGCAGATCTGTCTATAGCTAATCTACAGACTGTAGCCTTAAACTATTTGTCGATTATTGTTAATACAGGGTGTACGAGCTAACATAAATTTAGTGAAGCTGTTCAACGAAGAATAATGTAAAAAAAAGGCGATGCAGTAAGATCCGAATTTAAGACTTATGGAATTCAGCCACCAGAGGTCTGGACTGTTGGTCTTTTTATCATAGTATGTCTTGCACCATGTTCTTTTTAAATCTTATAATTTCATTGCCCAAATTGGCTAAAATAGTCCGGATCGCACCCTACATACTAGCTACGTAAACCATACATTTTGCCAAATACATTTCCATTATATATAAGCACTCGCTGCTGCGGTTGCTAATGAGCAATCTATTGGAAATTTCTCTAAATATGTAGTCCACCCGGCACTGCACATCGAAAATCATGCACGCGGATGGAATCAGTCGAAAAATCTCAAATGCTTGTAGCCGTGAATCTTTATGCAGGACTGCATGGGTATTTATGCACGAGCACATTTAAGAAATATTATAGTTGCATGCAATGCATCCGGTTGTACGTAATCTGCTAGCTAGCTGCTATCTGCAAGTTAGTTTACATTTGTGTATGCATATGGCGGCAGAACATTTTGTATATGTACCTAAATATACCTAAGCATATGCGGAGCTACACGGCGACGACGACGCCGATGCCGACGGCAAAAATTCGCTTGGACTTTTCGTATAACTGATATCGCAATAAAGCGGTCATTGTTCATATTGGTCACTTTAAGCCCTTCGTGCCCGCCTTCGGTGCCCCACCGTAGCTTGGTCCGGGACGACACTCCATTGCCAGTGGGGTAGCGTCGCGGTGAAGACGCCGACCAGAGAACTGGAGCGCGGAGGACCAAGTTGAGCGTCATCGGCTAGCCGCTGCCAGTGCGATGTGGCAACGTTGAAATTGTTAATTCTCTTGGTTTTATTCTCTTAATTTAACCACCCGATTCAACTTTGGCTATGCGCCACAAACACTGAGGACAAAAATAACAAGAACGTGCGATGCCTTATGGCGTTCGACATTCCGTATTAGTCGTGCTGCTGACGAATATGCAAAAGATTCGCGGCTGCTGCCACCACGTCGCAATATCTAAGGTGGATGTGGCGAGTGCTTAAAATACGGTGAGTTAGCATGCAAGATAACGGAGATAGAGCGGACGCAAATAACATTCTAACCATGAGGGAAAAATCACGCACGTAGGCTAATAAGCGCCGAATCTGGAAGAACATACGAAATTTTAAAAGCTGAAAGTCAATAAAACTGAAATAGCTGAACAACCGTCGTCAATATTACGTCGACAGTGCGGTTAACGCGAAGAATATGCGCAATAATAGTGTGAATTGGTGTGTAAAGTGAGTCCCTGGCCTAGGGGCTCCGCCAATATTTTCTTTTCTCTTTTTTATGTTTTCTCAATAAAGCTTTACTGTCTCTCAAGTGCGGAAAGCTTAAAGAATACATATATGGCTTTCAAAAGACATTAAAATCAAAATTAGGGTGATAAGAGTCCGCCGATGAGACTCATGCTTAAATATAGATCAATTGCTTTATCTTTTCAGCAAGCCTTCAAGACGAGCTTAGAGTCACTGAACATTTCTGTGAAGAGCTAAGGATCCGAAACTCAACACTGACCTTGAACAGATGAAAAAAGTCGTCGATGCTGCGCACGCATGTATAATATTATAACGAATGTTGGTTGCGTCCTAATGGAGACCACTACGTAGAGTCCAGCTTAGCTTTTCTTCTTTACGGTGCTACCTCCGTTATGGCAGAATAATTCAAACAAACAACGGGAGCAGCAACTATTGACGACTGGAGATTGGTGCACATAGCATGCAGACCAACTTTTCCTATGGATTTCTTCTGCAGAACTTCACCCGACAGATTTGCTGTCAGATTGAACAGATTGAGGTCTCCGTGTGAAACAAAATATAGCATTGAGTTCCAGATTCCAATGCCGGGGGCTAAGAAAATAATAGCGTTCACAGAATCAAGCGGCGTGGCCCTTCTACGTCTAACGCCTGATGAGGTTTAACGGCTATTCCAAATACACGACAAACAACTCTTGTTTGCGAACAATAAATGCACTAACATGTACACTAGAAAGCTCATTAGGACCAATGATATACTCCACGTCCCCAAAACAGTAAAAAGCTACAAATTGGGGCTACAAACAAGACTATGACAACTGCCATCTACGCCTACTGTTCGGCCTGGCTATGCATCACGTTAAGGTCGATTCCGCCACTAGAGAGCACGCTTCGACATTCGTCGAAATGAAACTTAGCAGCTGCGTTTGTGCTCCACTCAACGTCTTCTCCCGTTCTTCACGTGGGAACGAATGATGCAGCTGGCCGTCTCCGACCCGCAGCGTTAGCAAATTATCGAGACATATTAGAAAGTATCAGGCAGGAACGTCGGGAAGTTCGACGAATCTACGCGACGCTCATAGTGCCGAGAAGCGGAAACCGCTTACAAGGAATGCGAAACCTAAATTGGTTTCATGCTGCAACTATAGTAAGCATCAGTATTCAATGGGCCGCTTCGCAATTATTGCTGGCGCTCCTGGCTAGTTGGCTACTTTGGCCATGAATTCTAGTGGCACCCCCTAGTGAGCGTCCTCGCAGTTGAGGGCCTCGATCCAGGTTTTCGATGCCCGAAGAGTATTTTGTTGCTGACCAGCCACACCCTCCAAATGTGCGACAGAAGAGCTATGGCGTTATCAGTTTACTGGTGGGATTATCGACCAACGAAGCTCCAATTAACGTGTCTGAGGATGGACGCCAGTCTACGCTGCAGCCTTCATTAAACAAGAGCGTCGCAATCATCTCCAGGCCTCATAAGTAAGTTGCAGCCGACAGTGACGACATGAAGCCAGCAGCAGTATTTGGCCGCTACGTCAACCTCGCCGTGTCCACCATGGCACGAACTCCACGGGAACAAGGCATCGACACGAGAGGAAAGCAATGGGCTGCCAGTACGCCACCCTGGTGAGAACACTTTGGCGAAAAGTTCTGTGCACTATTTGAAGGCAAGCAAGGTCATAAAAACCGACTCGTTGTCAATCACATATTCGTGCGTTGATAACTCATGAAGCGGAATCCACTACTCACAATAGTGAATCCACGTGGCGGAACAAATTCTTTTCCGGGCTGCAGGGCGCATCACGTGAATAGACGGCACACGGCGGATGGCGCACACTGGCGGAAAATGTCGAGCTATTTCTGAAATCCGGACTGTGGCCATTTAACAACGGGAATTCAATCTAGGATGTTCTAGCAGAAGGCAACAGGTAATGTCCTTTTACCAACAAGGTCTTTTAGAGGAAATAGTTACCCTTCATCGTACCCTCTGAAAAAATGTATAGAAACAGAGCCATGGCGATCGACCACAACTTTCACCGGCGCAGAATTTATGTTGTACCTCATCTAGAGAAAATAATAAGACCAAGCAAACGCACGTAATTTATTTGGCTCTGAGATCTGGTAGCGCCAGTTTCTTGCTGGGCGCGCTGCCAGATCTCAGCACCCATGCTCGTCTACTCTCTTACGCGGAAAGCACTGAAAATCAACGACAGCTCTCAGAAACAGCGCATAATGTTCACGAACACTTTGCTGTTGAAGCGTGATGACACAAATTTGAAGCTATTACAAGCATCAATGGGGAACCGCACTACTCAAGAATCAAGATCAAGCGAGTTAAACAAGCCGAGAAGCTGGCTGATTTTAATAATAAAAGGTCAAAAAGCTTGCACATGAAAAAATAAGAACCATTAATGGCTCCAGCGCAGAACCACCAGGGCTACAGCTCAAATACCCACGCCCACAGCGGAAAAATGCTTCAAGGAGCCTTGACAATATTGTATATCTGTCCACTCACGACCTGTCAATTAGTGAATATAGTGTCTTATCTCCGGGGCCTAATTTTAGTGGCCCCGGAGATTTAAGTTAATTCACGACCTAGGCAACTTCGAACGTAGTATGCCCTGATAGTGTAGCCTTTCCTCATTACCTTATTACAAGCACTGGACCCTTCTCCTCTATACCAACGAAATAAATGCCTCCATTTATATGTCAGAGCCATGCAACTTGCTGTTTTGCAGACGTACGGGGTATGCATTGCGCTCCGCCGCAATCTCACCGGTTAACAGACTAAAGCCATTGTATCACTGGCTGATCTGAAAGAGAATCATCAAGGCTGCACATAGGTAGGGGACGTCGTTGAAATATATATAAGCTGCCAAGCCAGTGAGGCTTACAAACATAATAGCGATAAATCATTTTACACTCAAGACTCACGATCCAAGAGAGCACTACACATCTGTTTTCCGCGATACAATGAGCAACCTGATTAAGAATAACAAAAACTGACCGACGCGCACTGAAATCTTTGGTCCCGTTAAGCTAGATAGCTCGCACATTTTACCTTCTACTTAAAATGATGAAAAAAAGAACAGAAAGAACTCTGGACAACCAAGGCTCCCCGCATTTCGCTCCCTATGTAGGTAGCTTCATCAATAGCATTCCTTGTATACTGTGCAATGTCGTTTAATACGATGGCTGGCGAATATTCTTCCAGTACATCCGCAATCTCTGCAGAACTGCGGTTTCTTTACGGTCCACAGAAGAGCATCACACCTTCGCCGCAAAACTGGCAGATGCGGGACTCAATCTGAGAATATCTTCTGTACTCGCCGTTTCACGGCCTCATTGCAGGCG
Source organism: Dermacentor albipictus (assembly GCF_038994185.2). Classification (NCBI taxonomy): domain Eukaryota; kingdom Metazoa; phylum Arthropoda; class Arachnida; order Ixodida; family Ixodidae; genus Dermacentor; species Dermacentor albipictus. The sequence goes on along the minus strand of NC_091822.1, from coordinate 125,523,150 downwards.
TATAGTTGTTTGCTTAGCAAAGTGTAGTTGTTGCTTGTACCTGAGCAATTTGGCCCGCAGGCACAAGAAGATTGATAAAGACAAATCAATTTTATGTTACACATGGCTCTTTCTACGAGCCGTTGTCATCTTTGCACGTCAAATGGTGAATTGAAGTTCTCGCATTTCCTGGATTTTCTAAATGTGCGGAACGAGTAGTCAGGAGAGGAAGCCAAGCATTTCCATAGTTTACCGTGAAAAGAACACCGATCGGCTTTAGCTTGTCGTTCATATAAAAATTAATGAAAAATTGAGATAGAACCCATCTCCCGACGACTGTCGACGGTAATGCGTTAGCATAGAATGAATATATTGAAACAACGTATTGCCACCATCGATACGAGGCATGTATGAGGCGTGTACTGCAGTGGGACTGGGCTGAGAGATCGCCTTGCGGACCTGGACCGTCTGGTAAAAGAAAGACATTGACAGCAAATATCTCTTGCCAATCAGTGTAGCAGCAACAGCTTCCGATAGGTTGAAAAATATTGAAAAAAAGTAGATAGCATAGCCAAATATAGCCATTTGTATACATGCTCAGAAATTCCTTAAAGAAGTTTAGCAAACCTCGGCATTACGTATCACCAATTACCTTAACAATTATTTCCCTATTTAGAGGATCCTGAGGTGCCACTTTACTTTAGTTTTTAAAATTTGCCGCCATGTATAAAACACGAGCCATCTTGCATAGTTCGTGCACACATCAGCCACAACATATTTTTCTATGTGACGTAAGCAGCAAGAGGTTTAAGCTTCAAGTTCCATAAATTAGTAGAAAATTAATTCTTATACAAGGCCTCAAAGGGATCTCGTAGCCTGAGAAACAATATGTCACACCGGTACGTGCTCGACAAGGTGTGCCATAAGAGTGGCTGCAGATGTTTTTTGTATGATGCGAGTAATCAAGTTCTGTCTACACAATGGTTATTTCATACCTTATAATTGATGCGCCAAGTAATTAGTAAACCCCTTTACAGACAGTTAATTGCAGCACACAAACATATTAGGGCATGCAAATGAGTGGCACACTGCATGCAAACGCTCTTGCGAGCACTTCAATGTGGACATTCCATGACAGCGTATTGTCGAAACGTAGACCTAGGTATTTTGTGCTTCTTACCAGAGTTACCGAATGACATGAGCATGCATCAAAGTCAATGCTGCTGCTATGATTACGTAAAATATCCGCTACAGATCTATATTAGCTGTGAAAACATATGTTAGTCTTCAAAATAAAAATGAAACGAACCAATCATGCAGTTTAGACACAACGCAATGTAGTACCCGAGCGGCTTCGTTCAAGAATTTGTTCGATATAGCCAATACGTGTCATCAGCATATAAAATTCGTCCCGCGGACGTCCTTCTTAGAACAACCGGCGATAAGTGACCAAAGTGCACTTTTACTGCGTATTTGTCTTCCACAATGCAGTTATTATCGAGTGCAATTTTAAACGGTAAAACGCAGCAAATCGATGGCTGTCTTCATTCACATCTTATAATAAACGAATAACGAGTTTAATAAAAGCGTGTCAAGTGGCATCACTGAGATTGGAAACATGAGATTCAATAGCATGGGCTGAGATGATAAACAGGTGGTAAACGCGCCCAACTTTATTTCTGCTGTTTCTGGAAGAAGAAGCGTTCGTCCCTAGCCACAGATCGGCTCCGTGATTGCTAGCCAATTACACTGTGTTAATTACCTCGAATGTAAGTTTTGCTTGCACCAATGTGTCCGTGAAGGCCAGCGGCATCGACCGATCCCAGCTGACCCCAGAGAGTATCACCTTGGAAGCGAACGGACGTGTCGTCGGCGCGCTCCCCAACCACGAAGACGACGCCATCTTCACCGACCGCCCTTGGCCGGGCCGCTTTCGCCGGAAGCCATATGGAAAGCGGCTTTCTTGCCGTTTCCCACCGACCGCTCGATGGCTCTTGCAAATCAACCGCCTGACGCACCTGCGCGTCCCGGACCCTCCCGGGTGACGGACACGCGGCGCCAGGACCTTGACAGCATGGATTTTCAAGACTCCGCTGCTCACAACCTCACGACACCAAAAGGACCCAGCGACCAGAACGCCGGGACAGAGAGCCAAAGACAAACAGATGGGGATTGGCAGACGGTCCTTACGCTTCGGCAGAAAAAAAAAAGGATGCGAAAGAGAAGAAGACTAAAGCACTGGAATATTCGGGGACCTTGAAGAATCAGCAAGTTTCCGCTGGTCAAGCAACCGGAAAATCTAAACACAAAGCAGCATACAGGCGGTTACCCCCCCTGCCAAAGGATGATCTTAAGATAGTGGTGCGACCGCGTCAAGGGCTACCGGTCAAGAACCTGGCTAGTCCACTACTGGCGGATGCCGTGATTGCTGCATGCAACGGGAAAATATCAGGTGAGCAATTTCTGCTCAGAATCAAGCCTGCCTCTAACATCTTTATCGTGTCCACGCCGCACCAGACAGTGGCGGACTACGTTAGACGTATTGAAATGCTTAACATCAACGGCCGGCCTCACTCGGTCAACGCCTACGTAGCGACAAGTGACGGGACAACCAAGGGTGTCATTCACGGCTTGGACCCGCACACGACGCCTGAAATGCTAAAAGCGAATCTACGCATACGCACGCAAAGGGTGGAAATTCTCCAAGCGCGCATGTTCCGTAACACTAAAACGGCTGTTATCACCTTTTTTGGAGGTATTACGCAGCGGTATGTCTACTACAACGGCGGAGAACTTGCTTGCTATCCCTACAAAATTACCACTCAGGTGTGCAAAGTGTGTCACCAAATTGGTCACCGATCGGACGTCTGTCCCCAGCCGGACATTCCAGTATGTCGTACATGTGGACAACGGGACCCTGTAGCCGGACATTAGTGTGCTCCCAAGTGTGCAGCCTGTGGGGAGGGTCACATGACAGGAGACCGGAGTTGTAAAAAACGTATCAAACCCCAAACCAAACGAACGCAGAGGACTGGCGTTCAACGGACTACCCGGAAGGACAGCTCAACGAAGCCACCTCAACGCTTACGTTGGTTCAGTTCCGACGATGGAGAATCCGCATCCGATCCTTCGCCGGAGGTATCAGACACTCGCCGTCGATCCAGGTCAAGAACTCCAATCCCAAAAACCCACCTCATTACCAATCACCAAAACCGCCTAAATCGGGGGCTTTCGCCACTGTGACCAAGCAAGCGCCACAAGATAACACGGTAAGCTGGGCACGGGTCGTTTCTACTACTGCTCCTATAACAGAAAATCCCGAATATCGGAAGATCATTAACGAGAACAGACTCCTCCGCGAGAGCTTGGCAGAAATTAAGCGAGAGTTGGACTCCCTCAAAGCTAGTCGCTGTACCGAAACGAACAAAACAGCACATACTAAAGCAGCAGGCACGCCTCTCGAGGTTATAACGACGCCGAATTCTGTGGAGGTTACACTCCAACAAGTTGTGCATCAATTACAAACTATGCAAAATTTTCAGCAGCAGATGTACGCAGAATTTCAAAGCCTAAAAACTTACGTCGATGAATCTGTGGCCAGTGCAAAGAGCGCGGCTCGTAAGCGAGCCATCATTAGCCCCAGCGCTCAATCTAACCGCCGTCCGCGACCCATATCGACCTCGGACAGTGAAAGCACTATTCATGGCGAGTAGAACGCGAGTACATCACGAATATCTCGAAATTTGGCAATGGAACTGCCGCACCTTCCACAAACGGGCGGCAGCTCTACAACGATACATTAACACGGTGCTAGTCAAACCTGATGTTATTTGTTTGCAAGAGATCGGTAACAAGCCGGTCAGATTGACTGGCTACTACACGATATCCCATCCAGACTACCCTAAGGTCGCGACGATGGTGCTCAAGGACATAGCAATCAGTATAGATTATCTGGCGACTAGCAGCATCAACCATCAAATTGTAACAATACTACCGAAGAAGCGTAGCAAGGCAAAAACCATAATCACGTACGTGTATAGCCCACCTAAAGAAAGGAGGGCCGATTTTGAGGCCATCATTAGGTACGTCATGTGTCCCTCCGGCACCGAGGATAGACTACTGCTTCTTGGGGACTTCAATGCTCCTCACACCAGTTGTGGTTACCGAACAGACACCCCCAAAGGCCGGGAGCTCGAGCGAGCGACCGAAGCATATGATCTCCAACTCATCATTCTCCCTCAAAACCCGACAAGATTAGGTAACAGTGTCAGTGCAGACACCTTTCCAGATCTCACATTCGCAAATAATGTCAACGAGGTATTCTGGACCAATCTAGGAGAGAATCTTGGCATTGACCACTTCATTATCAGTGTGTCGGTAGGCTCCCCGAAAACTCGGCGACCCTGTGGCCAGGTGGTAATCACGAACTGGGTAAATTATCGCAAAATCCCCATGCCGGAGGTATCACCTGAAAACGCTGAAGAGTGGGCAACACACATACGAGACGCTCACAAAGCAACATCTAAGCGGCTAGCGCTCACAGCGGAAACGCCGGTAGTTGACAACCATCTGCTACATATGTGGGAAGCCAGAAGGGGGCTAACTAAACGATGGAAAAAACAGCGACTTAATCGCAAACTGTGCCACAGAATTGCTGAAATATAAGAGCGGGCAAACGCTTACGCACAGCAGTTAGAGACAGCGAGTTGGGCGAGCTTTTGCGAGTCACTTCGCGAAACGTTACACACCTCCAAGGCATGGGCGATACTTCGCAGCCTAATGGAACCAGGAAAAACAAAAACGGCCAACAACCGCACTCTTCAAAAACTTGCCGGAAAGTTTTCAGGAACAGATCAGGCCCTCCTCACTAAGCTTAAAGAGAAGTACGTAGGAGCAGTAATCACTCCCCCATGCACCTTGCCATACCAAGGGCAAGAAAACGCGGTGCTAGACGCTCCAATAACTAAGGCAGAACTCTTCGCGGCAGCGCAAGCTGCGAAGAGAAATACGGCTCCAGGACCAGATCAGCTCACAAATGCTATGATCCGGAACCTGAGCGACGAGCACCTAGAACAGCTTACCCGGTATTTTAATGAACAGATATGGGAGAGGGGCGTAGTACCACAACAGTGGAAGGAGGCTAAAATCATGCTTATTCCGAAAGCAGGAAAACCTCATGATCTACAAAATGTCAGGCCGATATCACTAACCTCTTGTCCTGGCAAATTATTTGAGAAGGTGATCCACACACGTCTCACGTCTTACATTGAAGACCGCAACCTATTTCCCACTAACATATTCGGCTTTCGCCAACAGTTGTCGACACAAGATGTTTTCCTGCTACTTCGCGAAGAAGTTCTATGCAACACAACGGTTGGTGCGGAACATCTCGTCCTGGCTCTTGATTTAAAAAGCGCATTCGACACTATTTCACATGAACTTATCTTATCTGAGCTAAGTGACATCAGTTGTGGACAAAGAATCTATGATTACGCCCGCTCTTTCCTGACCTCTCGCATCTCAACAATAGGCATTGGCACTACGCGCTCAGACACTTTTCCCATGCCCAATAGAGCTACACCGCAAGGGGCGATACTCTCCCCCCTTCTTTTCAATATCGGCATGAGACGCTCAGCCAAAAAACTCGACTTCGTACTTGGGCTAGGGTACGCAATATATGCAGACGATATTACCCTATGGGCAACCAGCGGCTCGTTTGGACAAAAAGAAGAAATCCTGCAAGAAGCAGCGACCGTTGTTGAAACCTTCGCTCGCAGCAGTGGAATGAGCTGCGCTCCCGATAAATCAGAATTTATTAGGATACGAGGTCGATGCCGTCAAACTCACGAGCCGGTGAACCTCTTTCTAGGAGACAGCCAGATAAAGGAGGTCCAGAAAATGCTGGTCCTCGGACTGTGGCTGCAAACCAACAAACGAGTAGACCACACCATTATTCGACACTGGTGGGATTTAGTCCCTTAGGACTACGGTGAAACAGAACTCCCGTATGATCCATAGAGTAACATATCACGGAAAAGGTTTCTAGGAAACAGAGACGATCCGGCTCGTTCAGGCTTTTGTGCTAAGTCGTCTCACATATAGCCTCCCTTTCCAGGACCCCACGAAAACAGAACTAAAGGCCCTAGATGCGTTGATTAGAACGTCGTACAAAGCGGCTCTCGGCCTACCATAGGGAACCTCTACTGAACGCCTGCTAGCCCTCGGGATTCACAATAACTACGAGGAGCTACGGGCAGCGACGCTCATATCTCAACGGGAGCGGCTTAACTTAACCTCCTCTGGCAGAAAATTACTTTGCCGCGTGGGTTACCCTACTCGTCCACAGTATGCGGGAGAAGAACTCGAATCTCTGCCCAGAGTCCTTCGTGAAAGGATCGTAGTAGCCCCAATCCCTAAGAACATGAGTCAAAAATACCACCGCCGACGTAGAAGTGCTCGAGCTCGAAAGTTAATGCAGCAATTCGGTGGAAACCCGGATACAGTCTACAAAGATGTCGCTTGATGTGGTGCTTACGCCCTCGCAGTGGTAGGAGCGGTCGCATATCAAGGGCTTGTGACTTGCGCCACGGCTAGAGTTACATCTGCGAATACCGCAGAAGCTTCAGCCATCGCGCTAGCTATTAAAACTAAGGACGCTCTAGGACAATCATCGATAACTCTTACAGATTCCCAAGTCGCATGTAGACCATTCCTCACCGGCAGGCTACGACACAGCTCCACTCACCTATTAGGATCCAACCTAACGCAGAAACACATGATCATCTGGTGCCCGGGTCACGCAGGACTCGAGGGCAATGAGAGAACGGCGCAGCTCGTGCTTTTGTCAACCGAGCGGTCGACCACTATGACGAATACCCCTTTTTACCACGACACATCCTTGAGCACCAGCGGCGCGAGCGAAGAAAGTACAGTCCACCACACCCTGACCTATCCAGGCAGGACTCTTATGACTGGCGCCGAATACAGACGTACACATTTCCAAACCTTTATTTGAAAAATGCCATTCACCCAACGCTGTACAGCGTTCGCTGTCCTTGGTGCGGAGGCCGGCCAACTCTCTCCCACATTACGTGGGACTGCCAGAACAGGCCACCCAATATTAATACGCCAAAAATAGCCGGCAAACTTTCCGGAAGGGAGCAGTGGGAGACTTGGCTCGCCAGCGAGGATCGGGAGATGCAACTAGCGCTCCTCGACCAAGCACGGCGAACCGCTCAAGCCATTGGGGCCCTGGACTAGGGGCTCCACCCACTCGCTTTCTGCATTTTTTTTTCTTTCAAATAAACTTTTTGATATATATATATATATATATATATATATATATATATATATATATATATATGCTGATTCTTACTTGTAAGTATGACGGAAAGGGGAGCTCTACTGGGCCAGCCTCCCGGCCCTTTCGTTCGCGTTTCGAACCCAGCAGGGACTCTTTAATAAAGATGTTTTATCTCTCTATCTGTCGCTTGTTGCTATTGGTATTATAAATGGGCTGGCATTATACCTTCTTACTTGCAGCAGACACGGTAAACAAATATGGAAAGGAGAGCGGACTTGTCTGCTTGCTTTAGAAGTCAGAGCTTCTTGTGGTCCGGCGGCGTCGCACCAAGAAGAATGAAGATAGTGTACAGATCATCCTAGAGGGTCAAGTTATGAAGCCCTGCAAAACACTCCGAATCCTTTGACTCCTCATACAAGCTGATGCAAAATTCGAGCAAATGCTCTAACACCTCACCAGGACGACGCAGCAGCTCTTACACATGATTCGTAGAATAACGAATGGACATCGAGACATGAAAGAGAACGCCACCATCCGCCTCGTTCAAGCATTCATCCTATTTAGGTTGACGTATGCAGCGCCGTACATGGTGGTGATGAAAACCGACAAACACAAACTAAGCACACTCACTCAAAAAGCCACAAAGCAAACCTTTGGTCTCCTTATGAACCCGTCCACAGACAGCCTTATCCATATGGGTCTCCATAACACGGTTGAAGAACTAGTAGAGGGCCACCTCTCCAGTTAGAAAATGCACCCAAAGAAGACAGAACGTTCTTAAACAAATCAAGTGGGATTCCCCTACAGATGATAGACAACCCAGAGAACTTCAGAAGATTGGCGACGTCACGCCATCAGCCATCCCACAGAGAAAAATATTCACGTTTCCTCCCTACACCCCCAACCCCACAAGTGCATACTACCCAGGGCGGTCAGAAGCAAGAGCCGGGGCCCTGGGCAAGACTTACGGGTCCCTCACGGAGGTGCTCTACACAGATGCAGCCGCATACCGTGGAATAACAACCGAAGCGGTCGCGGTGACGACAAAGACGTATCTCCTCGTCGGCGCCACCATACCAGACCCAACAACGCAGGAAGCAGAAAAACTAGCCGTGGCATTCGCCCTCACACAGACATCGGCCACAGACACGTTCCCAATAAGTGTGCAGGAGCTTTACGTCGGGCTGAGTGGCACCAATGACTCATCGCATACTAACAGCCAGGCTGCCAGAAAGAAATGTGCAGAAATGTTAAGGTGAAAGAACGCTTGAGGTCTCCAGATTCATTTAACCCCCTGGGGTTGTTAATCATGCTCCCAATGTATGGTACTCTGGCGTTTTAGCATTTCGTCCCCGTGTCAGGAATTCGATCCCGCGCACTCGGGCTTTGCAGCGCAACGCCAAAACCACTATGTGCCACCACGGCGGGTCACGTCACGTACTTATAAGGTGTGTTTCGAGAGGTAAGCATCTGCGACGACATGCCGTATCAGCGTTCAAACTTCGTTACGGCTTTCGTCAGACGGAATTTCCGTCTGACGTAGCATCTGGGAGCTCGTTTTTGATATTGGCTGTATTGAACATTGCGATTTCGTGATGAATATCTCTAAGTACGATTGACAAGATTTTCTTTCAAACAGAGGTGGATTAGAATGTGAGTGATTCCAAGTTGGCCACATAAAGAATTGCCTTCGTGGCTATAAAAAATTGAATTTACAAATTCTCGTTAATCACTTTTTTGAAACACGTTTTCAGAGGCGAACTATATCTCCCTCATTTGGGAACCTCTCTGTGAAAATTTCCATAGCCTTTCTATAAAAGATTTCTACAATCTAAAAAAAAATCACCCTGCATATTCATTGCTCGAACCCAATGGTATGGTTCTGGCATCCTGAGTGGCCTCACTTGTCAACAGAAGGTACAGGTCCGAAAAAATTCGGTAAATACGTGTGCTCCGCCGTCCATCAGCGCACAGTGGATGGACTGGGTGTCGAACTGCCTATTCTGTCGTCCTTTCACATGTTAGTGGGGCGTGCAGCATTGCAACCCGCTTTCATGATGGGACCCGGGCTTAAGATTTTCCCTAGATGTCTGTGCTCCCTTTGGTTGTTCATCCAAATTGGTTACCAAACTTACTCAACCGTACTTGTGGGCCACGTTTGCATGTTTTCTAAATTTTGTGTGAGATGCAGGGCGTTACAATCACGTGTGTCATATCTTTGATGTCGAGCGGCAAATCAACGCTAAAAGCAGGAGGTGAAAAAAGGAACGCAAGCATGCGATTTGTAGAAGATTGAGCAATGGGAACCAGTTATAGCCTTAAAGAACGCGTATGCACACTTGCCACCATTTGACGTACCTGCTACACGAGCCATTCGGGATGTGTCTGAATAGGGGCCGCGTTATAACTTTCCGCAGACATATTTTTTTCACAATGGTACCTGAACGCTGCATTTAATCCTGTTGGGAACTCAGCATCTAACACCAACATCAGGGGTTCTACGTGTTTTCTAGATGCTGCCAATAAGTCGACTTTATTGTGCAGCAAGGGAACGCTTTCAGCATATCGGTGTGATGAACATCCAAGAGGTGACAAAGACAAAATATAGCGGGATATTCTATAACATCATGATGTCATTGATCAATGCCTTTAACCTTTCTGCAAAATGTAAGGTTTCACAAATTTTGTGGCGAGCGGCTCCCGAAAAAGTGCCGCCCAAGGTTACGATTATTATGCTGTGACAGATGTGTCACTGACAGCGTCTTAAATGAGAATTGAAAATCGACGACGTCATCCGCAGCACCTCTCGCCTATTCTTATCTAGGTTATCTCTCATCCGCCGGGACAGCTGCGCGCTGACCTCATTTTTGGCACAGGGCCAGCTTTTATCCTCATGCTTCGTACACCCCCTCACGAATCTTTAAAGTGGGTGTATATACGCTCATGCGTAAAAAGTTACGGTCTTTACAGAAGTGTACATTTCTCTCTTAGGCTTAGCGATCTAAACAGTTTGCGTGCAGAAGGGCTCAGGAGCAGGCACATTTATACCAATAAACGCAGAAAGCTTCGCAAAGCGCTATAAATAATTATGCGCTAAGCATAACAGAGCACATCTGGTCATTGAGAATTGACTTTTTATCACAGAAATAGACACTCATCAGAAATGGCTCCGATTATTTCCGAAAGCGTTCTAATGAACGCTGAGATTTCGATTCACATGAAACCTACAAAGCGATTGATCCAACGAGGTTGCTTAGTGAATATGGTGTTGGGTTGCTAAGCACGGAGGTCTCGGTATTGAATCCTGGCCATGGCAGCCGCATTGACATGGAGGCAAAATGCGAAAACACCCGTGTACTTAGATTTAGGTGCACGTCACGGCATGTCTCATAATGAGATCGTCGCTTCGGCACGTAAAACACCCATAATATAATTATATTAAGCTTTAGCGTGAAAGTCATACACAGTAAAATATACGGCTACCTCGAAACAACCGCCGACAAGCATTTTATATCTGATGAATAAGCAAAATGATTAAATGTGCAATGAGAGGTGATTCCTACTATACTACCTCTTATGATCGATTCTGTTGCTATACGAACGTTTCTAGCATTTATGAACTATAAAGTGCTGAGGCAGTGTGTTCAATAGCATGCTTATTGATATTGCAGGCTGTGATAACATGAATCTCATTTTCATTCTCATATAATGACAGTCTTTTAAGAAGAATAAGACTGCAGGCATTACTGTCACAAACGTGCTTCGGTAGGCCATTTATTTGTTAGAAAAAGAATGAGGTGCGGATTTTTAGAGCACGAGCAAGTTCGCAAAAGGGCGAGTAAGCAAAGAAGAAGAAGAAGCGAACCTTGCTGCGCGTTTGTTCGGCTCGCTCCGTGTCTGAAACAGCATTTACGGTGCCTCGCCAGGTGACCGCAAAGTCTTCCCTGACTTCTACAGCGGCAACGTGGGTCCAGCTACCGGCTGCACCACGCCACGATGAGTAAGTGGTGCACAAAGGGCAATCCGGGGTCGAAATAGTGCTAGCAGCTGCTTAAAATCTCATAAACCACCTAAATTGCGCTGGTAAGATCTGTAGAACAAGTATACAATTAGGTATATAAGAGAAACCATGCCTCGAACGCTATGTTACGCGGCAATAGGTAGAACCAGAACAAGGTGAAACCAGGAGCCAACGTTTCGACCAGTGGACTTGTCTTGTTCAAGGGCTTGAAGCCTTGAAGAAGGCAAGTCCAGTTGTCGAAACGTTGGCTCCTGCTTTCACCTTGTTCTCGTTTTGCTCATTGTCTTGAATTTCCATCTCCCACTTTGCCGTGTTTTCCCCGGGGCATTAAGCATCCATAGACGCAGTGGCAATGCCATGTTTGGATTAGTCCTATACTGCATTTAGAGTCCAGAGTGCGACACCATCCGTGCTAATCACGTTGCCAGGTGACTAATGCTGAGGTCAATGCTGCCTTTTAAAGACCTTACACAGTAGTAAGCAAGCGGCCATTATTCGTAATTGTGCCAGGGGGATTTGGTACCCAGCTGCTATCCCTTAGCGAGGTGATATTCTGTACTTCTGATAGAATCGTCACTGCAGGCAATACGGTCAACGATATTATTGAGTTTCCAGTTAAATAATGAAGGCCACATTTGTGTCTTCAAAGTACCTCCGACAGCATATATATAGGGCCCCTAGAAATGTGAAATGCGACCGGCCGTACTTGCAAAACACAGCAACGCAGGCGTGCGTGACACTGAATTCGGTTCATTTTGCTTATTTACGAAGCTCTGGAGAGAGAAAAGTTTACCGAGGACGGCTACATCCAAGCGTTCTGGCAAAGACTCAAGCAGGTCTGTGTGATTATTACGGAGTATTAGGCAGTGAAACAATGCGAAGTCCACGGCAGGGAAGAGCGCCCATTTTTCCGTATACCTTTTTCGTTCTTTTCTGACGATTTTCTCGCTCACGATTTCTTTTCCGTCACTTTTACATCTCATTGTTTCGCATTAGATTACATCACTATAAGTAGGAACCAAATAGCACAACATTAAGTAGTGATAGACTCTGCGACACCGTAGACAGTGTCTGGAGGCTTAGAAATTACACCTAAAGACCATTTTCTAAACGCCTAATACTGCTCCGATTATGACACTGTTGAGGTGGGCTGCTGGCGCATATGCGTACAAAAAAAAAAACGCCATTAACACAAGGTGTTTGCGTGTCTACACGTCTGCAGCGGACTCAACGAATCTGGTGACAGCCACGTCATCTACAACGCTAAGAGGGCATTCGACGACGACTCCAAGTACGACTGCCTACAGCACTACGTCATCGCGGCGCAAACCCTCATGTGAGTGCCTGATCTAGAATTTAAAGGAACAGTGCAGTTAGAAAGGACGGGAAACGATCATTCTGGGCCAAGTTGTAACTAGTTTTTAAAATCTTACGCTGTCTTAAAAGTAAAAATAAGCAGCAGGCACGCGTGACCGCGCACAATCGCCGACCGATACCTAGCGAAGCGGTCTCTGCCGAGACCGCGAATTTCGATCGCCTGTAAGATTAAATCAAACGCGTAAAAACCTTGCCCCCTTTATAATGCCGTTGGAAACGTTGAATTTTAACCAAAGACCATATTTCACCAAACTCATGTCCGCGTTGGCGCGCACGTAAGCCACATTGTGCACCCGGTTAACCCAAGCGTTGATATCAGTGGGTGTTAAAGAGTTTTGACACTACAGCTGCTTTAAGTCTTCGCTGTTTGTGAAATGGTAAAAGCGGGGCTCCATGTTTTCCTGTTGAGAGCAAAATAACAGGTTGGAAGAACGCCTTCAGAAACCATCACAGGATGGCTTGACGTTAATGCGATTAGCAATAATGCAATACAGGTGCACATTGTACTGCTACCGTTGCAACGCTTGACGTATGATTTGTGTGTTTCTTGCGGAGCTGTACTACTTCCCTTTTACACCAAACGTGAAATTTGGTGTGACGTATTATTTCCTCGAGACAGTGTGAAACACGGCGGATAACGACCGTACAACATTTTCGAATACTTAATGAAGGAACTTCTGCAAAGCCTGTAATTCATCCGCACGTGGTTCGCTTCGCGTAGCCGAAACCCATAGTGTTCTATTTCGTCAAATTTGGTTTATGTGGAACTTCGCTCCGAGGAAAGCGGGCTAAGTTCTGCACCATTTTTAAACAGCGCTCAACTGGCTCCAGAGAGCTTGCATTGGTAATTTACTACAAACGACACACCTCACATACTAAGAAATTTGTGTACGCATGACCTGCAACATTCCCCTTTTCACTAAATATAAAGAAGGTACCTAGCATACTTCACGGAGGTATAAAAAAAATCTACTAGTTGCAACATGGTATGCACAAAAATAAGGAAGAATTAACGAGTATCCAGTAATTATTTGGAATGATCGTAAATAACCTGGAAACGTTATTATTTGGGTACACGTCAACCCTAGCCTACACCCAATTGGGACCCAATATGATTCCGCGTCGCATACAGTTGCTTTAAGACGCTGAAGAACATTGCTGGTGACGGTCGTGCAGCACTTTCGAGCACTTGTTGAAGGTATTTATATATTGCAAAACGCTTGAACCTTAAGCTCATGAAGCTACGCCTACACGTTTCCCAGAACATGCTACGTAAACCATCGCATTGTCAACTTTGAGGTGCGTTTAGTGTTTTTTTCACATTAGGAAATCTCATGGTTCATGAAATATGCTTCTAAGTTTTTGCAACACCTACATAAATATGTTTTCCTAAAAAAGCTTTAAATCGCCTAAACAGTTTACACTTTCATCGCAAATCACCTAAACGTGGTCTCGGTTTCAACCACATTTAAACAAGGTGCTTAGTCTACTTCACCATGATCACCGCGAAGACCAAGTATACGCGTGACACTCAACAAGAAACAAATCGGGTAGGCTGTGTCAGGGATGCCGCCACAGTACTGTATACGTCAAATGTCTTAGTTTCGCGCATTAGAAAGCCCACAAGCCTAACTTTTTTCTAGCCTTTTCTTTTTGTCGAATTTTGCAGTCGTGATTGCTTCGTATTCGCCCCATTTTCTCTAAATATTAACTATGCGAAGGACATTGTCTCGACAGGATACCGTGAAGACACCCATAAAAGTTGCGCGGGCGCTTCTGTTCAGACCCTCAGCACCGCTGCAAAAAGTCTATATCTGTGTTACGTTTGGCCATGGTATGTTTTTTTTTTTTTGAGCAGGCAAACATTCGGATTCAATCCCGCAATAATACGATATATTTATGTTGGCTAAAGTTTAACCGAAAGCCTGGTGACACCCGGGCATTCTTTCGGCTTCACGCCACTAACATATGCGACGAAATATCGGACTTCTTCGGCAATCGCGACTACAATTCGTTGGCTGCCTAAAGCGAATGAACTAAAGAATTTCGCGTTCATTAGCACCTTAAGAGAAACTTGTTTTTTTTTTCTTCTCGTTGCACATACGAAATCTGCACCTTTGCAGCGCGCTCTTCGTCCACGGCCACGAAGGCATATACGGAATTTCTACCAGAACAAGGTAAGAGGCAGAATTTGTGCTTGTGCCACGTTATCATGCCAACAATGGATAACGATTATGTATGCCTTCCTCATTGCAAAAGTTGATAAGTAAACAAGTTCTCTAAAGCTAGAGAGTGCACATATACAGTTTTATGGAGCTTGTAAAGTGACTAATTTGCCTTCCTTACGAGTGAGTTGCGCTATACAGTTGCTCCCAAACAGGACGAAAAGGGGTTGATACAAAACACGAGGTGATGTGAAAAATGCCCTCGCGTGTTTCTTCCTGTCCCCCCCCCCCCCCCTTGCTTTTTGCCGTGTTTACCAGTAACCTGACTAGGGCAACTTATTCGCACATGTACAAGAGTGGTATGTGTACAATGAAACGAGTGTTACTTGTGTACTGTGCCGAAATTAAAAATATATTGACAGATTATCGCTTGTTTCACACACGCACACACATATTTGCACGGGCGCGCGCAAACACTCACGCGCAAGCACACACATACACTGATATGCGTACGCAAGTTCGCACTTAAAAGAATGTTGACAGATGTTTTTTACGTTGACAGAGGTTCTTTACGTCGGACAAGGCAAGAACAGCTGACGACGGTGAAGTGAAACTTATAGAGTTTTCAGTGCTAGCGGAGCTTTAATTGCTTCGTTTTAAATATTTTAAATCAAACAGCGTATGCTGTAGGAATTTGTTCGTATTCCTGCTGAGCTGGGTTTCGCATGGCTGTTTGTTTTTTAACAAAATTTGATATATCTCTGTATTTTGGCTATACTGGCTCAAGGGACCGTGGCTAGTGGTGACCATTGCAACAAGAGAGCTACGGCTGCCGAGATATATACGTCATAGGCGATCTTTGTCCGTGTCAAATCAATATCAGCGATACTACAAAATAGAAAAAAAAAAGTTTCATGCAGCTACTATAAGAAGACCAGGGCTCAAGATATCGGCTGGGTAGATGACGCATAATATGGATTTCCATCTGTTTGCGTACGCTGGCAGTCACGACCAGTTCTGCAGCCGATAATGTCTGAACAACTCCTATAATTATGTTCATAAGTACAAATTCATGTTTACAAGAGTTTTGTGAGTAACAAGGTCGCCTGTTATACTTTGCCCCAAATTGGTATGACTTTGTAGACGAAAAAAGAGCAGAGTTTACAGTTCTGTATTCTTCGTTAAAGTTAGCTGGTGACTATAATCTTCCCATGTATTTGTATTTCTTTTTAGGAGATGTGTAAGTATTATGGATCCCTACATCTGTTTGTACCCTTGGAATAATAACATTAGAGAGTGTTCTGCGTCAGCCCGTAATACAGAAAAAATGAATTTAAGTGTACATGTATACAAAACAATGCATATACAAAAAAAGGAATAAAGCAAGAAAGCCACATAGCCGAAGACTAATTGCATAAGCTTCAAGATATGAATGGCGCGATTGAACAATAAAATTTCTTTCACAGCGGCAGAGGGCTGTTCCCATGGGGATACGCACACATAGTGACTGAAAAAAAAGAAAGAGAAGAAAGTCGTTTACGTTGCATTATACCAGCTTTATATGCGTGTGGAACTTGTGATGATGATAGCTGAAATAGCATACTGCTATGTTTTATGGTGAAAACAAAAACCTTTTTAAAGAAACCGATTAGTGGGACATTCACACTGCACTGCAATTGGAGGCTGGAGACGAAGTGGACGCTGAGTGTTCTAAACTATAGCGATGGCTGAATAAATGGTTGTCGGTTACATAAAAGAAAAAGAATTTCCCCAGTCAAGAATATTCTATAGACATCTTGCAGTCAAACATCTCTCTCCCTTTGGCGATATAAATTACGCCTGCACCATGTATGGAGCAAAGCGTTAAGAAAATCGTACAAAACCCGGTTTTGAACAACACAGAAGCTTGCCTACGTCACTGGACTGCTTTTGTGCGACAATTGTGTCCGCAGCGAGCACAGTACAGTTGCCTGTAGCCGCAGTGTTGGCCTAGTGGCTATGGGCTCGCGCTGCTTAACACGAGATGGCGGGGTCAACTCCCGACCACGGCAGCCACATTTTTGTGGGGGCGAAATGCAAGAAAATGAGCGTGCAGGGTGCATTTCGGTGCATGGTAAATAACCCCAACTAGCTCATATACATCGAGGGTTCCTTCACTACGGCCTGCCTCATAATACAATCGTGGTTTTAGCACGTAAATCCACCGAATGTAATTCAGTTTCAACATTTGGCTGCCAGGAGAAATCGGTTCGGCATTCCTTTATTAAAAAGAAAATCCCAATATTGGACGAGATGCGAGAGACTATACCTAAAGAAAGCTTTCTGCTAAATATACTGTGGTTTATTTCATGCTGCCAGCTATGGTCTTTTCTTTTTAGCCGAAGGTTCCTAATGCCCTTGAAGCTTACTTTGCACAGTGAAGGCCACGATTGACGAAAGGCACGCAGCAGGAGATGTACATTGCACGGAGTCATTCAGTCGCCGCATGATGTGATACTCGGTTACAACCCTTGATTCTCGTGTGGGGCACCCGAAGCTATGGTGCGAATATTTAGGCATCACTCCGTTTACGGTGCTTTGTGACCTTGGCTTCTGTGGTGAGATTATGCAAAAATGTATCTACAGTGAGAAAGTATAACGTTAGAAGCTCCATGTGCTTGAAAAAGAAAAATAATACTTACGGGGGCATCCCGTACAAGGATGCACAGGGGGCCATTTGGACTTAAGACATTACTAATCATACGTTATTTTCTATTACACTTCGTGCACGTGGGTCACCTAATTCGTACGCATGATGTTTTTGTCACTGTTACTCGTATCTTTTTTTTCAGTGCTGCTAGAGAAAAATATATTGCTAAAGAATTATTTGTTGGGATAGTTCCTCAGTATTCCATGAGAGAAAAGCTGTCGCCAGGTTTGTAGTGGCGTCTAAAGATACGCTATTCGGTAGCCATCGAACCCGGCAGAAATCTTATCCCGGTTGAAGAAATATTTCGTGCGCCAACATTTTCTCTCCCACTTGTTCATTTTATCAAGTCGGGCTTGATATTTTTGCAGCCCGGCGACCAGGTATCGACAAAGTGCCGGAACTGCTTGGTAAGTGTTTCCTGGATTTCTCAGCGTCTAGAACGCTTCAGGATTGCATGGATTTGCAGATTTTTCAAATGCACGAACGTTAAACCTGAGAGCCCGCCGAAGACAATCTACTTATGTTATGGCGAATTCGTTATTATGCGGTGAACTGCCAAACAAAAAAGAAAAAGTTTCCAATGTTCGAATGCCATAACCCGAGGAGTGTCGAAATGCGATTATTAAATTTATACGTTCGGTCAGATTGACAAGTGTACTTGTGTGTCCTTTCTGCTAACAAGTGCTAAAGGTATCCATCAGTGCAAGCCGCACCCGCATGCATCGGAACTCTCCCAAGTGTTACCGTTGATTATGCCTGATGTCAATGTTGTCGCTAAACATTGTGTAATCAGATTCTGTGCGAGATGCGAATGTGCCGTACTTCCTGTAATGTACGCGAGCACCAGCTATTACACCGAAGCCGTCAACGAGTCATTTATAAATGGCCGGCACGTCTGACCTGTAGATCAGCTTTCGACAATCTCCGACTGCGCTTGCCGCAATCGTCGTGGTTTGGGTGGCACTTGCACAAGTTCGCCTATTAAAACCTTGAAGTTTCGAAGTGACGCTTGTGACAGTGTCTGGTTCAATGCAGCCACGACTTCTTGAAAATATATTCTGGAAGCGTGTTTCAAAGGTCACACCATTGATTAACATCAAACATAATAAATCTCAATTGAAAAGCTACGGCTAACATATGGCTGGTGGTATCGCAAACATTCATTGCATATGGGTAGTGAAAACGCCCAACGAGGTAAGGCTGATGACCAAGTGTTCTCGTCTGAACCATGACTCGGTGAGAAAAGGTGATACGTTTCATTGTTTTCTGCTCACAACGCCTCTATTCGGCCGAATAGGTACAGAGTTTCGGAACAGCTGTCAAGAATAATTATTTCAGTATATCGTTCTAGTGCCGTTTGAATATGCCGATACACACAACGCAAACTGCGAGAACGCACAGTATTACGGAAATAAGGTTCATTTTTTGGCGATGCATGGCCAACATCACCAAAAAGAGACGCGACAAACCATGTCTTTTGGTCAAATAAACTGCTCGGCAGGCTCAGCTGCTTTGCCGCTGGCATCTACACAAGAAAGAGTAGTACATTTATTGCTGATTTCACGGGGGATATGATAATAGCAGGCGTACGACTATCTCTGCCCTTCAAGCGGATTTTGCCGTTCGAAACACCGACATATATCGCTCACCAGTCTTTCCTACATTGCATCGCTGAGAAGGGCCGCTGCAGGTAGAATCGTGCTCTGTATAGTTAAGAGTTCACCAAATAGGATTCATGTATATGACAAAAAAATGTAAAATTTAGAGGTACAAGGGGATTTTTCTTGAGAGAATTTCAACTGCACGCCCGCCGCTACCTCTGCAAGCATCGCGAAGCGTCATGACATACGCGTGTACAAAGCAATGACACAAAATGGAAGCTTATAAATGGTCATTCCATAGGAATGTTAGCCGGAGAGGGAAGTTGCATCTGTATCAAGAAAACATCAATCTCTGATTGTTCAATCATTCATTTCCTCAGAAAAGAGGAAACAAAATGCTCAACAACGTCCGCAAGACTATTGCAGCTTTGTTACGGTCGTCAGATTTTTTTTTCTATGGTGCACTTGCCATTTTGTCACGTATCTTTGCCTAATTTATCCTTCCAGGAAAATCAAGGCCGTCTTGTGTATTCTGTTCGCCTTCCTGGTCATACTGCTGGTCGTAGTGTGCTACACCCTATTCACTTTCTTGACAGGTGAGTAAACATTGTCTCGATACGCGTAGTTTTGATAAGCAGTGTTAGGTAAAGCGCACATGATTTCACGCGACCTTTATTGAGTCGGATAAACGAGCTATTTTATGCGTTGCCATTTAGTGGGCGCCGTTCAACTTGACAAGTGCTGAAAGCTTATACTAGCGTGGCACATTCATTCCGAGTAATGAGCGGACGTTCTTGGTTTTCTACGACGCGCCGCTCTTTCTTTGCCGCCTATTCAGCTGCGGTGGTGACGGCTGTCGCTCTATCCATGAACTGATTGGCAATAAAGTTACACTAGGTATTAAAAATAACCTACAGCGGCACATATATAGCGTTCGGTGCCTCACGTACTTTAAATGCAAGCCTCCCAGGCAAATCAAGGCCGTCTTGAGTTTTCTGTTCGTCTTCGTGATCATACTGCTGGCCGCACTGTGCAACGTTACGGTGGGCGTGCCGTACGAGACGCAGTTTAAGGTAATTAAACGAAAATATCGAGAACGCGTTCAGGCGCAGGGCATCGTCTGGTGCCTCATGCCAAACCTATTTAGGCCGAGACAGTCTGCTATCATTCATCCTGGCATTGCTATGCCGACGCGTCACGTAAGGCCTACGCATGCCAGAATAGCAAGACTGTACCGGAAATCGGCCACTCGATGCTTTCTCAACCAGCGCTTCAGGTGAGTGGAGGGGAATTCAAAGCTCATTTCAACATGTAATTGTGATCAGCGACAGCGAGAGCGCAGCCATCACAGCAAATCGCTCTGAAGCGGCAGCCGCGGGTGCATGCTTCCATGTTTGGCAGAGCTAAATTCGTTAGCGCACGTAAATATTACGTACGATAAGCCTGCTAAATAACGTTTGTTAGCATTGCGTGAGTAAATTACGGAAACGAATTAGCGTATGTAGCATGCGCGTCACGATGGCAACGCTATGTCATTTCGTACGCAATGCTTTTTACGTTTCCTTGCAAACGCTGCTCTAGAAGTCTATTCTCGTGATCAGTAAGCTCTAAAAATTTCGCCCACCCTTGTCGAGAACAGTGTCACTGCTTTAGACATGCAAAACCAGGTACAAAGGGGGTAAGCACACCGGCATACGACGATTCACGAGTAACAAGACAGCCTGGTCACACGGAGATGGCCTAATGGATTGTTCACTACTGTCAACGTAACTTTGCTTCAGCTTTGCCCTTGATCGGCTACCGTTGGTCGATATTAGCTGGTACACAGTTTAAATTGAATACTAAATGACGTTTTCAATATGACCAACTGAAATGCAGCTTGGCCAAAATGAGTGCGTTTTATTAGAGGTGAAGTACCAGACATTCTCACTACTTTGTCGGCAACCAATTAGGGAGGTTTTAGTGCCAATTCAAAGGCTCACTGGGTACTCTATGACCAATTTAAGTCCGTGGTCGGCGGCACTACATACAATTATTGAACCGTACTGGTGCATTTCAGACATATAGGACCGCGTCCGTTCATTCATTGTCTATATTGAGCCACAGGCCGTCTCAACTGTGACCGTCTCAACTGAGCCAACTGTGACCGTCTCGTCACCAAAAACTTCTCAAGCACAATTAAAATGCTGTAAGAATGCGCTTTCAGCGTTGGTGTTGGTTATTTCTTGTCTTCGTTCCCGTGTTTATAACGTTGTATTGTTTTTAAGCGTAGATCCAAATAGAATCTATTGAAATAGTTTTATTTTCGTGTAAAAAAGGCTGAATGGTCATTTGCGACTAAAAGCTTCACAAGTATTGTCTTGACTGGGGCCCAAAGACCTTGCAAAGCAATAGGTAGGAACTGTTTGCATGACTCAATCCATGTGAACACTAAGACAGCCTATATAAATGCACGAATAATACGTTGTGAAAGATCACACTGGATACTGCCGAGAATCACAATGGTCTGCCATTCTAGCATTCATATATCCAGAACTCTTCACCTAACGCGATGTCCATGTAAAAACTGTAACATTCTACATACAAAGCCAAAATAAATTTTGATGAATCACATCGAATAGTGTAAAATATCATCATGATATTAATATTAACATTCTGATATCACAGCCCATGAATTATGAACGAAACTGCCATTTATTTAGGCCATTCGTGTCCGTAGGTCTACCTAGAGTGAGTTGAAGGTTATCCTCTAAATATTGGTGTTTGTAAATTGCTAGAAACTATCGTATCGTCTAAGAATTCAAATTTCGTGTGTTTAATGATATCAACAAGCCCTGCTTCTACTCTTGCTGGTAATAGTTCTCCTGGAGGTCAGCCTCCTATTTCTCTTGAGTCTCCCTTTATGTATCGCAATGCCCATTTGATTAAAAAATAAATTATGGGATTTTACGTGCCAAAAGCACTTATAATTACGAGGCACTCCGTAGTAGAGGACTCCGAAAACTTTGACCACCTGGGGTTCTTTAACCTGCACCTAAATCTAAGTACACGAGTATATCGCCCCCATCGATATGCGGCCTCCGTGGCCGGGATTCGATCCCGCAAACTCGTGCTCAGCAGCCCTAGCCACTGAGCAACCACGGCGGGTCCATTTGCTTTGACTAGACCTTGTTGCTATTTTGCGGCATTACGTAATGGTCTTTCTACTTCTGTATAATTTCCTCCTTTTTTGTCTTATTCGTGTCCAGCGGCACCTAAGCCAACAGTGCGCGCTACAGTGGTAACCAGTGCACAAACAACCACTGGTACAGAGGAGAAGGCTACAGACGAAAAATTAACTGCAATGCCCCCACGAATCCCGAGGCCGCCTCCAGCTCCAGGACCAATTCCATCTCCAACATCCTCAAGTAGTGCGCCACGGCCCGTTCCACCTCCGGCAATGCCACCTCCACCAAGACCTGCGCCCCCACCACCAAGACCAATTCCACCACCAAGTACTCCACCACCGACTGCGCCTCCAACACCCAAACCAGTCCCGCCACCAAGTGCACCGCCACCGACTGCACCTCCAAAGCCCCAACCAGTCCCGCGACCAATTACACCGCCACCAACTACACCGCCACCGACTGCGCCTCCAGCGCCCAAACCAGTTCCGCCACCAACTACACCGCCACCGACTGCGCCTCCAGCGCCCAAACCAGTCCCGCCACCGACTGCGCCTCCAGCGCTCAAACCAGTCCCGCCACCAACTACACCGCCACCGACTGCGCCTCCAGCGCCCAAACCAGTCCCGCCACCAACTACACCGCCACCGACTGCGTCTCCAGCGCCCAAACCAGTCCCGCCACCGACTGCGTCTCCAGCGCCCAAACCAGTCCCGCCACCAAGTACACCGCCACCGACAGTGCCTCCAGCGCCCAAACCAGTCCCGCCACCAAGTACACCGGCACCGACTGCGCCTCCAGCGCCCAAACCAGTCCCGCCCCCAACTTCACCGCCCCCGACTGCGCCTCCAGCGCCCAAACCCGTCCCGCCACCAAGTGCACCGCCACCGACTGCGACTCCAGCGCCCAAACCAGTCCCGCCACCAAGTACACCACCACTGACTGTGCCTCCAGCGCCCAAACCCGTCCCGCCACCAAGTGCACCGCCACCGACTGCGCCTCCAGCGCCCAAATCAGTCCCGCCACCAAGTACACCACCACTGACTGTGCCTCCAGCGCCCAAACCAGTCCCGCCACCAAGTACACCGCCACCGACTGCGCCTCCAGCGCCCAAACCAGTCCCGCCCCCAACTTCACCGCCCCCGACTGCGCCTCCAGCGCCCAAACCCGTCCCGCCACCAAGTACACCGCCACCGACTGCGCCTCCAGCGCCCAAACCAGTCCCGCAACCAACTACACCGCCAACGACTGCGCCTCCAGCGCCCAAACCAGTCCCATCCTCAAGTACACCGCCACCGAATGCGCCTCCATCACCCAAACCAGTCCCGCCACCAAGTACACCGCCACCGACTGCGCCTTCAGCGCCCAAACCAGTCCAGTCGCCAAGTACACCGCCACCGACTGCGCCTCCAGCGCCCAAACCAGTCCCATCCTCAAGTACACCGCCACCGATTGCGCCTTCAGCGCCCAAACCAGTCCAGCCACCAAGTACACCGCCACCGAATGCGCATCCATCGCCCAAACCAGTCCCGCCACCAAGTACACCACCACCGACTGCGCCTCCATCGCCCAAACCAGTCCAGCCACCAAGTACACCGCCACCGACTGCGCCTCCATCGCCCAAACCAGTCCAGCCACCAAGTACACCGCCACCGACTGCGCCTCCAGCGCCCAAACCAGTCCCATCCTCAAGTACACCGCCACCGACTGCGCCTTCAGTGAGCAGTCCACCACCTCCTTCAACGGCCACATGTACGTTCAGTGCCCTCCTTCATGATATATTATGGCGTACAAAAGCGTTTACTTTTCTGCTTATAAACCAAGGAAGCTATATAAAACTTCTGGAGTCGCAGTCCCTGCAGCCACCTACCAGAGCGACCGAAGCCGCAGCGGTCATATTGTTCATATACATCACCAAGATAGGCGGCCGCGGGTTACACGTGGTGTTAGGTTTCATTTGTCGTTCCAAGACAATTGATAAGAAACCTCTTTCAGATGTACATCAGTTCACAAATGCGTGTTGTTGTCGAAGAAAATTTGCTGCAATTCATTTCTTGCCGCAGGCTCCAAGAAATTGAACCGACAGGACGCTGCGGCAATCAGTTCTTTTTCCTTTGTTAAATTACGATTGTTCTCTCGGGTGGTGAGACTTCGCAATATCCACCGCAGATTACCCGATGCTTGGCTAGGAAGGTTTTTCAGCCACCTTTTGCAAAGAGCTAATACTTTCCGCTAGGAACTTCTGACTATATGGTGCGACCACCGTCTTCATTTACTGCTTTATCCAGCGTGAAGGGGAGGCGGGGGATGGGAGAGGGGGAGGGCTATTGCATTGCTCTGGACATGGGGAGAAACAGCAATTCACATTTTTTATCTCATCCAGGTAGTTTCAAAAAGGCCTTCACGCCATTAGAGACCTTACTTTATTCAAAATGTCATATTAAGAGCTCCTAAATTCTATTTTTTACAAAATTGCCAAGCTGGTTTTCTCAACAATGACACTACAAGTCATACATTTACCACACTGAAACACTTGATGTTTCTATATTAGGCCCGGAGGTTGTTTCATCGAACTTCACTGTGGACCTTCTCTTATAATTCATATATCCCTAAAGATATCGATGCCTTTTACCCATCGCGTCGGCAACATTTATCAATTGAACATACGCATTGAACTGGCACTGTTGAATATAATCAGAAAATTAACATAAATACATCAGCCAGCAATGCTACAAAAACATAGGAGCAGCATAGAATACTTTTCAGTGACACTTGAGTTTTTCAGAATTTATATATTGGTTTGCCACAAGCTTAGTTTTGAACTCACCTTCTGTGTCCGTTGATTCTTAAATAATGCATGCCCCGAAAGCAGCGTTCGCGCTCCACACAAAACGCTCGATTAGATTTCTGAGGAATGTCGTGCATTCTAAGCATTATGCAACACTCTGAAATCTTCAAATTTTAATTGAGCACAAGGGGCACTTCTGTTCCATCCAAAATACCACACAATGTTCTTTCGACCAGCCGGTATTATTTCTGAACGAGCAGTAAGCCAGTGAGATATGCAGACGCGTACACAAGAAAATAAGTGGACTGGATTTCAGTTCCAATTCACTTCATTTACCAGATATTTCTGGCTGGATGAGCGCTGCACTCGAGGCCTCTCCTTTTTTTCTTTTTTTTTGTTTCTCCCAGAGAAGCTGTTAGCCTCTAGCTGGCCAGAATTTTCGTACCCGTCCGCAAAAAAGAAAGAAAAAAAAAGAGCCAATAAGAAAGCACATATCACCTTTGGCGTCAGGCATACTTTACATAGCTCAGTACTCATTTCAATAAAGAAAAGCAAAAAACGAGCGTCGAACCCGCTTGCTGGCTGATAAGGCTCCTGTGAACAATGCGAGGCTCGTTCCATCTCGCCGCGTGTGCTCCCCGGTAAAGATTATGGTCGCATAAGCTGCGCCGGGGTCCGGTGAGGGGTGACAAAAGCATGCGAATCAGCGAGTGACGTCACGAAACTTAATATATAAAAGGGAGACGTGCCTGGTAACACTCATTTCATTGCAAGACCGACATTAGTAGACCACGCAAAAACTCCCGAAGAGCAGCGTGAATGCGATGAGCGTCGAAGAGTACAAAATCGTAATGCTCAACAGCGGTGTCGTGCTAAGGCTAGACAAAGAAGTAAAACATTTCATATCCCCATTGGCGGCAGTTTGAGTGGTTTTCTAAAAGCTTTCGCAGGGTCGGGATGTCGATTGAATTTTTTTTTGTCATAAATCAAGCGCTCGTCCTACTGGTGCAAACGTTGCACTGGTTTCCCTATTACAAACACAGGCATTACGAGACAGTGCAAACCCAATAGAGAAGCTCAAGGAAAGAGCGCGCCGAAAGTCACATCCCCAGTCAGCTGCGCTACGAAACATCACAGGCAGTGACGTGCCAGCGACCACTTGACGCTTTACTTTCAAGCGTGCAAGTATGAACACCTTCCTCACTGTTCCCAACCGAGGCAAACGTACGCACACCATCCGGTCGTGAGTAAACAATCATAGCTGATACGTTACAGACGTTGCAACGGTAACCTTACACCAGAGGCGTCTACTTTACGTTATTGGTGCAGCCATGACTTTTTGAGAAATTGTAGTGCCCTCAGAGAGCGCGCCACAATCAGTTGAACACTGTTGCGACAGCGCAGAATCAGTAAGAACGAGGAACGCACTGCACCCTGTGCTACGGCGGCTACTCCTCGGCCTTTTTTGCCTCTAGCAAACCAGCGGTGACCGGCTTCTCTTTTGGAGAGCCACCTTGACTCTAGAAGTCTAACTATAGAACCTCCGGGTTATATACGTTTGCCGCAACACAAACTTGAGAGTAAAAGCTGCTGGTAATGTTCGGGTTACGGCGACGGCTTAAAGAACAGCACCTGAATTTCCCCTACCCTTAACGTTGGCTATTAACTATAGTGCTCTAAAGCTGTGCACGAGTTCAGGGATCGTATTCAGGGCTATGACGCCAGTCTTGCTCTTTGTGCCGAAGACAAAAACTCGTGCATCTGAACACGTCGGTGGCAAGCAAAATACGTCAGCGTTTTTACCAGCCTAGGTGTTGATTAGCTGTGTTGAGCCCCATAGATTGAAATTTTGACTGAACATTGTGCTGAAACCGGAAGCATTGGGAGACGCTGAGAAAAGTGTCTCGCATATTATTTATTTCGCATCTTTCAATGAAATATAACATTTTAATTCTTGAAATTGTGGCTACGGCAACCCTTACATGAAGTGTTGGAATAATATTATTAAGAACTTAGGCATTTCTTCTGTGAATTGCCAGTATTATTACTATAAATATTACCAATATCTGCAAGAAGTGTCATTGATTAGGCAGCGGTTTGTCATCCCCTTCTAGTGCCCACTTACCGACCGATAGAACTATGGCAGAACCAGGTACATTTAAAATACTTGTCCATCGCGGTCGTCGTCTCCTAAAGCGAAAAATTGTCTACAGCGCAAAACATCACTTGAAAGAATGTGTGCTTGCCGATAGAGAGCACACCAAAATAAGTTGTTTCTCGGCAAATTGCAAAACCCGAAGAACAGCAAAGCTGTTCTCTCGTCAAAGGCCATTCCGCAAATGGATATCACTGTTTTATATTGAGTAAATTAAACACACATATAAATTAGTCAGCTCCCATCGTCATTACACAGTCGCCATTTCGTTGTGGCCATACCATGTTCGTATTGCTGCTGTTGTTGTTGCGCCGTCATCATCTCAATCTCCATCATTGGACCGTCGTCACACCATCGTTTAATCAACCTGTCATGGCGTCAATAAAATAAGTCGGCTACAATTTTAGAAGCAACCGCGTGACACCTATATTTACGCGAGCAATGCATTTCGGAAGTGTCACTAGGGTGCCCAGTGTGGCACGTGCAATAATGCAATTGCAATGTGCGTATTCGCACTGATGACAAAGAAGCAGTCGGCTCGCTTCGGTGCACCCCCGCTGCGCTATCCAACACTGAAGCTGTAAAAAGGCTTCGCAGGCAGCTGTGCAAGGTACATTAGTCGACGACCGCCATCACGTGGACCACCGGCCACGCCCATTTTAGCGGAGGTAACGAAAGGGTCCATGAAGTGGGGTGGCTGGCGACAAGCTAAACACTCCACATCTATAAATCCCTAGAATAAATGCGAGTCCACTCCCAAAACAATACAAAAAGCAGCAAATATAACGCGAAACCTGTAGGCCTATAATTGCCACCGAAAATCCAGCGTCCTTGCCAAGCCATCCTACACATGACAAGTTTGCGGTTCACAAACGCACTCCTAGCATCGTCGCCATCAAGTGGACAACGTGCATAAGAAAACACACCGCTGCCACACAGAGACGCCTTGAGCCTTCGCCACGGAACCACGAGATCAAAGGCTCTTCTATGGATTCAGGGGCAAAAAAATGTCAGAGCACAGCCTCCATCAGCCGTTCTGTAGGATTGTCCAGCCTTCGCGGAGCAGCGCAAGCCAGCGACTCCAGGGCTTGACTATCTTCTGCGACGCTATCTACTATCTGCTGCTTGACTAACTGCTGCTACTATCTTCTGCTCACTCACGGAAACAACAAAGTCAAGGAAACGGCACTGGAGCTCCTGTGGCATGGCCAAGAGACGGGTTCTTTTTCAGATATGAGGTGATTGCTGCGGCCGTATCCTACAGTGCCCATTTTCTTTCCCCATTCCCTAAACCACCTTATCCACAGATAACCGTGAGCCATCCTGTCCGTAATGATTTTTAACGCGATAGCGTTAAGGAGCTCGTGTCGCAGAAAAGCCGGTGTCGTCGGCGTCGGTGTCGGCGTCGGCGTCAGCGGCGTTGACCGTGAGTGATAAATCACGGCAGGCGCTTCATAAATAAAAAGCAACTTCCAAAGTGGCCTGGGTGGGAATCGAACCAGGGTCTCCGGAGTGTGAGACGGAGACGCTACCACTCAGCCACAAGTTCGATGCTTCCAAGCGGTACAAACGTGCCCCTAGTGAATGCGGTGTTGCCTTCGAAACGAGCCGTGGAAAGTTATACTGCGGTGTATATCGGTAATTATGAACATGTAACTTACAGAAGTCGCAATTCCACGAGTAGCGAAGTGCGTTTCCGCTGCATTTCTTCTGCGCTTTCCGCACACGCAGAGCCATCTTGCGGCAAACACAGAAGACCCCCTCCTCTCCATGTACGGAGCTGCCCCGACAGATGGCGCTCCACGCTCGCATTGGAGCTTTGCGGCCCGGACTCTCTCCCCTGACAACGCTTCGCCTTGCTCCCTCTGTAGAATCAAGCGTCCTTTCTTTCTTTAGATCACTATCTGTCTATCTCTCTGCCCGTGCCGATCACGACGTTTGGCTGGCGTGCATCATTTCCCCCTCCGAGATACCGAGTTCTTTGGTTCGTTCCGCTTGCTCAGGCGCACGTTTCGTTGCTGCGCCGAACGCCGCGTTGCTCGACCATATGGCTCGACGCTCACCGCGTCCGATGCGGGGCGCCTCGTAAGTGATGGCTGCCCTGTAGCCCATTGTCTTACACCCCTTGGCGGGTCGACGGGAACGCTGTCGCGTTTTTTCATTAACTTATTCAGTGATTTATTAATTCCTGCGGTTCGCATAACATACTCGCTTAATTTACTTCACAATCATCGTCGATAGTTTCCGCCACAATTTCTTGTTTCAATCATAACGCTACCATGTTGAAGACACATATGAGAAATTTAATCGTACTTTATAATGATTCATTACGATTTATCCAAATGAGAAGCGGAACTCTGCGTTTAAACCGCTAAGGCTAATAAACCAGTGAATAGAAAAGATAAATACTTTCGGCCAACTTTCTGAAAGAAAGCACAATAGATATCCAGTTGCGGAAGACGACTGCTGACAGAACACCGTCGGTCTACTCCTGGTATCTAGCGCCACCCCTTTCTTTTTAAATCGCTTTGCTTATGTTAGCTGGGGTGCCCCATATTAAAATCAATAATGCCTGAAGTGAAAGAACCTAACTGTGACCAGCAGAGCTCAGTACGTACCACTTTCAGCGTTATATTATTGCTATTTTCACTTTTTACTACCGAAGTGTACGTTTAGTGGTCATCATTTGCAGCTGCTCATCCGACGAAGTATTAACTGCTGTGCCAGTATTGAGGACCGAAAATATCTTTCACTGTGAAATGGCATTGTTCTTTTTGATAGCAGCACAATAATTATAACTAGCAGTCCTAAACCCCATTTTCTTTCCAAGCACAGTTGTACCATTATATCCTAGATGATAGTACATGTAAGGTACAGCTGTAATCCTTAACCAAGCGCCAAGAGCCAGGTGACACTCACGTGACGTAGTTACAAGACCAAGCTTATCTATCATGTGGTGCACCGATAGCGTGAAAGCGTTCGCAGACAATATAACGGCTTCTTTAAGAAGCGAATAGTAACAGCGTGATTTCCTCATTAGCGTACGTAAGTTCCTCTCATCATGTCATCACACAGCGCAACTGCATGTAAAATTAAAACTAAAGACGTTTCATAGGGCTCTAAAATATTTAAAAATTAAATTGAGTAGGCGTTCCATTCTGTGAAGGTGGATGACCAGCGAAGCTGCACCATATCACACAGGGTTAGGCGAGGGTACATGCATTTATTCTCATCATTTCGTAATTGTAGTAATGATAGCTTTGTGATTGCGGTGACATACGCTGATTGCCTTAGTTAGAATCTTAGAATCTTGGCCAAAGTTCAGGCTATACACGACCGTTGTTAAGTATTCGAGTAAACATGGCTTGGTGTGGCACTTGTAAACCAAACTCTCCTAGCAAAAACTGAGGGAACGATCTCTTGATTGCTTTTCAAATGTCCACACTGAAGTCTCCAACGATGATCACACGGGTGATGTCATCACGGCTAACCCATACAAAGTGTGTGGTCATTAACTTCTCGATGTGGCACTTTCGTGGGCCGGAAGATATGCAGTGTCCCAACTATCATGCACCATGGTTTTAAAATATGCACAAACAGAACCAAGCTAATGTAGTGTGCCGCCGCATGGAGATACTCAGATTATTTTTCGCATTCCACTTAAATAGATTATTAATTAACGAACTTCTCAATTATTATAAGTAGAAGAAAAGTGTCAATGAGAAATCTGTAGAGCAACATGAAACACTCCCGATACAGCTTTCTATTGCTAAATATGTGCTAAATAAAAGTGTTTTTCCGAGCTTGAAAGCAGCCCACGAATACACGCAAAGTGCCTCGCGCGGTCAGTCGTGCGGCAATTTCGCATGGATTCGTGGCGTTGGTATGGTATCACAGCCGCCTAGCGTGTGGCCGCTTTTATACATGCTTTTCAATCTTCATTCAAGAAGCGCTCGTGGCAACGAGGTAACTTCGGCAACCTGGGGCGGTCTCCCCAAGGTCGATCCAAATAGGTCGCGAAGCTTCGGGCCAAAAGCGGTTCAGTACAAACTGTCACCGACATCAGCCAGCGTGGTTATGGGAGCAGCGACTGAAGCGCGACTATGTTTGGAGGGAGCAAACATTGGGAAAGAAAACAAGCGCTTTTTTTTTAATTCAAGCGAGACACAGTAAGATTGATTCAACAAAAATAAAATTATTGGTCAATTTTATATATTTGTTACGATTTAAGGAAATACAAATTTATCTAATTTTATTACTATTAATAAATGCATTTCTTTTCAGCGCCCGTCATTACAGGGGGTGTTGATGCCGCTATCACTCGCAATGCAATGCCGCTCTTGAAGTGGGCAGAAAGGCGCGCCCGTAAAGTTGACCTGTTGAAATACGCCCCCCTCACACGTTGTGCTTTTTTGCTTGCAGAAGTTTGTCTCTATTTGGTGGCGCGGGTAGCTTCACTGCTTCTTAACCTTTCAGTGAAAAGTAGTGAGTTACGACCGCCACACAATTGTTGTTTTCGTGCGACTGCGCTGGTCGACGGGCTTGGCATCCGATGATAGGATTAGCATTCTAAACCTAAATCTTTCGTCGGCCTCCAAAGAAAGTATGTTCTGTGCAGGGGTGCAATTTCGACAACCGTACCACTGGCCTTTTCTTGCATTGCTTTCCCCGCTGAAAGCTCGAAACGTCCATCAAGTCAAATCATGGGACAATTGAATATATAGGTCTAAACGCAGCCCAAAAAAACAAAACAAATTTCGCACCTTCGAAAACAAAATGACGTAAGTTGTGCTTTTAACGGATATGGCATCATATAATTTTTTCTTCAACCGGAAGTGTTCTCTCCATATATAGATGGCGCTAAGCCCCATGAACCACCGATGAACCGCCATGCGTTGAACCTATGGGCTTCTATAGAAGCTTCGCTACCAGGTACACTTACCTTGGCCTCCCTTTGGAGCGCCTACGAAGTAACACATAACGACCGTTCTTTCTGGAAAGCACTATACCACAACCGATAATCATGCCTTATCTGGTATGGTCATCAGTCAATTCAGCGACTCAGATGTGTGCGCGAAAGAATTGCTCATATCTTTTAACGCGATAGCGTTAAGTAGCTCGTGTCGCAGAAAAGCCGGTGTCGTCGGCGTCGGCGTCGGCGTTTGCGGCGTTGACCGTGAGAGTTAAAGCACGGCAAGCGCTTCATAAATAAAAAGCAACTTCCAAGATTGGCCCGGTGGGAATCGAACCAGGGTCTCCGGAGTGTGAGACGGAGACGCTACCACTCAGCCACGAGTTCGATGCTTCCAAGCGGTGCAAACGCGCCTCTAGTGAATGCGGTGTTGCCTTCGAAACGAGCCGTGGAAAGTTATACTGCGGTGTATATCGGTAATTATGAACATGTAACGTACAAAAGTCACAATTACACGAGTTGCGAAGTGCGTTTCCGCTGCATTTCTTCTGCGCTTCCCGCACACGCAGAGCCATCTTGCGGCAAACACAGAAGACCCCCTCCTCTCAATGTACGGCGCTGCCCCGACAGGAGGCGCGCCGCGCGCGCATTGGGACCGCTGCCAGGCGCGTCGCGGGACTCCCTCTCCCCTGACGACGCTTCGCCGTGCTCCCGGTTTATATTACTATCTATATCTCTGCCCGTGCCGATCACGACGTTTGGCTGGCGTAGATCGTTTCCCCTCCGAGACACCGAGTTCTTTGGTTCGTTTCGTTCGCTCAAGCGCACGTTTCGTTGCCGCGCCGAACGCTGCGTTGCTCGACGCTCACCGCGTGATAGGTGGGCGCCAAGTCCGATGCGGGGCGCATCGTAAGTGATTGCTGTGACGTAGCGCATTGTCTTATACCCCTTGGCGGGTCGACGGGAACGCTGTCGCGTCCCACTCTTGAAGGCGAAGCTTAAGCGTCCTCCAATTTTTTGCTTCCGTTTTGACGTCTAAAGTTTTACCAAGGTAAATGTACCTGGTATCGAAGCTTCCATAGGAGCCCATACGTTCAAAACATGGCGGTCCATCGCCGGGTCATGGGGCTTAGCGCCATCTGTATGTGGTGGGAACACTTCCGGCGGAAGTAAAAATAACGTGACGCCATGTCCGTTAAAAGCAGAAGTGACGTCATTTTGTTTTCGAAGGCGCGAAATTTGTTTTGTTGTACTTCCTTTGGAGCTATATATTCAAATGCCCCGCCATTCAACTTGATGGGCGTTTCGAGCTTTCAGCGTGGAAAGCGATGCAGGAAAAGGCCATCCGTACGGTTGTCGAAATCGCATCCCTGCGCAGAACATTCTTTTTTTGGAGGCCGACGAAAGCTTTAGGTGTAGAGTGCTGATCCTATTGTTGGATGCCAAGTCCGTCGGCAAGCGCAGTCGCACGAAAACAACTACACAATTAACTGGCGGTCGTAACTCACTACTTTTGACTGAACAGATTAAGAAGCAATGAAGCTACCCGCGTCACCAAATTCAGAGAAACTTCGACAAGCAAAAAATCACAAATTGTGAGGGGGGCGTATTTCAGCAGGTGGTACGGTTGCGCCTTTCTGCCCATTTCAAGACGTGCATTGCACTGCGAGTGATAGTGGCGTCAACGCCCCCTGTAGCGATGGACGCTGAAAAGAAATGCATTCATTAATAATAATTATATTAAACGTATTTATTTAACTCATCACGAATATATAAAATTGACTTGGAATTTTATTTTCGTTGAATGAATCTAACTGTGTGTCGTTTGAATTAAAAAAGGCGTTTTTCTTTCCCAATGTTTGTTCCCTCCAAACATAGTCGCGCTTCGATCGCTGCTCCCATGACCCCCCATGCTGATGTCGGTGACAATCTGTACTGAACCGCTTTTCGCCCGAAGCTTCGCGACCTATTTGAATCGGCCTTGGTTTTACTGCATTGAGAGCCGTGTGATCCGTGGTTCAGCGCTGCTCTTTCATTATATTACAGCAAAACCTACACCACCCCCCGTGAAACGTCCCTTGGGCAAAGCTCCATTGTTTTGCACTTTCGGCGTTCACTTGCAAAACTACGACAAGATCAACACCGACGCCTGTGACTATGCCTTCATTCCGTACTACGTTCGCGGTAAGGACACCTTTACCGACGACAGCGACACGCTCACTCGGACATTGCTCAACAAAGCGGTTACATCGACTAAGACGTCCTACGCCATCAGCGTTCCCCATGCGTAAGTTATCTCTGCCAATTACCGCTTTACCTTTTAACCCAATGACAGCGGAGAGTGAGATGATGGTCTAGATCTTGTCTGTGCTGTTGTAATCACTGACACCATTGCAGGTGCCATTAACCTTTTATTGACCAGTGTGACCCACAGGCAACATGCCGAAACTAAGTTTTTCTTACCGAGGTTCGGGTGTTAAGCACGGAGTTTGTGAATGTATTCGGCCAACGCTGAATGAGAGCCAGCACGTTTCATTTGTTGGTTTGGAGCAAGTGCACCGGAAGAGGACGAAGTTTTTCGCGCTACTCGCTTTGTTTTCAGAGCACAGTAACATAAGAAAGACAGATGCAAGATCTCCCACGTACAGTGGCGTCACAATATGCAAATGTGTAGAAATCAAATGCAGGCGTTTGGGTCATATATGGCGAGATCTATCTATAAAGATTCCAAACGAAGCAATAGGTGGCTCGGGGTGAAGCTCGCTTCCAATTTTATGTTAGTCGTTTGCCCCTTATTGATGAAAAATCGGCCGCAATATTTTTTTTCTTTGAATACGCCTATTCTGTCTTTGTTCTGCACAGTGAAACATAAGATCAACATTTTTTTGGTGCATCTATATGTGCAGCCATTAAAAAGTTATCATTTCTGTTCTCGCAGTTTTTACTTCAATGAAAGCTGCGATTCTTTCGCGACATCATTGTGGTGTGGTAAAGGAAACCATAGATTCTTTGCAACACATTAGAAAACAACACACTAGTGCTACTATGTTCTAGGTGCGACCAGAATAGCGGTGGAAGCACTTGTGCTAGGAAAAAATATGCGTTGGTGATTTTTCGCTAAATGCAGGACAAATGCGTGAACGTTCCGTCGCAGCTTTTTGAGTTCTGAGACCCACGTTTAAAGCACATTTACACATTGCAAAGTGTTGTTCAGGAACTCTATTGGCACATACTTTGCCTCTACGGGAAGCGAAGTGAGACTTACAGCATGTATGTATACATGACAGTACTAATTATGGAGGGACATCGAGGGGGCTCGATTTTTGTTAACCATGGCCAGATAAAAGCAACAGACCCTGAAACCAAAAAAATGCACCCAGCAAATTCCCTGCGGCTGAAACTGAAATGTTGAACATAACGATATTATGAGGAGAAATGAAATTGGACGAAAAGGTAACGTGCAGCACGTGGGAGCCCAACCCAGAGCCTCCGCATTACGCGTGCGTTGGACTAGAAATTTTGCTTCGCGACGGGTGTCAATCCATCCGCTTACGTTAAAAAAAGGATTTTCCACATCCGCCCACCATGCCATTGAGTGGCTCTGGCTAACACTCCCAGGGATGCTCTAAATACTAAAGTTAGTGTACGCATTGATATTCGTCGTCGTGTCACAATAGGTAGTGCAACGCACGCGAATTACGAAGGTTTTGGGTTCGGCTCTCTCCGGCGGCAAGTTATCACGCCACCTTAATTTCCTTTTTCTTCATTATTTTCTACATTTCAATTGCCACCACAGCTAATTTCCCCGATGCTTTCGTTGGCTTCGTTGTTGGCAATGTCTGATCACGCCTATGTATGTATGTATGTATGTATGTATGTATGTATGTATGTATGTATGTATGTATGTATGTATGTATGTATGTATGTATGTATGTATGTATGCATGCATGTATGCAAGCATGTATGTATGTATGTATGTATGTATGTATGTATGTATGTGTGTATGTATGTATGTATGTATGTATGTATGTATGTATGTATGTATGTATGTATGTATGTATGTATGTATGTATGTATGTATGTATGTATGTATGTATGTATGTATGTATGTATGTATGTACGTACGTACACACACACGCTCTTCTAAGCTCTCCCATCCCCTCTCTACCTCTACCACGGAAGCAGTTTCCCGAAATTCGCACACACTTTTTTCCATTTTGACATTCGAAATACTAATGCATTAATATCAGTGGTTCCCTGAACAGAGCCAGATTGCCTCTTCCGATATTTTCACCGAATCTGTAGTGCTCAGAGGTGATTTTGATCACTACTTTCCTAACTGTCCAACCAAGAGACACAACTCAAGGCCGTGCAGCAGGTCTCGGCAGCTCTAGAGAGGCAGCGACCACGCGATACCGAGGAGAAGGCGGGCAGCGCCCCCAGGAAGGGGGCGGCGGCCCTCTCGGACCCGTGGAAGTAGCGAGGAACCGAGACCTCGAGGAGCACAACGCACGAGACTGACGTAGTGGCCGCGTCGCGGCAAAAGTTTGCCCTCCCTGCGTGGAGGGAGCCTAACCCACTCCGCAGGCATTTTCAATGAAGTTGTTCTCTCTCTCTCTCTACCTTTGAGCGTCTTTTCGAGCGTCTGAGGGAATGGGCACTCAAGTACAGCGTCAAAACCTATTTATGCATGTAGACTATAACTCAATATATTTCAGCGAAAAGCGAAGCAAAATTTTCCTTGACACTGTATGCGGGCATGTCTAGAACTCCGACAAAAAGCTAGAGAACTTGATTGAGTCGGCTTATGGCCCCCATAGCTAACATGCATGGTCATCAGAAAAGTGAAATAATAGAAAAAAAGTGTGCCTGAAATGCCTAACTATTCTTTGTGTAGAAAGAAATTTGCTAAAAAAGTACCTTACCGCGATTCTAAATGTGTCGAAGCTAGTGGCAACAGCGAAAGACTCGGCGGGTGCTCAAACTTCGCGCTGGTCACTTGTTTTAAAAATAGCGCATAGTGCGACTAAAATATGCGCAAATTGTTCACCTAACATTGTTGCATCAGCCCACTCTTTCATCAATTCACTTGTCCGTGAGTAGGAGAATCACAGTCGGATCAGACCGACGCCGTCCTTATAGTGGCCTGCTTAGCCATAGTGGAATAACCTTTGCATTTCGATTTTGGTCCCGGGAGAACTTCTGCAACACTATATGTTCGGTGAATATCAGCCATGGCAGGCCATGTGCCTTCGGTATGGGGACACTTAATACCAGTGGTGAGAATGGCGATACGCCAATGATTTATTGGCATCCCCTTTCATATGGCGCGGTGAACAGTAGTCACCTGGCCTGTTTGATGTAAGCAGGTGCACTATGCATACTTTTCATTCTACGATATTTGTATACACCTCCTCAATAGCTTTTTTTTCTCTTCCTCAAAACTTCTCTACCTACCTTGTATCGCTTCTTGCATGCAACGGATCCGGGTATATCGATCTCTTCTCTGTATTTTGTCGACCAGTACCCTAAACATCTCTTGCTTACCTCGACTGCTGACCGGTTTATGCTTCCGACAATTTTAAATCCAAGCGCTTCTGAAAGGTTTACGTAACTTGCGAGTCTTACTGGGTGAATCCGTTCGCAGATGAGGGCCGCTCAATCACACGGCTTTGTCGTATCTCACCGGGGGCTCTACGAGATGAAATTTGTTGCAATGCTCTACGTATGCGGCACAGTAAAAACTGTCGTCCAAAGTAGTACCTGTATTTGCTCGAATTTTGATGACGCCTCTGTTTACATACGACCGCGCACAATCTGGAGCCTAAGAGGATGGTGGACCTTTTGCACTTCAGGAACCGCACAGCAGCATTAATGGATGTGAACAGCCCAGCAGGCCAAAGCACTCTCGGGGAATACTGGACTTCAAAGAACATATACCACTACGCCGTATTCGACATTGGCATCAAAGATAATGAGGTAGCCGACAGGATCAAAATCCTAAAAGAAGCTTTCGACCTCCTCCAGGTGAGTCCATCTCACTAGATTTTATCGCTAAATGGCGAAAAGTATATAACTACAAAGAACACTGCGCACATGAATGCGAAATAAGCATACTGCGTATAAGTTCAAGCATTTAATCTCGGAAATAAAGGGAGTATAATTTGGCAGGAAGACACGAATCGCGTCACATGTGTCAAACAGGGGTAGCTTGACATGCAAAACGCGTAAATTTAGTGGCGAACGTGAACATGAGCTCTGCAGCGGTCAGAAACCGTGCAGCATCAGACGCATCAGCCTCAAACAAAGAAAATTAAGTGCCTGTTGCGATGGTTGACGGGTGGAGGCAACGCCCCTCCCGTAGTGAACGAGACAGTCGTTCCAGCCGAAGAACGCCGGGTTTATTCACGCTCGGAAATATAAAGAAAAGATAATGAGAGAGGGAAGGTGTGATAGAAAGAGTGCGCACATGCGCACTGAAGGAAATAGCTTGCTTGGCATTTCATGGGTTGCCGCAGTGCCTATGCTTCTCGCCTCCACTTGGCATGAGTCACGTGGCCTGATTCAAACAGCAACGAGAGCCGCTACAAAGACGCAGCGCGGATTCGTCTTTGGAGCTGCGGCTCAGCTCGCCTCTCCAGACGGCCAATTCTTGGCTATTTATTGCCTCCTATGCAAGTCTATAAACCAAAGCTTTCTTTGCGAACGCTGTATCACTCTGCTGAACGCACGTGCCGGAGATTGTGTAAATGAAATAGGGCCGATCGCGGACATGAAATAATCAAAGCAGGGCCAATACAGCTAACAATGTCCCCCGCGGTCATGTGTGTCACGTGGTTAGTCCCCGCATCTTACCGTGTTGCGAGCGCATGGACGCAATCAATATGCTGCAAACTGTGGTGCAGAAGATGAGCACTTGCGTACACGTCACCGCGGAGACGAATGACACAAAACTTATGCGATGGGAGGATAATGCGAACAGTTCCTCCAGGAGCGCCGCACTCACACATCAAATGGTTTTGCACGCATGGTTTCTGTCTTTGTATTTCATTGGATGTAAACGTTTCAAGAAAGCATTGCCTGACGTTAATTCCACAGTACTATATCTGACAAAATGAGCTAGGGAGTGTTGTGAAATAGTCCGGCGCGCAATGTCGTGATCGGTGTGCACGATTACACCTACAACCGCCAAAAATTAGCAGATGTGCCACACCGTGCACAAAAACGGCTGTAAGCACAAGGCTTCCAATGTCGCTGTAGTCATCGCTATTTTTAGTGGCAGGAGCATCATGTGACACTCTTGTTTCTTGCGCAGCACTTGCGTTTCACCTCCTGAGAGACAGGGGACAAAATTCACAATAAATAAAAACGAAAAAAAAATATTACAGCGCAGAAGTCATGGGTTTCATTATGGATGTGATATCAGACCACAAGCTTAGTGATGAGTTACTGAAGTGTCTGGAATAATTTGAGATTAATTAGAAGTCCAGATTACCGCACGCCAAAGCACAGAATCGTAGACTTTAGAGACTCGCCACGTGAGCACGATTTAGTCGAAATTCCCGGAAACCGGGAGCTAGAAAGTGGAAGCAATGACGTCACTATTGAGGTCAAACACAAGAAGGTGGCATGGTCTTTAACCGGATAATTAATGAAAAAAATTGCCTGGCTTAATCTGAACATCTGCCCAGCAGAGCGGATGTGACATCACATCGTCCTCTCTCGCATCTACTATCCCGGCGCTCACCTGCTCGCTCGTTCACTCGCTTGCCGGCAACAGCTGCGCGCGCGTGCTCGTTATCTGTTCTGACGACAGCACCGAGAGGACGCGTGAGGTGAGCTTCCTGCGTCGCTAGCTAGGGGGCTACGCCCCGCCAGGAGGCGTGCGCTGCGCTTCTTCCTCGCCCTCCATCGTTCCTCGCCAGCATACCGTGTCAGGTGAAAGAAGTTTGCTCGCTTAACCTACAGAACACCAAAGTCGGGAGTGCCACTAAGCCACCCATAAGTCAAAGATTAGGGTCGCCTACCATGTTTTATTGAGTCCACTTTAACTTTCAGAGCATTAGGGAATCTTAAGTTTAAGATTTTAATAATGCAGACTATTCAGGTAACAAAGTTCTCGCGATAATTAGAGGGGAAGGTTTTGTGCGTGCACGTAACCCCAAACAGCGTCTTATAGGCCCCTAGCAGATTTTGCTAAATACTCCTAAGCGGCCATGTGAAATGAGCGAAGATTCCTTGATGTCGAGCTATCTTAAGATGTGTCGAGCTCCTTAATCTTCAGCGAGTTCAATGGGGCCCCTGTCGCACGGGTATAATTGTGAGTCCCGTTTTATTTACGTGGGTCGAAACGAAGTTGTTTTCAAGCGAATAGCTTTCTTTGGCTATAACGGCTGTTTTCTATGTAAGTCGTGGACGACTGATGGTCGCAATTTTAGCACTTCTACAAAGGCGCCGACGCGAAGGGCTCTTGCTCTCGCGCAACCAAACTGCGAGTCGTGTATTCGTCTCCGAACGCCAGTAGTTATAAGACACACGTGGTCATGCGTGATAGAGGAAGATGGCAGTCGCCATTGATGCCAGCGCTCATGCCGCTACTAATAACACATGACGACTAAGGTTATATGTACAGCTACCTATGCTACCGCTACAGCTGTGCTGGTTACCTACTGTGTTCTCCGCGGAATTACGCAACGAAACATCAAACGCATCCCGAATACCCTCACTGCAGTAGACACACTCCAGCAAGCGCACTATTCATTGAATAAAGCCAATAGCTTTCTCGAAGCATCATGCCACTCGATCACATTGTCGATGGTTACTGTACAATTTTCTAGCACTTATATATGAGAGGAACATCGGCGAGTCACTTCATTCGTCGAGTGAGTGTAGTAAGCTGCACTCTGAGCCGATAGACGCCAACACGGCCATGCTGGCCACCAATGGATATTGCAAGAGTTGCTGACCCTGGAATTTTTTTTAATGTGCTGGTGTAATAAGACAGTTTTCTGTAAAAGCAACAACGTGCAGCTTTGTTCATGTCATTAATATGCAATGTGTACATGAGCGACATGTAAGAACGCGGTGCAGTTATTTTCGCTGTATTTCATATCACAACAATCAAATCAGCGTTGCTCGA
Organism: Dermacentor albipictus; assembly: GCF_038994185.2. Taxonomy (NCBI): domain Eukaryota; kingdom Metazoa; phylum Arthropoda; class Arachnida; order Ixodida; family Ixodidae; genus Dermacentor; species Dermacentor albipictus. The sequence goes on along the minus strand of NC_091822.1, from coordinate 125,481,857 downwards.
AATGAGAACATTAACTTTCACACATGGTACTTTTGTTGGCTATAGCTTCCTGGAAAGCAAGGTATTCTCCTCGAAAGTCTAATGAGCCTTAGCCCCTCCCAACATGATCATTTTTTGCTCGATTACTGCGATTATAGAAACCAAGAAAATGTAAGGGCACCTGTATAAAGACTCGTTTCGTGCTATAGACTTTGGGAATCACAAATGGACATCGACAATGCTAAAAAAAGCGGTGCCTTCTATGCGCAACACTTCAACATTATGTTAGGAACTTTATTGAAGAAGCTACAAATGCTTTTTTGCGTTCCTAGCAATAGATGATGCATTGCTAATTAATACCTGTCTATTCACTCATTAAATTTAGGTCACACTTTCAATACGAGGTCTGTACAGCACACACGGACACACCACTTTTAGTTATTTGCGACGTGTTACCGCTTGCGTATATTTTCCTTTTTCTTTGTTCTAAAGAGAAAGCCTGACAACCATGAAAGGCCACTGCGGTCTGATGCTTGCGCACCACAGCCGCTTTCTTTTATGCACTGAAAAAGAAGAGCGTGGCAAACAACCGAAAGGATTGTTTTAAAGCGCGCATTACAATAATGGTATTTGCACTAAGGCCGGAGTGTTAACGAGCAAGTTCGCTAAATAATCGGCTCTTATTATTGTATTTGTAAGAGCACAAACACACTGAAAGCTACTGCACTAGGTTAATAACAACGTGCAGATGGCGTCATTCGCATAAAAGCCTTTGCGTGTTTTAACATTTTCACTCCCTGCAGGAACATTGAGTGTTGCAACAAGTGAATGTGTCTACTCCTGAGATAGGCGAATATAGACCTGACAATGTCAATGAATGAATGAATGAATGAATGAATGAATGAATGAATGAATGAATGAATGAATGAATGAATGAATGAATGGTTCATTTCAGGCATTTAGTTCAAAGGTTGAAGACACCATGTCGTAAACTATGGCTGGCATAATGTGAAGATCCTTTCATCGTGCCGGCCATGGTTTACGACATGGTTGCTTCAACCTCCAAAATACATGCAGAAATGAACCATTCATTCATTCATTCATTCATTCATTCATTCATTCATTCATTGACACTGTCAGCTCTATGTTAGGCAATATCGTAAACCATAGCCGGCATAACATAAAGATCCTTTCGTCGGGTGGCGCTTCGAGCACTCGAGGTGTGCAGACGTGCTTCGCATCGGCTTTGTGATTTCGAATTTTCCAAGCGCCAAAATCTCCGGGCACCACTGGGACCAGCTGAATATCTTTGTAAAGATCAGGGAGACTCAGCGGACCCGAAATTCGGTGAGACGCAATTTTTAAGACGAACGAGAGCCCAATTCGTTTAGCCACGCCGACGGTACGGTTAGTCCTAACACCGAACGCTAGCTGGCGCGTGCGAGCTCGGAAACCCGCAAGCAGCCACCGCGTCGACGGTGGGGGCGGCGCAGCCCGGAACGCTACGATCGCGCGAAAGCCAGGCACTATTGCCCATCAACCCACCGACACCGAAACTATGGAGATTCTGTCCGAGAGTCACCCGAGATCCTTTTCTGATGAAGCCTTGCCCGGCCCGTCTCCCGTCATTTCGGTGCAGCTCCACAAACAAGAACCCCAGTGGCAAACGGTTGTTTCCCTTCATCGAAAACGCTGCCTGCACAAATAACAATCCAGTGATGAGCAACACCCAGTCGAGCAAACCCCGGCTTCGAAAACCACGTCGATAGGGCAAGCTCTAAGTCAGGCGCCAGCCGCCACCGCGAAAGCCCGTCGCGAGCTACCAGCGAGGAGCCCGGAGGCCGAAGGCCTGTTTCTGAAGACGTGGTTGCAAGGAGCACGCCTCGCCGACGCGCGCCTCCGCTCCCGCTTACTGACATGAGAATCGTCATGCGCCCGACCCCAAACCTCATCGTCGAAAACTGCAGACCAATCAAGTGGCCAACGTGATCGTCCAAGGCCCCGGAGGGGCGCCGACCTGCAAGGGGGACGACTTCATCGTCCGCCTGCGACACGCCTCGAACATCATCATCGTGAGCACCCCTCACGAGGCCACGGCGACCACTCTCATGAAAATTATGAGGCTCACCTTCCACGGACGATCACACCCCGTGAAAATGTACCTATCAACACCCGAGGGTCTGCTTAAAAGTGTCGTACACGGCACCGACGCAGGCATCAGCAAAGAGCTTATGGCGAATCTTTGGGTCCGCACACATGGAATCCGCATCGTGCAGGCCCACATGCTCGGAAAATTCCAGACAGCCCTGCTCCACTTCGAGGGACCCCAGGTGTCTAGATTTGTGTAATCCTACGAAGGGGAGATACCTCGCCGAGACTACCAGCCGAGAAGGCACTTCTGCTTGATTTGTAGAACAACTGGACACCGACTAGACGTCTGCCCCAATCCAACGATTCCTGCGTGACAGGTATGCAACCACGTTAACCCAGACGCCGGACACACTTGTGTTCCGAAGTGCGCCCTGTGCGGAGGAGCCCATCTCACGGCCGCAGCAGAGTGCAACAGCAAGTCAATCACATTCCCCCCAGATGGAAACGTGCCTCCACTACCACACCCAAAACCCAACGACAACCCCGCCCGGTCACTCAGTCGACCAAGACGGCTGACCTTCGCCCACGGTGGTTCAGTTCCAAGTGGGGAGACTCCGACTTCGACTACTCGGAGTCTTCGAGCATCTACGGACCCCGGCCCGGTTCCAACCCGAGGTCCAGATCCCGCACCTGCTCTCACCCCCGGCCTCATTTTCAGTCGCCCAGACGGTGATCTCGGTCGACGCCCAAGCAAGATCAGCAGGCAGCACCAACCATCGCGTCACTCAAAGAAAAGGGGCCCAAGCAACACCAAAGAAACACCAAGGAAGCCTTACTCAAGAAGACTACAACCAAAGAACACGAAGTAAGCTGGCCATTAGTGGCCTCCCGCTCGTACAAAAAACTACCGACACCGCCATCTACGAAATTTGAACAAGAACTCGTGAGCATGCGCGCACAGATGCAAGCACACACACAAGAAAACAGACTACTCAAACAACAAGTGATAAAGCTCACGTAAATAACACAAGACATTGCACCACACCAGGCCATTAGTGACCTACAAACTCATGTTGATGCCATCCGCACCCAGATGCAAGCCTTTGTGGACGCTACACGCGCCCACTTGGAACACATAACACAGTCTGCAATACAACGTACAGAAGCAGCAATAAAACACATGGAAGCCGCTGTAAACAGCAAGCTTAAGCCCCAGCTTCACTCCATAAAACTACGAAAGATACTAAGACAGAACCTCTACAAGGCCGCATCTGTGGCAGGACCGAACCAAGTACACTAGATCATAAAACCACCGACCACAACATCTAAAATGCCTAGACCATACATGCAAGTCACAGAAAACATAAATTTGGCAATGGAACCGCCGTGGGTACCGAACGAAATAAGGACGGCTGACAGAATTGATCGCTCATTCTTCAAAGCGACCGGGGTAATAGCCCTACAAGAGCCGCGTATCCGACGTACTCTACATGGCTACGAAAAACGCCACACAACTCAAGACGACAAGTGGAAGGTAGCCACACTAGTAGACAGAAACATCACAACTATACAACATAAACCCGTAGATGACGTAGACGTACTACGTTTACTCCTCTAACTCGTCTACAAAAGTAACCAGAAACAGAGCGCCTTCGTCCTAAACATTTACTGCCGCTCCCCACGAGCCTAAGTCGGGCAAACATAGGCAAACTCTTTACGGACACCCTCCGCTTCGCCAAAGACAGCCCCCTGATAATCATAGGCGATTTCAACGCCCAGAACACGCTATGGGGGGTACCAGAGACAGGACTGGAAGGGTCTCCAGCTACAAACACTAATATAACAGTGTCACCTCACGCTCATCAAAGACCCGAGCATACTGCCGAGAGAAGGGAACCGCGTAACACGCGACACCACTCCCGACCTCGCCTTCATCACACAAACCATGCGAGCCGAGTGGCTCAACACGCTCGAAAACGTAGGCAGTGATCACTACATATTAAACATAACATTACAGACTGGAGGCCTACGCAGGAAGATTGGCACAGTTAAGCTCACTGACTGGCCAAAATCAGGGAAGCCCAAGAACAGGACGCTGACACAATCACGAACCTGGAAGATCGGTGCGACAACCTCCGTCGACGTAAACAACACCACGCAAAGGAAATCGCCATAATGGTAGAGATTTAGGAGCTGGATCCCCCCTTACTACACCGGTGGAATGCCAAACGAGGCCTCACCCGCCACTGGAAAACAGAGAACAGGAAACTGAGGACACGCATAACACAAACAGCGGAAGCAAAAGAATATGCCATGCAACTGGCCTCGGCAAACTGGTAAAAATGCTCCGACTCCTTCGGTGGCATCCTGAATACGGCCAAGACGTGGCCCATCTTAAATGAAAATTAAATAATGGGTTTTACGTGTCCAAATCACTTTCTGATTAGGCGGCAGGCCGTTGTGGAGGGCTCCAGAAATTTGTACCACTTGGGATTCTTTAGCATGCACCTAAATCTAACTACACAGGCGTTTTCGCATTTCGCCACCATCGAAATGCGGCCGCCGCTGCCGTGATTCGATCCCGTGACCTCCTGCTCAGCAGCCACATACCATAGCCACTGACCAACCACGGCAGGTACGTGGCACATCCTCAAAGCCATTCTGGACCCTACCAAAACCAAAGGAAAAGGACACAAGGCCATGGAGCGATTACTACTCACCTACCCAGGTAGCCAACAAGACCTGATTGACGCTATCAAGGCCAAGGGCTAAGGAGATCCCGCTCCTGCACAACCATGTACAACACCCTACGCAGGACAACTCAACGCACTAACGGACGAACCTATCACAGAAAACGAAATGAGAGCAATCATCGCAGGACACCACCCGTAACACAGCGGCAGGCGTGGACCACATCACGAGCTCCATGATCAGAAACCTAAGGCACAAGTCGATCTCCGCGTTCGCGACCTTTCTCAACTAACACTGGGAACCAGGTACTATGCCGGCGATGTGGAAATACGCACGAATAATCATGATCCCCAGATTGGGCAAAAAATTGCCATTTGAATACGTCAGACCAATCTCGCTCACGTGCTGCCTCGGCAAGGTGTACGGGAAAATTATAAATACGAGACTACAGAGACACTTAGAAGACAACAAACACCTGCCGCACACCATGTTGGTTTCCGCGCAGGCCTTCCCGAATAAGACCTGTAACTCCAAATGAAGGAAGAGGTCCTCAGCAGCATGCACCGCAGCGACGAACACGTCGTCCTTGCAATCGACATCAAAGGAGCTTTCGACAACGTCAGCCACCAAGCAATCGTATAAGGACTAGCCAACGCTAACTGCGGCGAGCTAACGTGCAAGTCTGTTCAGAGCTTCCTGAACCACCACATGACGGAGTGGAAGATGGGGGAGATCCAGACTCCAGTGTACCACCCTCCCAACAAGGGCACACCATAAGGTGCTGTCATCTCACCCATGCTCTTCAACGTCGCCATAATTGACCTCGCAGGCAAACTACAGGACGTAGAAGGTCTTCGGCATGCGATCTACGCAGACGACATAACACACTGTACCACAACAGGGTCCCCATTAAAAAAGAATGGCTGCAAACTGCAGCTCACTTCATCCAAGAATACGTCATCCAACGGGGGCTACACTGCTACCCCTAGAAATATGAGCTCCTAAGAATCTGGCGAGGCCGGGTGAACCACACAGTCCCCACAACCCCAGCAAGAAAACTCGAGGTACACTTCAACGAGGGCCTCGTACCAGAAAAGCCATTGCTCATTGTGCTGGGCAGGTGGCTCCAGTCCAACCAGTGGGCCACACACAGCCTTACACTCCTCAAAATCAATGTCAAGTCCATATCACGCATGGCATCGAGAAAACATGCATGAAGGATGGGGACACCCTCCAACTGGTCAGAAGCCTGGGGGTGAGCAGAATCAGATAGAGCGTGCCCTACTACCATCTTACACAGTCCGAGATGAAGCAGGCCGACACGCTCTTGAGGATGGCTTTCAAGACCACTCACCGCTTGCCGATGACAGAAAAATTATTGGCGCTAGGGTTACACAACATCCTCAGAGAACTGGCAGAAGCCCTTTAGGTCTCATAACAACAAACTTGCGTGGACTCACATGAGTCAGCAGGTCCTACAAACCTTGGACTTCGAAGCTATAAGAACACGAACCCAAGAAACCTGCTCGATACCTCGTCACGTCCAGGGCAGGTATCACGTGGCCCTAATAGTACGCAACATGGACCCTAAGCTATACTCCGGCACGAGGAGAGCAACGGCCAAGTACATGAAGAAAATATTCAGGCTCCATACCACGGCCCCGTTTTACGGACACCGCCATGTATGGGACGAATACAAGGGCGCAGTGTCAGTGGTATGCGACCACCGAGGCCACGTTACCTCCACTGCATCAACCGGGCCCTGCGCGATCACGGAAGCCGAGAGCTGGCCATCGCATTAACCATTCACGAAGGCCAACACGCAAACAAATCACTAACGATCCTGACGGATTCCCAGTAGGCCTGCCGCAACTTCCTACAGGAAAGAATCGGAAGGCCTGCTGCACAAGTCCTAGCCCAGGTACTCAAGAAGGACCCTAGGACATCACCACTCAAACCATTATCTGGATATCGGGCCACACTGGTGTTACGGGGAACCTGCAGGCCGGCAGATCAGTTCGAGGATTTGTGCATAACAGAGGGCTCATCACGCTGGCTGCAGAAGACCCGGACCCTGTCGACCTCGAGTATTCAGCCATCATGAACTAGCACAGAGGGAGTCGCTTGCGATATCCACCAACCCATCGAAATCTAAACACGGAGCATGCCGCTGCCTGGCGTGGGCTCCTGACAGGCACATACACGAACCTACACATATTACATCGCAGACACCCTACAGCCTACAGGGACGAATGCCCGTGGTTCGGGGCCAATCCAACCCTACACCACTTTACGTGGGAGTGCATGCTACAAAATAGAATACCACAACGCGAACACCACGAGGGAGCAATGCGAGACCAGCTCACGCTGATCCCGAGAACTGACAAGATGGCGAGAGCCAACAGAACCCTGGACAAGGGGCCCAGACCATTAGCGACTACTATGATTATTTTTAATAAAGTTCATTTATATATCTATCCTTTCGTTGCTCAATTCTGTACCTTTCTTAACATCTTTGGACCCAAACAGATCAGTCTCGCTGATAACGTGTGTGAGATCACTACTGGAATACAATCATTACATTTGCCCGGCCGATTTCACCCGATCAGTCTGTGTTCCGCAGGGCGAGACGTCAGCGCCATCGTTGAACGTTAAACTAAAATTGCCTAAGAAGCCCGGAGAGGCGCACAGAAGATTTAAATTTGTCTTTACATCAGATCAAACGGACGGGTTCGGGGCGTGATAATACGTACACCTTGCCTTTTTATTCCACAATAATTTTTCCTACACTTCGAAGAAATGAGTAACTATGTCTTTCTTTCCTTTGGTGACAGGCATTCAGGGCACAGCAGGATAAATTGAAAGCCGCCTATCCGAAGCAGAAGAGGCCTGAACGTGGTTTTGTCGTTGCAAGCATTTACCTTTGGCAAGCCACCAAAGCACACTTCCTCAAAGCTATCGCCGACAACTTTGAGTAGGCATCTGTTAACATGTGCTTTGTAATCTACTTCTTTAGTGTACAAGTGCCTTTCTCGGCACTTAAACAAGCGTAGCAGTCAGTGCGAGTAGGTACATATTCAGTTCGTTTACTTAGCAAAGAGAGATGGACAGAAAGAGAGATGGAGAGACGCGTAGCCTGAGAGCTTCAACAAAACGTTTAGAGGGAGATCTGGTGCTGTGATAGTTCAGAAACTACGAGGATGACGCTTAGTACACCGATTTGTCTGATCTTCATGCTCGTGGCACCACACGTCCTTGAAGCTTGGCTTGCTATGATCTATCTGCCTTTATTATCTCAAAATTTGAAACTATCCTATTTTTTTAACGCAAATATCATTATGACCCTGTGCACATGCACAATTGCTGTGACTTGTGGCATTTATAATGCAATGTTTTGGGGAAAGAGATCAATTAGCACAGTTTCAATGCTGCTCGAAGCCAGAAGGATGGAGTGAAGCGTATTCACTCACTAAACAGTATTTCCATGATGGCCCACGCTTACATTTGCTGTATGCACTAGCGCCAGTGTTACCTGTAGCAATATTTGTTGAAAACTTTATCTGCATAGCGTTGCGTTCACTCCATCTCTCTTCTTGTGACTTTTTCGGGCGCTTGTATATGAAGCTTAAGTAATGCTAATCCTCTTGGCACACGCTTACAGGCTAAGATACGATACGCGTCAGCAGCAAAGTACAGCTTCCAAATGTTCCATTATCCCTTCGTACTGTTCTCGGGAATACCGGTGCAATTGCAGTCGCTCCTCTCTGGGTGCACCAATGAAGCGTGGACCCTGTAATCGCATGTTTCAAAGGAACACTGGGGTTATGAGATGCCGTAATGCAGGGCTCCAAATCAATGTCCAATACACGTGGGCTTTCGCATTGGGTGAAGAGTAACGCGTTGCGCCTTAGCCAGATCTCGAACGCTACATACTGTATGATGAGAAGAAAAATTTATGAAGACCCTACCTCGGCTGCTGTCCAAGAATGTCTTTAGAGTGCTTTAGGAGGTAGTTATTTCTGGCACATTATATGGCATAGCTGGCGCTCTCCTTAACGTTCCTACTCTGTATGCGAAAGACAACCGGCGCTTCTATGCGACTTCCTCAAAGACCACTTCAAAGCCCCGTGCAACGCCTAGCACCGCCTCAATTGGCAGACGTTCTGACATGCGGCTCATCGGCCTCAAAAGACAGCATCCGCTTCTTTGACCAGAGGCTATGGTGTACTGGAATGAGGTAGTGTGTTATCCATACAGCTATGTAATTGGAGAACCGGGGAGGCTTCTGCGATGACGCCACTAGATGAAGCTGCGATTGACCGGTGTTCCTAGCACGCGAAGTTTATTTATTTTTTATTTATATTATTTACAAGGTACTGCAGCACCAATGTGGGCCATAGCAGAAAAGGCAGAAATGCATTCAAAGCTATATAATAATACACAGAACGTAAGAAATATTTACGTACAGTTCATAAAAAGCCGCTTATACGACATTTATTCATTCACACTAGTAGTACAACAAGGTCAAGCAGAAATATTCGCTCATATATACAGACATAAATACAGCCATAGACTTTTATAGAGCTAAGTACACCAAAATATAATACACCATAATGTCAATATTGAAGGCTTTCGATTACTTTTATACCGTGCATTGATGACAGAGGTGGCGAATTCCACTTGTTAGTTGTACACCTAAAAAATACGAGAATTTGAAAAGGTTAGTTCTGCTGCTATATGCTGTGAGTGATTCTTCCTGCCAGTGCTTTGTAGTTCGTGATGTCAGTGGTGGTACGTAAGCTTCAGGATTTAGCAATAATTTGCGATGCTCCACTTGTAAAAGACGCTTTAGTCTGATAATTTTTCGTCATAACTTCAGTGTTTTTATTGCGTGAAGATTCATTGGATTAGTCGGAGAGTCAGTGGGACGATATTTGGAATAAATAAATCTAACTGATTTTCGTTTGATCATCTCCAGTGCTGAGATGTTCCGTTTGGTTTGGGTCCCGGAGAATGGATACGTATTCAAGCTTGGGCCTCATAATGCATCAATAGGCTAATAATTTGACATCACCTAGCACACTAGTAGACATCAGCTAGTACGCTAGTGAACACCAGCTAGTACTTGTGTCTCAGAAAGTATAGCTTGCGAAATACGGATGTGCAGATGTTCGAAATATGAAAGTTACAAGTAACGATGAATTCCGTTAGCCGGTATAGAACACGTTTTCTTGCTCCGCGGCAAAGCAATTGCATTCCACTGGTCGATCTAGAGCAAGTATGCGTTTTCCACTGGTCGGTTGGGATCAACCGGCTCCACGATGGAGCGCTCCTCGTTGATCCACCGCGAAGAGACGGATTTCATCGAACTCCGACGACGCGTTGGCGTCATTTCCGGATTGGTTGGGTGGCTTGGCTGTTTTCAGCCATTTTTGAGGCGTTTTTGGCAACCCTGTGCAGTTGTTTACATTCTCAAAATGGCGCCATTACACCGTACGGCACTGCTTCTTGCCTTGAGCGAGTCTGACAGCAAGTCTAGTTCCTGGGAAAGTAACAGTAGCAACGACGTGAGTTGTACGCGGTTTACTAACTGGTATTTAAGGTGCAGGTGGTGAAATCGCGATGAGGGTGGCGGATATGGCGGGCGCCCAACTTCCGCTGCACTCCCTACCGGAGCAAGTTTACTTTTCGCTAGTCGACCTGCATTAGGTCGCCCCGAGACGGATTTTGTTCATCTCATGTGGATTCAGCACCCCCCTCTATGTGACCCGCGGAATTCACCATGAGAGTATTAGTTATCGTGACGCTGACGCATTTGTAACGAGTGACCTCTGTTAGCCGTCGTAATGGAAGACTACAGAAAAAAATGAATGTTTTTCTTGTTGCTCATATTCTCACAAAGACCGTTTTTTAGTCCCAATAACCATTATACGTTGTGCAATACTTTCTGCATTTATACACTAAAATTCTCTCGAAACACAGTTGACATTGTTATAATGTGCAGATAATGTAGTGTTCCTGATCGTCTTCTCAGCGCTCCTGTTGAAGAAGACAAACTCTTGTACGCTCGTTTCTTTCCGTAAGCAGGCCAATGTTCCTGTTATCAAAGTATTTTGAAACACACGACGATGAGAAGCTCGGAAGGAGCACCCGCACTGTGCCTTGTGGTTTGCACCGAATTCCTTTCACGTTGTATAAGCCAGGAAATTGGTCGCTAAGTTTCAATAAAGAAAAATAAATCTCATACTCTGGGACAAATGCACCCACCATAGTCGTAATATTTCCTCCTCAAACGGGCGCCGAAGGGCAACATTAAAGCCAATGTTCTTAATATGCTCGATCTGAAGAAGGCTGGTGTTGTTGTGATCGTTGTGCAGCAATCTCAATGAAAAAAAGAAAGACCTTTTACAAACCCAGCGCTTCCCGCACACACAAAAAAAGTGCGAACGCGGCAGGAAAAACCGCAGCGAGCAATCGGGAGCTCCGAATGGACATGCATGACAACCACGACAACCGTACTTGCTGATCCCTGAGGCCCTGTGTTGCGCCTCTATAGCTCCGCCTGCCAGCAATGCCTTCAGGCTGCAGCGATAGATGACGCTGCAGTAGACGGGAATGCTTCAGCCACAAAGGGTCGTCATCGCAAAAAAGAGCCACGTTTTCGGGCCCAAACACTGCCCAATTTCAATACACGATACAGAAGCACAGCTTCTCAATGAAAGCGTCGTCTAGCACCAACTAGCCTTATTTCTAGTGAAAAAAAAGAAGAAAAAAAGCACCATTTGGCGCCAGATTTCGTCCTTCCTGCGGAATAAGATTCTTGGTGCATTATGACTAAAATTATTCCCAGGTCATTTAAGCATATCAAAATTTTGAATCTTGCTCTTGCCATGTAGTTATAACGAATACCATTATTTCAGAAAATTCTTAGTAGATGCTGTCATCATCGTGACACACTTGACCGTAGACGAACACGAAGCAAACCTGGAATGCTTCATAAGAGGAGGGGCGCCTTATAAAAGCACCTCTAAAAACCCGAACCTTCTCGGCATGGTGAGTGGGAAACGAATTTGCCTCCAATTTTTTATGACTTAAAATTTGCTGTGCACTCTAAGAACAGTTACACCTTTTGGGGTGTATGTTTGCCACACAACGATAATCGTAATCTGTCTTGCCCGCATTTCTTTTATTAACACTGCGAGCCCGGTACTTCCAAGTCACTAACGCCATGCGAGTTATCAGCATGACAGAGCGTTCTCGACAGGAAAGAACGAGTGCAGCGTTTTCAAGAAAGGAAATGCAAGCGAGACAGATGACGATAATTTTCGTTTGACAAATATACACCCAAGAGGGTGCAGCTGTTTTCAGAGTGGGGTCTCGGAAATAACGTAGGCAATTTTTTCGCTGTGATTGCCACAATGCCTTTCTTTTTTCAATATATTTCACTGAGAGGTATGCACGTTTTCATACTCTGCAACATGCGCCATTGTCTGCGTTATACTATAGTGCCGAGTGCTTCAGCGACGACTAACAAAATTGTCTTGGTAGTTTAGCACAGACGCAATAGCAAAGTACACATTCTTCGCTATAATAGATCTTGAGGAGGGTCACCTAAATTTCCAACTGGGGTCTTAATCAGTTTTTTTAATCGAGCAGTTTGGAATACACTATTTCAAACCTTGGTATGGCGCACGTAAGCATAGGGGGTGCTTCTTTTATTCTGCTTTCAAATTAAACAGGCACTACTCGACAGAGCAGTAAAAATGACTTTAGCTTGCGTTCCAAGTGCAGAGAGTTATGGGGATAGTTGTGACTAAAGCCGGTGTCGATTTACACGATCCCAATATATAATGGAAATTTGCAACGTATATTTCTCGTTCATTTTTGCCCTGAATTTTTTTCTTATTCACTTGATGGCGCCACGCCGTAAAACGACTTCACACATCGGTAGCAAATCTGGTTCCTCCCGGTTTACAGATTCTGAGTAACCAGTGAATGATTTGTGCATTCTATAATGCCAACGTGAGACGTAACGTTAAGAAGAACAAAGGATAATGCAAAGGAAATACTGCATTCAAGCAGCCAGTTATTCAGATTCTGTTGGCAAATATTACGGGAAGCTTGTGAAAGAAGCACTGGGTGGAGGACAATTCACAGCGCGGAGTTTCGTTTCTAAAATATTTTAGGGTTCCAGATGCCCCGAGTGTGCGTACAGCGATACAATTTTAATTCGAAACACTCGTACAGTCAACGATAAATCTCGCGTGGAAAGTGCTGCCACCCTTTGAATACGTTACGCTGGTGCTATGTTACGCGAAAGTTCACACATTAGGCCAGTAACAAAAGGTTGGCCATATTACTCAATAAACGTCTTTTGCAGAGAGTAGTGCTGGATGACAGATTGCTCACGATGATTATCTCTTTCCTGTTTGTTAGTAAAAAAAACTCTACACGTTCATCAATCGTTCAGATTAGAGAGCGCATTCTTATAGTATTGCTGCTGAAAATGTCCCGGTGAAAGTGTTATGACCATGGCGAGTCACAACTGCTGAAGCGGCAGGGCTATCGCAGCTGTACTTTTCTTGCTAACTGTAGTCTTGAGACATCTGGCTCCTCAGCTCAAGAAAGCACAGCTGCTACGTAGGAGAGAGAGAGAGAGAGAAATTGGTTTACAGAAAGGCAGTCAGGTCACTGCGCAGAAGTGTAGGCAAATGCTTCGAGTAGGAAAGGTTTGTGGAAAGGGTCATGAGCATGACGGCGTCCACAGGAGCGGGAGCTTCGGCCTTCTCTAGAAAGTGTTCCTTGTTCCTACAGAAATTGTATCCTTGCAACAATGTGTATGGTGTTGCGCGGGTGCACAATTTTTGAAGCGACGATTTCTTTCCCTAGCATGCCATCCCAGGTTTCGCCTTAGTCGGTCGGTGGTCTGCCTGCCTGTTGCTCAGCCGCTTCTCGGTTTCTCGCCGAATACATTCAGCCTTCGCTTCAAAATAGAAAAAAAATCTAATAGAAAAAACATCTCCGGCGCGGGATTTGAACCTCGGCGCACCGGCACAGCTTTCCCACTGTTTAATCATTAGGCTACAGACTTCTTTGTTAACCCATTGGCAAAATCTCTCATTAACAACACCCAAGTTCAGCGAACAAACACGCGAAAGACGTATGTAACATCTACCGACCAGCAGGATTGCAATCCCACCAAATTCTCTTAGTTTTGTCGAGTCCTAACCTCGACAACAATTCAAGAGGGTACTGTTGAACTTCTTGCGCCTCCTCATAGGCGTTTATACTTTCTCTGAAGTACACTCGCGCGGGTTGTGTGTCTGGAATCTGCATCGAAGTAATACCCAGCCATTCTGGAGCGCCACAGTCTGTGCACTGCGGGTATGTACCCACCAAAGGGAATCGGCCAAGAAGTGTGTCCTCCTATTGTTATTATGATGATAACATCCACACAGTGGCACATATCGGCATTGGGCTCTCATTCAAAAGTGTACGGCACATTTAAAATACAGATGAAGGAATATGTGGCAATATACAACATATGTCACGCTGTGTCGTACCGGAGCGCTAGAATACACGCGCCCTCCAGTTTGCTTTGCGCTAAAGACGCACGAATGAAATGGGGACATTGATGGCATTTCAATAACTTCTGCACGAAAGATTTGCTCCACGTAGATTTCCAGATGTCCGCTGGATTTGCATAATTTTTCTTCTGTTTTTATTTACTTCCCATCACGATTACCAACGACGCTTCACTGAAGCTGTCGAGGGCTGGATCGTTTCGTCTTGGCCTGCTATGCGACGCGTTCCTATTACCGTATTACGCCAGAACAAGTTGGAATCGAAACGGTTAACCATTTTCACTCATTGACACGCGCTACCAAATAATAAATGTACATGTAAAAGGGTTTTAACATTACATTACATAAATATTTACTACATAAATAATATGGATTTTGCAAATGCCTTGGCATAAAGAAAGCTTCAATTTTGAGCCCTCAAGAGCTGATGGAGGCAACTCAAGCCAGCTCAAGTTTCATCATACTCCCGAAATATTAAGACAGGCATACTTTCAATTCCCCGAGGCTTTCAGAAACCAGGGTTGCCTAGAACCCGAAACATTTTGCTCGTGGCTATGCAGTCAGTTTTTTATGCATATTTTTTTTACTATCCTGTCCAACAGTGATTGTTGCAAGCTCTCTCTCTCGCCCTATTCGAACAGGATGATATCATGAGACAAATTTCCAGACAGACTGCGTGGAACAAGGTCCCCTCATTGGCAATCTCAGTTTCCATGTGCACGCGCGTCTACATGCCAGCCGAAGCAGTGACGCCAGATCAGGAGCTGGATGCCAAGTGTGTTGACCACCTGCGCCGTCCCAATAGCACCGCTGCCGTGAGTGACCAACGTTGTTGAATTCCCGTCAAGCGCATTCACGGAAATCAGGCATGAAGTTTGTGAATTAGCACATTTGATAATTAGCAAAGTATTACGACCGTGTCGAGTTTCATTTTCTCAAACCCACGGCAGCACCAGTTTATGTACACCTGGGCGATATCGCAAAATGCTTATCAGAGTACGTGACGCGCCGCCAATCTAATGAAACTTCGCATGACCAGGTGCTTGCCGGATTCGCTTGTGTCGTCAGAGATTCCATAACAAACTCTAAATCTATGGTCTTGATAGTTGTCATCAGAGTTTGTAGCATCTGGAACAGCGATGTACGCGTCTTATACACGACAAGAGTAGTTTTCTGTTTTCTTTTTAAATCATGCGTCCAACACTATTGTGTGTGTGACGACTCAAACTTACCGCATATTGAAGAATTACGATAAAGTAATCACTCAGCAGTAATCGTTTGAGAAATGGAGGGAGAGCCATCCCTACAAAGGAGTTTTTTTTATGCGAAAGCGTTAAATGCCTCGTCGAGCAAAAGAGTATCGCTTCTGTGTAGCAGCAAAACGGCATCTAAGCTCCCATCGCCATTGGCTGCTTCGCCGCGTTGCGAGTGCGCTTCGACGCAGCAGAGTGGCCTAAATGGAACACCGGATGGCACGCTAGCGCGCCTGGTGTTGCGTGGGGGGAGAGGAAATCTACGCGACGTTTCATTATCCTCATCCGCGCGTTGCTTCTCCACGCAAGCTCTCGCCTGCCTTCTAAGTGCGCCTTGATACGGCCAAATCAAAATGGGCCAAGCTTCTCAACGCACTCGCTTGTGCGCGAGGAGTTCATAGCTCGAAGGACCGTTGAGCAGTGCTCAAGTGGAAATTAATGCTTTCGCCCGCAGAACTCCTGAGAAGTGCTTAGGTCTCTTCAGATTATTTCAGGCGAAAGTGCTAAATGGCCCATCGAGCGAAATACTCGGCATCTGTCATCTTTAGCAGCGAAATGGTGCCTAAACTCGCCATGCCATTGGCTGCGACGCCATGTTAGAAACGCTCCTTGACGGAGCAAATGAAAGGGGACCCAGCTAGCGCGCCACGTCACCATCGCTCTCGGCGCGAGCGCTCCTCGATGGAGTGGAGTCACGCTTGGGTAGAGTGGGCGAAAGGACAGTGTAGCGAAAGGGAACATCTGCGGCGGCCCCGCATCGGTGGCATGCGACGTTGGCACCGCAGGCTGCTGCTGCCTTCTGGCTGTGGCAGCAGGTCCTGCTCTGGTACGTTACTTAGGCGTGTCCAAAAACTCGAAGGACCGCCCAGGGCCGTTCAATTTGGCAGTATTTTATTGCAGTAACATGGGAGTTTGAGAGTGGAAAAAAGTGTGAGTGTGAAGTGTGGGAGGCTGGTCACGTGGTAGCGGTATATATATATATATATATATATATATATATATATATATATATATATATATATAACCCGGCTTAAATCGTGGATCCGGACGAGAAAGAGGGGTGACGTATTGCTAGAGCATTTCTCCCGCATTTGCCGCTAATTCGCCACTGAGTTTTTCGAGACTGAGTGACATCGCTTTTACTGTTCCAGTATTGCTATGACCCATTGTCATTCTACGCCAACGCCAAGATAGTGAGATCTGGTCACTACACTGGAATTTCACTTACCCCGGGCACTCCGCAGCTAGTGTCAACGTACGAGACAATTGAAACCGTCAACGACAAGGTAAAACCAGCCGCTGTATAGCCCGGGACATTCACCTTTTACTATCGATAATTGGTTAAAAAAGAAACAAAGACTCACGTGTTTTCTCCTCCATCCCGTGTTTTGGTCTTTATTTCCGACCTAATAGGGAAGCGAACAACACGATCCTGTCTGCGGCCGTCCACAAAAACTGACATCTTACCAATGCGGTTATTCGCAGGTGACGGACAGATGCGATAAACACCGAAATGACGCCAAACTACCTTGCCCATAGCAGCCTCTGCGACGCTTGTCGTGTGCGCGACGCAGGCTTTGAGGCAGGAGGCACGGGTTTTCGCAGGCACGAAGTAGGCGCATTTCGAAAGGCATTGACACACGACGTGCTGATGTTGCATAGCTTTTCGACAATAACGCATCCCACTAGTGCGGCTTTCAATGTGACAGTCAGTGCATGCGTTTAGCTAGAAAACCGACTGGGATAAAAGACCCAAAGCACAATGCGACCATGGGCGGCTGCACGAAGCATTTTAGTTCGTGAAAAATTTCCGGTCTCCTAAGTTGACGGCGGTCTGCGTCTATAGCTGCTGCCGATACTACGCGTGCATGAAACCACTTACTGCAACCGTACGCGGCAGAAGCAGATAGACGTTTCGTTATTTTCTGTCTATTTTTCTCTTTTCTTTGTTCGCATGCGTCCTTGCACTATTCTTACAGAATGGACAAATGCTTTGTTCCGGGCGTCCAATTAGGAATGACATACTCCTTTACTCCTTTACGGAATGCGTGATACAGGGACCAGACACGCAAACTAAAAAAAAATAAATTAAATAAAATAAGGGTCAATCTGCTTTAATAGTGCGCGGTTGCACTAACCTGATGAATTGGCT